>NC_084487.1:55348062-56000250 GCF_030035675.1 Rhineura floridana
CAATCGTACCCCATTGAGCACCAGGTCCACATCCCCCAGCCTTCCCTTGTCTCCCACAAACAGTACCTCGGTTTTGTCAGGGTTCAGCTTCAGCTTATTCCTTCCCATCCAGCCACTCACCGACTCCAGGCACTTGGACAGGGTTTCTACAGCCAACCTCGGTGAAGATTTAAATGAGAGATAGAGCTGCGTGTCATCCGCATACTGATGACATTGCAGCCCAAATCTCCTGATGATTGCCCCCAGCGGCTTTATATAGATGTTGAACAGCATCGGGGAGAGGATGGAACCCTGTGGCACCCCACAAGTGAGAGGCCAAGGATCCGAAACCTCATCCTCCAATGCCACTCTTTGGTACCTACCAGAGAGGAAGGAATGGAACCACTGCAATACAGTGCCCCCCATGCCTAACCTCTTCAGGCGGTCCAGGAGGATAACGTGGTCAACGGTATCGAAAGCTGCTGAGAGATCAAGGAGGACAAGGAAGGTGCATTCGCCCCTATCCCATGCCCTCCTCATATCATCTACCAAGGCGACCAAGGCTGTTTCAGTCCCATGTCCAGGCCTGAAGCCCGATTGAAATGGATCCAGATAATCCGCTTCTTTCAAGTGCGCTTGCAACTGTTTTGCCACCACCCGCTCAATCGCCTTGCCTAAGAATGGCAAATTTGAGACTGAGCGAAAGTTGTTCAGATCTTGGGGATCCAAGGAGGGCTTCTTTAAGATTGGTTTTATTACTGTCTCCTTGAGCGATGATGGCATTACTCCCTCTTTGAGAGATGTATTTACCACCATCTTGATCCCCTCACCCAGTCTATCTTTGCAGCTCATAATGAGCCACGATGGGCAAGGATCGAGTAAGCAAGTGGTTGGCTTTAAGGTTGAAAGCACCTTGTCCACTTCATCAGATGGAAGAAGCTGGAACCGATCCCACACCACCAGAGCACCACTGGTCACCTCTGGCTCGCTCACTGTGTCCACAGCGCACGGAATAGCACTCTTAATACGATCGATTTTCTCCGCAAAGTGTTTAGCAAACTCGTCACAGGAGGCCTTAGCATGTTCCATTGGTTCCGGAGCAACTGGACCGACCAGGCTCCGGACCACTTGGAACAGTCTCCTGGGACAGCACTCTGCAGATGCAATAGAGGCAGCATAAAAATCTTTTTTTGCTGCCCTTATTGCCACATGATAGGCTGCCGCAGCCGCTCTAACATGTGTCCGATCGTCGTCAGAGTGAGATTTCCGCCACCGGCGCTCTAGCCGTCTCACCTCCCGCCTCAGAGTTCGCAACCGTGGGGTGAACCATGGTGCCGTCTGAGTTCTATTCAGGGGGAGAGGGCGTTTCGGAGCCACCCGGTCTAATGCCCTGGCGATTGCGGCATTCCACCCCTCCACCAGGGTCTCAGCCAAGTGGCTGTGTGCATGCTCCAGAGAATCCCCAAGCGCATTCAGGAATCCATCAGGATCCATCAGACGCCTGGGGTGGACCATTTTAATAGGTCCTCCACCCCCACGGAGAGTTTGTGGCACCGAAAGGTCCATCCTCCCCAAGTAGTGGTCTGACCATGACAAGGGGGTGATGGATGTACCCCCAACTTTCAGATCACTCCCCTCCTCTCCCGAGACAAACACAAGGTCGAGTGCATGACCGGCTACATGGGTGGGCCCCATTGTAATAAGGTGCAGCTCCCAGGAAGCCATGGTTTCCATGAAGTCCCGAGGCGCCCCAGTAAGGATGGCCTCTGAATGTACATTGAAGTCCCCCAATACCAGCAGGTTTGGGGACTGTACACGCACAGCCGAGACCACCTCCAGCACCTCAGCCAGGGAGTCCGTCGTGCAGCGGGGTGGGCGGTACACGAGCAGAATCCCTAGACTGCCCTTTGGGCCCAACCTCCAGTACATGCAATCTGCCACCTTGGTCTCACAGAGAGTAGGTCTGGTGAGAACCAGGGACCTTCGGTAAATAACCGCCCCTCCCCCTCCCCGACTACCGACCCTCGGCTGCTGTGCATACGAGAACCCAGCCGGACACATGGCAGCAAGAATAGGAGCAGCAGCCTCATCCAGCCAGGTTTCCGTAATACATGCCAGGTCCACGCCCTCATCCAATATCATATCATGGATGAGGGATGTTTTTTGGGCAACAGACCTGGCATTGCACAGCAGCAGTCAAAGGCCAGAGTATGGAGTCAAGCATCCCCCAGCTGTCTGTTGGCTCTGGACAGGCCCGGAACAGGGGACAGATATTATGCATCTCTCCCTAGTTCCTCTTACCTGACGTGACCTCTAAGCTAAGATTCCACATTAAACAAAATGAAGAAAAACACACCAGTAAGTCTGAGTCTGAATCCAAAGGGGCTGGCCAGGACAAATGCACTAATGGGTAACCAGCCCCAAATAGCTTTCTCAATGAGGATGGGATGCAAATTTTAAAATCAGCTATTGGAAAATGACAGTACTGTGAATATGCAAGTCTGCTTGATCTCGTGATGCCATGTGTTTAAAAATCAGTCTCTGTATTCAATGCAAAGCAGCAAATCAACTACATATAAACACAAGTATCACAAGAAAAAGGAAGTTAGCCACAGTTCTGAGGAACTAAAAAGAATGGTTTCAAAATGAGTGGTTTTAGCACTTAAATTTCAACATCCTAGGTGAACAACCAACTCATTGAGAAAGCAAAATTAAGTAAGCAACTGACAAGGAGTACAATGCTTATCATATAAAGTTAACACAAAGAACACCATTAATTTGCTAGAACAAGATTGGGGTGTGTGGTCAAAGACAGTTGTTACCTGATTTTCTTAATCAAGCATTGAATAGCTAGTAGGGACCTTGAGAGGTAAGAGGCTTCTATTTACAATTTACAGTTCAGGCACTCCTTTCTCCCACTGACTTCCATTCAGAGGAACAAAAATGATAGCCAATGAACACATGGCAGATAAAACCTTCCATTGACAGATGGTCTGACAAACTTTGGAACAGTGCCTTGCTGGAAAAATGTACCCATGACATAAGTTACCAAAGGTCAAACAAAACCAGACTCTTTTTCAGCCTGTTGGCAACCATTTACTTCTTACACAACAAAATCCAGACATCAATCAATTAATGTTATTTATAGTCAACTGGTCACAAATACATAAGGTTAAATGCACAAATGTATAACAAGAAGGAAGTCTGGCAAAAACCACAAAATATTAAAATACATATCAATTAATATAAATATAGTCAGACAATCATGAGTGGTCTGGTCAAAGTAGCCAGGTTTGGAAATTTTGCCACAACAAAGTCAAATGCACCACAGGAATCACCAACACTCTACATATTGATCTGGCTGGCTTGACCTTTCTTCTGTGGTGGGATCTTCAGGTCTGCCTACAGAAGCACCTGCATAGATTTTAAAAAAGAGGCTCTGTACTCACATTCAGTTGGTCTTTTGGCTTGCTGTTTATATTTATAACATATTTTTACAAAAAATGAATAAAAGTTTAAATAAACAACCAGTTAGGTACCAATGACCTGGACACTAGGATCTTTGTATGTGCCAACATTAATGATTTATTGAAGGAAAAAGGGAAGGGGCTCTGCATCCAAGCCCCAACTCAAGCCACTCCAACAGGTGATCAGTCCAGTCCAAGCTAACAGTATCAACCAGCAGTCTGCTAAGGTTGTGAATGCAGTTCATAGTTAATCATTCACAATTAATGTTCATTACCAATCACAGTTATATGTTTTTAAAAGCACATTAACTAAAAAAAATTCTCCCCCCCCCCACCTGATGAAACAGGATGGTACTTTTTAATCAAGTAAGATGTACCAGGACCAATCTAAATCTAAAATATAAATTAATTAAATGTGCTTACAGCCCTAATGTATGCGCATCCTGTATTGCTTACACGTTAAAGATATAAATATCGAACCTGAATAACAGTTCAATTTCGTTGCTTTACAACTTAAATATCACAGCAATGGCAAACACCGTAAGAGTAATATTGGCACTACGTATATAAGCAGAGGCAAGCGTTACTGACAGCAGTAGACGAATTCTACCTGTTGGGGTTTGTTATGAATCTTTTCATAGTCGCTGTAAACAATACGCAGTACTGAGGTGAGAGAGGGAAAAATTCTACATCTCCCCGTCGGGGAATCGAACCCCGGTCTCCCGCGTGACAGGCGGGGATACTCACCACTATACTAACGAGGAACTATTTGTGTCACAGGCTTACTCTGTTCATTTAAAGACTTCCTCTGGAGTATTCGTGGTGTACAATAGGGTTAGTAATAGGTTAATTAACCGATCCAAACAGAAGCCATTGAGCGGTGCTTTTCCATGGTGAATCATGGGAATAACAGTCCGTTCTCCATAGTTTCCTAGGCGCCTTCCCTCGAAAGAACTACCTTTCCCAGAATCCCGTCCAAGATCCCACCTCATGGGGTGGGGCCTGTAGCCGGCACTAAGTACTTACTCTCAGAGTGCGCTGACTCGTGCGTGAGTGTGAAAGAGAAACCATGGCTGAAGTGGATCCCAGCTCCTTCGCCTCTCCTGATTGCTGCCGCACCCACCATCTCTACTTGCGCTGCCGCGTAGACTTCGAAAGCCGGTCGCTGAGGGGTACCGCGGCCCTCACCGTGCGGGCGGAACGCGACAACCTGCGTTGCATGGTAATGACTTCCCTTGACGGGCATGGCGGGGCTCGGGGCTCTCGGCATTGGAGACACCGGGTGGGTGAGAGGGAATAGGAAGAACCTGATGCCTTAATCGGGCCGGCAGGCGTGGAGGCCTACCTGGGGCGCGCGAGGAGGAAGCCACCCTGAAGACAGCCTGCAGAGACTCCTGGCAAGCCTCCTCAAACCTGCTGCTGTACCCGTTAAAGTGTCACTTGGTGAAAACTTCGCATTTGACTCCTCACTTCTCTCAAGATCGAGACCCCCCCCACCCATTCTTCAAGAATACCCAAATCTGCAGTCCCATGTGCATGGTTACTTGGGAGTAAGCCCTCATGGAACACTGTGGAACTTACCTTTGAGTAAACTTGTACAGGATTATGTGTAAAGCGGGCTTGGGCTTCTGTTTAAGGTTTGTTATTAAAAGGTATTCTTGCCTAGCGTGGCCATAATAATATTTTCTGCTATTTATTGGGTGATTTATAGGCCAGTCCTTACTGGCCTTACTTGTCTAGCAGGGTTCTTATAATACTAAAGGGCTGTGTGTGGAGGAGAAGAGGTGATCCTGTGTGGTACCTAGAGCTTAAGGTGGGATGAAAATGAAACAATCATAAAAACCTCTAAATGCTGGGGTGTTGCTGTTGAAGTTATTAATGGGTGCAGTATTTGCACTTTGTTTCAAGTTCCTTGAAGCTGTACTTTGTCTCATTGATACTGTATCTGTTGGCTGGAAAAGCAAAAATGCTTTGGGATTGTCTCCTAAAGCTCTAAGTCCTAAGTAATAAAGAACTGAAGGTGATTGTAAAATTCTTCAGTTGGCATGGATCAAAGCTGCTTAAAGATGGAGACATCATTGCCTATACCTAGTACTAAACTAAACAAAGATCTGGTTCGTTTCTCAGTAAACAAAGTCTGGGCTTGCATAACAGTCTCATTTTTTGTCAATTTCTGGGATAGTGTCCATGAAGATTACGTAAAATCCAAAAAAAAATTAAAATGTCCTTTAGGGACTGAGAGCTCCCTGCTGTTGTTGTATAACTAAATCTCTGATTTAAAATAGTTTCTTCCAAAAGCTAACTCTTTGGCTACAAAAATGGCTACATCTGGGCCAAAAAAAGTCTTAAAAGGCTCTTTGTTTCATCAGCAATTTAGAATTTTGGAATAATGTGACACTGTTCTTTGTAAGCATTTTAAGATACATAGACTGAAGACTGAGGAATGAACTGAGCATTCTTGAAATTAAATAGTGCTAGATAGTGTATTTTCCTACATCTTGAAAACAAGTGTAGAAAACTAGTCGGAGTATAGTTGTGATTGTATATCTCTGTAACAGTTAAATGTTTGTGCTATGCGGATGAAGCTTTGCAAACTGCTTGTCTTGTACTCATGTCTGACCTAACATAGCATTGGTGGTTCTGAAAACTGAGCAGGGAAATATAATGAAGTGTTGCTCGTTCTACTCTCTTGCCGTAAACATTCTGTATGATAATGAGGAAACATCTACCTACATAATGCAAAGAAAGACTGGACTAGGACATTGAGTTTTCATTGAGTTTTTAATGTGTACCTTCTTTGTTTTGAATTTATGAATAGATTAGAATTTAAACTTAAAGTATTTATTTGTTTCATTTGCAGTTCTAAAATAACTTGCCAGGATGTTTTAGAGTATTTATTTGTCAGTAACAGCTTATGAACTCGCTTACAGGTTTTGGACACAAAAGATCTAACAATACATAAAGTGGTTGTCAACAAGCAGGATGCACAATTTGCTCTTGGGCAGCGTCATACCTTCAAAGGAGCACCACTGGAAATCATGCTACCTTTTGAGCTGGGAAAGTATGTGTGTTTAATTTGTTCCTCTTGCAAACTCTTGCTAGTGGTCTAGTTAGATTTGGAGGCCACCTCATGCTAAGCAAACAGTTGTGCTGGTGTAATATTGCAACATATGACATTATGCCAGTCTTGCAGATATTAATACAAGATTCGGGCAAAAGATGCTTACTCCTGTTTGACTGATGGGCCAAAGAAGCCTTTTCTTGCTATTTTTCTTGTTATAAAATATAGTGGGACTTGTTTCTTGTCCTGAAACTCATAACATGTAGTTGTGGGTTGAGACTACAGCTACATATCCAAGAACAACTTTTCAGTTGTTGTTTGGTTGGAAGATGATTTTCCTCCTACATATTTTTCATTAGCACAATTTACTTGGCAATTAGCATTTAAAACAAATAGCTGCATATGTTTGTCCCTGAATTCATAGTTAAAATTTAAAATGCAGGACTTTTTAAAAGATGGTGCAAAATATTTAATCTATCCTGTTCTCAAAAATTGGCATGTTCCTTACTATTCCATTATTTGCAGGGGGCAAGATGTGGTTGTAGAGATCTCTTTTGAAACCTGTCCAAGGTCTTCAGCACTCCAATGGTTTACTCCAGAGCAGACATCAGGGAAAAGGCACCCATTTCTCTTCAGTCAGTGTCAGGTGAGTCCTTCTCAGCTAGAGACAGCCTCTTCCACAGGTTACTTATGTAACTCAGTGTCCTGTACTATTTCCACTTGGTCAAACAGTGCCTGCTCAGCTGAAGTCTTTTGTGCCTGGACTCTGCAACAGGCTCTGTCTTAAAGGTATATATCAGGTGTGGGGAACTTTTGACCTTCCAGATGTTGCTGAACTACAAGTCCTATCCATGTTGGCCATTGTCCATGCTTGCTAGGGCTGATGGGAGTTGTAGTTCAGCAACAACTGAAGGGCCAAAGATTCTCCACTCCGGTATATCTCATTGAATCTTACAGAATGTGGTGGGAGAGGGATAGGAATCTGTAAAAGCTGTTTAGGTGCTGTTGCCTGATAACATCCTAATGCATAGTGGGCATGTTGGCTGGGTACAAGGGTGTAAAAGGCATCTCAGTTATAGTGGGAGTTGAGGGATTTAGTCTGGCTCTGCCTTTTGCTTACCTCAAGAAACTACAAACTGTATGTTCTTTAGAAGGAATTTTATGACCCTGGTGACTAAGAGAACAGGGTCATTGTGGCTTGCATATCCTGATGTCAAACGATAATGGATCAAATCATTTGTATGAACTAGAATACTAGGTACAGCTGTTAATAGGTTTGCAATTCTTTATCAATGGTCAGAATGAGATAATAGTATTGAACAATGGTAACATTTGTAAGACTGTTCTAAATCATTTTGGCACTAAGAACATTTAACCATTAAATCTACACTAAAGGCATGTGATGATCATGACAGCTGTCTCTAGACTTTTGCTATGGACTTCTGGGGACAAATGAACCAAATGAAGAAAACGTTGTCTATCTCCTAAGGCGTTCATGAGGGATATGAAATAACTGAATAGGACCATTCCTGCAAGGAGCTTGCTGTTGATGGGTCCCTTAGGTGCAGGTCAAGGTAGATGTAGGATGTGCTTCCAGGCCCATTCAGAGGAGTTCTAGCAGCACATAGATTTACACATGAATAGATGTGGTAGGGAGGGCCATGCTTAATAGCTGCTGGTCTTATGTATAGGATTTATTTTCTGGAAAGTTTTTGGGAAGATTTCCAATTTAATTTTTTTTCAGAAAACGTACATTACTCATTATTGCCTTTTAAAAGTCTGTATGTTATGTAAAACCCTGGAGTGTGCTCTGCTACTTGCGAGACAGAGGAATTGGTATACATATGCTAATCTTCTCTGGCGTTTTAGAAGCAATGTTTGTAATGCAGTGAAATAAGCACAAATTATAGTACGTTTTGCAGTCTTACTGGTCCACTTGCCCTTCCTCCTGCCAAACTTCAAATTGCTTTCTAAATTTAGGGGAGTTTGGCAATTGTGAGAGCCAGTGTGGTGTAGTGGTTAGAGTGTTGGGCTATGACCTAAGAGACCAGGATTCAAATCCCCAAACAGCCATGAAGCTCACTGGGTGACTTTGAGCCAGTCATTGCCTCTCAGCTTCAGAGGAAGGCAATGGTAAACCACCTCTGAATACCACTTACCATGAAAAACCCTATTCATAGGGTCGCCATAAATCGGAATCGACTTGAAGGTGGTCCACTTCCATTTTGGCAATTGCATTGCTGTAGGGGAGGTGAAATATGAATGTGCACTTGGAGAATACACATAAGCATGCTTAAATTGTGGTTAGTTGTCATTACTAGAAGTCTTGTGCTTTTGATGAGGGCAGTGCTATACAAAATAAACCACTCTAGTAGTAGGAATATCTGTGTTCCTTGTGCCTTGCTGAAATACCTGCCTGTAAGAATATCGGCCTTTAATCTATACCACTATTTTTTAGGCAACTCACTGCAGAGCTGTTCTTCCCTGCCAGGACACTCCTTCTGTGAAGCTAACATACTATGCTGAAGTAAGTAAACCCAAAAGCTTTTTTACTCCTGAGGTATAGACTTGGCTCTCTTATTTAGCAATCTTGCATGATCTCAGTTAGTTCGTCTGTATTAATTGAACATTACAAATTCTACCACCAAATCGAGCAGTTGAGTGAACATGCAAACCAAAGCTCAGAAAATGTATAGTTGAAAACTCTTGTCTTTGCAGGTATCAGATTGTGCTCTTCTTTTTCTAAGGCTTTGGAGCGCAAATGTAAATGCAGTTTATTATATGAGATTTCAAGTTAGTTGCCTTATCCTGCTCTATCCAAAAGATGCCTCTATCTTTCCACAGACAGCTGAGTTTGGAGAGGCTAGATGTTAGGACAGTTTGGAAAATATAATCCTGGCTTAATAAACCATGGTTTATTATGCTGGGAGTGAGAATGAGTGCTGGCTTCTGGCTTCAGATCCTAGTTAGTAAAGTGACATTAAGCCACACAGTGCTGTCAGATACAAGAGAAAACTGTTGTTTATAAAAGACAGAATCGTGCACCCTAGCCAGTGCAGAAGGGAGCATGTGTGGACATAACACTCATTTTTATATCTTTCATAATAAATCTTGGAACCAGGGCTGTTATTTCTGACCTGACCTGTAGCCCCTCTTGAATATACAGAGAAAACTAGTGTGTTGGCTTCCATTGCAACAGGACAGCATGTGACAGAATTCGATAGATTTTAATTTGCAGTGTCGGAACTAAAATAAGACTTTTTAATGATATCACAGTACTTGGACCTATATGTTTCATAGTTGTAACTGATAGTGCGGGAAATGTTTTTATCTAAAGTCTTGAAAATGACTTAGGTTGCAATCCAGTACACACTTACCTGGGAGTAAGTCCCACTGAACCCAGTGGAACTTACTTCTGAGTAGACATATATTGGATTGCACTGCTACTCAGTTTAAATCCATAAATGCATTTGTTAAGCTGTTTGTTCTACTACTTAGCTGAATGAGATGATGCAGGGATCTTAACAGACCGACTAAAGTAAACTAATTTAATAGAAGGGTTTTTATAGGCTTACAGTAAAACTGTTTTTCTTCAGAAAATTCCTTAAAAAAAAATTAATGAATAAAGGAGGCTTGAAGATGTTTGGCTTCCCAGCCCAAGGAAGTGACGCTCTCTAGCTTCAAAACACTTCTTCTAACATTGTACTTACACTCTCTAAAAATTCCGTGCCATAAAAGTCATATGAACAGTAGAGCCTTTCAGTGTGTAAGCTGGGTAGATCTTTGTATGTTTGCTTAAAAGCTGGTTCTAATTCAATGACAATCATTCAGATGATTAGGAACATAAGAAGCTGCCTTATAGAATGCCAGATTATTTCTTTTTAAAATTTATATATTGCCCTTCATGAAAAGGTTGCAGGCAAGTTTATAATATAGAATATAATAACCATTATATGTCAGTACATAACACAATATCCATATAATACAAAAATTAAAGTAATTATATGAATTCAATTTCTGCAATAGGCTAGTTTCTTTACACTTGCTCATACCTCTCTGTTCTTCATCTAGGCAAGCAAGAAGCATTATCAGAGTTCAAGGGTGTTATTTCCAAAAAGGCAAAAACACGCAAGAAGGGTGCAAAGCAAGTCTGGTCAGGATTGTTGCTCAGGAGGATGTGTGGCCTGGGGAGAGTCCCAAGGATCCAGTAGAGAGTCCTGGATGGGGTTCCCCATCTCTGTTCCTCACTGACTGTTAGTGGCTCTGCTGGCTTTCAGACAAGTGTCTTTCCCAGTCCCTCCTGGTTATCCTAAGAACTGAACTTGAAACCTTTAGTATGCAAAGCATGTTATCTATCATTGAGCTACAACCCCTTGCCTAAAAGAATGGACACACTGACACATAGCTACATCTTTAAAATCTTTGACTGATCAAGGCCTTGGACTGCGGATTCTGGAGAGGTGAACTTTTTATCAAAGAATATTCTGTCACACAGTATTGCACTTTACTAATCCAGAGCCCATTCCACCAAAGTGGGGATAATTATGGATCAGTGCAGAATGTTCCATGTGAATTATAGTTGATCAAACCCTGTGCTCAATAGCGGGAGCAGAGGAGTGTCTAACTCATTGCTTTTCTGATTCTGACAACAAAAGAACATTCTGCAGCTGACAAGTCATGTATACATTTATCCATCTGACATCTCCCGGGGGGGGGGGGGAACAGTGTAAAGCAAGCATGATTTACCAACATTCATGCAAACTGAGCTGACTGAGATTCAATTATTGTCTAAAGTACAGTTAAAGCTCTTTAAGTACAGGAGAGCTTCTTTAGCTGATATGCAAACTAACCATTCTTCAAAATTCTCCTGGCTGTATCCATGCTTTAAAACAGACCATTAGAAAGCTAATTACTTCGAGGTAATTACTTTAGCTTCACACAGAATCACTTGAGCTAAGGTTTAATGTCATGCCTTCTGCCTTTCTCGATGGTTGTTATAAAAAACTTCCCTTACAGCACCGGTTTTGTGTGTTTTGTAAAACAGCTATAGACGATGTACAGTATGTTACCCAGTGTCCTTTATATAAAGATCCTCGTGAGAAATACCTGTCTGAATTTAGTCATAGGGAAAAAATTGTTTCACTAAGTGAGTTTGTGTGTTTTTTGTTATCAGACAAAGAAATATATATTTCATTGTGTGTTTCCTTATTTGCCCTGGCAGCTAGGAATTTAAGAGCCACATTTGTGTCTCAGCTTTGAATGATCTATGTTTGTAATGGCATATTGCTAAACAAATAAAATGATTATGGTTATGGTAACATTCATGCAAATTCCATAGTTTGCAGGGGAGAAAGGTTAGGAAAGAAGAAAAGGTTGGGCATAATCTGAGGGTACACGATGCAGCCACATTGCTGAAACCAAGTAAGTACAGGTGTGGCCAGTACCTGGTGGGAAATCATCGGAAAATCACCTTGAATGGAAGAAGGTGGGATATAAACGCAATCAATAAATAAGAGACAGAGAACCTCAGATACTTACAATCTTGTCTCACACAAATCCTTGACATATGTTGCAACCTCAGCAACTTTTCAGGTTGCCACAATGTTGCTTTTTGTGTAAACTGAGCTTTAGAACATACTTAAAACTTTCAAGGATATAATTTATCCTTGCCTCTAAAAATGCTGAAGGGGGACAGGGTATAACCCTAATCAGACTGCGGAATGACAAGCATAAGGCAACTACATTCATGTCAGATTAGTTGTGGTGAGTTCTTTAAAAAGAGCTGAAGAGTAACTGAGAAGTTGTCGGTAGGCAATTTCAGCACTTCAGACTCTAGTTGCTGTCATGTTATTAACATAGCTCATTCATCATGTCCACATCAAAAGTTTGAGCTAAGCAGATACATCCAACTCAAATAAATGTTCTCTTTGGGAGTATCTTGCTTGTTGTGTTGCAAATGATATCGGAGGTTACCTGTGTCAGGAATCTGTAGAGGGATATGTTGGTGGTTGACCATTATTGGGGGTAGAGGTTCCTAAGCCTATAGGATTCAAGTCTTATGGAAAAAGAGGAGCAGGGCCAAACTAGACATGAGGTCCATGTCTTTAGCCCTTGTGTGGCTATTTTTTAAGATAAACGTTTGGTGAGGGAAGCCAGGCAGATTGGGACTGTGTGGGAGGGACCTTTACCCTCTATCCTTGGCCACACTTCTAATCCAATTTGAGGAGAGGGGCTTGCAGTAGCTATTTATTTATTTGCCAGGAAGTCTTTTACTCTCTACGCAGCAATGCTCAAAGCCTATATCTTATGAGTGTCTTTCCACTTAAAACAGATACTGTGCATTTCCTTTCAGAGACCAGTGTGTTACAGGGCACCAAAAGGCCAGAGCTGCATATTGCCGTATGTGTTACATGTGGACAACTAACTTTCTATGCCTCATGCATGGAGCAGTGAAACTTTTAAGAAACCCAGGTGTGAGCATGGCAGAAAACAGAGGAGCTTGCATCAAAGCTTATGGGCAGTGTATAAAGCTAGAAGTGAGAAGGAAGAAGTATTTCTGAAGCATTGTTATAGAATTGCCATTTTAGGGTATAATGTAAGGTGTGACATAGTTAACATAGAATAGAAACAATTTAATATATTTTTATACTTGACTAGATATCTGTTCCAAATGACCTGGTGGCTCTTATGAGTGCCAAGAGAGATGGAGACTTGCCTGACCCAGAAGAAGGCACGAGGAAGATATACCGCTTTATTCAAAATGTAAGACACTGTGCGCTTTCAGCCCATGATAGTTTGTTATATCATTTAGATGTGCATCATTGCATAGAACCACTGGATAACTTCGGCTTCAGCAAACAGACTTGTAGGTGTGAAATATCTGACTTCTCTAACTCAGTTATTTCTATCTATTAGTTATAACTGCAATCATTTTTCTCTCCTTTTGGGTTAGGTTCCAATACCTTGCTATCTGATTGCTTTAGTTGTTGGTGCTTTGGAAAGCAGGTGAGTATTACTCAGTTACTTTAGAAATACTTAGATTTGTAAATTGTGGAAGTTGCTTGGCTTTCAGTTCCTGGCGAGGGATTGCTTAAGATCTGTCTGCCCTATCAAGGACTCACGAGTGGACTGAAACATATTTCTCTCTTACCACAACATCTCTTGGGGTAGGTAAGGCTGCAGGAGATTTCATTCATTCGGATTCATGTCTGAGCAGGAATATGAATTCATCTGCTGTGCTACACTGGCTGCTAACATAATATTACAGTTTGTCTGTGACAGACAGGTGAACCTTCTACCTTTCCAGTTTTTGAATATACAGATCATAGAACTCAGGACGTTTTAGAAGAAGTCTTTAGAATTAGATATTGTTTCTCTTCCTACTTTCTCATTGCACTGCAGAATATAGAGCTACTGGGAGAAGCAGAAGTTGTAAGATATGTTGTACATAAATTGATTACTACATGCATGTTTTTTGGGCAATGCATCTTTGCATCAGTGCTTCCATGTTATCCAGATTGCTAGGATGCAGAACTTTTAAGGGTTTAACCATGATCAAGATGAATGTGGATATAATTACTAACTATGACTATGGCTGGCAGGGGGAACTGACTTGCAAGAAGTCAAGGGTTGGGGGAGAAGGGTTTGGTGAGGTCCTGTCACCTACTCCTGAACCATGAAATGTGGTCAAGGTATGGGTTGTGATATGTCTGCTCCAGTCCTCTGAAGCAGAAGCAAATAAAGGGACTGTTCACATCAGCTATTCTTTTCCAGTAATGCTTTTTACAGCCAATCACTTGACCCAGCTATTAAAATGTTCAAAAACTTACGCTTTATAATTTACACTAAGAAATAAGCAGCCAAAAAATCCAAGACAGCTTTCATACTTTTTCTAACTACATTTTGTCCTTCAGAGAGATTGGCCCCAGAACTTTGGTGTGGGCTGAAAAAGAGCTGGTGGACAAATCAGCATATGAATTTGCAGAGGTTAGTGAAAATTCCATGATTATATGACTTTTGTATATTGAGAAAAGGTGAATAGGTGGTGCTTAACTTTTCCTTAGGTGGCTGTAATGCTTGTATAAAAAAGCAAACTGTGTTCTCCCTGAGACCCTATCTAAAGCAAATATAGATCATCAGAAACAATATCAAGTTTAAACATTAAAAACTAATTTACTAATCTGACAAAATTCCTTCCAAGTTTCAAGACTATCTTAAACTCTGTCTTTCAGTATTACAACTGTCACCTGCATATAAGATGACTTTAAAATGAGTGCATCCTACCTCCAGAGTAGTTATACAGTATACTCGGGGAATGTGTTTCGTTTAAGTCTTTGATCCAATTGTCATACAAGTTCTTTTCCTCTTCTTAAAATAAGGAAGCCATTTGTATTATTTCCCCTCCAGTAATGGCTTTTGAGGTTTCCCAAACTGTGATTGGACATAAATCAGGAGTTCATTAAACTGAAAAAAAAATCCTCTTATTTGTATTTATTGCCTGGATGAACTCAATTCTGCAGTAACCATCCTGCCTGTTATATATCTGTTCTGGCTAATGACCGTTGTACTTTACCTGGGGCATGATCTGTGTGTGCAGGACCTATCTCAGTTTGCTTACCTTTTTTTAGACTGAAGCCATGTTAAAAACAGCAGAAGACTTGGCAGGACCTTATGTGTGGGGTCAGTATGACTTGCTAGTGTTGCCACCATCATTTCCCTATGGTGGTATGGAGAATCCCTGTCTCACTTTTGTGACTCCCACATTACTGGTAAGTGTGCCTCTTAGGGATTACATAGCATAGTGTTGCTTCAGATATCACCTTGAACCCATCTTGATTGTGGGACTTGTATGTTGTCTTGCATTTTGCTAAAGACTCATAAACTGACCTTTTCGCCTGAATTAGAAAATGATACTGTGTTAATCTTTTGCCTGATATGGGTTGAGGAGGTAACTTTGTAATCTTTGTCTGTTGCAGGCTGGTGACAGATCATTATCCAACGTAAGTAAAAGCCTAGATAGACTCAATTGTGTATACTGAAGATGCTTGACTTTTTTCTAAAGTCTAAAACACTAGATGGTATATATGTTTTCTAAATGGTAGTAGATACTGGGTGATAATCAGTTTTAATCCTGCTTAGAGTAGACCCACTGAAATAAATGGATTTAAGTAACTTAAGCCCATTATTTCAATAAGTCTACTCTAGCTATGACTAACATTGGATATCACCCACAATTTCTTGCTAGTAACTTGTCTTGTACATTTTTAAACATTATGTTAATAAGAAACTGCAAAGGTTGCAACTTCATAGGATTCCATGCAATATAGATAAAATTATCTGTCTGCTTAGTTAAAAGAACATATTAGAGCACCTGTTCAAAAGAAGAATGTTAAAGGGAAATAAAAAAACAACAAGTTAAAGTGCATTCAACAGAAAGCTTTTACAGTTCCATGCACTACTCTAACAATTACCTTCAAACCTGTGTGTATAATTAGCTTAATTTTTTATTATTCCTGTTTTGGAATAAGGGTCCACAAACTTCAGCTAGGCTTTGTAGCCAGCTGCTATTTTTATAGTTGCCTCTAGCACCTTCCCTCCTCTGGAGACTCCATAGAGCATTCTGTCAATATATATTGGGATTTGGAAATTGAAAGAAACCGCTTTCCCCTTCCCTGCCGCTTCCCCCTTCCCTAGTGCATGGTGCTGGAGAAGGAAGCACAGAAACTCGGCTGTTTCTTTACTTCTCTAAAGCCCAGAAATGATAAGTCGTTCCTAACTTGATTTCTCTTGGAAGCAAATGGGATGTGTCTCTTGTGCCTGGCACACTGAAAGAGTCTTGTCCCTCTCCAGTTTATTTTCAGTTTTCACATTCTAGACAGGTTACTACTATTATTACTGTTACTGCTAATTGAATTTATAACCCTCCCTTTCTCCCAAAGGAGCCCAGGGTGGCAAATAAGTGATAAAACAATAAAACCTCTTTACACCAATTCTGATACGGATGCAGAGTGGTTCTCTTTTTGTGCTGAGTGTTAATGGTAGTAGCAGTAACTGGTGGGTCACTGGTGATCTGGAAACCAGATATTTGGACCCTTCTTTGGGATATTGCGTATTAAATCTGCTTCATTTAGAACAAATATGGGTTAATTTTTATGATGCAAGTTGTTTTGGGACACTGTTCTATGTGTGAAAAGCACCAACCAAAATGGAGACAATAGTCAAGAAATCAGAGAAAGGCTAAGACTGGGGAGGGCAAAGGTCCTCAAATGCAAAGATGTATCGTTGAACACCAAAGTCAGGATCATTCAGACCATGGTATTCCCTATCTCTGTGTATGGATGTGAAAGTTGGACAGTGAAAAAAACGGATAAGAGAAAAATCAACTCATTTGAAATATGGTGTTGGAGGAGAGCTTTGCGTATATCATGGACCATGAAAAAGACAAATAATTAGGTGTTAGAACAAATTAAACCAGAACTATCACTAGAAGCTAATATGATGAAACTTAGGTTTTAATACTTTGGACACATAATAAGAAGACATGATTCACTAGAGAAGACAATGCTGGGAAAAACAGAAGGGAGTAGAAAAAGAGGAAGGCCAAATGAGATGGATTGATTCCATAAAGGAAACCACAGACCTGAACTTACAAGATCTGAACAGGGTGGTTCATGACAGATGCTATTGGAGGTCGCTGATTCATGGGGTTGCCGTAAGTCGTGATCGACTTCAAGGCACATAACAATGTATTTAGGATAAGGGAGGGTTTTTGTTTTGTTTTTTTTAAAAAAGGCTTAATTCTATAATAAAACTGTAACAAAAGCTGAAACCAAACTAATTTTAAAATGTTACGTTAGATGACACTAAAATTAAACTACTTTGTAACAAATTCAACGCTATTTTGCATGTTGGGATTCAGCCATAAATTCCATTTGAGTGATACAACATTTTTTTTTAAATTCTAAAAGCAGTTAAACATTATCTCAACCAGTGATCTCAGGGTTGCCAGGAACAGTGGCTTTCAGCCATAAAATGCCCGGATAAATAGGGATGTCTTAAAATTCCTCCTGAAAGTTAATAATGAGGGAAGCAAATGCACCTCATCATGGAGCATATTCTACAAATGGGGAGCTGCCACTGAAAAGGCTCTGTCACAGGTCAGTGTCAGGCAGGCAGCCCCCGCTTGATATTGTGCTTGTGTGGTACCAGTTCAGTGCATCTTTGCCACCTAAGTGGCACTCTCCTTTCTGCTACCAGGTATCTGCGAACGTGACAAAGGAGACCATGATATACTTGCGTATGACACTTTTGTACATTTCAGGTTATCGCTCATGAAATTTCTCATAGCTGGACTGGGAATTTGGTAACAAACAAAACTTGGGAGCATTTTTGGTAGGTGAAATTCAAGTGCTTCAAGAAGGTTTTTGTTTTGGTGTGTGCTGACCTTGTTAAAATTGCCTCTGATCTACAGGAATAATGACATGTGCTTGGTGTTTCAGGCTAAATGAAGGGCACACAGTTTACTTAGAACGCAGGATTGGTGGTCAGCTCTTTGGTGAACAGTTCAGGCATTTCCAAGCTCTGGGAGGCTGGAGGGAATTACAAAATACTGTGAGTATTTCTAGTTAATCTGAAGATTGACTTACATATAACGTTTCTTCTAAAACACTGGCTACATATAAAATTAAAAGCAAAGATAATTCTATCCCCAAGGCCAGATAATAAACTTACCTCCCTCTCCAGGGAGAGGGAATTATTTTATTTATTTTCAGAAAATTTCTGTACTGCCATTTGGCCCCCAAGGCAACTTCTAGTTTTAAAAGCACAACTACAGTAAAAGGTGGGGGGGAACAAACACACCAATTAAATAATAAAATAGCAGCATGAGAGGGGCATAAAAATAATGGGCCACTTTGAAAATACATTCCAATCAGAGACAGATTATAAGCATAGCAGAACAGAAATCTTTGCTGTCCTCCAACAACTCAAGAGAGGGGGCCAACCACATCTCTGTTAGAAGAGAGTTCCCACAATCTGGGTGCATTTACCAAGGTGGTCTGTTCTCATGTTGGGCCTCTTGTTCTGAATAGTATGTGAGCAGGTTCATGTGGGACCAGATCCTTCACATAACATTGGAGGTAAGCAGCACTTTGAATTGTGCCCAGAAACGCATTGGATGTAGGTGTAAGGGAAGAAAAACTGGGATATGTTCTGAGAAATAAACACTAAAAACCACTTTGGCTCCTGCATTTTGCACCACTTGGAGTGTTTGAACACTCTTCAAGGTTTGTTCCATGTAGTACCCATTATAGTAGTTCAATCTACTATGTCAGCCTTTCCCAACTAGTGGGCCACCAGATGTTGTTGGACCACAATTTCCATCTTTCCTGACCATTGGCAATGCTGGCTGAGGCTGATGGGAGTTGTGGTCCAGTTGATAAGGAGTGGTGAGCATCCAATACAATGTGTAGAAAAAGGGGTCAAAGACCAGAATGCTGAGGTTTTTTTGGGAAACTGGTTTTATTGCAAGGTTTTTTCAAAGAAGCCCAACGTGTTTTAGCCCATATTCACAGGCCTTCATCAGGGGATGATGAACTTTTTACAATGGTTAAACGAACAATTTTGTTCCTGTAAAAAGTTCATCATCCCCTGATGAAGGCCTGTGAATACGGGCTGAAACGCGTTGGGCTTCTTTGAAAAAACCTTGCAATAAAACCAGTTTCCCCAAAAAACCTCAGCATTCTGGTCTTTAACCCCTTTTTCTACAGGGAGTTGTGGTCCAACAACATCTGGTGGCCCACTAGTTGGGAAAGCCGGTACTATGTTATTGTGAATGGCTGTGGCCAGGTCTGTATGATCCAGCAAAGGGCCCAGCTGGTGCACAAGCCATATGCTAATACGAAGCTCCAACTACAGAAAGATTTAAGCTATTTCTTCACAGATGTCTTATGCAAAGCAGCATCACATTATGTTCTTGATAAATGTTTAGAAGCTAGCACTAGTACAATGTGTAGCAGTGACGTTCTGGTTTGGTACAGGTGGAGGGATGTCATTCTGAATGCTCAAAACAGTGATTCGAGGCCTGCACTCCCTTAACATTTGGGGCAAATTCAAGGTTCTAGTTTGACTTGAGATTCCTTCAGCAACTTTGGGCACTTTCTGTGCTACCTTTCTGCGCGGTGTAACTGCTCAGAAGCTCATTGATAGCTACCTTTTATTAACATTGGTGATATTCTGTCTCTGATCTATAGCTGTGGAATTTCCTTGCTATAGTTAAGTTCACCATCAAGCCTTCCCCCCCTTTTTTTTTTTTTTGCTTGGGTTGTGGATTGGAGTCTGGATCAGCTATTCAGTTACAGTAGGGCCCTGCTTTACAGCATTCTGCTGATGCGGCGGCTTTCAATCGGGAAATTCCCCATTTTAAAGCTGGTTTTGCAATGTTTTTGCGTGATGCGGCCCATTATAGTCAATTGGTTCTGCTTTACGGCGATTTCTGCTTTACGGCGGGGGCCTGGTCCCTAACCCACCGTATTAGCGGGGGCCCTACTGTATTACCCATTCTTAACACTTGGGCAAAACTGAAACAGGGCCACTTCTGAATTGTTGAGTCGATTAAAGGCTTCACGCTGAGCCTAATAAAATTGGAATTATAGTAGATGCTGTTTAGAGTTGACTGCAGGTGTATTAAGGAAAAGCATCTGCCCTGTTGAGCATGCAAGTAGTGGAACAGATAATCTGAGGGAAGCTGCAGTTAAAAAGTGGTTGGCTAGTTAATCTGGTTTGATTTCTGCCTAGTGTGGGAGGTGATACTCTTTACTGTGTGTCAAGTGCATTGGCGGGTAGAGTTCTGTTTCTCCAGCTTATAATCACTTCAATTTCCATCAGTGCGTTTCTCTTTTTAGATAAATACCCTCGGAAACACAAACCCTGTGACTCATCTGATCCCTAATCTGAAAGAAGTAGACCCTGATGTTGCATATTCTTCTGTTCCATATGAGAAAGGCTTTGCTTTACTACTTTATCTTGAGCAGCTTCTTGGTGGACCAGGTATTGGTTAATTCACTTTCAAAGTTGTAGCTTTTTTCCATTGTGGCACTTTACTTCTGGTTAACACATCTTACGTGTTCACAGACGTCTTCATTGGCTTCTTGAGGGCATACATCCAGCAGTTTGCATACAAGAGTATAATGACGGAGGACTGGAAGAATTTCCTGTACTCCTACTTCAAGGACAAGGTTAAGTGCCACTCTTTTAGTTCAAGGTTCTGTGTTAGGGGGTTCAAAAGAAAATACCCTTAAGCTGAAGAAAGGAAATTAAGCTGCCGCATGCAGAATAGCATAAATGGTGCTTCAGAGGTTTTTCTTAGCCTTTTGAACTTGGCGATGAGGTCAGGCAGTGATGGAGGGAGACAGAACCTGTGACTTTACATACACAAACATGTGCTTTACCTATAAACAGCTAAAAATGAGTAGTAGTAAATATTTTATACCTGCTCCCTCTAGATAAAGGAAGCTAACAGCAGCTCAAATCACTGCATAATCCAAATACCATTTGATTATGTTTGTACTGTGGTTTGTCAGAAATTTTGGCTGGCTGGCCAGCCTTCCTCCTTAAAAAGGTTCTAGGCCAATGAATGTTTATTGACAGCTGACGTTTTCAGAAGGATGATATGCAGTGCAAAATATACTTGGAAACATAGAGTATGTATGTACTCTGGCAAAGGCCCATTACTTGACTTATATTGAAACTCTTTTACTTGACTGATGTTGCAACATGTCAGCAAGAGTTCTGGTCTCATAGGCACTTCTGCTTAGGGAAGTAAACTTCCTCCTTGGAAAACTATGTATTACAGGTACTGCCCCTCCTAGAATCCCCATGTTGCAGAGATGTGTGTACTGCTCATGATTAGCTGCCTGTATGCTTGTGTTTATGACACAAAATTAACTGAAAGGTTTGATATCTTAAAATAACGCATTCTTCTTCTTTTTTTGTAACAGCCCACTTTGCTGAATGATTAAGGGGCCCAGTTTCCTCAAACCAATAGCTTTCAGCTTTGAGCATTTTCAGTTATGCCATCCTTACTGTTTAATCGATTTAATTAATCCAAACCACACTGGGTGATGAGTCTTGGGATCAGAATCAATATTTCTTTTGGGAGAAAAAACAGTAGGTTTTTGCTATACACAAAAGTGCACAGTAAAAATCTGCCTGATTGGGTTGGTATTAGGGAAATAATGGTAGTATGTCATATTGAATTAAGCATATCTCTGACAATAAGATGAATAGAAGAATCCACAAATTTCATAATTCCAGCTTTCCAAATAACGTCATTTTCTATGAGATTGTCATTAAGCAATAGATCCTTATAAGCAGCATATCGGTTCACCAAAGGTGAGTATGCATCCATGATTTTGGATAAATAGCTTGCTTGTTAATTTTAGGTCCATCTTCTTAACAAAGTTGATTGGAATGCATGGATGAACACTCCTGGCATGCCCCCAGCAAAACCAACGTAAGCATGTAAACCTTTCTGCTAACATTTCTCTGTAATTTTCTACTGATTTTCAAAGACCACCTCAATACATCTTGTTATATTTAATCATAGTTATATTTAATTATAATTTAATATAATTAAATTCTTAACTGTATTATATAACTAAATTAATTATAATTTAATTATGTTAAATTATGTATTTAATATAAATATGTCATTGATTATATTAGATCCTTAACTTAATCATTTTTCTTATTTTTATTTTTATTAACTATTAATCATGGTGTTTTTGGTTTTTGTTCCTTGGTTAACTCAGTTTGGTCTTTTAGATTAGGGCAAGATAAATATTTTAAGCATGATTATATCAAGTGATCTAAATGTAGCATAGGCATGTCTCAGTAATAAAAAAAAAATCATCCTAAACCTTGACACATTTTGGTTATGCAATTTTTAATTGTGTCTGCTCCATAAATAATCCCCTTTGGACTTCATTTTTTGTTCCGTATTGTTCTGTGTAACAGTATTATCAAAGAGGAATGTTCATAAGCTATATGCTGGTAACAGCTGGCAAGACAGAATCTAGATGTGTGCTCTAAATGCAAACATATTTGTGTTAATTATAATGTTTTCTAAACCCTATTGCTTATAATGTCTTCACCAGGTATGACACAACATTATCAAATGCTTGTGTGGCATTGAGTCAAAGATGGATTAAAGTGAGTTAATGTCTTACATAATATTTCAGGTGAATTGTTTGAGTGTTGCACTTTGCATTGTCTTTCAATTTGCAAAACTGGATTATGATTATGCAGTGCAGAATTTAGTAAAATTGAGTTATGCATAAGGCAAACCTCAATTTTTATTGGAAGCTTTTTTATTTGCTTTTGTAACCTTAGACTTCATATTTTTAAAATGAGTTTTCAAACTTTAATTATATTAAAAAGGTAAAGGTATCCCTGCACTTATAGTGCAAGTTGTTTCCGACTCTTAGGGTGACGTCTTGCGACGTTTACTAGGCAGACTGTATATATGGGGTGGGATTGCCAGTTCCGTCCCTGACCTTCCTTTACCCCCCAGCATATGCCGGGTACTCATTTTACTGACCACGGATGGATGGAAGGGTGAGTGGACCTTGACCCCTTTTACCAGAGATTCGACTTCCTCCTTCCGCTGGAATCGAACTCTGGCAGTGAGCAGAGCTTCAGCTGCGTTACCGCCGCTTACCACTCTGCGCCACGGAGGATAATTTAATTATATTGGTGGTAGTAAATATAGTACGGGAGAGAGATGGTGTTAAAGAGAAGAGGGACTACCTGATCAAAAGCTGTTCCCTCTCTGATCTAGCAATCCTGGTCTGGTGGTGGTGTTGTTTTAAGAGCAGGTCACTCCCTAATAAGATATCTCATTCATGAGTTGATGTGGATTGGGAGGCAGATGTGACGTATATTACTAGAACATGGATGGGCAAGGTATGTGGGATTGAATTGACCCAGTTTTGCCTATCTGAATATTTGCAGCATCAGCGTGGGGTGGGGTTGTCACTGTTATCTATAAGTATTCAAACTCCCTCACCAGGAGATCCCAGAGACAGACCAATAAAGTAAGTTGTCCTAACAGTGAAAATATGAACTCACTCGTAATCTTGTGCCTCCCAAAGTGTATGCATAGCTCTGTGCATGTAGGACCGTCTATCCTCTCTTTTGCAACCAGAATGGACAGAGCAGAGGACAAGGAAGCCCAGCCTCTCTAAGGACATGCTCACTCATACTGTATGAAAGCTGTGCCCAAGCATGCAGACAACATTCCTCTTCATAGAAGAGAATTCAGAGCCCTTGAGTTATTTTCTGACTCTTATTTATCTCAATGGGATTTTTGAAACAAACTGAATTTGAATCTTAACTTCTGGTGCTTAGAAACAAAGGATTGTCTTACCCTTTTCTGGAATTTCTTAAAGGTCTGCTTCAAATTTTCTCCCATTCTGCTCATCTAATAGGCCACCGAAAGTGATCTTGAGTCTTTCAGCTCATCTGATATAAAAGAAATGTCTTCGCACCAGCTTATTGAGTTCCTTGCACTACTATTGTTGGAGGTAAATACAGGCAAAAGATCTTTAACTTTCAGCATACATGTTTGTACCACCATTTTTCTTGTTGGTAGAGTGAAATTTAGGAGAGGAAAAGCCTGGTATTTCTCAGTCATAGCATGTTCGTTCCTTTCTTCCAATGACTGTTAGATCTTGTCATCTTCGCAAATAAACGTAGAGTTCAACTGATTGCTGTGCGTATGCAGAGCTGTAAAACCTAGTGGGATGCTGGCATCTTATGCTACTGTTCAGACCATCCAGGCTACAAGCATGTGCTTTGGGCAGCAGACTGCAGAATGGGTGCTATTTTGTTACTAACAGCTTCAATCTGTGCATCACTTTCAAAAGCAAATAAGCCCTATTTTGGGGGTTCAACGGCTTTTTGCTTCAGTTATGAATTCTAGGGCTAGCACAGTTATTTAGAACTGAAGAGTTATTGTGTTGATGCTCCTTTTCTTCTTCCCTATCCCCTCTCATTTTATATTTTTAGAATCCTCTTCCTGTGAGCCATGTAAGAAAAATGCAGCAAGTCTATGACTTCAATGCCATGAACAACTCTGAAATTAGATTCAGGTTTGTATAATATATAAATATTTTGATATTTTGCAAATGTAATGGAATGATGCTATACTTTCCTGACTTATTATTCTTGTAGTTGAATCTCCATAGAAAATTCACTAATGGGCAAAAAAAACCCTTGTGGTTTAAGAATGTACCTATAGCCAACAGATATTTCTATCAAACTTTATAGCTGCCCAATTTCCCTGCTTTTTAGTGAATGCACCAGGTGAGCAGGAGACCTGACCTCCTATCTGAGATATCTCTGAGATTGGGTGGGTGGACATTGGGCAGAGAGGAAGCCCTTTTCCTTTCCAAAAGGAAAACATTGTGAACAGTATCATTCTTTTTCAGGGTTTCCCCCACCGTTTTATTCTACAGCAGGCACATCTAGCCTCCTACCCAAATTTAAGCCAAAGCTGTGCCTGGCCACATCCATAAAAAAAGTAAAGGTGTCCCTGCACTTGTAGTGCGAGTCATTTCCGACTCTTAGGGAGACGTCTTGCGACGTTTACTAGGCAGACCGTATATATGGGGTGGGATTGCCTGTTCCTTCCCCAGCCTTTCTTTACCCCCCAGCATATGCCGGGTACTCATTTTACCGACCACGGATGGATGGAAGGCTGAGTGGACCTCGACCCCTTTTACCGGAGATTTGACTTCCTCCTTCCATTGGAATCTAACTCCAGCCGTGAGCAGGGCTTTCGGCTGCGTTACCGCCACTTACCACTCTGTGCCACGGAGAATCCAGACTGTTATTTCACTTTAGGCAGTCATGGCTTCTCCCAAAGAATCCTGGGAAGTGTAGTTAGTGAAGGGTGCTGAGAGCTGCTAGGAGATGCCCTGTTCCCCTTACAGAGCTTCAATCAGAGCAGCTGACTGTTAAACCACTCTGGCCACTGGAGCTCTGTCAGCAGAATAGGGAGTCTTCTCTCAGCACCCTTCACAAACTACACTTCCCAGGATTCTCTGGGGGAAGCCATGACTGTCTCAAGTGAAATCAAAGTCTAGTGTGGGTGTGGCCCCCTGATTAGGCAAGCCCAGCAACTGTGAGTCTGGCTTTTAGAACACTGACAGTTGGTTCATACTGAGCATGCCCGACATTATTATAGAGTTCAAGCTGAAATTTCTTAAATTAATTAAAAATCAGCCAGACATTTTCTTTAACTTTTAAACTGCAGAAGATGAAGGTCAGAGTAACGGGCAAGGTCAGTAATAGGATGACAGGTACTCTGTGAACATCGCTGATTTTTAATTAATTTCAACAAATTATAAGAACTTGGACAGAAAACAGTCCAAAAGGGGTCTGGTTTTTTCTCTTTCTACACTTTGAACTCTCTATTCTCTCTGTTTTGTGTATCGCCATGAAAATTTAGAGGGTTGTTAAGCAAGTGTTTCTGAGTTCAGGACTACAAGTTATGTAAGGTTTTGTTTTGAAATGAGCTTAAGGGAAACATCAGAATGGCATGGGGGTATTTTCAATTTAACATAGCGGAATGTGAAACATCCATGCTGACTATAGTATACAACCACTCTTGTGGCTGTATAATATAATGAAAACAAAATTACATAGAACTGAGCAGTGATTTGCATGCATATTTGTACCTGGGGTTGTTGAACAAGTGTGAAAGTTAATACCCTTGTACTTCCCCTTGTATAGAAAGAAGCAGTTTTGAATACCATCTGACCAAAAACGGTTGGCTACCCTTCAACATTTTGAACTTACCTATTTATTTAGAGATACAGACTAATATGTAATTCTTGGTCTTACACTAACCCCTTGCCAATGAGATCCAGATTTGTTGAATAAACAACCTTGGACACAAAATAAAATATGCAACCAATTATGTGTATCTAATTTTTTAATTACATTTATGTCCCACCTTTCCTCCAAGGAGCTCAAGGTGGTGTACATGGTTTTTGCCTTCTATCTTCACAACAACCCTGTGAGTTAGGTTAGACTGAGAAACAGTGACTGGCCCAAGGTTATCCATGGACTTCATGACTGAGTGGGGATTTGGACCCTGGTCTCCCAGTTCCTACATCCAACACTCTTTGGAGACTGCAGTGTTGCTAAACTCGGATTTTCTTTATCTTGATTTACACATCACATAACTAAAGGCTAATTCTACTTTTCAGATGGCTGCGCCTTTGTGTTCAAGCCAGTTGGGAAGATGCCATTCCTCTAGCTGTAAAAATGGCTACAGAACAAGGCAGAATGAAATTTACTCGTCCCTTGTTTAAGTAAGTCAAATATCAAAATATGAATGTCTGCTCTCTTAACCAGGCAAGAATGATTCAATGTAGGATGTACACAGTATCTTAAATTTTAAATATGTACACAGTGGTTCTTTGTTCAAAGATCTATCCAAGCAATAAATAATGGTACCAGTCTTGATTTTTAAAAAGTCATCAGTGCCAGAACCATATTGCAAGAATGAAATTTTTCATATTGGCCATCTTATTATGGAACTTGTGGAGGCTTCTGTTCACAACATGGGGTTGAAATCTGGGCTGAACGCATACAAGCTTCACAGCTGGAAGGTGGCTGATGATAACAGTGCAACTACTTGAATTATCATTTTAGAAGATGATGTTCTGGAAATCTTGGACTTAATTGAAGTAAAGGTAGCTGTGTTGGTCCATAGGAAAATTTCAAAATCCGTATTAGGCCAAACACCTTTTCATTAGGCCAGTTAAAATGTCACATCTATCAAGGAACCTGAGTGTTTCACCTAAGGATGGAGACAGACTGCCGGACTTGATATTCCCGGTGATGGGATTTTAGTCATGGTATGCTCCTTCTTCCTAGCAGGCTTGGGTGTAGCATAAAATCTGCAGAGTCCCTAACAGACTCATTTGAATGTTTACTATCTCCTCCCACGTTCTGTCTTGAGCTTGACTAGATAAGGCCCCATGTCTTCACTACCAACCAACCTTTTTCCCTCTCCCACCCTTTATTTGCCATCTAGCTTGTACACTATTTTGTAACATTTTGAAGGCATTGCCATGATAATATGCTACATTTTCCCCAGAATTGTCTTGGCTGGCTAGGTCTGTGTTATGCTTAGAGCTGCTTTGTCGCTGCAAGTTCTCATTTAAATATTTCAGTCCATGGTACCCTGTACATACAGAATTTGGTATCTAGAATACAAAGTTTTGTTCAGGGCTCTGCATGCTTTATCAAATCCATGAACCTTGTACACAAAAGGAGTCTGATAGTATACACAACATTGCATACTGTTCATGAAGTTGGACCTTTGCTTTTAAAAAACTGAGCTTTTTCAAGGTTTGAAATGTGTTCACAGTGATTTGGCTTCCACAGTTGTTTCAATTTATTATGAGATGCAAGAGAGCTGCTCCTATTTTTTCCTGTCTACCGTCCTGATTCGCTCTGTCTGCTCTTCATCCATTCCTGCTTAATCACCCTGTTTTTATCTTAAACATCCAAATTCTTGGAGCAGCTGAATATTTAATAGTGAATAAACTGTGCAAGCCTTTGCCAACCCAGTACCTGGGGAAGGGCCATAGCTCAGTGGTAGAGCATTTGTTCTGCATGCAGTAGATGCCAGACTCAATCCATGGCATTCCGAGGAAGAACTTGGAGAAGAGTCCTGTCTGAAACCCTAGAGAACTGCTGCCAGTCAGTGTACACTATACTGAGCTAGATGGACTCAATGGTATGACATGGTATAAGGCAATGTCCTATGTGCCTGTGTTCTCCAGGTGTTTGATTCCCATCAGCCACAGCCCACATAGGTGGAAGGCGCTAGGTTCAACTAGGAAGATGCTGAACTATGCTATATTAGATGCATTTCATGGTCATACTTGGGTCTGATTACATCTTTTTAAGTGGAAGAGAACCACAGTGCCCTAAATATGCTAAACTGAAAATTTACTAATCCAAATCTTGATTTAAATTTTATTTTGTGGAATTTATTCCAGGGACCTCCATAAATTTGACAAATCCCGTGATCAAGCTGTCGATGCTTTCCACAAGCACAAAGCCTCTATGCATCCAGTGACTGCAATGTTGGTAGCCAAAGACCTGGGACTAGATGGACAAACAGCCCAACTTTCGCAGACTTAAGGAGAAAATTCTATAAGAGAACAATTTTATTTCTTCTGTTCCCCGTTCTTCCCCCACCCCAAAAACATCATGGTAACTTGCATGCTTGATTATTAACCTAGCTTTCTGTTCTGGAATTGAATCAATAAGGCTTTCTTTTAGATTTTTCTTGCTGGAACTTCAGTCTTGTGCCTCATATAAAATTCTGCAAAACTGAAAAAAAATATGCTTTGACATATTTGGCATGGTACTACAAGAAGTATTGGCACTGTTTTGCTATATGTACTGCTTTATTTGAAGAAATAAATTTTTTTTGATAAATCAGTTCCTTCCCATACATTTAATTCTCTCCAGAATACAAAGCACTATCATGTGAATAGCGGTGCTTTGCCCTGTCCTTTCTTTAAAAAATGATTATATGTGGTAACCTCTATACAGAGCTGATTAGAAACTAAAATACACTAAGAACAGAAAACTGTATTTTTGTATCTCTGTGCAAATGCCTGATCAATGTTCACTCTATCTCTAGAAACATTCATTGTGCCGCCAGTTCCAGTGTGTCTCCACTTCTCTGTTCTGAAAATGGGGGCAGATAACGCTAGTCTACCCTGCCCCTTTTTACTGTAAAACCTGGTGGGAGCAGCTTGAGTGCATTTTTTAGGGAAGAAATTAGCTTGCCTGGGGTATATTTAAGCACTTTCCTCTGTGTCTACATTGTTTCATTGACTCTCAAAGTGTGCTGCCTTTACAGTATAAAACAAATTGCTGGCTTTGGGGTTTTTTTTTACTTGGAAGTAATTCCCTTGAAAAAGAGGATTCCTTCCTACTCAGAAAAAATGTTCATATTGCAATCTGCCACCCTCAATTTTCCATCCCCCATCCCAATCGACTACTGGTGTGCTTGTTGTCTCTGAGCTGCTGTTTAATAATATAGATTAACCATAAAACAAAAATATAAAGTACAAAATCAAACACAACTATAAAATGAACACATTTCAATTGCAGCAAATTAAAATTCCTACATTTTGCAGAATATGACGTACAAAATTAATCAACAAATAAAACTGAAAAGTATTCAAACATTTCAGCTGCAGAAAGTTAAAATTCCTACACACTGTACTTTAACACAAGGGCTGCTTTCACACATGGGGCTAATTGTGTTATTAACGGATTAAAAAGATAGCACTTCTGTCCCGTTTTGTAAAATCTCTTTCACACTGCAGTACCTTTTGCATTAAGGAACAGCAGTTTTTTCAGCTGATTCACCAGCATTTCGCACAACTCTTTCACACAGCTTTTCATCCCTCACCCATTATACATATGCACACTGTTACCCACTGTGTAGGAGGTCTAAGATTTCATTCCATCACCATGCAAGCCCTCTCCCTATAGGATCTGATTTCTTTAATTGTTTTAGTTGTATCGACACGGGGTGTGTGGGAAATGCTGCTGCTATATGCGCCGATGCCGGAATACCGGTACAATTTTCATCAGGCAAACACGCCCCGAGTGGCTAAATAGCAGGAACGCACTGCAGGCTAGGATGCCTGTCATGTGAGTGGCTGCAGCTGTGAAAAACTCCTGCGATTTTCCAGGTTCCTTTCTGGTATCACATATCATGGAAACTTGTGCTAAACTTGCACTACATCCCACTAGAATTACAGAGCTAGTTTGTACATCATGTGAAAGATTAAATATAATGTGCAAATTACCAGGTAAGAAATCGTTAGAATAACAAAACGAAGTGCACTGTGAAGCAGCCCATGAGACTTTTTTTTGGTCAAGGTTGGCATAGTGTGTGTGTGAGAGAGAGAGAAACTGTACTTGCTTAGAGATGTTGTATATTTGTATCTTGTTCCGCCCAGGAACTTAAGGCTTTGTCTTCTCCCAGCATTTTATATTTGCAACAGACCTGTGAGGTAGTTTAGGCTGAGCGTCTGTAGTTGAGACACCAAGGGGCTGAATCAGAAGGCTCTGCAGGCCTGAACTAGTTGTGAAGCTGGCAATTCTCCGCCCCTGCCATAGACCCTTAACTCTTAAGTTTCTGAACTCCATTGGATCTAATAGATACATTCTCTCCAGGCAGGTACCACAATCTGTTTTATTGTGTGTTATGACGCATTGCAAGCCACCTTAGAAGTTCTTAATTGAATTTTTTTTAAATTACATCACATTATTTTGTACACTCTGTTTTAGAAGTGCATATTATCTGAATTCAAGCTTTTTTGTTTGTTTCATATTTTTCCTCAATAGAGATCAGGGTGGCTAAGAACAAATGATCATGAAATAGCAGTAATATGTAACACTTGAAAGTGCTATACAAATGTTCAAAGTGCATTCCATGCATTGCAAAATAATAAGTACAAACAGCTGTTAAAAGAACTTAATCCAACATCTTCCATCAAGTTAAAAGCAATTCAGTGAGAGTAACCACTCATAATTTTATACTTGCATATTGGAATGCCACAAAGCCACAGCTGAATTAATTATTAATACTGTCCAGTCCTACTACAAAGGACTCTTGTTTGGGTTGCTGAAGTGTAAAGGCTGTTATTTTGCCATAGTTTCATGATTAGCAATGATTTTGTCACTGGGGTTGTAGCTGGTACTGAATCAGCATCTATGTAAATCTAATTTCTGTAGTTTATCTCATCTTCTTGATAGAGCACGCAGTGTACCACTATTCTGTGAATAAGCACATGTAGGTTACTGCTGCTACAACTGGTGTCAAAGGCTTAGAATCATTAACGTTAAGACCAAGGCATTATTGCTAAAACTAAATAGGGACATGAGAAGATCTGGTCCCACAGTTCCAGTAGCTACATTGCTATTGATAAAGAATGTGAGGTCCCCTCAAAAATGACCACAGCTTTCATTATTTCACCTTTTCTCTGCATTTGAACTGTGAATGCACAATCCAGTGGGAAGCACATAACTGAAATTCACAAAGGATTACTTGTTCCAAGCATGCAGTTGCTCTCAGTACCTTGTCACCAGCCCACTGTGCGCACATGCCCCAGGGTGGCAGCTACTGACTATGTGTGAAGGTAGTGATAGGAGGAGGGGGAAGAAGAATATAGGACTGGTGCCCTTGAGGCTATTTTGTCTTTCCTTTTGTCATGAGAAATGGCATGCTGGCATCCAATGGCTCATTGCTTCCATTTTCAAACTAGTAATGTACACAGCACGTGAGAAAGCCAGACACCTGTTAGCATAGACTTTGATGGAGAGTAATCATGTTCGCATGCCCATTGATTTTTTTGTCTGGTGCACATGGAACCAGCTTTAGTGCAGCCTTTCTCATTTTTTTGTCTTTGTTTTTCTTTTCTTTTCCACCTTGCCAGCTGGCTCCACAGAAGTGTCAGCATGGCTAACAGGTGGTGGACCTCTGGCCCTCAGGACTCTCCCCAAGATGTTCCCTCCTTCAGGCCACGCCTTTCACCAGCCTGCTGCACACTCTCCTTTTGCCAGGGTTTTGTCCTTCTGGAATGGGTCCTTGAACTGTGTCAGTGCCTCTTGCTTGCCTGGATGGAAAGGTGGGGAGGTGAGAGTCTAGAAACTTCTGACTTTGTGTGGCTGGAATGTAGCCTACTGTGCAAGGGTAGCAGTCACATTCTTTGTCTGTTTTTGTCTCTGGAATGTGGCTCCTGGAAGGTTTACTTGAGGGCCTGCCCTTGGGCTGAAAAGTGCTCCTTGTCCCTAACTCGCAGTGTATGAATAAAATAATAAAATAATGGATAAAGCCAATAGAGCTGTGCCAGCTGTCATAAGCCAGCATAAAACATTGGCAGCCAAAAACAATTTATCTGTTAAATGTACATGGGTCAGGTTTGATTATTCCCCACCCCCAATAAAAACATCTGCTGCTGCAACATCCTAAAACGGAAAATGGCTTGTTTGCTGAACTTATCTGGGGGTGAAGTTCTATAGTGAACTTGGGAAGGATAGATAGAGGAGTGCAGAAAAGAACTGTAAAAAATACAGAACTTTAACCTGCACTTTAACCTTCCTCAGGAAGAAGGAGAGGCAAGAGAAATAGCGGCAAGCTGCACCAGGGGAGCAATAACCTTTTACCTGCTTGTCGCCCTCCTGCATGGTCAACATAATTTCAGTTTTCTGACACTTTTATAGAGCGGGGAGGGCGACTTACAGGCTTTTCTTGGTGAATTCTGACTTTTATACTGTGTTTATGTATATGGATATTGTTTATGTATTTTGTTTTGTAAATTAATTTGGTTTTTTTATTGTACCTTGTGTATTCTATTGTAAACTGCTTTGAGATCTTTTAGATAGTAAGTGGTCTATAAATGGAAATAATAATAATAGTAATAATAACAATAATAATAATGGTGCATTAGAGAGTTTCATAATACAAAGCTAGACAGACATCAGCAAAGAATGATATTGCCAGCTTATGTGGTGATACAAACGCAGACAAAACTTAAAAGCCGACTGAATGGGTTCATTTGGAAGAGCCTGTTCTCCCTTTCTCAGGTGGGTTATTTAAAACCTGTGATCCCTGAGGGGAGGGTAGAAATAGAGAAGCCCATGCTAGGAACCTCATATTAGTGGGTTCCTCAAGAGACCACCAATGGACTAAAAGGACTCAGTTCTTTAAATTATTTTTGTCTTGATTATATAAAGCTGCTTTATAATGAATTGGATCTTTGGTCTATCTATGCCAGTACTGTCTGCTCTGACCAGCAGCAGCTCCCCACAGATGGAAATTGGGATTCCAGAACTGCTTGTAGAATGACAACATGAATGTTGCTTCTGTATACAAACACCTGCATTAAGTTGGAGTGGTCCAGCAGATAAGACAAAAGTGTTATTTGGAGGGCACCATCTTCAGAAATAACACCAACAGTTGTGAAATCATGTAATTCTTTACACGAGGGAGAAAATGAAGGGAAAACCATGTCAGAATTGCACATGGTTAGAAATACAATCCTTTTTGGTAAGCAATTCCTCTCCCTTAAAGGATAACACTCCTGCTCTGGTGCTTTGTCATAAGCAGATCTCCTTAAAGTGTTTTCTAAGAGTTTAGGTGAAAATCAGTATCATTAGAAAGGATTTTTTTAATTCATGCCTTCATGTGTAGTGTAAAAATTATTACCCCAGTCAAACGCTTGAGCAGACTATTCTTTCAACTGCTTTAAAACTGCTTTTGAACACATTTTTTCCTTTAAAAAAATACAAACTTGGCCTCATAGAGTTTGACCAATCAGATTTAGATGCTATTTTCCCCATTTCCCCATTGTTTTCATTATTGATGGGGGCGTGTCATCCCTGTGCACCTTTGAATTGATATTTGGCTAACTACACGTTTGTTTGCAGAGCTAGGGAATCTCCAGGTGGGTGGGTTGTTTTTTGGCCTTTTCTGATTGGGACAGTGGAATTTAGTCAGGTGGCATGTGCTCCAGAATGCACACCGTCGTGGTGCTCATAGTGACATTCTACAGTGGAGGGACAATACTAGACAGAGGACAAGTATGCCAAGGTACACAGTGCATGTCCGAGGGGAATGGCTTGCAGTGCCCTGCCAAAGTGATACCAACACAGTGAGGTGGCTGGGAAAAGAAGCTGTGAGGCGTTACATGAAAAATAAGCCTGATAATGGAGGATTTGATTCTGTAGAAGAAGTAAAATTCTACGTGCGCCGTTGCAAAGGCCTCGGATTGCTGGATCATGATGATACTTTGGAGGATGCACTAGAGGACAATGAGTTTGTGGAAGTTGGTAAGTAAGCTGCAGACCACAAACATCACAAGTTGCTGTGCTTGAACATATTAAGGAGAAGTGAATAAAGAGAAAAGTCTGGCAGGAAGCAGTGAAAACATCTTGATCTTCTTGTGAAAGAAGAGGGAAGTCTCTGTCATAGTCTAGGGGACTGGCATGCACTTAAGCGTCCAGTATTTCAGCTATAGTTATTTCCAAACATTTAAAGACCATTTTCACAAGGGATGCATTTGCCATAACATCCCAGACTTCAGCTACCCCAAATTCTAGGAAAGAAAGAAAAAAAAGAATTTGGTTGTGGGTGTTTTGTTTTGCTTTGTTATCCCTCCTCCTTGTTTCCAACCCACTATCAAACTTTAGTTGACAAGTTCCTTGAAGTGATGGCTTGGGTGTTTTGACTTCTGCTGTGAAGCACCAGGTACCCTCGCTACTGATATGTATAAATAATAAAGTAATCATACTGAGGCCTAATTGAAATGTTACTTATTGGGGTTGCTCTTTATAAAACAGAGAGAAGCACAAAGAGACATGGGAACATAAGAAGCTGCCTTTTACCAAGTCAGACGCTTGCTGTATTGAGTTCAGTATTGTTTCCACTGGTTGGCAGCAGCTCTTCAGGGTTTTAGGCAGGAGCCTTTCCCAGTCCTATGTAGAGTTGCCAAGGATTGAACCTGGGGCCTTTTGCCATGGAAATCAGGTGTTCTACCACTGAGTTCCAGCTCTTCACGTGGGAAAGTGGGATAAAGACATTTAGGAGCAATTCCAAATGCTTAGAAAAATACATATCTTATTGATTCTGTCGGCAAGACATTGTCCTTTTTCAGGGACAGCCAATGAAAGCATAAGTACACTGGCCACAGAAGAGTGGAGAAAGAATGTTCATGATGGTTGTTTCCCTTTTCTTTCAGTGATACAAGGAGATGTAATGTCTCCAGACTTCATTCCATCACAGCCGGAAGGGGTTTATTTGTATCCTTATCAAAAATGCTGTGGTGCTCTCTTCTTTTTTGTATGTCGCACAAATCGAAAACAGTTTAGCATGTTGTCTCTCCTATACTCCAAACTGTGTGCTAATATCTAAATAATCTTGTAGTATGTTTTCTTATATGACGTTTCAGATATAGTAAATATCGAGAACCAGAACAGGTATGAAGCAACGGTTATTTATGAAGGATTGGTGTCTGCATTGTTAGTTCTTTCTCTGTCCCTGCCCTTGTTTCCTATGACATTATAAGTCTGCTGTGTGCACTTAACCTGGGAGTAATCCCCATTGATCACAGTGGGACTTCTGAAAAAACATTCACAGGCTTGTATTGTACAGTAAATAGTAATGAAAGAGAACTCTGTTTTTTTGAACATTATTAGTCCTGTAACGCTATGTACAACAAATACACTGATTTTTCAAGTGCTAAAAATCTGCATTTTGCTGCAGTGGTTCTTTAAGAAACTTCACTTTTGTCATAAAGGGAAAATGTGAGATTCCCACTGTAATGTAACTGATTTCATAGAAGATTATTCATGTACTGTAACTGGTTACTTACATATGCATGTTTGCTGCTGTGGGCTCCTACTGGGGGGAAGGGCAGGATATAAATCTTAATAATAATAATAATAATCCTTTGTTCTAACACTGCTCTTTTTTATACAGTATATTTCTTTAGATGGGAACAGTTTGACAACAGAAGATTTAGTCAATTTAGGAAAGGGGCTGTATAAGATCAAGGTGAGTATGTGGGAAGATTCTAAAATACCCAGTAATGCAGTTTAGGTTATTTAGACTGTAGACTTACAGCCCACCTTCTGTTTAGGCAGCCCTGTTGCATTCCCCCCCCCCCCGCCCCACATGCCTATTTTCCTGAGTGGAACCCTAGACCTCTGCCCCAAAGTCCGAAACTGACAGCAGCCCTACAAGTATTTTTCCTTTCAGCTTGAAATAATAAGAGCAATTTTATTTCCAGCTAACCCCTGAAGCTGAAATTAAAGTCAAAGAATCAAGAGATGTTATTGAAAGTATTCTAAAGGAACGGAGAGGTAACATTAATTTCATTTTAAAAAAAAAATGGGATGTGACCAGATGGGAATGCTGCAATATATGTAAAAGTGATAGTGGGTGTTCAATTCCTCATTTTAAAAATTTAAAATAAAGCATTTCTTATATCATGCTTCTTTCAGTTGTCTATGGAATCACTACAGGTTTTGGGAAATTTGCACGAACCGTTATTCCAAACAGCAAGTTATGGTATGCTTCTTTTTAAAATTTACAAAAGAAATCTATAGAAAATACAGCCAAACAATTGCTAATGTGTTATCTTCAGTCACATTGCTTTCCATAAGGTGAAAGTCCTACGTTTAATTTTCTTTGCTCAGTTTTTGGAATAAACTTAAAATCCTGCTTATTGTTTGAACTAAATATATTGTGTTCCTTTTTTCTCTCTGAGGGAGCTTCAAGTGAATTTAGTACGGTCACATTCTGCAGGTAATGAAGAGTAGATTTTCCAGATGTTTTCCCACAATTTATTATAGGCTACACTGATAACCCTGAGATGCTTGTTTATCCTTCCAGGTGTTGGGAAGCCTTTGATTCCAGAGAGATCTCGTATGCTTTTAGCTCTAAGGATCAATGTCTTAGCAAAAGGATACAGTGGAATTTCACTAGAAACTCTTCAGCAAGTCATCGAAGCATTTAATGGTAACGTGACCATTGCTGTGCTGAATTTTTGTAGGGTTTAGCTTTCAGTGTCATTTTGAAAGGGGATGAAGCTCCTACTAAAAGGAAAGGTCCATCCCTCACCTCATGAAAACATTACTCTTTGTGCCAAAAAATGCAATTCCCCTTTCTTTCTTAGCGAGAACTGTGCCAAGAGAGAGAGGAGGGGTCATACTGTGCATTGCACAGCAGTTTGACAGGCAGCTGCCACTTCTAAAGGGAAGGATCAGCCTTGGAGTGTGCTTTCCGAGAAAGGGGAGGCATGTTCATTGTGTTGTGGATTGTCTCCTTTAAAGTGGAAGAGCCAGGCCAGCCCTACCATGTAAGGTCTCCACCTCAAGAAGTACATTTCTGGTATCACGAAAGGGCACCAAATTGTTAATAATTTAATTTATTATTATTGTATTTTTACTGTCTGGGAAGGGAAAGGAAGTTTGTGGATTTTTTGGGTGGGTCTTTGATGCCATGATAACTTCCCTGACCTTAGTATTATGCCCCTTGATTTGCAGGTGAGAAGGCACTATTTCCTGCTCTGCTTTGGGCAGCAAAATGTCTTGGGCTAGTTCTGGCGGCAACTGTCACTTTAAAGGAGATCTGGATCTGTTCCACTGCAATCCTATGCTACATTCTTATTCAGAGTCCCATTTTCAGTGGAGCTTACTCCCAGGGCATAGGACTGCAGTCCAACGGAGCTGATAATTTTTCTCCCTTGTGTGGACATGACTTGTCCACACCGTTCTCATTAGTTATCAGTAGCACACTTCTTTATACTAAGCGATTTATCTTTTCAAGTGATGGCTCGGGATTATGAGCGAGTTATGCCCTGACCTAAGGTGGGTCACATCAGTGGCACCACCATTCCTTTTTTGAGGGGGGAGTCTTTTTAAAGTGAGAGAGATGGGAATCAGAGGATGAAAGATGAGACGAAGGGCAGTAGCATTCCTATACTATTAATACCTTTGCACCTGTTATTACTCCTGCATAACAAATGTCAATATTAATACCTGCTTTCCAGATTCTATTTATCTGTTCTTCCATTTATAATTAAAAATATAATTTATTTACATTATTTACACCTTTCCTCCAAAGACCTCAAGGTGGCATACAAACATGGTTCTCTCCCTCCTGATTTTGTCCTCACAACCACCCTGTGAGGTTGGTTGTGCTGAGAGATAGTAACTGTCCCAAGATGTCCCAGTGAGTGGGGGTCCTAGTCCAGCGGTCTAACTACAATATAACATGCTGGCTTAAGGCAATGTATAAAATATAACAATAGTACAAAAACCAACCCCAGAAGCAATTAATCCACAGTATCTTAATACATTGAACAATGCTGTAAACAATAATTAGGTAATAATGCATAAAAAATCAAGATATTAAATGGTATATTAAACAATTAATCAAAATATAACAAAAATAAACAGCACATAAAACATTGTTGCCTAAGGGCTCCATCCTAAACTCCTTAGTAGCAGCCTTTATAGTTAGAGTCAGTCACACAGGGGAGAAATTCAGTTCAGTTCTCTGAACTGAAACACAGTCATCCTTTGAAATTCACACTTACTTGAATTTTGCAATGCAGTTCATCAACCAACGTGTCTTAGGGGAAAGTGTGCATAAAATGAATATATGTGTGAAAGTAACATACAAAAATGTATTACATTAGGAGAAATTGCTTGCAAAAATGTGTACAGTTGTCAAAGCTGCCTACAAAAATGTGTTCATTAGGAGCAATTCACACTAAAATGCTGGAGAATGTGCATGAGGATTTTTTAAAAAGAAAGTTTGCAGATTGCTGCAGAAATGTGGAGAATGGAATTTAAAATTGTAAAAATGAGAAATGGAGACAACTGAAAATGACAGAACTTTCCTTCCCTCTATCAGTCAGAGCCCTCCCCTCCCAAGGCAATGTGAAAATGTGGCAGACAAAGAGCAGGGAATCACCAGGCCTTACACAAGCTGCATATGCCGTTTCTATGAAACATAAAAATGCATAAGCCTTGCCCTCCTTTATTTCTGATCACCTGAAAAAGAGAGAGAGAAAGAAATAGTATATATGGCCAAAAATCTTTTTAAATTGTTGTAACCCCCCGGTTCCTTAGGGTGAAAGACAGGTAAGAAATTAAATTAGCACATGGGAATTCTGGTAGCTGTAGTTTACTCCCACAGAGCTATAATTCCCAGCACCCTCAACAAAATACAGTTTCCAGTAGGGATGGAAAGATCTGTCATTTTAGGTTCTCCAATCTTAAATTCTGTTTTCCACATTTCTACGTTTGTGTTTTTTTTAAAAACTTTATTAAAATTCTTGTGCATTTTAATGCAAATTTCTCCTAATAAACATATTTTGTATGCCATTTTGACCAATGTACACATTTTTGCAAGCAATTTCTCCAAATATAATGCATTTTGTATATTATTTCCACTAATATATTTATTTGTATGTGCACTGTTAACTAATATATGCGTTTTTGCAAACATTGGTTGATTGGAAAACTGCACTGCAGAATTCAGATAAGTGTGAATTTTGAAAGATGACTGCATTTCGATTCTCATATTGTTTCAGAAAGTGCAAATTTGCTAGATTTGGCATTAAATGTGAACTGAATCTAATTTCTTCCTGATCCCTAGTTCCCAGGAATCTTTGGGGGAAGCCCTGTGGTTTAAATGTTCATTAGATTATTGGTGCTGAAACTATTAGAGTGTCCATGAAAGGAGACAGGGAAGTTTGGTTTGCATAAAGCATTCCTCCTTCTGCTCAGTGGAAGTACCACTTAGTCTCACTGCTAAATCTTGAGAGCCAGGGTAAATGGTATTTCCCTAACCATGACCTGCTTTCAACCCCTTTCCTAGCCTCCTGCCTGCCCTATATTCCTGAGCAAGGGACTGTTGGAGCCAGTGGAGACTTAGCCCCTCTTTCTCATCTTGCTCTGGGACTCATAGGAGAAGGAAAGATGTGGTCACCAAAGAGTGGATGGGCTGATGCAAAATACGTAAGAGGAATATAGATAATGTTTTGCTGATTCCTTTTGTTATAACTGAAGCATGCATGTACTGATGGGAATTGGGGCACGGTAGGTGGAAGGAGAAGAGGGATAATTTGTTTTGAACCCCACAGTGGATTCATGATCTATAGAAATATGTCTACTCAGCAGTAAGATGGTGCAGGATTGCAGTCTTTAATGAAAAAGTTATTGTACCTATATAATATACTGTAGATGTACAACAGGGAGACAGCCACTGTGCTTCCTGTCGGGGGCTTTCTGTCGGAAACAGATAGTTGTGCTTTGATTTTTGAGTGCACAATTCACACCTGACTGTCCATACACTCCTTTAATTTTTTGTCTTAGATATTTCATTGGCATTCTTGCTGTTTCCTTGATGGAAAGTTTCTGTGCTTTATTTTTGCCGCCCCTCCCCCCTTCAACCACTACTCTTCTCCCACCCTTTCCATTCTGAGCATATGCAAAGATATTTCTCTACCTGTGTGTGTGTGTGCATGTGCACCTTTCAATTTTTCACCACAGGAAGAATGCAAAGTAAACAGCCCCTAACTATCTTGTTTTGCTATGGGTAAAATGGAGGCTTGCGCTTTGGGGCGAGACAGCATTAGCCATTTCCATTTGGTGGTTTAAATTTTTTTTAATATGGAGACCTTGCATACAAGACTGATATTTAGCTATACTGAAATTCTGATATAAACATCTTCTGCAAGACTATTATTATTATTATTATTATTATTATTATTATTATTATTATTATTATTATTATTATTATTATTATATTGTTCTAATGTTTGTACTACAGTCACAGTCTCCAAGGTAATCCTTCACATGTCTGGATCTTGAGAGAATAGCCATTCCAAACTGGGCTGATTAAATTTTGGTATGCCTTCAGTATATAGCAGTTGATGGAAAAAGGCCTCCTTGTGTTGTATGGGCTGCTGGAAACAAAATGTCTAGGTCGTGCTGCTAGGACTATGGCGATAATGGCCAGTCACCAAAATATAAATGCACTTGTGACAAAACTGCCCCCCCAAAGAAAATGCAGCAACAAGCTTCCATACCAATAGTGACTGCAGATGTATAGATGGTTATTTTTATTTAATGGGTTTTCTACAGCCACATCCACACCATACATTTAAAGCACATTTGATGCATATTTAAAGTACACGGCTTCCCCCAAAGAATAATGGGAACTGTAGTTTACTCCTCCCAGAGCTACAATTCCCAACACCCTTAACAAACTACAGTTCCCAAGATTCTTCGAGGGAAACAGTGTGCTTTAAATGTGTGTTAAATGTGCTTTAAATGCATGGTGTGGACATCATGTGATGGACAGTGAAAAGCTTGCATGTGTGAGAGGCACCAATTCTACAATAAACCCCTGTCTGGAATCATCCTCGGTAACAGCACCTTATCCTGTCACTATGTTTTAAGGATGACAGAAGATTTAAAACTAGTTGACATTGTGTTAGATCACTCACTTGTGCTAAGAGAAAATTATGAGCCATTTTAAACCATAGGTTAAAAACATGTTAAATGGTTTATTTTAAACTGTTGTGACCTATTCTGGGGCCTTTCGGTGAAGGGCAACCAATAAATTTGTTGTTGTTGTTGTTGTTGGTGGTGGTGGTGGTAGTAGTAGTAGTAGTAGTAGTATTTGCCCTCTGGCGTGCAGTAGACGAGCTTGCAAGGCTAGGCATTTAATCACTTTTATTTTTACATTTTTTTGGAGTGACATATAGTTGAAGTTACTTCTTGGACACTGGGACAGGACTGCATCCAGGCTGAACAAAACACATCAATAAATAGTTTATGATATTAAAATCTAATATCATTCAGTGCTGGATATATGGAAGGACTGCAACAGAAAGTAGTAGAAATAATTGTACAGATTCCAAAAGACAAACTGTGTTGCAGCTTGAAGATGTTCAGAATATTTTGCTGGCTTTGTAGTGTGATGAGATTGCAAGTCTATCAGGGAGTAGGAGTATGCCTTTCTATCGTTCAGTGACTGAGTGCGGCTCATAATTTTCTGATTCAGCACCATGTCAACCATAGTTTTAATATAGCTGTCATAACCTATAATCAAAGTAAAGAATTTGTGTATTTTTAGCATAAATTTCAGAAAAACATATCTGAAGCTGAAATAGGTAGGTCCCACTGATTTCACTCACTACCAAGTAAGCGTGCACAGAGTTGCAACAGTAGAGAGGCAAACATGGGCTAGTGTTTTTAATTAATTCCTACGTTGCTAAGGCAACGTAGGCAGAGGCTTCCAAAAATGAATATGATGGTTCCATCTCAAACTAGAGGAGCTCCTAGCCACTGAAAGGGTTCTGACCATGTGGAATACAGAAGCAGGATTCTGTATAAGAAACTGAAACCACTAATTTAAACCACTAGTTTTTAAAACTGAGGATGTTAAACAGACTTGAAGCAACATCTTAATTTCTGCTCTTGCATCTTCTGTCTGCATTTAGACTATTTCAAAATATATCTGGGCGGAATGCTAAAAAGAAAATAAGTTCATGGAGAATACTTTTCTCACGTGAAGTATTATTGATACTGCTTTACAGGTCCTAGAAGCTCATGGGCTGAAACCAATTACCTTGAAGCCAAAGGAGGTAATAAAATGCATATGGTCTCAAAAAAGTCCCTGTAGGCTGGGCCACTTACAATAGAACCAGATAATGCAATAGTGAGATTTGTTTCTTCAGTGAATCTGTATCAGATGTTTGATATACTCTTGGTAAATTTATCACGTTGGCATACAGCTAGGAATGCTAGTACAGTCCTCAGAATATAATTAATTTCCATCTGATCTCTCTCTTGTGCCAGATATCACTAAACTTCTTATGTGGATAGTGAAAGGTTTATGTGGTTGTATGGAATATGCTTGAGTATTTCTGATGAACTTGTTTATACACTGTTTTCCCATAAGGCACTTTTACAGCAAAGAGGCTTTAAATCAGGAGTAGGCAACCTTGGGAGGGCCACATTCCAGTAGTGGCTGGAGCCAGAGGCAAAAATGGGCTGAGCAATGAATATAAATTTTACCTTTGTATAGTAGGCCAGTTTCTAAGCACACACTCTGACGCCCCTCTGTATCCCTATCTAGGCAAACAAGGGTCATTATCAGAGTTCAAGGACTTACTCTACTCAGGCAGAAACACTCAAGGAGAGTGTCAAGTAAGGCCAGTGATAGGTGTGGCCTGGGGAGACGGGACTGATTGGGAAGGGTGTGTGGCCTGGAGAGAGTCCAAGGGCCAGACAGAGAGGCAGGGCTGCCTTTGGCCCCTATCATGCCTGAGGTCCCCCCTGCTTAAATTAAACATAATACTTATTATAGCACAAGAGTAAAGGCGCCGTGCTTTAAATCCCTAACAGCCATGAAGCCCACTGGGTTACCACCCTATTCCTGTGACTGATTTGTCTTAAACCATTTTTAATACTGAATTTTAAATTGTTGCAACCTGCCCTGGGATCTTATAGTGAAGGACAGATAAGAAAGTAAATTAATAGTAATAATTTAGCTAGCTAGTTGCTATCTTTCCACCTAACCTGCTTTGCAGAGTTGTTTCAAGGATAAATAGTACCAGCTCGACTGCTTGGAGGAAGGATGGGGTATGAAAAACGTAATTTTTATCCTCACAATGATGCTGTATATAATTGTTCCATTACTCCAGATATGGGAGATGAGGACAGAGAAGCTAACCTGTATATGACCACCACCCAGTGAACTGAGTTAAGATTTTTGATCAGGAACCTCAATTTTTATAATGTTGTCAGCCAGTGAAACAATATCATCTGTGAGTGTGAAAACCTGCCCGAGGCTGGCTTTGAACTAAAATAAAAATAAAAAAAGGATGAGAGGAATCAAGGAATTTCACAACTTGTCTAGTTTGACCCAGTGCAGAAGGGAGCCCATGTGTTTTTTTTTTTTTACAGCAAGTCACTGAATATAAATGCTTTCTGTGTCTTTGAAGGGTCTGGCTCTTATAAATGGAACACAGATGATTACCTCTCTAGGATGTGAAGCGGTTGAAAGGGCCAGTGCAATTGCTAGACAAGCTGACATAGTGGCTGCACTCACATTGGAAGTTCTGAAGGGCACCACAAAAGCCTTTGATACTGGTCGGTACTGAATATCATCAGACTGCTAACTCTCAGAGCGCTTTTACAAAACATGTTTAAAATCTGGGCTTTTAAGTATTTGTTTTGTTCTGTTGCATTTCTGTGATGATGTCCTGGGCTCCTCCTGGGAGGAAGGGCAGAATATAAATTTAATTAATCAATAAAATGAATAAATGTTATACTTCTATTCATGCTATAGGCTGAATTGTGAACTTTAGAAATACCGAGTCCATTGGTTTTTAGTGACTGATGTACTATTGGAAAACAGTTTAAGTGCTATGCTTCTCTAAATCCTGATCATATATACTAATTTCCATCTTCTCATTCTCCATGGATTCCTATGCAACCAAAATAGCGCCATCCACACATAAGAAGGAGGCATCAGCAGACTTGGAAGAACCACAAAGTTTGCAACAGTATTAAAATAGCCTAGGAAAAAAAACAGCTAAGGAGGGAACAATCCAAACCAATATAAATGAGGAAGACTGAGCATGCTCAGTGGCACAGAATGCTAACTGATGGGGGGGGGAGGAATGGAATGGAGTATCCTGGAAAAGGGCATGGCTGTCTGGAACCCTGAACAAGTACACTCGACACAGCAACATTTTGTCGCAGGGCCAACGTGCATTGTGTATTAAACAGATCACCTCTATTCAGAGGAACAGGAAAGTGCTACATATGTTTAAATGGCTTCATTTTAGTGGACTATCATGTGAATTAACAGTGTGCTTGTTCTTATATTTTTCACAAAACTATAGTCTCAAGCTTAAAATACATTTGTAAGCAAAAGGTGTTTTTAGAGTTGGTTGAAAAAATGTCCTTAATTTGTAGGGAGGGGAAATTGTTATGTAAACTCTCTGCCTTTATTTTGAAACAGATATTCATTCGCTGCGACCACATCGTGGGCAGATTGAGGTGGCTTTTCGATTCAGGTCACTTTTAGACTCAGATCATCATCCCTCTGAAATAGCAGGTGAATGGCCATTTTGGGGGATACAAACTTGGTATATTCACATAGAAAAGAAGCTGGAGCAAACTGGGAGCTTCAGCTTGATTTGTGTTTACAATGCTATTTTTAGTCTTCATATATTTAAAATCCTGGGTACAATTGCTAAAGGCATACACACCAAAGGAGCAGCTGTTCTTTTTTCTGGGCACACATTCTTGCCCTTCCACATCGTTTTCAGCTCTCTCCCATTGGCCATTAAGGCTTCCTTGCATTCTGCCCCCCCTTCTTGCTAAAAAGTCCCAAATATAAAAATTTGCATTAAGCATGTTCAGATTGGATCATAAATTCTAAACTTTCATTTTGTTGTGTTGCAGAATCTCATCGATTTTGTGATAGAGTACAAGATGCATACACACTACGTTGTTGCCCTCAGGTAAAGCTGATTGTAAATTCCTTCAATTCAGACATGTATAGCCAAGATCTGAATTATCTCTTCCACATGAAAATAAATTAGTCTATCAGTGAGCTCAATTCTTTTCTTGTTAGCACAAGTAAGAACTATGGAAATTAAAGAGCCATTGCTATACCATGACTTGGAACACTTCCAGACTGTTGCTGGTTTCAGATGGGATTCAGTCACATACTGGCAAACTCAGGTTGCATAAGTAAAAGTCAATTTGGAGCTCTTGGACAACAAAACCCACTCTCCTTCCACCTTTTTTTTTTTTTTACTCTTTGCAATAAAGAAAGTGATGGGGAAATGCACTGGAAAGTGTGGAGATAACACTTGCGTTATTTGCCCCATAACCCTATGCCAGCATAGCTTGTGGAGCAGGAGCTCCATGCTTCCAGCCGAAGGAGGGGCCCTTCTGGGCCACAGGGGCCCTCGGCCAGTGCCCAACCTGGCCACCTGCTGGTGCTGGGCCTGGTGGTTTACCTCCCCACTCAGAAGCAGTGTGCTTCTGAATACCAGTTGTTGGAAACCGTAGGAGGGGAAGTGTTGTTGCACTCAGGTCCTGCTTGCGGGCTTCCCATCAAGGTTGGCCACTGTGTGAACAGGATGCTGAACAAGATGGACCGCTGTCCTGATCCAGCAGACTCCTCTTACGTTCTTATGTACAAACAAATCAGGATGAATGTTCAATAAACAGGTTGTCTGGAAGCAACCTGGGGCTACTCAAACAGTTCTTGATTTTGTAGAATCATAGAGTTGGAAGGGACCTATTAGACCACTGAGTCCGATCCCCTGCTCAATGCAGGAATCCAAATTAAAGTATACAGGTGGCTGTCCAGCTGCCTCTTTAAGGCCTCCAGTGTTGGAGAGCCCACCACCTCCCTAGGTAATTGGTTCCGTTGTCGTACCACTCTAACAGTTAAGAAGTTTTTCCTTATGTTCAGCTGAAATCTGGCTTCCTGTAAGTTGAGCCCATTATTCTGTGTCTTGCACTCTGGGATGATCTAGAAGAGATCCTGGCCCTCCTCTGTGTGACAACCTTTCAAGTACTTGCAGAGTGCTATCATATCTTCCCTCAGTCTAAATATGCTCAGTTCTTTCAGTCTCTCTTCATAGGGCTTTGTGTCCAGTTCCCTGATCATTCTCATTGCCCTCCTCTAAACCCGTTCCAGTTTGTCTGCATGTACTATGAATGTTTTCCAGTTAGGGGTTATATTTATAAGGGGGGAAGTCACTAGTATGCCTAGAGTTAACTTTTCATGTAACAATCACATAGGTAATGATAGAAAAATCAACTCATTTGAAATGTAGTGTTGGAGGAGAGCTTTGCAGATACCATGCACCGCAAAAAAGACAAATAATTGGGTGTTAGAACAAATTAAACCAGAACTATCACTAGCAGCTAAAATGATGAAACTGGGGTTAGCATATTTTGGACACATAATGAGAAGACATGATTCACTAGAAAAGACAATAATGCTGGAAAAAACAGAAGGGAGTAGAAAAAGAGGAAGACCAAACAAGAGATGGATTGATTCCATAAAGGATGCCACAGAGCTGAACTTACAAGATCTGAACAGGGTGATTTACAACAGATGCTGTTGGAGGTCACTGATTCATAGGGTCGCCATAAGTCGTAATTGACTTGAAGGCACATAACACACAGTAAATGTTTTAACAGTATGCTAAATCTGGCATTCCAAAATTGCCTGTATGCAGCAAACCAAAAGATTGCTATCCACACTTATGACATAGAGGGTATTACAAGTATTTATACCAGGGCAACTTGTAATGTTTCCATACTTGGTGAGAACAATATCCGGCTTTTATTGGCCACATATTCTGCACACGCACAATCAGAGGATTAGCTTGGATCCTTGTACCATATACATGCAGTCATAAAGGGACAAGATGATAGGCCACCAGTCACACATTCAAGGAATACTGTATGTACAAACTGTGAATCCATTCACTTTCTGTAAGCTGTGAGACAATGTGAAGATATCATTCCATTTGCTAAGCAAAGCTTGGAGGTACAGGTATAAGAGAGAAATAAAATTAAGTTTAAATTTTAAACCAGAATTTACCAAGATGCAGGAAATGTGGCTAATATCTGTAATTTCTTTTAGGTTCATGGTGTTGTGAATGACACAATAGCATTTGTCAAGGACATCATCACCACAGAGCTTAACAGTGCAACAGACAACCCTGTATCTTTTTTTGTATGATTCTGCTGCCTGAGTAAAGTGTGTGGCTGTGTACCCATCATACATTTACAGCACATGGCTTCCCCCAAAGCGTCTTGGGAACTGTAGTTTAAAGGTGTTGGGAACTATAGCTCTGTGAGGGATAAACAACAGTTCCCAAGATTGTTTGGAGGAAGTCATGTGCTTTAAATGAATGATGTATACACAGCATATGTTTCACTCTTTTGGAGAACTGTTTTGTCTGCTGTGCTCCAGTCGTAATTTTTTAAATTGAGAATTAAAAATTATCTTCATGGCATATTGTTGGTTTTAAAACATGTTGAATTTATGTGTGTGTTTATAACAGAAAGGCAGAATAGAAATAGTTCTAATAAATTCAGTAATAACTTGGACTTTACTATGGTCAAAGACTTCCTTTCGAAACCCTTCTCACCGTTGCTGAAGTCTTAACGTGTCCCCCAAGATGGTTTTTGCCGAGAGGAAGGAGACAATTTCTGGAGGAAATTTTCACGGTGAATATCCTGCCAAGGTAGTTAACAAACATTTCCCCCCAAATATTTTACATTATACAATTTAGGGGTTTAAAAATCCTAAATAAAATTCAATATGTATCTTTCAGGCTCTGGACTACCTTGCAATTGGTGTCCATGAACTTGCTGCGATTAGTGAAAGGAGAATTGAACGACTCTGCAACCCATCCCTCAGTGAGTTGCCACCATTTTTAGTCACAGAAGGAGGGTTGAACTCTGGATTTATGATTGCACACTGCACAGCTGCATCCCTAGGTGAGTACAATAAGGCCATAGGGCCTTTCAGAGTGGTTGAACTGGAAATACACGGACCTCTCATTGCCCCAGAGTTGATTCACTGTTCTGGCTAGCCCTTCTTGCATCACCATCTGAGCTGTTTGACTCTTCCTATGAGCCAATATGATGCCCTCCAGATGAGCTACAACTCCCATGTGGAGTTTAAATGTGTCATGTGGATCTGCATTACTTCATAAACTTTGCCTGCGTGTAAATCATTTTAATTAATTTTTAAAAATGGAAATAAGCTGCGAAGTTTACTGGGTGACCATGGGCTATATGAGAGATGGACCATATGCACCATCTCTCAGCCTATATGCCCCTCAGGATGAAAATAACAGAAAGAGACCATGACCACCCCAAGGAAGAACGGCACACTTAAGATGTAGAGGAAAAAATAATTTACAACCATAATGTGAAATCAGATATATATCAAGACATAGTATGAAGAAATATTTAGATGAGCATGAATGTAAAATATGTTTATTTACACAAACTGTAAAGATATTTATAGTGCTATCCCATGCATGTTTACTCAGAAGCAAGTCCCAGTGTATCAAGTGTGATTTACTCAGACAGGGAAGCATGCACAGGACTGCAACTTCAAGTGAAAAGGAACTTCACTTGCCCAATCCAAAATTCAGAGTCATGCCACTTTGAGCTGTTTTGCAACTATTTTATACTTGTTTTATGGTTACTGAATTTTAAATGACTTTATTTCATTGTGAGCTGCCTTGGTTTCATTGTGAGCTGCCTCACAGGGTTGTTGGAAATATTCCATATACACACACAGGAGATGTAAAAATATTTACATCCCATATAATAATTGAGGTCAAAACCAGTTGGCCATTGCAGAACACCTTTTTCAAAAAATAAGTATTAAAAAAAAGGATTGGAGGGGGAGAGAAAGATTTACATCACAATCCTTTTCTGTGTTCACTCAAAAGTCCCATTGATTTTCAGCACAATCCTAACCATGTCTACTCAAAAGTAAGTCCTACTGAATTCAGTGGGGTTAACTCTCAGGTATGTGGAATTAGCATTGCAGCTTTACTCCCAGAAAAGCTTCATATTGGGAAGGTTTTCAAAACAGGTTATGAATAAAACAAACTGCCCTCTTCACCAGTCCAGTAAAATTTAAACTTGTTTGACTCCTTAATTAGAAAAGTATAACACTGCAGCATGCACACTTTTCAAAATTTATGTTCAAAAATTATTTGAAAGGTAAAATGTATAATATGCCATTTTTGCATGTAATTAAAAAAACTGCATGTACACTTTTATTATAATTTATTATAATTATAAAAAAATGTTTACTATGTATGCCTACCAAGATCCTGCTGTGATCTTCTGCTGTAGTGCAATCCTATGCATGTTTACTCAAAAGCAAGTCAGACAGCTGGACAGCCACCTGTTCGGTATGGTTTAATTTGGATTCCTGCATTGAGCAGGGGGTTGGACTCGATGGCCTTATAGGCCCCTTCCAACTCTATGAATATTCTATGAAGTCCCATCCCTGTACAGAGAAAGTACTCTTCATGCTGCTGAAGCTATATATTTACTAAGAACATAAGAAGAGCCTGCTGGATCAGGCCAGTGGCCCATCTAGTCCAGCATCCTGTTCTCACAGTGGCCAACCAGGTGCCTGGGGGAAGCCCGCAAGCAGGACCCAAGTGCAAGAACACTCTCCCCTCCTGACGCTTCCAGCAACTGGTTTTCAGAAACATGCTGCCTCTGACTAGGGTGGCAGAGCACAGCCATCATGGCTAGTAGCCATTGATAGCCCTGTCCTCCATGAATTTGTCTAATCTTCTTTTAAAGCCATCCAAGCTGGTGGCCATTACTGAATTCCTGATGTGAGACAAGCAGAAAAAGCAACTGTTCCCAGAACTTGAAATGGGGTTTAGCTATTGCCTGGGGGTTGACAAATCTTGCCAATCACAATCCTGACTTCACTGAAAACCTGAAAGGGCAGGGATTAGAGCAGCTGGTACAAGTTGTGTGTGGGGGTCTGACATTTTGGTTTATATATTTGAACCAGACCACCTAGAAACCTATTTTTTAAAACAGAAAGCTAAGGTGACTCACCTGGAGACCCATAGAGGACCCCCAAAAACCGGAGTCTCCGGTTTTGCCAAAAACTGGGCAAAAACTAGAGAGCAACCTTAATCCTGAGAATGTGTTGCAATCTGATAAGGCATAAATAACTAAAAGATTGTCTTACCCCTTATATACCCAGTCAATCACTGCTCTCTGCAGGTGAGGGCCTCCTGCAAATACCTGCAAATCTTATCAGGAGGTGTGTTGTGCACAAAATAGGAAATGGATCCTTAGTGTTGTGGTACCTACCCTTTGGAATTCCCTCCCCAGACAAGCACCATCTGTGTTATCTTTCTGGTGCCTACTGAAGACCTTCCTCTTTCAACAAGCCTTTTAAGTAGAGACGTTATCTGCATCTGCGTCTGTTGGAATTCCTTTTTAAGATGTTTTTAAAGCTTTTTTTTAAAAGATGTCTTGTTTTAATATAGGTTAAATCTATTTTTAAGATGTTTTAGAGTGTTTTTAGTGTTATGTTTGCTGCCTTGGGCTCGTTCTGGGAGAAAGGGCGGGATATAAATTGAATAAATAAATAATAAATAAAAATATTTTTAAAATCTCATGTACTTTTGAGTACACTCTGTATATATTTATACAATATACATAAACATTTCCCAACATAAAACCAATGTCACCTTACAATAATTGATTTTGAGTTTCAGTGTTTCAAAATAAAATATCATACAGAATGAAACTGCAATGTACCATTTGTAATTCAGTAATATGAGATCATTGGTCAGGGGTCTGATTACTTTTGCAAGGCACTGTATTTATTTATCAATAAGACAATAAATATCCTACACTGACATCTTCTGTATGTTCTCCAGACATGTTGTATTATGTTGTTTAGTGGGGCTGACGCTTAGATTAATGGCATTGCAGTTGTAATCATTTCAATGAAGAGAATGTGTGCAGTGTGGTGGTTAAAAGGCTGAACTGTGAACCACTAACTGCACAATTCAAACCTAAGGCCCACTGGGATGAGAGATTTTGGATTTGGTGTACTTTGAGCTTTCCTAGCTGAAATAGCCCTCCCCTCAGCTGAGCTGGTGGAATGTATACTGGCCTAATTCCCCCCAAAGGGGTATTTGGGGGAGTAGCAGGGGCATGGCAGGATGGGGCAAGGAGAGATTTACACCTATTCCAAACCCTGTTCAGCTGCATCATGTGACCTAGAGCCCAGTCCTCAAAACTTGGGCCCACACTTGCTTGTTGGAGGAGCTGGTGGTAGCTCCTCCTGAACGGAGTTTGGAGTAGGGGTAACTTACACCAGTGTAACTTACGCTAGCTTCATATCATTAGGATTGCTCTCTCTAACTCTCTGGTTTAAATCTTACCTCTGTCAATTTATTCACTAGTTTGCAGTATGAAGATAACAGCAACCTACCTTACATGATTGTTGCAAGCATCGCTGAGATAATGTATAGGAAGCTTTAAGAATATCAAATGAATCCTATTAGATCAGACTCATCTACTACAGGAATTTGGGCTTATGGGAAGCCCTAAGGCAGGGCTTGAAGGCCACACCCCTTCCCTTTTCTGTGCCCCCTCAGTGGTGTGAGCACCTTTTGAGTATTCTGAACACTGGAAAATATGCTTATGTGTGCTACATCTTGATATTATAATGCTGATGGTGATCTGCATAAAGTACTATTACAAAAATGTTTCAGGTTTACTTGTTTCACTTGCTGACCATGGTCTAAAGTGAGAGATTGTTTCCATGGTGATTTGCCTTGAAGGGTACCATTTATTCATACTGGACTTTTGCAGTTTCTGAGAATAAAGCCTTGTGCCACCCCTCTTCTGTGGATACTCTTTCAACCAGTGCTGCTACAGAGGACCACGTATCCATGGGAGGATGGGCTGCAAGAAAAGCACTCAAAGTCATTGAGCATGTTGAACAAGGTAATGTAGCAGGCACAATGAATCTTAACAGTGTCTCCTAAAGCTCCAGCCAGGGTGTAAGCTCCATGGATATCAACAGGACTTGCTTGCATTCTTTTATGCAATGGGTTTAGGGTGGGTCAAGATGACAAGAGACTGAAGTCACACGCCAACATTATTTAAGCGATCAGGGTGTGCATCAGGATGAAATAACCTGCTTCAATAGGCTTTTTGAGAGGAGATAGTTGAAGGCAGGAATTGATGGCAATGGCATAGCAAGTATTTTTAAACTAAGTATTGGGTCAAGAGCAGCTGGGGCACTTGGGTTCCATTTCAGGCAGCATAATGTATTTTGTTGAAACTGTAAGATGGGATTTAAGTTAATTGCATAGATTTTAAAACTATGATGTTCTGTCTGCCTTCAAAATAGTATCACTATCAGTGGCAATTAAAGCATCTTTTAGTTCCTTTTATTTTTCTTAAGCAATTACTTCTGATTAAACAGCTTAATGGGATGAAGCATTTAGACAAATTAGCCCCACATCAAGCCGATAAATTGTTCTAATGCAGTAAGGCAAACTGATATCTAAAGTTAGAAAAATCTAAGTTACAGAGAAGATAATTTTTTTCTCTTTGATATAGAACCCCCCCCCCCAGTATCACAATTGCTCACTCTAAAACTCAGAATCCTGACTCAGTAAAACAGTCTGAGAATTTTTGAATGTGTTTCAGATCGTATGTGTGTGTAAGTACAATCTATCACATACACATACAATGTCCACATAGAGTGCCAAATATTAACATACTCCGTAGGAAAGTAGATTTAAGTTTTTCTAATGTAACTTGCATTGTATCCAGACACATGGTAAATTATTCATACAATCATTTCACATGTCAGAACTGCAGAAGTCTATTCAATCCATCTTACTGAAGTGCCAGTTTGATTGTGTGAACTAGTTCTAACATCTCATCCTCACCTATTTTCCTTGAACTTCTTTAAAATTACCCAGAATTTACCATGGTCTTTTCTGTTGTTTTTGTCCACTAGTATTGGCCATAGAACTCCTTGCAGCATGCCAGGGCATTGAATTTCTACGCCCCCTGAGAACTACGACCCCATTGGAGAAAGTCTATGACCTTGTGCGCTCTGTTGTCAGGTATGTCAAACAAACACTTGCCCAGAGACTGCAGCTTTTGAGAACATTAGCCAAACATTAACTATTACCACCACTGCTGCTACCACTACTAGTAGTAGTAGTAGATTTAAGAGTTGTTCAATTTGTATTTTTTCAGGCCTTGGATGAAAGATCGCTTCATGTCCCCAGACATTGAGGCAGCTCACAGATTGCTTGTGGATCAGAAGGCAAGTGTTGACATTGGCAACTAATGAAATCTGATGGAGAAACTCTGTGGTTTTTTGCGAGTTCCTTTTGTGTTTACCCACTTGCTACATAGTTATGTTCTTACCTCATGCATGTGACTTAGTACAACATTCTATGATGAAGAAAAACAATCTTGTATTGAGACTTAATTTGCTGTCTAGGAAAACTGGTTGGAGGAAACCATATCTTTGTGACACTAGCACAGCACAAGTGTCTCTCCAAGCACGTGACATTTGGGTTGGAGGAGCAGTTTGTGTCTGTCATAAAGTGAAAGAAGGAATTGGCAAAAGAGGATCGTGGCCGAGCGGGTAGACCATGTTTCCTTATTTTACATATTTCTTTCCCACACTTCAGCTCTGAAGAATTTCTCAGAGCAGCTCACAAGTCAAAGAACATTAAAAAAAATAGTCAATAAGTCCAGAGTACAATACATAATTAGCAAAACAATAAAACCAAATATTAAGACCAGAGCCACAAAAGATCAAAACAGCTTCTAAAAAGCCTAGACAAATAAAAAAATTCTTCACCTGGCACTAAAAAGATAACAAAGGTGGTATCAGGTAAGCATATCTGGGTAGAGTTTTTTTAAACACCGGGAGGTAGTGATGATTGAAAAAGACCCACCACAGCAGGTCACCACCCACCTAGCTGATTATGGCAATGGGATTCAAACAAGGGCCTCTTAGGAAGATTTGCATCTGGGCAAGCTCACATGGGTGCAAGTGGTCCTTGAGGTACACTGGCCTAAAGACACAAAGGCCAACACATTGAATGGTGCTTGGAAGTGGACTAGAAGCTAGTGCAGTTGTGTTAAGTCTAGCAAATTATATTCTATATGTTTGATCACAGTGATATGGAGTGCACAGCTGAATTAACAGGTGAGACTGAATGAGTCCTGAGCACCTGGCATGAATCTTATAATAAAGAAATGATAAATTATTTATTCGATCTTTGTCTTTGAAAAAGAATATGCAGCACACCTTCCATCTTGCTAGTATTCATATTTTACCTGCCCCCTCAGCGTATTTGGATGCCAACCATTTTTGAATGCTAACCACAGCTTTTAGATAGATTTTCTCAAGTGTAATTTCCAGGATGTGTAGAATTTGGGGGGTGGGGAAGTGATAGCAACCTCCTGTGCTATCTTTGGTTATTTATATGCTAAAATGGTTACCACAAAATGCAGCTTTATCGTTTCCCCTCCCACCACTCATGCTCATATAGCGCCACTCAATCTGTATGAAGTACAGAATCTGTGCTAGTTTTGTGTTTCCTTGTAGAGACTAGGGATGTGCTAGAATTCCACCCAATTTGGATTTGCTACCATATTTTCCATTAATTCACTTATTTGCTATTGTTATAGATCAGATTTTTTGTAGTGATTTTCTGCAGCTATTTTCAGAAATGGATTTTTTTAAAAAAAAATCTGTCTACAATATTGATATTAATATCAATATTTGTATTGATATTTCCTTCAGTTTATCAATATTTCCTTTCAAAATATCAATACAATATTTTTCTGAGGGGAAAATGGATCGGTAAAAGCAGCAGCTTGGGGACAAAGAATCAATACTAACCTGCTAAGTCAACGAAATATGTTTTTCAACCGGCACCAGCCAACAGATCCAATCCTAGTAGACAGTGAGGGAAAAGAGTATAGAGGCAATAGCATGCTAGTGTGGATGGCAGAGGATCAATGTACATTGGCAGCACTTCATTGCTGTTCAAAACCACCATCTGGGCATGCCCACAAGGCCTACTTCGTCCAATCATATTCTATCTATAGCAGTTTTAGCTAATTTGCACCATTTTAAGTATACAACTTGGCTCTTGTATGTTATCTGTTAATATTTTGGTCCAAATTTTGTCTAAGTTTCAAATTCAGTCTTTGCCTTTTGCTTCTGAGTCTACTTTTTCCCCCCTGCCTGTAGGTTTGGAAAGTAGCGGAACCATACATTGAAAAATACAGAAGGGAGCACATTCCTGAGTCCAGACCAATTTCCCCTACTGCTTTTTCTTTAGCACACCATCATGGACATCATCATAGGAACTCAGATGAATTTGATGAACAGTAAAAAAAAGAAAGAGAAACAAACTTCAGTTCCTAGAAAAATCTTTTGAGGTTTTAAGAATTCCCATATTCTGTACTTTTATTTCAATGGGATAAAAGAACTGGTTCCAAAGCTCCAGATAGGCATGGGCACTGAGAAAGTGCCGGACAATGAATGATTTCACAGTGGCTTAACTCCAGACAAAAAGAAAATGAATATGTTATATACCTATAGCAAATGGGGCAGGGGGAGACTAAGCCTATGCAAATACAACTCATTTTGTGACTAAAGGTTAAATACACTAATGTCAAACTGGAATTAGCCAACTAAAATTAGCTGTTTTTAATGTATAAGAACAATAAATCTAATATTGTAATCTTGACAGAGACTGGTCTTTACATGTTGCTTGAAATTGTCTGATTTTTTAAGAAATAACGCAAATTCTAGAGTTTATGTAATGTGTGGAAGGTGTGGGGGAGGATAGATTGTGTAGAAGCTGAATTTAGTTTGGTAATTGTGCTAAGCAAAGAAATCCCACTGCCTTCCATCCAACCTTTACTGTCCCTTTTTGTTCCTGGCTTGTTGTCTCAATGGGTGAGCTGCAAACTCAGCTACAGCAACATAACACAAAAAGGAATCTCCAAAAGCTAGACAAGAAGCAATGGGGTGGGTCATTTAGAGATTGTGGTGGTCCTTATTATGATTGCCTGTTTGGCATTTTAAAAACCAAGCTATAGCCCCTTGCCATCAACTCTCAGGGTATGGAAACTGCAGCAGAGGAGGCTTCTTGTGTGTCACATAACATGGGAAGATCCAGGCCACATGAAAAGAGCCCCTGTGGTGTTTTTTCCTCATGCCTATGTCAACAATAACCAGCAGGGGGAGGAACCATAGCATAAGATCTTCCCATGTGGTCTTCTCTTCAAAGGTTACCAACAAGTGCAGGAAAAAATACTCTAAAATAGCTCTCATGTCCCAGCTATCCCTGTTAAATAGTGTGTGGTAACTGCCTCAGGTGCATAAGATGCTGGGGAACAGCCATGGCAGTTTGTTGGCTGTTCCTCCTGAGCTCCCCGGCTGTGCTCTTCCATTGGAATTGGGGCTGTGCATGCACCCCCAGAACTAGCCTGCTGGCCTCAGGTACACTAGAATGTGACAGTAGTTGTTTTATTGCACACTTTAATTATGGATATTAATAATTTAATGTTTGAATGGGATTGTTTAATTGTGCATTTGAATTGTATATTTTAATTATGGATGTTAATATTTTACTGCTTGGGTAAACAGCTTTTCTACTTGTAAACTGCTTAGAAGCCTATTTTGGAATTAAACAGTATATAAATTAAGTAGCGGTAGTAATAATGTTATCGCATTGCCAATATTGAAATAAGATTAAACTGCTGCTCCTGTCAGCTTCTGTACATGAAACAGTTGCGGGCACCTTCTTGTCTTTTTCCTCAGGCAAAAGTAGCTCTCCTTTCTCCTTGGGTCAAAAGGAATGATCAAACGAGCTGTAAGACCCTACATAAACTAGGGGGGAATTTACAGCTATTAAATGAAGTGCTGTATATCAATGTTTATATGATCTTTATTGCACTTTAATGCTGAGTGCCAGCACACACAAAACTATTTGTTCATTACCCGCATTTCTTTTTACAAAGGCATTTTATATTACATTGTGATTTCAAAATATTTATATTGCAGATGCTTCCTAGCTGCTACTTCACAAAAAATAAAATAGTACACTTTACCATGTAACTCTTAACACAGAGTTAGTAATTAGTTATTTTGTTCTGCTTCTTTTTTATGTCTTGTTTTTAAATTGTTGGTACTTATTTATCCTCAGGTCAGCTGTGTGTGTGTGTGGAATAAATATACCATTCCTACAGAGTCTGCCAGACAGTATGCCTGCTTAAAGGCATTAGGGTAATGCTGAGGCCAGTACATTTCCATAAGGCCTCTCCTCTCTTCCCTTCTGCAAGCAAAGCAGCCAACACATGGGCTGGGACTACAAATGGAAGGATCTGTCAATTTTGGTTTTTTCAGTTTCTCATTTTTGCAATCTTAAATTCAGTTTTCCATATTTCTGCAGGAATCTTTTTTTAAAAAATCCTTATGAAAATTCTTAAGCATTTTCATTCATATTTCTCCTAACACACATATTTTTGCAAGCAATTTCTCTTTGTAAAAATAACATACAAAAATGCATTATATTAACATACCTTTTTATGCACACTTTCCCATAATATAGGCATTTTTGTGAACAATTATTGATTGAACAGCTGCATTGCAAAATTCAAATATGTGTGAATCTCAGAAGATGGCTATGTTTCAGTTCTCATTGGTTTGGAATGTGCAAATTTGACAGATTCAGCTTTAAATGCAAACTCAGTTGAATTTCTCTCCTATCCCCAGCTGGGATCCACAGTTACTTTAGGAACACTCAAGAGTCAGGGATAAGCAATAGGCAGCTGTTGGAGTGGAGCCATGAACCAGGATTGTGCTAATACATCAGAACTGGGCGGCAGGGTGGGGTGAGAGAGGTCAAATCAGGCAGAATAATAACAGAGCTAAAGACCGAGCCAAAACATACCAGAGTCAGGAAGACCATTGTTGCTAAGGCAGTATCATAGCAAATATTTATAGCTCTTCGTTTGCAGGAAGGCCCAAGGGCCAGGTAGTAGATGGCATGCCAGTGCTCATCTGACTTCCAGTTGGCCTCTGTTTACTGGTAGGTTGGGGGGGGCACAAGGTCACCAGCTGCACCAGCCAGCACTCCCACCTTGCTCCTCCCACTCTACCTCCCCGTAAGCAGCAGTGATGCAACCAACAGTTCCCCATTCAAGCCTCAGTGGCTCTTCCCGAAGGGCTTTGATTTATTTATATAACAAAAGAGCAGATCCCTGTGCCATATCAAACACTTTGTGAAATCCTCTCACTAAGTGATGTCATGTTGTGGGGAGGGGGCTGCTATTCAAAAGAAACACACATTCAAAACCTTCTTAGGCAGATAGAAGTAGTTCAGCTCCCACCCACTGCATGCTGCTGCACAATTGTTATCAGTGAATGTGCTGCACTCAGGGCCTGCTTGTGGGCTCCCCTTAGGCATCTAGCTAAGTGAACAGGATGCTGGACTAGATGGGGCTTTGGGCTGAAGCAGCACGGCTCTTCTTATGTTCTTAACATTGGTTGTGAAAAATTCTGAGGTGTATAATGGCACATGGTAATGCATCACTTTGATTTCTTTATACAAGAGGATAATAGACAAGACCAGAGCCAAGTGTTTGCATATATGCTGGTTTATTTCATAGTTGGCCCTGAAATATGAGGCAGATAAAGATAGTCTAGTGTTCTTCATGCAAATACATAGGAAAAAGGAAAATAAAAAGCAGTGAAATGCTTAAGCTTCAGCCAGTAAGGAAGTGGCCTGCAGTGTTTATAAAGAAATTATTGTCCAGTGTGAGGGTCTGGTAACTGCTGTATTTACTCTTACTGGAACTTCTTAGTAGTCCAAGATGCTGTCATTTTTATAGACAACATTTCCTTTAATAATTACGTACTCAATCAGTTCTTGATGGCTGCCAAACTGGTAAATCAAGTGTTCCCATCTGAAAATATTTTAAAAGGATATAATCACACTTTTAAAACACAAGAACTGATGTGCACTGAACAAAATAGGAAGCACAGAAGCCAAGCTATACGTTCAGAAAAAATTGTGTAAAATGCAAGCAGAAAATAAGCATAGTGTGAAAACTTCCCCCATTTATTGGTTAAAAAACCAAAAGAAGAAATATCTTCCACTTTCTCTGCACTTAGAAAACTAGCATGTAAGGGAAAAGGCTAGACTTAGGACTGTTAGAGAGAGGTTTAAGCTTTCTACAGACAGACACACACGAAAGTATTATCATATGCCTCCTTCCCCATCAGCATTCAGGAGAGCTTTCCTTGGATTGGCCCTCACCAATTCAAGCAATTCATGATGTTTCTTCATTGTGGGAATCTGGCTCTAGCAAACACTGGTGATACTGAGCTACCAACTTTCTCTAGCCTTTTTTCCTAACTGAGTGACACCTTGCAATGCCAATTAAAGAGCACTGTCCTTGCACTGTGGTGCTTACGAATATTACACCTCTCGAAGACTTGTGAAGAAGCAGTAGGGGCGACAGAAAACAGCCTGGCTGGGTTTGGATGTTTGTTTCATTTTCAAGCTAGTTAAAAAGCAAACAGCTGTATGAGTAGGTTTTCGGCCTTGTCCCTGGACTCTAGCAACCGCTGGGCTCCACCCTCAGACCTGCTTAGGCTCAGCCCTCTTCAAGAAACGCTACCAATTGACATCATTTTATGCCTACTGTGTAAAGACTCTAGGAATGTTTAAATTCATTTATTTATTTAATCATTTATAACATTATTTATATACACCATTAAGATGGCTCAGAGTATCATAAAAGGACAATAAATACAGCAAATCTGAAACTGACCAGGGCAACAACATTAATAGCTATTCAAAAATATAGGACAGTTTAAAACAAATTTAACAGAAACTGATATTAAGCTTAGTTCACAACAACATATGGTATGAAATTTTGACTCTGGCATGGTGCCAAAGAACAGTTTCCTGAACAATTCAATGTTTTATTATTAAAGCAAAATTTCCAACTATCATAGCTGTAAGAAAGATTGAAAAAATCCATGTAGTAATTGTTGAACTAGGGGTTTAAAAGCCAATAGAAATATTAATAACAAAGATTGGGGTTTCTTTTTATGTCTGGTCAAAATAATTAATATTAATAATAAAATCCTAAATGTTGTAATCCAAACTGCATGATGTACTTAATTTATTCTGAATGTAGACTTTTAGTTCCTACTTATGTGGAACATTAGTTAGGTTTTAAAAAGCAATTTGTATCCTTACCTTGGTGAGTTGATGATAACGAAGTCCCCTTGTTTGCCAGTCTCTATGGAGCCATGTGTGTTTGATCTCCCAAGAGCATAAGCCGCATTAATGGTGGCAGCAGCTAAAGCCTCCTTCATGGACATTTTCATGTTGACACAGGCCAGATGCATAACCATGAGCTAAAAACAGAGGGATAGTAAAGCCATGAAGTTACAGCACAGACGAATAAAACCAACAATACAATGTCAGCCCTGTTTCAGACATTGTTGGGCCATCTGAAAGCCTCAGACTGGCAGATAATACAGTATGAATTTAACCTGTAACCCTCTTCAGACGTTCTGATTGGAGGTGGGACTGTAGGAGACAAACACAGTAGCTTCCATCCCCATTGCTTTCCATGAGTTGGAGAGCAAACTCCATGTGTATTTTAGAATACTGATTTTCCACCATTCTAAAAACACATGGTGGAGTCTCCACAAGGACAGAACGCTCCACACTGCAGACACTTGCCCTACACGAGCTGGAGAGTGAATAGAATGGGAATGGTGTGTGTAGCTAACGTGCTTGTCCCTACTGCTTCCACTCATGCCCAAAGAGAGCTTGTATCTGCAGAAAATGCAGGATTTATCTGTGCTGCTGAATGCAAATATCCTGCTCGATAGCCATCTCTGCACCAGGCAGAAACTTCTTTTCAATGGTGAGAGCATGTGTGGATTAAGTACAGTGGTAGGTAACTAAATTTTATTTACTTGTTTGTTTACTAAATTTAAGTCCCACACTTCCTCCAAAACAGAGCCCAGGACGGCAAACAGATAATAAAGCACTAGAAACATCTTAAAAACAAAACATCTTTAAAAATTATTCATGTAGTCTACTAGTATAGAAAATTAAATAGGATTCCCAAAGAACTGAGACAACTATCAATATCCCAAGTGACACTCTTTCTGAGAGAAGAAAATTAACAATAATTCTGCATCTTATAAAAGCCACTATAAGGAGAAGACTTACCATTGAACAGCAATAGGCATTAGGATTAAAATCGCTGCCAAGAGCAACAATTACTCCTTCTTTTAATATTTTTCTAGCTTGAGGCTGTTTTAATCTACAAAGGAAAAACACATTATTACCACTGGAATTGCAAAGTAAAATGTATTAAACCATTTCAGTTATATTCTTTAATTCCACCAGGCTACAGGAGAGAGAGAGATGAGACTGCAGGCTCTACATTGTCTCTTTAAAGATACCAGCACCATTAGGCTCCTCCCTCAGTGGTCACCTATCAGCACCTATTCCATCAGGAGGGAGAGGGATGGAACAGCAGGTCCTCTCCATTAACCAGCAACTTCTGGCTCCTCGTCTCCAGACTTTTCCATTCTTATTTTCTATAACTAAGGTTGCAATCCAATACACACTTACCTGGGAGTAAGTCTCATAGAACCCCAGGCAGCTTACTTATGAGTGGACGTGGATTGCAGCCTAAGCGCTATTGCCTGTGCTTGCATTCCCTCCCCCCTGTCCTCCCAGATACTGTAGTTAACATTGTGGAGTTTTAATTTATTTTCTTACATTTATATCCTGCCTTTCTTTAATCATGGAACCCTCAGGGGCAGAAGCATGTGAGTCCCAGGGGGTCATCCATCTAGGCACTGACCAGACCCTGATCTGTTTTTCAGTAAGGTGGTAGCCTCACATACCTTCAGACTGTACCTTGAGACTAGGAATTCGTGTAACATTGTTTTATTGTTACTTTATTTTAATTGTTTTTGTACTATGTTTAACCATTTATTTTGTAAGCCATCTTATAAATACAAATAATTCATAAATAATATCATATAGCTAAGATAGGGAATGCAGATCTAACCAGATCATTCATACTGAATAACCATATCTGAATTAAAAATAACTGGATCCTGCGTTGTATGCCAAATTAATCAATCATTTTTAAATTCTACTTTCAGTTTTTTAAAAAAACTTTCTTAGGGTGACTCTGCAATGTCTGTTTTGTTAAGACTCCCTTATAGATTTATAGCAGAATCTTAAGCATGTTTACTCAAAAGTAAGCCTCACTGATTTCTGTGAGACTTACTTCTCAATAACTGTGTTAAGGATCGCAGGCTTAGAGGACCACTCCAAAGTAATTGTTCAGTTGATGCATCCCCTCAAAAGATAATATGAATTTCCCCAAAGGCATGGCATCTACCTGCTACAAATAACAGTTATGATACAACCTAGTAATATGTATTAGAATTATGATCACCTCAGTATGTAGGCAGTGGTTGGTAATAGGACAGCTGCACACTTTGCCTGGGCCATTGCAGTAATACCTTCATCACTGATTTCTTCTAGGTGACTTATAGCTTGAGCTCCCAGTTCAGCTCCAAGCTAAAAACAGATAGCAAAGCGAGGCTTGGATTAAAAATTAGGAACATAGGAAACTACCTGTAAGACCATTGGTTCATCTTGTTCAGCATCATCTACACTGTCTGACAGCAGGGTTTTTGACAGGAGTCCTTCCCAGCCCTGCCTGGTAATGCTGGGGACTGAACCTGCAACCGTTTGCATGCAAAACCTCTACCACTGAGCTTTGGCCCTTCTCTTCAAGGCAGGGGTGGCCAAGGTGGTACTCTTGAGATGATGCTGGATTTCCAACTCTGGCCAATGCTCAGGGACGATGGGAACTGTAGTCCAATATCTAGAGGGCAATTGCATTCACTACTTCTGCCGTAAGGTGTCAAGTTTAAATCCTTGGCAGCATGCCCATTAGAACGTAGGAAAGTGCTTTACCCTAAATATTGTCTCACTGTCTGGTAACATCTTTCCAGGGTTTCCTAGACCCAACTGGAGATTCCAAGGATTGAACCTGAGACTTTCAACCTGAAAAGTATGTGCTCTGTTACCACTGAGGATTGGCTCTTTCCCCTGACCTTTGGCCTTTCTCCCAACAGGCACTACGGAATTTGTTTTTAAATACCAAGCAGCTGTGACATGTAACCATCTAGCTTCTCTCAATGCCCACTGAATTTGGTCACCTTAGCATCACTCCTGAGTTCTAACTTTCTTTTTAAAACTACAGAGCTAATTGTAAACTACTGTTTCTTCAGCTGATGCTACAAGAGGATTTTGTGCTGCATGAAAGGAGAGTTCATACCAATGTTAACAACATCTACTATCTCTGCTGAACACCTAGAGTATTGCTAGGCATGATCAGGATCCAAAGTGCCATTTTATGTTTATCCAGTGGGACTTCTGACTCTCACACACACTCTAAAAGGCATCTGTAGCCATCTCAGAAACAGCTTTTGAAACTCTCCCATTTCAAAAGCAGTTTGCTGTGTAGCATGCATCTTCTGCATGTGCATGTGCACATACGTGCATGGTTTTTTGCTGTGCTACTGCATGAAAAACAAAATTCAAAGCAATACAAATAACTGGGAAAATGATATATTATAGGAGACATGCAAAAACAATAGTCCCTTGGCAGAGATATTTACTATGTATTAAAATCAGAGCTTGGAAAAGTTACTTTTTTGAACTACAACTCCCATCAGCCCAATCCAGTGGCCATGCTGGCTGGAGCTGATGGGAGTTGTAGTTCAAAAAAAAAAAACTTTTCCAAGCTCTGAAATAGAATCTAAGACCACAATCTAAACCCTGTGGCCAGTAGGAGTGGAAATCAATGGAGCATCATAACCACAGCCTTGCTGCTCACACCAGCCAGGGCAGAAGAAAAGGAACAAGGAAAAAAAAAACACCTCTTCACTCCACCAGCCTATGCAGCAAAGAGGCTTGGATCAGGCCCACTACTATCATGAGACAGCAGCAGGGCCGCCTCTGGATTCAGCAGGTCCTGTGCTACCCCAGCTCTGCACCCTCACCACCCAGAAACACCTCCTTTCAGGGGTTTCCATTGGTTACTGCCAGCAGGGATATCTCTAGCAGTAGCTTCTAGTTCTACCTACCTCACTATTTGGGCAAAAACAGCAAGAGTCCAGCTCAAATACAAACTGAAAAGGAAGGAAGTTGAGGGCAAGCCAGCCCAGCTTTAAGGTAAAAACATTCCATTCCATTTGAAATATGAGGGTGTTGTGCTGGCCGCCTAGCTGTAACAAGGGAGACTACGGCTGCTTTAATCACACATGGGGCTAATAGCGCTAGTTTAATGGATTAAAAAGGTAGCACTCCTATCCCGATTTCTAAAATCCCTTTCACATTGCAGTACCTCTTGTGATAAGGAACAGTACTTTTTCAGCCAATATAGCTACATTTCGCGCAACTGTCTTTCACACAGCTTGTTTTCGTCCCTCACCCATGCACACTGTTCCCCACTGTGTGGTCTAAGATCTTGTCCCGTCGCCATGCAAGCCCTCTCCCTTTAGAATCTGACTTTTTAAATTGTTTTAGTTGTATCAAGATGGGTGTGTGTGTGTGAAATGCTGCTGCTATATGCGCCGATGCCGGAATACCGGTACAACATTCATCAGGCCAAAAACAAAACAAAACTGTGTGACTAAAGGGCGGGAATGCACTGCATGCCAGGATGTGTGTCACATGAGCAGCAGCAACTAGCGAAACACTCCCGCGATCTTCTGGGTTCCCAGCCTTGCTAACGGATTATTTCTGGTATCATTTTTTGCGGAAATTAGCGCTACACTTGCACTACATTCCACCAGAATTCCGGAGCTACCCGGTATGTCGTGTGAAAGCTCAAATATAATGCACAAATTACCAGGTAAGAAATCGTCAGAATAACGGAATAAAGTGCAGGGTGGAAGCAGCCTACAACAAGCTTAGGAGGGTAGCAGAATTGGCCTCAGAGAGGGGAGTGGTTGTCTGGGGGAGACTCACCGCTCTCCCTGAGGTTTACTGTTTAAAGGTGAATTGAAAGAGGAAAACTGGCTCTGTGAATTCTTACCAGCATTTAGAGGGGTAAAGCAACATATAGAAATTCTATCTCAGTTTGAAAAAAATCCCCAGGATTTTTCTCCAGCAGGATTTTCCCTAGTATCCTGCAGTGCTGTCACTAATGAAAGAGGCATTTTACATCACAAGGAAAAGATAAGCAAAGTCAATGTTTGAATGGAATGTAAAAAGCAAAGGTCAGAAAGTCCAGCTTTTTAACTCATTGACCCCACATATTGTCTGTAACATTTTCTTGTAACTTACTGCAGAAATATAAAATTGTGCAGTAGCAGTTCCACTCCAATAAGCTTGCCTGAGCATTACCTTTTCCCAAAGCAGAATTTACAAGCAAATGTGTCTCATATTTTTCCTTTCATAAAGAAGTACCTCAGCACATTTCATTGGGTGGAGTTCATCACCATGGAAGTTGATCTGTAACCCTATATCTTTCCCAGCCTGAAGAATTCTTCTGGTACAATTCAGATCAAAGACTCCCTTCTCACAGAAAACATCTATATTGTCAATATGTATTTCACCATTACGGTCAAGTTCCTTCAGGTTAGGAAGGTGCAAGCTGATAATGTCGTCAGTGGCTTCAATGGCACTTTTCCCCCTATTAATAAATAGAAATAAAGTTTTTATTATTATTATTATTAAATGTAACAAAAGCAGTGAGATTAATTTAATTGAACTTTTTATGCTCCAACTTCTTGTAAAATTCAGATATATGTAAAAAAGTAAAAAGCATCTAAAGACCTGAAAAAGGCTTTTCCCTCGGCTACATAAGCAGCAAGGCAGCTCCTAGAGTACAAATTACTCCAACAAAGGTCACAAGACCATCGAGCCTTTTTGAGCCTTTGCCTGCAGACTACTCTCCCAGGACCCCTCCAGACCCAGACATCCTTTTGATTGCATATTCATGATGATTTGTGTTCTTAATGCTATTTGGCCAGTCACACGTGATCCCGCTTTCAATTCTATTTGCGCCTGCAAAAGTCTTGGAGCAGTCACACTACTTCACTCCTGGTCAGTACATATTCTGTAACTTCCTGCTGAAATCCCATAACTTTTTATACCACAAATGTTCTGGTTAATTTTTGTCTCAGTTTTGTTACATTATAGATTCTGCAGAAAACACTAATGTTAATTGGATAAGCATTGCAGAACGACCTAAAGCAGAATAAACCCACCACTAATGCGTTATTATTGTGCTAAGAACTTGTTGCAGAATAGCAAAAAACCCCAAACACCATTCTGGAGGGACACCCAGATGCTGCCCTTTTGTGGAGAGCTTAATTGCTTAAAGGGCCAGCCCTCTGGTCTAAAAACAGGCACTCTTCCTATATGTCATGGTGTCCAGCCTGGTGGGTTACCTACTGTGTTGGCCTGGTGAGGTATATTGAGAACCATTTGGTTCCTCAGGTGCAGGGCAGGGTGCCTCTGTTGGTTCTGGCTCTGCAGGCTCTGGTGCTATGTGAGGAACATAGGAAGCTGCCTTATAATGTGTCAGACCGTTGGGTCCATCGAGTTCACTATTGTCTACGCTGACTGGCAGCAGCTGTCCATGGTTTCAGGCAGGGAGTCTTTCCCAACCCTGTCTGGAGATGCTGGAGACTGAACCTGGGACCTTCTGCTCTACCACTCAGCTACCACCCTTCCCTTTTGCTGTTCCATGGGCTCCTGTCTGCCAGCTTCAGGATCACTGTTCTGATCTCCTGCAACAGGCTCAGAGCCCTGAACCTGGTCTGGCGCCTCTGAAGATAGCACTCTAGCCTTAGACTCTGTGCCCTGGCCGCTGCTGGACTCCAGAGTCATGACAAGAGCCAGTGCGCTTGCACATCTACTCCCTACTCGTGTGTGTGTGTGTGTGTGAGAGAGAGAGAGAGAGCGCGCACTGTGTGTATACATCAGAACATCCTCAGTTGGAAGAAATTGCTGGAACAAGGCAAGGTTTTCCTTTCCTTTTAACCAAGATCTTTCACTTTAAAGCCAAGTTATTAAATATCCCCTTTCTATGTTTCATGTTCTGATTGATTTAGGAAGATATGAGGGGAGCATGACAATTGCAAGTTGTGCTTTATATGTCCTCTCATTGTATTCTCAATTACATCTGAATTAAAACTTTGGGATCTTCCTGAGATGCATTACAGGAAACACCAGGCATATCCCAGGCCTTCCACTCTCCCCAAGCCTTCACTATACTTGAAAACACTCTTAGGACACTTTCACACATTACTCCAATAAGGAACAGTAGATGGCTAACAGAAGCACAGCAAGAATGATATTCTTTCTGTATAATTAGGTATGTCAGGCTACTGTCACATACCCACTCGCCTGGGAGTAAGTCCCATTGAATTCAATGGGACTTACTTTTGAATAGAATTGGAAAGCATTGTGCTGTTAGATTATGAAAGTTTAGAGCTACTGCCACTGTGTTGGCACAACGGCCCCTCCATGTCCTTTGCTGAAACTGCTAAGCCATGTAGAGCTGCAGAATGGGATTGTCTTCCAGAATGTGGGTTTGTAGGGTATCAGTATTCTGATTTGGAGAAATTATTATACATAAATCCATCTGTAGGGCAGTGCCCTTGTACTATGGGATAGGGAACCAGTGGCCCAAATTTGTTGGATCCCATATCCTATCAGCTCTAGCTAGCATAGTCAATGGTCAGGAATGATGGGAGCTGGTAGTCCGGAAACATCTGGAAGGCCATAAGTTGCCCATCCTTGCTTCAAGTTGCCTCTCAAGCTGCATCTTTTTTTTGTAAATATCAAACATATAGTTCTTAATATGGAAATTAAATAGGGTTACAGTCCAGAGCTTCAAATGAAAAGACAGAAAGATTACATTACTTTGGAACAGAATGAGCTCCACAGTAAGTAGAGGAAATACCGATGTCCAACTCCTGCCTAGCCTGTTCAATCACTCTGAGCATCTTAACTTCTGTCTCTAGGTTTAAACCATATCCACTTTTGCATTCAACCAAAGTGGTGCCTGCTCTGATCATGCGTAGCAGCCGGTGTTTGAAACTTTTGAAGAGCTCATCTTCCAGGGCTTTCTGCGTGTGTTCCACAGTGAAATGTATCCCTCCTCCTGCTTGATGAATATCCATATAGGAAGCTCCTGCCAGCTTAAAAACAAAATTACCTGTTAAACATATGTGATTGGGCAAACTATGCCTCACATGCAGCCTCATACAGTTAAATCCCATTAGTCCCTTGTCCCTTTGAAAGTACTTCAGGAGGAGAAGGTTCAGAGAGCTCAGTGGTAAAACATCTGCTTCATATGCAGAAGGTCCCAAGTTCAATCCCCTGAATCTCTAGACAAGGCTGGGAGAGACCCTCTTGGAAACCCTGGACAGCTGCTGCCAGACACAGGTGGACCAATGGTATGACTCTCTACAAGGGGGATTCCCATTTTCCTCTTAGTGGGAAATTGGCTTCTTAAAAGAGGCTGGAATGAAGCTACTGCTTAACCCTCTCCCTACCTGTCTGACTCTGGGTCTGAGGTTTGGCTCCAATTCAGTCTTCATAAGACCTGTTTGTATTCTTTGAGAATAAGTTCATTCCATGTTTGTTCAACTGTTTGAACTCAGAGCGCTCTGCCTAGCCTTATCCTACTTTTCATCCACTTTTCAACAGCTAAGGGCAGGGTGCTTCTAGCATGCTGGCTGCTGCTGTGTCAGAGAGGACAATAGCTCCTTGATCTGAGGTAGCAAATAGCCAGAAAATATAACAGGTACAATACAAAGCATTGGATCAAGACTTAGAGTAGACCTACTGAAATAAGTGAGCTTAAATTATGACAAACTTGAGACCCCTTGATATCACTGGGTCTGCTCTAGGCATGACTACGTCTAGATCCAGTCCTCTGTCTCAGCTGGATTTCGTGTGTGTGTGTGTGTGTGTGTACCATCTGCTACCATTCCTGTCACTTTCTCTCCTTCTCTCTTCTTTCCTCCCCCCACCCTCAACTTTCACCTGGGCTGTCTCACCTCTTTTGTGACTACAGTAGCAGGGATTACTACAGTGTTGTTATATATGTAGGAGGAGAAGGTTTCACCTGTCTCAGAATTCTTTCCATTACTGTGATTTCTCTCTCTGTCACCCACCCCCACCTCTACCTTTAGGTGTCCTAAATTCCTTTCCAGGAAAGCCCCATCCATAGGAATTAGGTCATATTCTTTCTCCCTCCCCACCTTTTCTAATAACCTATTCAATCCGTCATCATTCGTCACCCTGATGCTTCCACATATCCAGGTACCAAGGTTGTCCATTCTCATCTGTGCTATTGTACATTGTATGAGCATCGTGGTGAAGCATTTGAGCTTTTACAGAAGATACTTTATGGAAATATTAATCTGAAGAAAGGTAGACCGGGGCACAAGAAAATATTCCAAAGAACACCTTTCCAATTATGCAAGTTTACCTTCATTGCAAACTCATGAACTCGGTCGCCAGCCCATACGGGATGTGTGTGTGCATCTACGAGACCTAATTTTTAAAACAAATGAACAAACAGTAAAATGCACTATCTAGAGATTTTGAACTTCTCCGCTAGCAAACAAAATAAGGGAACATTCACAATTAACATGGCATTTCGGTTCCATAGTCATAAAATAACAAGAGAAGAAAGTGCAAGAAGGGAGAAATATCTGTTTGTTATTCTTTTAAAGTGTGTAGGTTGCATTTTGCTTGGCCTTAATATTAGTATTAGCTATAGATTAAAAATCCATTTTCCTTGGATGGCTGGGTTCACACACTTCCAATAAATCTGATAGGTAGTCCCATTGTATTATCACCTGGAGGAACATACCAAAAAACATGATCCTTCACTATATTGGGTAGTATTCAGTACACTGATCACTCACAGTAGACCCACTGAAGTTAATTGACATGACAAACTTAGTCATTAATTTAAATTTTTAAAGAGTCTATTCGGAGTAGCACTTACTTGAATACAACCCATTCAGTATTATTATGAGGCAGTGTTGCATAGTGGTTACAGTTTTGGAATAGGACCTGGGAGACCACTCGGCCATGAAACTCACTGGGTGGCCTTGGGCCAGTCACAGTCTCACAGCCTGGCCTACCTCACAGGCTTCTTGCGAGGATAAAAAGGGGAGGGAAAGAACCATGTATGCCGCCTTGAGCTCCTTGGAGGAGAGGTGGGATATAAATGTAATACATGCCTAGAAAACTATTATTATTACCCTACAGCAATCATTGGGAAAATAATTGAAGTCTAAGGGCTTGGATGCAAAAGTTGTCAAGTTCACATCCCAGGTATGCCCATTATAACATAAAAAGCTGACTTATGCTGAGTAAGACAACCCCTTTTCAACTGGGGGGAAAGAGGTGGTACATTTAAATGGCTTTTAGATGGGATTAGATAAATTAATGGAGTATAGTTTCATCAAGGATTCAATGGAACCACCATGTTCAGATGTAGTGTTTAATTTATTCATCTCAATACTATTTGCTGGGTGGAGGAACACTGGGCAGGGGCTCTTGCCTTCATGCTTTGCTTGTGGGCTTCTTGGAAGTATCTGGCTGGCTACTGACAGAAACACACTACTAGACTAGATGAACTCTGAATTCAGATGCAGCAGGACTCTTCATAAGCTCTTTCTCTCAGGATTTACTGGTATTTGGATGAGAATGCTTCCTGCTAGGGGGTTGATCTTCTATTTTATTTTATTGATCCAGTGCTTGTAAAAGCTGTCTGACACACAAACATTTAGCAGGTGACGTTTTCTCCACACCCCCATTTCCACCATGCAGAAAAAGCTTAAAGTAATTTCTGCATGCCATACTGCTGTAATGGATAGCTCAATGAAATTATCGTCTCAGTGTGCGGCAGCTATGAAAAGTAATTATGGCAACCAACTTGGATGGTTTAAAACATTGTTCTTCAACCCTGGCCCCCAATATGTTGTAGGACTACAACTCCCATCAACTTTCGTCATTGGCTAAGCTGGCTGAGGTTGATGGAAGTTGTAGTCCAACAACGTCTGGGGACACAAGGTTGAAGAACAATGGTTTAAAAGAGAATTAGACAAATTCATGGGCTGCTAGCCACAATGACTATGCTCTATCTTCCCTGTTGGAAGCAGTATGCCTCTGAATGCCAGTTGCTGGGAATCACCGGTGGGGTGAGTACTGTTGCACTCAAGTCCTGTTTGTGAGCTTCCCATAGGCATCTGATTAGCCATTGTGAGAACAGGATGCTGGAATGGATCCAGCAGGCTCTTCTTCTATTCTTATGTTGATGGTGCAAGAGTAGGACCAGAATCTATTAAATCGTTTACCCCATCCTTCCTCCAAGAAACCCAGGGAAGCATAGAAGTTTCCTTCCCTTGTATCTTCACCAAAAATAATGAAGTAGGTTAGTCTGGAAGAAAATATTAGGCGAAAGTCACCCAGAAAACTTCCTAACTGTGATGATCTGAATCATCCACATGTTAGACACTGGCTTTTTGCTAAGTGACACAATCCTATTTCTAGACAGAACTTTGTTGAAACTTCAGACGTTAGATGTCCTGATTCAGCACACCCAAACTGGCAAACTACACAGGCTGTCACAATGCCTATGGCTGTATACTATAGCCAGCATGGATTTTTCACATTCTGCAATGTTAAATTGAAACCCCCCCATGCCATTCTGATGCTTCCCATAAGCTCATTTCAAAACAAAACCTTACAAAACATATAGTCCTGAACTCATAAACGCTTGCTTAACAACCCTCTAAATTTTCATGGTGATACACAAAACAGTCAGAGAGAATAGAGAGTTCAAAGTCTAAAGAGAGAGAAAAACCCCAGAGCCCTGTTGAATTTTTTTCTGTCGGAATTCTCAAAATCTGTTGAAATTCATTAAAAATCAGCCATGTTCACAGAGTACCTGTAATCCTATTACTGACCTTGCCCCATACTCTGACTTTCATCTTCTGCAGTTTAAAAGTTAAAAAATGCCTGACCGATTTTTAATTAATTTAAGAAATTTTGCATTGACCTGAATGATAGTGTCGAGCATGCTCAGTAAGAACCAACTGTCAGTGTTCTAAAAGCCAGACTCACAGCTGCTGGGCATGGCTAATCAGGGGACCACACCAACACCAGACTTTTATTTCACTTTAGACAGTCATGGCTTCCCCCAAAGAAACCTGGGAAATGTGGTTTGTGAAGGGTGCTGAGAAGAGACTCCTATTCCATTGACAGAGCTCCAGTGGCCAGACTGGTTTAACACTCAGCCACTCTGATTGAAGGTCTGTGAGGGGAACAGGGCATCTCCTAGCAACTCTCAGCACCCTTCACTAGCTACACTTCCCAGGATTCTTTGAGAGAAGCCATGACTGTTCAAAGTGAAATAAATTTGGGTGGGAGGCTACATGTGCCTGCTGTAGAATAAAAAGGTGGGGGAAACATTGAAAAGCAATGATACTGTTCACAATGTTTTCCTTTTGGAAAGGAAAGGGGCTTTGTGATGTTCCTGTATTAATGTAAATATGGTAAGTGCTGTTTATATAGAAGACATATGGTAAGTGGAGTGAAAGAGGAGGGGGGAGTAGATGAGCAGTAGAATGCTGGATGATTGGCTGAGCGTTTGAATGGCTGAGAGTATAAATGGAAGAATGACAGTTGAATCTGGGAGGTGGGTGTTAGTTGGTGGATGTGAGAGGAAGACGGTGTTTGGTAGTGGATGTTAGGAGAGTGTGGAGAAAGAGGGAATTGGAGTTCTAGTTAATAATAAGACAAGTATCACAGGAATAGATGAAACCATATGCTTAAGTACCATTATAAAAGTAATCTTGTTATTTCTGATATTTAATAAATACTATTTTGGTTTACCGAAGGCCTGATCCTTGGCTGGGGTTTTCACAGACCAGAAGGGAGGGTAAGGTAATTACCAAGGCTGAAGGGCAACAGTAACAAATGGTGGCAGCGGTGAAGAGAAGAATAATAACATTACAAGTATCCAGCGCAACCCAGAGTTATATGAGTTATCTATATAGATACAAAGGGGTTGGGAACAGCATAAGCACGCAGTCACAAAAGTAACCAGATAGAGAGAGACTCAGGCAAAGTCTCTGGGAACATTGGTTATAGGACATGACTGGTGGTGCTGCCTAGCAGAGGGATCTAGTGAGATCTGTGCTAGAGCGGAGAGAGAAACCATAAAAAGGACAGTCCGGACTGGTGGAGTCCCTGGTGGTGCCTAGTGAAAGGTAGTAGCCACAAGCAGGTAGGAACCTGACAGGGAGAGCCAGGGAAGGGCGTCACAGGCTTCCCCTCTGCCCAGTGCCCACCCACCCAATCTCCTCCCCTCCCCCTCCTCCTACCCTTCCTGCCCCTCCCCGGGTTGGACTACAGTCTGGGAGACCAGGGTTCAAATCCCCACACAGCCATGCAGCTCAGTGGGTGACCTTGGACCAGTCACTGCCTCTCAGCCTCAGAGGAAGGCAATGGTAAAACCATCTCTGAATACCGTTTACCATGAAAACCCTATTCATAGGGTCGCCATAAGTTGGGATTGACTTGAAGGCGCATGTTGCTAAATTCTTCCAAGCTACACAGCAAGTGGACTGGACTGTGAAAGACCAACCCAAATTGTGTTTGCATTTTGACAAATTTGTAGGGTAGTACAATATCTCAGAGGAGGTCGGGTCTCCTGCTTTCCTGGTGCATTCACTATGGCTGCCCAATTTCCCTGCTTTTTAAAGTTTGATAGAAATATCTGTTGGCTATAGGTACATTCTTAAACCGCAAGGTTTTTTGCCTATTAGTGAATCAATTTAGAAACTAGTAGGAGCAGGATCTGGAATATATCATAGACAAAAGCTGAGTTGACACTTTTTTTTTCTTCACAACCTCCCCAGCTCTGTGTCTCCCTGCTCCTGTGCTAAACTAGCCCACAGAGAGAGTGATCACAGTTTTATTTCAAGGGAAAATAATTCAGAGAATGTTTGACTAACTGAAGTAAAGAATCTCAGCCTATGTAAATTTTGCATCTTTCCGCTTGGTAGATTGAACTCTAAAATACTATGTACCAACCTGGTAAGATGCACTTTCCTGAACAATCAATTATATGTTCAAAAGATGCTCCTGAAAATTGCTTACGAATGGCACCTGTCTCTCCTGCAGCTTTTATACAGCCGTCTCTGAAAGCAGACAAAATGCCTAAGGTTAGTTTCAAACCAGGTAAGACAGGTTAAAGGTAGAAAAGGTAATTCTACCTTTTACACCCTGATCTAAAGCTCTTTTCTGCAGCTAATGTGCTTAACGTTTAAACCAGTGTCTGCTTTCATAGATTATTTAGTTAGCATCATTGTTTGATTCTTCATTGTGGAAAGGAGATTAAAATTCATTGACTGGCACAATGTTTTTGATTCAAAAGTAACTAACTACCTCAGTTCATTGGCTATAAGAAAGTTAATCAATTTTTCTTTAAAGAATACCCTTTTTGATCAGCTTGTAACTCCTAGGAGAAAAGAAAAAGAAACGGCTTTGATTATTTTATTTATTTTACTCTAAACATTTCTTTTATTCTCCTGTCACTAGAGAAGTCCAGTACAGAAACAAACTAACAAAAACTATCTCATTGGAGTGTGTGTCTGCTGGACAGTCTCCCCCCACCACGAGCAAGCAATCCCACCTCCCAGGAGATTCACTTACTTGCCAATCACCACACTGGCATTTTCCAGCACAGCCAGATGTTGCATGCCATCTTCCAGGAGGTATTTCTCGCCTTTGGTGCAGACAAGCACCAGCTGTTGGGCGCCTTCAAGTAAGAGCTTATACTGGTCAGCAGCCATGTCACTCTTGCTAGGCAGATAGAGCACAGTTGAGTGTGTCCAAGAGCGACACAGCAGGGCAGGGCGAATGCTCCAGGACAAGGTCTGTCTCTTTCTCTCTGGAATTGCACTTTCTCTTTGTTGGCACGTTTTTCACTCAGCGCAAGCAAACACACTTACTTCACACTCATGGAAGCCTAGGCTAAACAGGCAGCAAAATGAAGTGGTAAAGTCCTGAGGTGGCTGAACCAAATGGACTTTACTACTTCAGCCTCTGAGTGGAGGCAGGGAAACACATTTTTAATGCTCCCCACTAGGAATGGAAAGATCTGTTGATTTTGGTTCTCTAGGCTTCTCATTTTTCCATTCTTATATTCAGTTCTGCACATTTCTTTTTTTTATCATTAATTTTTATTCAAATTTTCAAAGACAAAACAAAACAAACAAAACAAATTAATAACTATTACAATAAAAACTATTGACTTCCGATTTGTCGTAGATTAGCTATAGGTCTATGATATATAACAAACCTGTCTCTTAATAAAATTATACAATCACTTCCTCCAGTGGTTATCTTAATTGGTATCAAATCTCATTAACTTCATTTTATTCTTTCCCCAAAAAGTCGAAGAGAAGTTACTAATCCTTGAGATATATATCCATCAATTTTTCTCCAAATAGACATGTCAATTAATCCATCTCTTCAGGTCTACTAAGTCCAGTAATTTCAATAGCTCTTCTCCCATTATCAATATTGATTCCATCTTCCATCTTTGCACACCCAATAATCTTGCTGTCATAATGATTCCATCTTCCATCTTCCATCTTTGCACACCCAATAATCCTGCTGCCATAGTCATATAGTAAGAGTCTGATAGGAATTTCTTTGATCACAAATATTTCCTTGCCATCAATTCTGAATGTGTTACTGAAATGTTGTTGTAAGGTTGTATCTCTGTTCCTCTTTTTTACAGAATGCACCTGCACATCTCTTGAGAGTTTTTCCATTGTCACATATCTGGAATTAATTCTATAAACTTTCTCTATTGCAAGTTCCATCAAATCCTTCCAATCCAGGGTTTTTTTCGAGCCATTGATATCTTTATCTCTAATCTCTTCACCAATTCCTTCAGGGACAGCGCTGAATTCCAAACAGTAATATTTGTCTTTAGGATCCATCACAACCATAAAATCCAAATCTTTTTCCAGGTCCATATTTAATAAATCTATTCCAATCTCCAAAGCTTGAGCCTTCCCTTTGATCTTTCTTTCATGTTCTTTTTCTTGTCCAGTTATAGAATCCTGAATTTCTTTCAGCTCCTGTCTCATTTTGCCAAATCCAATTTTCATCTCTTGCCTGTTCTGTCCCAGCTCTTGTTTCGTTAGCTTGATCTCATTCATTATTTTCTGAAACATATTTAGAGAGAGAACCCCTTCCTGAACATCCAGGGTCTCAGCAACCTTCTTGATTGTCATTCTTGAAACCAAAAGAACAAAACCCCTTCAATTCCAATATAGTCACTGTACTCAAGCAAAGAACAGTTTATTTCTTTTTCCAGTCACAAATGAGTTAATCTTCCAAGCCAGATGACATCACCCTCTAGACAGCACGAACTGCCTTATCTCTTATACGTCCAAAACAAATTTAGTTCACAGCGTCCAAATGGTTAGTAACATAAAGAATAAGCAGATTCGCCAAAAAAAAAGAAGTAGACCAGAAAAAATAGTCCCAGACATAAAATACTCAAATGTCAAATAAATCAAATGTTCTCTTCAAATTAGATGCCTCTCATCCGTTTATATCTTTAAAATGCTCAATTCCATGCCAGCTTTTTGCAATAAAAACAAAGATAGGCTATTTCGATTTTCTTCCTCCTTAATCCCGTGTGTAAAAGAGAAAGTTATAACTCACCCAGGGCTTCTTTGTTGCTGTCTCTTTGACAAATCTCTTTTGCAGTAACGATAACAAAATGATGATAATAGACAGAAGGATGCTTGCCTGTTAATTTCCGTTTTTCTTTAAAGAAAAAAAGTCTCGCTTAATCAGTTAGAGCCTGTTTGTAATCCCTGGCTCCGTCCGATGTTGCTGGCTACCTTCCTTCATAGGCAATTCCAATGAATTCCAGTCCAGCAAACAAAACGAAGCTTTCTGTGGATAATCTCTTTGTTTCTCCCTTACCTGGGAGAAATTTTTTTCCAGTCAAAAAATCGTCTGACTAGTTTTATAACTGAAAAAGCTTCCTCTGAGACGGGAGCTCGTCTCAGAGGCTGCACAGGCGGAGCGATTCCTCCTGGGAAGTCCAGTTCTGCACATTTCTGTAGCGATTCAGGATTTTTTTTTTAAAAAAAACATCCTCATGAAAATTCTTGAGTACCTTAGTACAAATTTATTGTAACACGCACATTTTTGTAGGCAATTTTAACTAATGTATACATTTTTGCAAGCAATTTCTCATCATATAATGATTTTTACATGTTATTTTCACTTATATATATTCATTTTTATGCACACTTTTCCTAATATATGCATGTTTGTAAACATTGTTTGGTTGGGGAACGGCATTGCAAACTTCAAATAAATGTGCCTTTCGAAGGATGACTGTAGTTTTGTTCTCATGTTGTTTTGGAAAAAGCAAATTTGATAGATTCAGCTTGAAATGTGAAAGATTCCGTTCAAATTCTTGCCCATCCCTACAGTCCCCATATTAAACAGAGACACATTAAACAGACACAGGCTCCTCCCTCCAAGCAGAAAATACCACAGGAGGATGGGAGCCCACATTTCTACCTCCGGGTAATTTGTTTTCTTTGAGCTTGCAGGGATACAGATGACTAAAAAAAAGTGACAGATAAGAACATAAGAAGAGCCTTTCTGGATCAGGCCAAAGACCCATCTAGTCTAACATTCTGTTCTCAAAATGGGCAGCCAGATGACTCTAGGAAACCCACAAGCATGATATGAGTGCATTACCACTCTTCCCACTTGTGATTCCCATGACTCATTTCTTCTTTTACTACAAGCGTGCGGAACAGGATCCAACATGTGGGATGGATCCTGAACTTGCCCAATCTCTATGGGCCACTCTGACCCAACTTAAAAAGAGAAAATCAGGAAGTCACTCTAACTGTACTTCCAATGCTTTCTTTTCTTCCCTTCAAAGTTCAGCTTCAATTGAAGCTGCACCTGCAAGGGAAGATTCCAACTTACAGCAGGGATTGCCTGCACTCTGATCAGGAACTCCCAAGTGCAGCTGATCTCATCGGAGCTGCGCTGAATCTAACCCCCACTTGTACACTTTACAGCTCCCAATTATTATTACCTGCCCCACACCTGATATCACATGCAGTCAAGTGTGAGGCAGGTGGTGCAGTTTGGGGAAGGCTGCCTCATGATGGGCCAAATTAATACTTCTCCTCATTCTAATTTGGCCTGCAGGACGGAGATTCCCCATGTCTAGCTTAATGGGATCATCTCAGGAGATAAAATATGCTAAGGTCTTAGACCAATGGTGGGGAACCTATGACCCACATGCCTCATTAGGCTACCAGGGGTTTTCTTTTGGTCTGTGAGGTCATTTTCCCCAAGCTACACTCACTCTCCCCTACTCAGCTGATACTTTTGAAAATAATTCACTTTCAGTATGGTTCATGACTCCCTCCAAGGCTCAAAGGTCTACTTAATGCTAAATTGCTGCCAGGATTTTCCAGCTGAACCATTTTTATAAGAGGCATGACTTGAAGAAAGGCTCTCACAAATCTGTTGTTAGGTAAATAATTGCTCTTGTAGCAATCATTGAAGGGCCTCCAATTGGGTTCTGATAATCTCTCATTAGCACTGTAAAATGTTCAGAGGCAGGGGAGTACTTAACAGTAGAATGGAAAGTTGGCCTTACTGTGAAGTGTCCTTCTGGTCAGCAGGGAGTGGAGCATACAGGAATGGATTAACTCCTTCTGGAGGCAGAATCAGACTTTTGGGGGGGGAAAGTGTTAGATGGTGGCCAGCCGGAAGGGGAGGGAACCACCCTCTAGCTGCCAGATGTAACAAAACTGACCCAGCGAGGCTGGCCACCGAAATATCGTAAACAACAAACCAAATATATGAACCGTGGATAATAAAAGAACACAGAACAATAGCAGACAGTAGAGAAGGATGTCATGGGAGGCCCTCCCTACATTATCCTGGTTACCATGTGAACACGAATTGCCTAGGGACTTTGGAGAGGAGGTCCTTCTCACCCTGTGGCCTAGGCAGCCCTGCAGGGTGGAACTGTATGCTCCACTCCCCGCTGACTAGAATGAAACTTCATAGTAAGGCCAACTTTCCATTCTCGGTCAGTGGGGTAGTGGAGCATACAGGAATGGGATGTACCCTACCAGTGAACCTAACATTCCTGGGGGGGATGCAGGCCTAGGCCACTACTCTCTGAAGAATCCTCCTGCCGAAGGCTGCGTCAGTGGAGGCAAACTTATCCTCCTTGTGCCCATGTAGCCCCCTTGCAGATTTCCTTCAGCAGCACTTTCCTGTGGAGTGCCGCTGTGGCAGTGGCTCCTCTGACTGAATGAACAGTAATGCCCTGCAGCAGGGTACTAGCTTTAGTCTGATACACCAGGGTCACACACTCCCTGACCCACCTGCTAATGGTAGTTCTGGACACTTTCCGTCCCTGAGCCCCCTTCTTGAACAAAACAAACAAAGACTCCATCTTATGGAAGGGTTCAGTCCGGTCAAGGTATACCTTGAGAATGCGCTTGACGTCTAGCTTGTGCCATTCCTTTTCCTTGGGATGGACTGGGACAGAAAGTGGGCAATGTAATATCCTGTCCTCTGTGAAACACCGAATTAACCTTGGGGAGGAAGGCAGGATTAGGTCGGAGTACCACTTTATTGGGATGGAACGTGCAAAGGTCTTCCTGGGAGGCAAGCGCTCTGATTTTTCCCATCTTCCTAGCCAAAATTACCACCACCAGGAACACCATCTTAAGGGTGAGTATTTTTAGGGAAGAGGAGCGGGTCGGTTCGAAAGGTGGAAGGCAGAGGGCTTTGAGTACCAAAGGCAGATCCCACAAGGGAAATCTATGTAGAGTGGGTGGAGTGAGAATGGATGCTCCCCTTAGGAAATGTTTGATCCTAGGATGTTTAGCTAAGGAGTAACCCCCTACCAAGGGAAGCACACTGCCCAACGCTGCCACCAGGGCTGGCTCCAGACATGCCGGGGCCCTTGGGCACCAGCCTGCCTGGGGCCTCTCCGCTCCCCTTCCGCGATCCGCAACAGGAACGCGGATCACAAGACAGGAGCTTCCGAGCCCGCCATCCCCCTGCTATCCCCCGCTTCATCTACCTTTCTCTGCTGTTTTTTGCAGCTGCGCGCACAGAGTTGCCATCAATCAAGATGGCGGCCGAGGTTTCCGCAAAGGGCTGAAGCCTCTGCCGCCATCTTGGTTGCTGGCACGCACACACGCACATTGCTGCCATCAACCAAGATGGCGACAGAGGCTTCAGCCTCTTATGGAAACCTCAGCCATCATCTTGATTGATGGCAACTCTGCGTGCACTGCAAAAAACAGCAGAGAGAAAGGTAGGTGAAGCGGGAGGATGGTGGGCAGCTTGGAAGCTCCTTCTGTCCTGCGATCCATGGCTCCTGCTGTGGATCATGGAAGGGGAGCGGAGGGGCCCCTGAGGGACCTCTGTAGCTCCAGGGGCCCTCGGGCCAGTGCCACACCTGGCCGCCCTTTAGAACCTGCCCTGGCTGCCACTTGTTGCTTCAGTGTGTTGGGAGCCAACCCCTGTTCCAGGCCATCCTGGAGGAACTCTAAGATGACTTTTACATGACACTCTCTGTCCATCAGCTGTTTGCACCGGCACCACTGGTTGAAAGGCTTCCATGTGGTCTCATAAATCCTTTGCATGGAGGCCCTGTACTAAGCCAATATGGTGTTGATGACTCTATCGGATAGACCTTCCCCTTTCAGTGAGTGCCGCTCAAACTCCACGTGTGTAGCGGTAGCCAGTCCGGGTCTGGGTGGAGCAATGGCCCGTGGGAGAGAAGGTCTTGTCTCTGGGGAAGCCTCTGTGGGGGGCAGAGCTGAGTTTCACTAAGTTGGAGAACCATGGTCGTCTGGAGCTATGACCACTGCCTGGGCTTGTCAGAGCTCTGACCCTGTGCAGAAACCTGTTCAGGAGTGGCAGAGGTGGGAAAGCATACAGAAGACTCCAGGGCCAGGTGGGTGAGAGAGCGTCCACCTCCTGAGTCTTGGGCCCCCAGTACTGAGACATGTACCTGTCTAGATGTGCATTTCTCTCAGAGGTGAAAAGATCTATGCAGGGGGTGCCCCACCTCTGTGCTAAATGACGGAATACCTCTCTGTGGAGCACCCACTCGCCCAGGTGAATTTGTTCTCTGCTCAGCCAATCTGCCTGGGTGTTCAGAGTCCCCTTCACATGAATTGCCAATATGGACACCAGATGCTGCTCTGCCCATTGGAAAAGAAGATTGGTCTCCTTCTGAAGTGGGCCTGACCTCATGCCCCCGATGATTCAAATGAGCCTTGGCTGTGACGTTGTCAGTTCGGATCAACTTGTGGGCCTGGGGTAGAACGGGTAAGAACTGCTGGAGTGCCAGCCTGATCACCCTGAGCTCCAGCCAGTTGGTTGACTGTTTTCTCTCCAGTCTGTGCCACTTCCCCTGTGCGAAGTGGGTCAGGCATGTAGCTCCCCATCCCAAAAGGCTTGTATCTGCGGTTATGACTGTGGCTGAAAGATTCCTGAGTGTAAGCCCTTTCAGCACATTGGGTTGATGACAGCACCACAACAGGAAGTTCCTCACCTCTCTGATTACTAACATGGAGCCCATCCACCGCTGTACAATCTTGTAAGGCACAAAAGCCATTGTAGCGCCCAGGAATGGAAATGTGCCCAGGGGACTGAGTCAATGGCTGCTATCATGGAGCCTTGTAGCTTGGCTAAGTCCCTCAGGCAGACCTGGTTGCTGCAGAGACAAGCAAGGAGCTGACCCTGAATCTTGCATATCCTGTCTGCCAACAGGAACAATTTGGCCTGCACTGTGTCTATCACCACCCCCAGATGTTGTATACGTTGCACTGATAGCAGATGGCTTTTGGCCCCGTTGATGACAAAACAATTGGGTTTCTAAGCAGTTGATGGTAATTGCCACCACCTGTCTTGCCCCTTGAAGTGACGGTGCTCAGACCAGAAGGTTGTCGAGATAGGAGTACACGCGTACCCCTTGAGTGTGCAGATATCCCACTACCGCTGCCATGGGTTTGTGAAAACTCAAGGGGCAGATGAGAGTCTGAATGGCATGTCCTTGTATTGATATTGCTGTTGGCCATGGGCAAAGTGCAGAAAACGGCAATGCTGGAGCAGGATTGAGACATGGAGATATGCCTCTATGAGGTCTGTAGAGGCCAGAAAGTCTCCAGGCTGAATAGCTTCCACAATCGACCAGAGTGTCTCCATCTTGAATTTCCTGGGCTGGATGAATCAATTCAGGAATTTAAAATCCAAGATGGCGTGGAAGTCGGCATTACATTTGGGCATCGTAAAAACCACAGAGAAGATCTCAGAGGAACACTGAATTTCTGGCACTGGTTCTATGGTGCCTATGTCAGTGTGATGAGTTATGGCAGCTAGGGTTCTCTGTCTTTTTTCTGGATTGTGTACTGGTAGCGCTGATTGTGATGTTCCTATATTAATGTATATATGGTAAGTGTTGTTGTTTAGAAGATACATGGTAAGTGGAGTGAAAGAGGAGGGGGAGTGAATGGGCAGTAGAATGCTAGATGATTGGCTGAGTGTTTAAAATGGCTGAACGTATAAAAGGAAGAGGGAGAGTGGAATCTGGGGGGAGAAGAGAAAGAGTGGGTTGCTTGGTGGGGTTTGAGAGAGTTGTTTGCCAGGAGAGAGTGGAGAAGGAGGGGGGTGGAGTTCAGATTAGTATTGAGTAAAACCATATGCTTATGTGCCTTAAGAAGAAATCTTGTTAATCTTGTTAGCTTTGTTATCTTTAATAAATACTTAATTTGGTTTACCAAAGGCCTGATCCTTGGCTGGGGTTTCACAGACCAGAAGGGAGGGTAAGGTAATGACCACGTCTGAAGGGAAACTGTAACAAATGGTGGCAGTGGTGAAGAGAATAACAATACCAGTATTCAGAGTCTCTGGGAATACTAGTGTTAGGACGTGACTGGTGGTTGCCTAGCAGGGGGATCTGTTGAGATCTGTGCTAGAGCGGGGAGAGAAACCATAAAAAAGGACAGTCCGGACTGGTGGAGTCCCTGGTGGTGCCTAGTGACAGGCAGTAGCCATGCGCAGGTAGGAACCTGACAGGGAGAGCCAGGGAAGGGCGTCACACTGATCTCCACTTTTCTCTGGGAATGGTTGAAAATTCCAGGGAATACCCTTTCATAATAGTTTCTAATACCCATTTGTTGGATGTGGAGGTTGCCCAAGCACTGGTGGAGAACTGCAGCTTGCTCCCCACTTGGGGGACTACGGTGTCATGACTGAGCCTGCTTGGAGCTGGGCTTAGCCTGACGTTGTCTGCTGAAATTTCTGCCTGTCGTGGAGGCTTGATGCTGCTGATGTGCAGTGTTCCATGATGAGTTTCAGGAACCTCGGTACTGTCTGTTGTTCCCATATGTGGAGGGATAACCTTTAGGACGAAAGGATTTACCTGATTTCTTTCTAGTCTTGCTCTCTTCCTTCTTTCTAGCCATGGGCAAGGACTTCTTATCCTTGCTCTCCACCAGATGGCGATCCAGAGACTTGCCAAAAAGCTGTCCTCCTGTGTAGGGGAGAATGGACAGGCTGACTTTGGAATGGTAATCCTCCTCCCACTGCTTAAGACAGATGTTCCGCCTCACCACCACAGAGTATCCTAGACCACATGCAGAATACTGCAGGCTGTTCAGGGATGGATCAACCAGAAATTCAGCAATCCTAGTTAGCTTGGTAAGACTTTCCCTGACATGTCTGGCATCAGGAGAGACTGCCTCCATTAGCTCCCTGGCCCATTTCGCTGTTGCTTGGGCTAGGAAGGAATTAGCCGCTGATGCCCTCATGGAAAGAGCCAAAGCCTCTTGCGCACGCCTAAGGGCTGAGTTGCTATGCCTATTACCCAAGTCGGACAAAGTGTCCCTTTCCTTAGGGATAGCTGTTTTGGCCCCTAAGGCAGATACTGGCTCATCTATGGATGGAACCTTCAAGCTGTCCATAACAGAAGTAGGAAAGCTGTATAGCTTCCTAGACAATACATGAGGTTTCTTGGGCTTGGCTGGTTGCTCCCATTCCTCCTTGACTATGTGCTTAAAGAACTTAGGGAAAGGAATGCTGGTGACATTTTCCTCTAACCTGGGGAAGATGTCTGAGGAAACTTGTTGCCCCTCCTCCATAACCTCTGTTTGGGTGGGGACCTCTTTGGGTAGCTCCAGTTGAAGGCATGCCATGGCTTTGGTGATGAGGACAGGATAGGTATCAGGCATATATAGCCTCTTGTGGATAGAAGGAGGAGGTAGGGTATCCTCCCCAGATAATTCCCCTCTTCCCTCTCTGATTCCTCTGTATCTGAAAGATATCACCCCAAGGGATCAGGGCTAAGAGAGGAGACTCTGGAGGGACTCCAGGTTCTGGAAGCATGTACTTTGCTCTGCACCTCAGACTTGCGAAGCCTTCTGCGTTTGCCCCTTCCCTTCTCTCTCACTGGGCTGGTGCCTGAGGATGAGGAAATGGAGCAGGAGACTGAGCTGGAGGAAGACGATAGTAAGCACGCCGTGCCATGCTTGGGTTGCTTCCTCTTGCGGGAGAAGGCTAAAGGCTTGGCAAAGGAAGCCCCCGTCTCCCTCATCGTAGCCTTACTAATCCAAGCCATCATAGATGAAGATGCCATCCTCAATTGAATGATGATGCCTGATTTTCTTGGGGTGTTCACTCCCTCTCCCTGCTTAGGTGGAACCTGTGGTGTGGTCCCCCCTGTCGAAGGAGAATGTAACACGGCACCTGCCACTGAGGCTAAGGAGCTGAGAGGGCTACCCCCTGGCAGCGTTCCCCCCCACTGAGGGACATGACCTCCTCCTCCATTGAAGATTGCTGGCCCTGCTCCATTTCACCAGCCATGAGGGGTTTTTTGGGGAGGCTACATTGGGTGACCTCGCAGGGGCCTCTCAGGAAAAAAAACCCATGTCCCTTGGGTCCCTGGGGAAACAAGTGGGAGCTGCCAATAGACGTTACTTGATCATGCAGGTCTGTTCCTGCCAAAAGTACCGGTTCCCTTCCCCGCCGAGGAAAACTGGTGATGGCGGGAAAATCCCAGAAGGGGCTTAGGACAGCTCCTGGCTACCTCCCACACTGAGGAGAGCTGGTGATGGTGGGAAACAACCCCCCGGATTCGCCGAGGGCAGCTTCTGGCTACCTCCCACCAGAAAAAAACACCAAATCTCCTCCCCGCTCTGCTCTCCTGTGCAAAGGGGAAAATGGAGAGCCGTGGAGTGAGGTAGGGGCCTGAGACGACTCCCGGCTACCACCCCACTAAAGAGCCTGTAGATGCTGATGCAGAAAATAGCTCCTTCTCCTCCCCTCTGTCTTCTATCTTATCACTGATGGGCGGGATTAGAAAGAGAAGGCAGCAGGTAAACTGAAGAAAAGCAAAAACTCCTCCCCCCCCCCCGGTATCCCTTATGGAAATACAGGAGCATGCAGTTAACTCGCTGGAGGCAGAGTTAAGACTGGCAGTTAGAGGGTGGTTCCCTCACCTTCCAGCTGGCCACCGTCTTTCCCCCCCAAAATTCCAACTGTGCCTCCAGGAGGACTTAACCCATTTCTGTATGCTCCACTACCCCACTGACCAAGAATGGATATATTTAAATTCATAACAGTGATATCCTACAACAAAACTTTGTGTAATCTCTCCAGCCCCTGACATGGCTGCTCCTTTTCAATGCTCAAATCAGCCCAGAGCAGGGGCTTGTGGTATTATTCCAGGCTAATGGGGTGGGCCAGCAGACTTGGGGGAGGGTCAGAAAAATGGGGCATCCTTTTGCTTTCCTATCCCCCTGAAATTTCCCGCTATGTTGTGCAAGGCTAAGGACCCAGATTCAGGGGTGGCTGTCAACCCCAAAACTGATTAATTCATTGCATTAGAGTGTGTGTGGGGGGGGGAGAAGGGTGGCTTTCTGAAAGTGGGAAAGGAAAAAGGTTCCCTTCCTCAAATGTAAAATCTCCCTTAGATAGTAACAGGAGAAATGTTTTAATTCTAATGGCATAGTTCCCCCCTCTAATCCTAACGCTATTAGGAGTGTGAATAGGTCAATTTTATTCCCCCTGCTGCTTCTCTCCCTCCCTTTCCCTACTAATGGTCATTTGCCCTGAACAATTCATGGCTCAGTTATCAGGACAGTAACTGGTCGTTTATATTATTAATTGAGAAGTAATGTTCTTGTCACACCCAGATTTTATGAAAGCAACACTACAGTAGGACAACCATAATTAGTCAAAGTGCTAACTGGTGATCACATGACCAGGGCTGAGAAATCCAATGATTTCTCATTTTGTCCTTTGCATTTTCGGCATTCTACTTCAGGCCACAGTTTTGTTTTCTTTGATAGTTCAGAGCTGGCAGATTCCCACTGAGTACGTCTCGTACACTCAACCTCTAACTGGTGAGAAAGCCCTTCCACCTGACCAACAAGAAATCTTGAATTCATAACAGGGAACTAGCACTTCTTCAAAATCTAACCCAGATAATGTTTACATATCTATACAAGAATATTGCCAACTATACAATTTGCATCAGTTAGCTGTGTATGGCAGATTTGGTTGCAGATATATGGAAGTGAAGGTTGAGGAAACAGACAATGTTTTAACTAGGATTACAATATTTATTAATTTATAATCAGATAGATTAAAGCATTTTACCATTTATTTTAATACAAGTGTTTATAAAAACTGCAGAAAGCAATAGCCATTATTGAGATGACATACCTGTGCATGGCAGGGGGGAGAGAGGGAGGGAGAGGATCACGTTCATACCGTTAGTCAGCTAAGAATTAATCAGACAGCTCTAAATTTAACTGGATCCAAGAGTTGCACTTGCATTCACGGAAAGGGAAGTCTTTCATAGAGAACACAAGTAGACTATGGAATTTACTTCACAAGATGTAGTGATGGCCACCAAATTAGATGGCTTTAAAAGTATATACTGTTTGATGCACTTGTGTATTTTAATGTAATGTATATAATCTATATTATGTAAAATTTATCAATTTTAATTGTATTTCCAATTTTGTATGTTATATGTCGCCTAGAGGCTTTAGGGTATATGATACACAAGTTTAATTAATAATAGATACTACTGCACTACTGGGGGAAAACGAAATTACCTTCTTTCTCTTACTTCACTGCCACCTTGTTCTAATTTTGTAGTCAACTGGAAACAATCAGATGAGCATACACTTTGTCAAGCCTGGCCTTACAGCCATTATTTTTCTTTTTGCTGCTTTGTGTTTTCAGCCGAAGGAATTAGAAGAACAACGTAGTCACTGTGAAGTACGTAATCATGACTTCAGAAATGCTATGGATGCTAAAGAGCAAGAAGCATCTCAAATGGTACAAGATCTTTTAGAAAAGTCATCAACAATTAAAACAATTGGAAGACCATATACAGAGATAAAAGAATTTGCCAGTATGTTGAAGTTGTACTTCTAAGCATATTATGAAATGGAGGATTAATACATATTAAATAGTCATATGTAATGTATTATAGGAAAATTTACTGTCAAAACATAGATAAATATAATGTAATTACATTGTGTGGTGTTTTGAGACTGCTATGTATTTTTTTTGTTTTAAGACTTGAAACAGAAATGCCAGGGTGGAAGCAAAAAACATCAAACAAGCTAGTAGATCTGAGATACTTCAGAAAGATTTGGAGCAATGAAGTGCCTCTATAAGTCAGCTGTAGTATTAGAAAAAGAGAGGAAGTTGGACAGGAAGATATGCTCTGCTTTATTCCTAAATCTTACAGATTTCAGTGGTCTCCTGAAAAGGATGTTTGAGAAGAGCAGACGTGGTTCATCTGATGAGGCAAAGCTGCAGTGCTAGTTTCCCTGCAGCTGTATTGCTGCTGCTTCTCTAGAAGAAAAGGGATCCTGGAGTTGGTATAAACTTTGGGGCCCATTGGCCTGAGTGGGGCCACCTCTATCCATTGTGTCACGGGCTTCCTCAGCCACTTCCTGCTCCATTTTGCAGCTTACTGAGGGCTGTCACCAGTGGTAGTCATGTGGGACTGGTGAATTTGGGAGGTCTGGCTCGCTGGGAAGTTGCCGTTCCGGGCTGTTTTACATAAAAGTGTATTATAGCCCGGAATGGGTATCGGAACGTGGTTTTCGTGGAAGTTTTGTGTCTTATTGCATGAATCTCATGTAGTCATGTGGGACTGGTGAATTTGGGAAATCTGGCTCGCTGGGAAGTCGCCGTTCTGGGCTGTTTTATGTAAACACCTATTATAGCCCGGAACAGGTATCGGAACGTGGTTTTATTGGAAGTTTTGTGTCTTATTGCGTGAATCCCATGTAGTCATGTGGGACTGGTGAATTTGGGAGGTCTGGCTCGCTGGGAAGTCGCCATTCTGGGCTGTTTTATGTAAAAGCCTATTATAGCCCGGAACAGGTATTGGAACATGGTTTTCGTGGAAGTTTTGTGTCTTACTGCATGCATCCCATGTAGTCATGTGGGACTGGTGAATTTGGGAGGTCTGGCTCGCTGGGAAGTCACCGTTCTGCGCTGTTTTATGTAAAAGCCTATTATAGCCCGGAACGGGTATTGGAACGTGGTTTTTGTGGAAGTTTTGTGTCTTATTGCATGCATCCCATGTAGTAATGTAGGACTGGTGAATTTCGGAGGTTTGGCTCGCTGGGAAGTTGCCATTCCGGGCTGTTTCATTCCGTTCCGGAGGGCATTTTGGTTGTTAAAGGGTTAATCAAAAATGCTATCGGAATGGTTTTTGTTCCTAAATGTTGTTCTAAAGTGACTCTAACACATCCCAGTGTTTTTGGCATCAATTTCTTTTATAAAGGGCCCGTTCCAGCCTGTTCCGTTCCGTTCCAGCTTTTACACCGTCCCTTTTTATTGTCAAGGTGGGAGGAAGAAGAGATTCTTGATTGCACCTGGGTCCTTCTGCCTTCAAAGTAGGGGCTCTGTACTACTGAGCAAACTTGGCGCCAGGCAAACGGGCCAGTGGGCTGGAGCTCAAGGCAACAAGAGCTCACAGCAGGATCCCCTGCGAGTTAACTCAGAAAGAGGTCCTGCTGCCCTCAGTGGGCCTACCTCCCAGGAAAGGATGCATTGGGCGTCAGCCTTGCAGGGCAACACTGGCTGCCTCATTTTTTCCAAGCACAATGTCTTTTGCTGCAGGATTGCTAAAAAGTGAGCCATTTCTGCCTATGAAATTTGGGAGGATGTCTTTCAGTTAGCATTGGGGCAGCCAGTCAATTTGTGGCGCCAATGACTTCCTTGCAAAGGTAGAAATTTTCCAGATCCATTTTACCTGGGCCATTATATTCAAGGACTTTCCATGTTGTCAGTTGTGGAAAGGAATGAAACCTCATGTGTTGTGAAGAAGGTTGCTTGCTCTTAGGATAAATGGCAAAATAGGAACATACTGAGGAAGCTGCCTTATACCAAGTCTATATTGTCTGCACTGACTGGCAGTAGCTCCCCAGGATTTCACACCAGGTCTTTCTTTCCCAGCCCTACCTGGAGATGCCAGGGGTTGAATCCAGGGCCTTTTGCCAGCAAAACAGCTGCTCAACCCCTGAGTTACAGCCCATGGAATTTTCCACAGTCTATGAAGGGAGTTTGGGATGGTCTCCATTTAGAAATGTTGCTCAAGGGAGAATAACCGGATTGATTATTAAAAAGAGCTAGAGAAAGGAAGAGAGATGGTGAAGCCAGCTGGCAGAGAGAAAAGAGGGCCCTCCAAATTGTGAAGAAATATCCAGACTCAGGACAGGCCATGCCCCCTGCCAGGGTAGGTGGGTTGTCAAGGTCCCAGTGACCCACCCTCCCTTGTGACATCTCTTGCTACTGCTTTAAAAGCCCCCAAGCAGAGGTGTCTGGCGGGCGTTGGTGGAATTAGAGAGGAAAGAGAAGGAGAGGCGTGGTTGATTTCACTTTTGGTTTTATTTTCATTTCATTTAGTTTATTTTCATCTTTTGTTTATTTTTATTTTCATTAATTTTATTTTTTATTTTCCTTTTCCTTTTATTTATTTTGGGGGGAGGGCTTGGGTTAGGGTTGGGGTTTAGCTTAGCGTTTAGGGTCTGGTTAGGGTCAGAGTCAGGTTCAGGCTCAGACTCAGGCAAGATTAGGATTAGATCAAGAATGTTTGGAAGAGGCGGCTACTCTTCAAGAGCAATGTAAGTTGTTCTGCTTTTATTTCTATCTTGGGGGGAGGGCCCAGGGTCCCCTACACAGCCTTCATTCAGACTTCTCTTAAAGATCCACAGCTCCCCTCAGCTCAGCTTAAATGCAAGTTGGATGGCACCCTTATTTATATTTTCTTTCATCTGCACTTGCTTTCCAGTATCAGCTCTTGGGTTTACTGAAAAATCTTTGAGTCTGCCCTGGACAGCCCTTTGTACTTTTTCTTTGCTAATTACCTTCTTTTTAATATCTTCACGTTGCTGCTTCAGTCCAAGATTTTCACTTTGCAGTTGGACCCCTTGTTTTACAATGTAGTTCATGGGATTCTTTTCAGCTTGCCGTGTATTTTCAAGTTCCTTGACTTGATGTTGCACCTGACTTAAAACCCTTTGAATATTTTCTTATTGCAAATTTTTTTCTCTGAGACTTTGAGTTACATGGTAAAATTCATTTTCAAGACGATGAGCTTTACTTTCAGCTTCATTTAACTGCTGAGATATGATAGTGTTTGTTTCTAGCAGATCAAGATTCTGTTTTTCTCCTGGTGCTGAATCCATCTGCTGTCAAATTCTGATCTTAACGCAGGAAGTTTATCTTGCTCAGGGAACTGAAGGATTCATAAGCAACGGAAAAGTTAATAAGAGTGATCCAGAATTCTTGATTGTCTTTTCCCCATCATATTAAATTTTAGGTTGCAGAACAGAGGTATTATAATGTGGATGTTATGTATTTTCTTTCCAAGACCATTTTCCTAATACACTTAATTATTCCCCTCAATTCATTTAAGTTAAAGGAGAAAGATTTGGGAACTCACTCACTCACTCACTAACCGGCAACATCTTCTCAAGAGTCAAGTTTCTCCCAGAAGGTTGAAAGAGAACCAGGAAGGTTCATGAAAGTTATACCTTTCAGAAGGTTGAAAGAGCACCAAGCCAAATCACATTGAGACCCTCCCTAAAGCAAATGCAATAGACGTGGGTGTAGTCCTGACTCCTGGACCCTTCTGGACACAGTGTCACTGATAAACAGTTTTGTGTATTTGCTTCATATTTCCTCCTGAGCCCTAAGGGATCTTGCACTGACAGGTGAGTTTTATGGTTGTGCAATAAATTGCGCAATTTATCAGCAACCTGTTTATTTCTTTGCACAACAATGTTCCAGTGGTGCAAAACATTTCACCAGCAGAACACGCATACCACTAAGTGACTTTAACTTAGCACTACATTGGATAAAACTCTTAAGTTTGTGTTCAGAGATACTGTTGATAAGATGGCCCATAATATGGTCAGTAAGACTTATTGATAGATTATAATAGAATTCCTTAGAGATTGTTTTATTGTTTTGTTCTAATTGTTGTAAGCTCCCCTGAGCAATGCAAATACATTGTAAGAAATGGTATAGCTTTCATAAACTAACTAAGCAAGAAACCTGAACCTTGTGGCTTCATTGTTAGTGGAACACTGGAAAGAGCTGCTGGCTGGGAGGGGGAGCGGGACACTTGCTTCAAAATGAAAAGATGGGGACACTGTTTCACGTGACCCCATTATGCAATTTTTTTAAAAGGTAGGTCATGAACATCTATGATGTAATGTTAACATGATCAAATAAAAGTTCATCAATGGAGTAGCCAACTGACCAGCATCACAACCAAATATTGGATTATTGGGGGTGGGGAGATGCAAGGGGCTCTTAATACAATCCATTGTACTGAAATGGGGCAAAGAGGTCCATTTTCTCATGAGCATTATTTTGGTGCTCATAACAAAACAAGCCAAACCCCTGCACAATCCTCTGCTATGTTCTTACTATGTTTCTGAGGGGTGGGTTTCAGAACAGGAAAGACCATCTCCATTCTTCCCTCCCTCCTATACTGGTCCACTAAATAGACAAGCTTCCAGAGGAGGGGTATAATGTAAGATATAAGGTGGATGTCCCAGGAATGGCAATGATGCACAGTGGACTATTTCCTTTACTAGTCAAGCTTTTTTTGATGAGCAAAATCTCTCCACCAGTCTACCTTCCCACAGTGATAAAATAACATTCACAAGGCTCTCATCTTGTTCTGGGGACAAACCTTTACTCTTGCAATGCCCTTTATGCCAGAAAACAATTTTAGAAATTTGTTCTCTAATTTCATCCATTCTGGATCTTCAGAAAGCAAAGAGGCCTGCTAAATCTAAGCATTTGTTCTCTAATAGTAATTCTGAGCCTGTCCCAGCAGGACCTTCAGCCCAAAGAGCCAGAATCCAGCTCTTTTCTGCGAGTCCCATTTGAGTCGATCTCCTGCAGGGAAAAGAAATGTTGGACATTTATTTATAAGATTTCTTTCCCACCCTTCACCCATAACAATGTTGAGTTTGGAAACAGGAGGACATCACATTTGTCCCATTACCTTCAAAATGAAATCAATGTATAAAATTTATTCATCCATATAACATACAACAATATTTACTATCAATATTCAAATGAACCCTTTCATTTACATAGCCTGTACTTCTCAGTTTCTTCACACTTCTAACCTGTAAAATACTGGATTAAAATATTTGTAACTGTTGTAATTTGTATCTTGCACTGCACTCTGGAAATAAATAACAGATATGCTTTTGCTGAAATATTTGGAAACATTTTGGAATGTTTCCAAATATCTATCAAGTACATTATATCCTACCCTACTTGGAATACCTTGCTATCATGCAAGTACCCTTCTGAACAAGTTCTGTGAAATGAGCCAGCCTGGCTGCTCCTGGCTGTCGGTGTTTTTAGCCAATAGGTAAAGTCAGAGTTGTTTTTGATATATGAGTTCTTTGGACACTGAGCAATAGAAATCCCTGGGGTCCTAAAGAGCTGTTGTTTTGACCTCCATTTTAGTGCACTTTTCCTGAGTCTGTTTTTTCCCTAATCCTTGGAATCTCCAGAGATTGTCCTTCCTCTCCTCCCCCCTCCAAGCAACCAGGATGCATCTTTTCTGTGCTGGGTTTGCCTGGAATTAGTCCCTAGAAGTTATTTTCTGCACATACTACTACACAATAAGTGCAGGTGAATGTTAAAGAATCCTCCTCCCCCCCAAAAAGGCAAATGTGAAAACTCTGAAAAGAGGCTTAGGAATTTCTCTTGCTTTGCAGGAACTAAAGACCAGGGGCTCATTAAGAATTCACTATATAGTTAATTTATAGTACAATTGTATCCATGTCTACTCAGAAGTAAATTCTTTGTGTTAACAGAGCTTACTTCCAGGTAAATGGGCACAGGATGGCAGCCTAAGCTTTGGTTTAGGGTTGGCATCAGGGAAAACCAGGGTTCTTGTGCTTTTAACAGCTGTATGCCAGGCAGAAATTCAACAGATCAAGCCTTTTCCAGTGTGGAAATACTATTATGGGAAAAGCTTCACCATGACTACTCTCTAATTTTGTGTTATGCTATGCCCCATGGCAGACATTTTCTGACTGGTGCCCCCAGCTGTGTCTCAAAATTTGAAATGTGCCCCCTGTCCCAGAAAGGTTGGCAACCCTGGGGGTAAAGTATGTTCCCTAAAAGAAATGTAAGAAAAGGAGAGGCATCGTTACCAGCATGGGAGCTGGAGCAGGCAGTCTGGGGTAGTGGGATGGCCAGTTGGTTCAGAAGATGGGGGTGGGGTACAGACTTTTTCCTGAAGCGCCTCTTAATTCTCTTCATGTCCACAGTCTGTCATGAAATAGTCTGTTGCTCGATGATTCTGCTTGTTCCCTCTCCTGGGTCTGCTGTGGCACTCCGCACCTCCTCCTCCTCCTCCTCCTCTGAGGACTCATCTGATGGAGGCCTGACACTGGGATACTAAATCAGAAGTGTAGTTGTCTGGGGTTGCAGAGGGCCATAGACCCCTTACTTTTTGTAGAGCAGGGTCTCAGCCAAGTCCCTATGTATGAGCTAATCATCATGAAAGGAGAGCATGTTAGCTCCTGAGAAGAGTCGTCCTTTTGTGCTGATTGGATCCAAAGAGAGTGAAAGGAGGTTAGCCACTGAGAAGGCTTTTCTCAATATCTAACACACAGCCTCCCATTTCATACTGATTTGCTCCTAGGGACATCTGTTGTAGTGGAGTGTGGCCTTGGTCAACATGGTGAGCAAGGGAGACAAGGGAAAGTGAAAAAAGGGACATGGCTGTGAGGGGGCCTAGTATGACTGTCATGAGGGGACTCTGTACTTCTGAATTTGCTACTACACTACTGACATATCAGTTGGTTCCTCAGCAGAGGAAGCTATAATAATACATAACTTAGATAATTTACATAGAGAACTTTGTTTGAGACATATTTTATAACTGTTATTAGACATATTTTACAATTGTTATTCTCCCCCCCCCTTTTTTTTTTTTGTTCTGCTTTGGATGAACTGTATATTGTTTGAGATTTATTCTTCGGTTTATGTTTTATAATGTGATGTATGGTTTTCTTTTATTTTTGTCTAGATATTTTTATAATTGTTATATTTTGTTTTTGAAGATATGTATATTGCTTGCGATTTATTGTTCAGTTGTATTTATTTAAAATGTGATATATTCGTTTTCTTTTACTATCAATTGTACCAAATGTGATGGTATATTGCTTTTATGTTGTAAACTGCCCAGAGAGCTTCGGCTAAGGGGCGGTATAAAAGTGTAATAAATAAATAAATAAATAAATAACATGGGGGACCTCCCATTCTAGAATGCTCAGCTCTCAACAGTCAACACTGTAACCAAGGCAACACTTTCCATGCTGAAGTATGCTCAGTGGCCCTACTCTCTTTTCTTGACTGCGGGGGGGGGGAGTTTTCGTTTAGATGCTCAACATGACTTTGTCATTTGACAGTGATGATGAAACCTCCCCTTACTTTTTAACGACTGCAACATTTCCATTTTAAAGGCATTTTATGACACAAATAGCCCAAATTTGACTGTGAGGGTACAGCTGCCTCTAATTGCTGCCATGGACTCCTGTAGGAGGAAGGACAGGATATAAATTCAATAAATAAACAAATAAATAAATGTCTGTCCATACTCTTAGGCAGGCATTTAGGCACATTTCCCTGGGAAAATAAGTCTTACTCTATGATGGCTGTAATACCCATGCAGCAACATACAGGGAGGGTCGGTATGCCTTTTGTCCCAGAGAGGAAGTTTTATTTTAACTTTGCGCTGTTGTTACTTTTTGTATGGTCTATGTTATCTGATGAAATATACTTGATGAAATGTACTAAACTGATCTGTATTTTTATATGTATTTTGTACATACTGAATTGTGGTAACCTATGGCTCTGAGCAATAAAGATTCTCTCTATGCAAATAAATGGCTATCCATGCTCTGAGGCAGACATTGAGGCATATTTCCCTGGGAAAATAAGTCCCATTGAATCCAGCTGGGCTTACTTGGAAGTAGACACGTATAGGATTGTGATAACTTTTCCTGATGCATCTCATTTATGTTATTAAAAATCCCCCTTTGAGGGCTTTCTCAGCAACTGCCTCCCACTCCCCTAAGGGAAAGCCTCTTTCTAGGAAGTCCTTTACCCTGCAATCCTGTTCAGACCTATATGGGAGGAAGCACCATTGAACGTGTATAGAACTGCACTGTTTAAAAGCTGCTTTCTCTCCAAAGGGTTATTTAAAAATAGGATGCATCAGAAAAAGCTACGTTAATTTTTTGTTTCTGAGCAATGCCTGAAGTAGGAGTGATGTACTTCAATCTTAAATCAAGATGTAGGGTGGATACTTTACCTTTTCAAATGTCAAGGCTAGCGCTGCTGCTGAGTTATGTACTGTTATGGGGTTGGGGTTGGGATTTCTATGAGTCCCCTTCCAGCCTCTGATTTGGAACTCTGCACCTGGAGGTGAGAAACCCCCTGACCTGGTCAGATGAGTCCCCTTTGTTAGTCTAATAGAGTGGCCAGGTGAGTTAATGGGTCTGTCAAGTGCTCATTAACTGGGGCAGGGAGATCCTATTGTTATTGAAACTCTTCATGAGAGGCTTGTGTTTTTAGTTGGTCTGAGGAAAGGCTAGGAACTGGAGACACTTAGAGAGGCTGGGTCTGTGCCATAGATTTAGAATGCCTCCTGTAAGCCTGCTAGAAAATGCAAGAACTATTAGACTGCTGATGCTTTGAACCCTCAGGTTGGAATGTTTGTAAATCATATTTCATAAAGACACCACAGTCTCCACTGACCTTCTTCCCTAGGAGACCAAACCCTGGCTAAGCACAGGGACCCCAGAGATCTCTCACTGCTCAGAGATTGGGATGGCACACAACAATACATATCCCAGAGATAAAAATAATGCCCCTGAGCATATGCAGAATATTTTTCACTGCTATAGATCAAAGTCAGCTGAGCTCATCTCCATCAACCATCTTGTAATGTGGTACAGAAGTCACCAATATATTCTGAAAACAGTATGTGGGCAGTCCAGCCAACCAATGCACACTTTTTTTTAATGCTAAACTAATAGCAGAGTGCCCTTTTCATCTTCCCCCCCTCCCCTGCTGTAAAGTCTTTCCCTGCGCTTTCAAGCCTTGAAGGCTGTGGAGGGTGGAAATGCGGGGCTGCAATTTAATTACAAAGCAGGAATATACACAGAGACCTCCTACCTGTATAAGTGCCAAACTTTATATGTGCCAAAACTTTCATGCAAGAGATTTCACTAAATTTCTATCCCATCGCCACAAACTTCAGGTGGATTTTAGTGTCCCTCCCCCTCAACAAAAAGGATTAAGAAACTTAATTTATTGGCATAGCACTAAATTTTGGTACACTCTCAGGGCTGGTTGTACCATTAGGCAGAGTGAGACAATTCTTCCAAGCTACACAGGAAGTGGATTCCACTGTGAAAGACCAACCCAAATTGTGTTTGCATTTTGACAAATGTGTAGAGCAGTGCAATATCTCAGAGAGGAGGTCAGGTCTCCTGCTCCCTGGTGCATTCACTATAGCTGCCCAATTTCCCTGCTTTTTAAAGTTTGATAGAAATATCTGTGGACTATAGGTATGTTCTTAAACCGCAAGGTTTTTTGCCTATTAGTGAATATAATCCATAGCTCTCTGAAAAGTTGACACATAACATGAAACTGGCAGAGGGCATTGTTACCTTTAAGGCAACTTGGTCTCCCTTTATTTCTTATAAATTCTACCACACATGGTATAGAGCAGCATGGCCATCAAGCTCCAGCAACCGGCATTCAGAGGCAGAACACAACCATCATGTCTAGTAGCCATTGATAGCCTTAACGTCCATCAATTTGTCTAATCTTTTAAAGCCTTCCAAGTTGGTGGTCATCACTACACACAGAGAGAACTACGGGCTGAAGTGGTACAGTCTGCTGTAATGTACTACTACTACTACGATTCTACCCTCACCAATTCATGCTGACCTGACCCTTCCTTTTGGTAAGGTCACCAGATCCAACTATGAAAAAAGGAGAGAGTCATGTACTTTGATCAATGGTTAAGGCTACAATTCTGTGCTCACTTAAACTGGGACCAAGCCCCACTGGAACACAGTGAAGCTGCAAGAAGGATCATTCTTGAGAAATAGGAGATGTAGGAATGATTCTTTCATTATTCCCCCAAAGATACCTTTGACCTGAAACCTGTGTTTTCTAATCCCAAATGGATGAGTGCTTTATTACAATTTTTTTATAATAAAGGCGATATCAAAAATATTTATAGAAGATTCTTATGCTTGGGCTTCAGCCTTAAAACACATGGTTATGGCATCAGTCCCACTGAAGTCTGGTTTTTACATCTGAATAAGCACATTTAGCATAAGAACATAAGAAGAGACTTGCTGTGTTGGGCCAGCAGTCCATCCAGTCCAACATTCTGTTCTCACAGTGGCTAACCAGATGCCTCTGGGAAGCACACAAACAGGACCTGAGTGTAGAGCACTCTCCCCTCCTGCGGTTACCAGCATCTGGTATTCAGAGGCAGACTTCCTCAGACAGTGCATGATGTGTAACAGGTAACTTTATATTAAGTCAGCAAATGCTTCACAAAGCTGGAAGATGAGGAATGAGCTTACTGTACCTATGGAATATACGAAAGAAACCCCTTAAGATGCATCAACATTGTAGTCTTGAAACAATTATTAGCCAGGGAACATTCCTAAGGGATCTCTAACCATGTTGTTTTACCATCTTTACACAAACCTAAAGTTTTACCTGAGTTCTGGAGGTGGGAAACCATTGACCTGTCCACTCAGTTTGCAGTGGTGTTTCGTGTTGGCATTTCTCAGTGCTTGGCACAGTTCCTGCCAATTAAAGAGAGAAAAAAACTCTATATGTTAAACATGATTCTTTACATAAATGGGGGTGGCCATGCCCTATCTAGTCTGTTTCACTCGCCAGAAAGAAAAGTAGCTGAGCTACCAAATTGTTCTAAGCACCAGCTGCCCTTATTCATGCTCACAGCTTAGGGATCACGTTTTTCCACAGCGTTTGGACTCCACACTAATTAATCAGTCCATTACAACCACAGTTCTGACTCACAACACTGATGTAGAGTAAGATCCTCACCTCCCCCTAAAGCAGGCAATGAAGGGGGCGGGGAGAGAAAATAATTCCCCCTCCCAACCTTTAAAGGGCAAAGGAAAAACTCGTTGCACTCAGGCTGCGCAGCAGTCCTTGCACCTTGTTTCTTTTCTACAGTGCTGTGATTATTGGAAGCCCGATCCTATTCCTATGCAGACTTAACCGCGCTTGGCTGCAATGGATAGAGAAATACCTAAATCTGCATGGGCTTAAGCGGTAAGATTGTAATGCTGCGCATGCTTATTCGGAAGGAAGGAAAAGGGAGTTACTCAAAATAAATATGCACATAGGATCGGGATGCGCATTGAACAAAGCCACCTCCCTCTTCAACGGAGCGTTGTTCGGGATGGGTACGCAAGTCGAGGAAAAGAAGCAGGAATAGCCGGGCACGTTGTCTAGGCAGTCAAGGCGTGCGCGTGCGTGAACAAGAGAGCAAGCGCGCGAGCTGGCCGGTGCAAAGTGAGGAGCGCTCTGGAGCTATTCTCAACCGTCTTCATAGTACCAGTGGAAGTGCAGTTGCTGTGGTGGCAGTTCTCGTATGTCTTGACCTACGTTTTTCGATTCCCAGAGCGCTCTCTGGTAAGGAGAACGAAAAACCTTTTGAAGAAGGGTGGGTTGTGTTGGAAGATTTAGGATGCAGCACTTGTGCGTTGCATTTGCAGGCGGATCTGTTTGTGCCTCTCCCCACCCACAGTCTTCGCAATCAAACACACACACACGCCCTAAGGCACCAGCTCGGCTGGAAGTAGACACCTTCTTCTCTGGAAACGTGTAGATCTGATCTCAGAAGTGGGGAAACTGTGTCACATCGATCAACTGGGAAAGGCACTCTGCACATGAATCGAGGCATCCTCGTCTGCGTTAGTACTTCATACATTCCAGGGATTGATTGACTTTTTTTTACACACCCATACAGTCATGAGAAAAGCTTTACGTCCAAATAATACTGGATTCCTTTACTATCCATGATCTGTTTGAACCTGCTATCCTTAACCCTCTTTCAATCTGGCTATGTATAAGGGGTTTTGAGGGAGATAATCAAAGAACAGATGAACTGTTGTACTGGGACGTGTATTACTTTCTACTCAACGGGAGTTATCTCGCTAAGTAACACACAGACCAGACCCACTGAAATTTCTGGATTTAAGTTGATTGATTTCAATGGGTGACTATGTCCAACATTGGATATCATATCGCCCAAAGCAAACAAGATGTAGAGGAGATACGTGTGAGCCCAAAGGTAGCTTTGTTTTCTCTCAATAACAGGGAGAAAAATGATTATATGAGTAGGGTCTCATGCTTGCACTAGATAATTCCATCCCCTGTGGCCATTCCCCCTCTCCTTCAAAACACAGTAAAGGAAACATAACGTTGGAAGTGGTCCCCATTTATTTGCTGTGCAGCTTCCCACATTAGTTTAGCATTAACTTGAAAGCAATCAGTATTCATTATAATACTAAGGGAAATAATTCTAAAAATATTTTTAGTGGTCCAACTTCTCTTGATGCAAGATATGCACACTTTTATATCCTAAGGAGTCTTATTAAGTTCATCTGCTAATGCAGAATTTGCAAGATGCCCCAATTTACCTTTGAGCATGCTGTTGTTTAGCTGTGTATTGAATTTTCCAAGGGATAAAAACTAATCGTGATTTTAATTTTGCAATTATGTTTCTCTGTTTTGCTAGATCTCAGGAGGGTTTCGCAGTGTGGAGATGGCGTCAACACTTGTATCACATCCTTATCCACCATGTTTGGGATCAGATATTAATATTGGTAACAAAAACTGCCACAGTAATCTTATAAACTGTAGATGAAATGTTAAAGAAGGTTCTGCCAAATTCTGGAAAATCACCATCTGGAATTTGTTGTGGAAGTGGATGGAGGAATAGTGAATTCTGTAATGGGTTCAGCCTATATCTGGGCATGGACTGGGCCTAACCCTAATAAGGTATTCAGAAGTGGGGGTGGGCATCTTCTGGTTGGCCCCACACATGCATGGTGCATCTAGGATCATGCAGCATTACAGGAACTAGAGTTCCCATACATAGCATGATCTTGCATGTTCCTGTACTATTCTCTGTGGTGTAGTGGGAATAGGGCATCTCGGAGTGCTTGGGGGTACATTTGCAAGAGTGTGCCTGTGTGTGTGTGTGCCTGTGTGTGTGCGCCTGTGTATGTGTGTGTGTTTGTTTGGGAGTGCCTGCTGTCAAGAGCTTTTGTTTTTTAAAAATTCATTTATTTAATTTAACCCATTGCAGCGCACAGAAGTTACTAGCTTGCAAAAAAAATGTACTAACCTGCTAAGAGACTAGTACACTGCATTTCTGTGCTGGCAGACATGAAAATGCAGGCTAGTAAAAAATATTTGCTTTCTGCCAAGTGGATTGGTGGAGGAGGAGCAGTGTGATCCATCTCTCCTCTGCCAGCCTGATGTACTTCCGTGCTGGTTGTAGAGCAGGGGTGGGGAACCACACTTGGCCTGCCAGTTTGGCCTAACAGATTGTTCTGCGGAACATCCATCCACCCGCCCTACACCTGATGTCATACATGATGTCAAGTGTGGGGCGGATAAGGACAGGGCTTCAAAGGAACAATTGTGAGCTTAAAGTGGGTTCTGACTGTTCCTTGCTGGAGCAAGGTGCACGCCCAACTGCCCATTCAATGGAAACCATGTCTCCCTTGTAGGACTGCTCTTTGAAGCCACCCCATACAGCTCCCTTCCATCTCCAACACTGGGGGATGGAAAGGAGAAACATGTAGGCTTCCAAAGCATAGGGCTGGCAACACCCCTTGTGCTGTGGGTCCAAAGCTTGGGAACACCACACAAGGAATTTTGACAGGTTGGCGGGAATTCCTGGTTGCCTTTGGCTGCTAGACTAGTGCCTGAAAAGAAAGCTGCCATATACTTCAGCACATAGTGTTGCCAGAGCACATATCATTATATCATTTTGTGCTTTTTTAAAAAATGGGGTATGTGGGAAGCTCACTGAAGCGAATCATGAAAATCAAAAAACATCATTGTTCCTTCTGGATGATTGTTTGGCTGGTGTGTCCTTAAGGTGATATTTGCCCCTTCTAAATGGTTTCTTTGTAATAATCTAAAATAGCTGTTTTGGGGGCTGGGGTTGAATGCTGATATTCTTAAATGGCATTAGGAAATAATATTTTCTTTCATATTTTATGTGAAAAGGAAATGGCAAACCAAAGAGCCCTTTCAAAAGTTTGGACACTGAAATCTATCTTTATAGAGATATCGAGTGCACAGAAAAAGAAAGGGTATGTATTTCCAGTGGTCAGCTGTTATTGATTATAATAAATGCTGATGTAATTTTGCACATAGATTATTGTTAAAGACTTCACATTAGGTTGGAAAAAGGGGAAGAGGGAAAGGAGCCAATAAAACCAAGCAGAATGGTAAGATTGCTGTTGAGATAGCGGCTCTTCTCTTCCATGCTAATAATTCATATAGTGAAAACAGTTTTAAAACAATTTTGTTAGAAAGCATGTAAATCTATTCACTGGATGTGTAAGTGTAGAGTGTGGATGGCCAAACGCTGAATGCAACCCTTAGGACAAAAGACCCTTGGCTCACCAAATGCCAGCATGGGTCAAATGCCAGCACTGGGTCAAATGCCAGCACTGGGTGTGGCTAGCCCATATTCGTGTGTGTGTGTGTGTGTATCTGTACTGGGGGAGTTCTGCCCTCCTGCTCACTTCACCCACCCACCCACCCACCCACTTCACCCACCCACCCACCCACCCACACACACACACACACACACACACACACACCAGGCACCCCTAAACACACACACAAAGAGAGATTCCCACACACACACACCAGGCACTCCCAAACAAACACATACACTGGCACAGACACACACAAAGGCACACTCTTGCAAATGTCCCCCAGATGTCCCCACTCCCCTCACCATCACCCCTTCACAATTCTCCTCAGTTCTTCCAGGCATTGGTGTGCACCAGGTGCCATGGGCCCACTAACACTTCTTGCCTGATCCTATGCTATGTCACTACCACTGGCACTGCCGTGCACCACCACTACCCCCTCAACAAACAGCACCACTGCACAGGTCTGTGCAGCACACCTAGGCCACCTCCCCCGAATAGGGTGTTTACCTGCCTCCCACCTAGGCTGCTGCCACTTGCCGACCAGCCGCTTGCCCTCCCCCCAGCCGCTTGCCCTCCCCCCAGCCGCTTGCCCTCCCCCCAGCCGCTTGCCCTCCCCCCAGCCGCTTGCCCTCCCCCCAGCCGCTTGCCCTCCCCCCAGCCGCTTGCCCTCCCCCCAGCCGCTTGCCCTCCCCCCAGCCGCTTGCCCTCCCCCCAGCCGCTTGCCCTCCCCCCAGCCGCTTGCCCTCCCCCCAGCCGCTTGCCCTCCCCCCAGCCGCTTGCCCTCCCCCCAGCCGCTTGCCCTCCCCCCAGCCGCTTGCCCACTTGCTCCACACCCACCACCCACTCACCTTGCTTGCTCACCCACCCACCCACTTGCCTCTCTTGCTATACACCCGGCAACTCCACTCACTAGGTACCCCAGCCCCCCCCAAGCATCCTTGCTTCCCTCACACCCTTGCCTTGCTTGCCTCCCAAGGCAAGGAACCATTGCCTATAGAACCAATTACCTAGGGAGTTGGTGGTCTCTCCAACACTGGAGGCCTTCAAGAGGCAGCTGGACAACCACCTGTCAGATATGCTCTAATTTGGTTTCCTGTATTGAGCAGGGGGTTGGACTCAATGGCCTATTAGGCCCCTTCCAACTCTACAGTTCTGTGATTCCATGATTCCCTGCTGCTGTGCCCTGCACCCACATGACACAGCATAACATCTTAGGAAAATATTATATAGCTAGATTACACACACACGCATGTGCGCGTGCGCGCGCCTCTGATTCAACTTTTCCTCCCCCTGGCTGCCTTTATGCAACAATAGATCAAATCATGGACCTGTCACTAGTTTGTTTTTTACTTTCCTGTATAGTGCTTATGTTTGAAACCTACATGAGATAAGAGATTACCTTTTGATACGTTAGATAATGAACATAGATTTTGATTTCAGATTAGAGCAGCTCAACAGAATCTGAAGGTGCACGAAAAGAGCACAATTTCTTCCAGAGCTAGGTCTCGAAAGGCTCTTAAAAAGCTGGAAGAAGCCATTGAAAGAGAAACAAAAGGAGAAATAGAGAAAGAAGTTCCTGCTCTGAATTGGGCTCTTGCTTTTGCAAAGTGTGGGTAAAATGAGTTACAAAATTAAAAATTTGAGAGGCTACCTTTGTGTTTACTAAGAATTTCTCTTACTTTAGTGATTCACAAGTATTCATATGCAGGATCTTGATATAAACTAGATTAGAGGTTAATTTATGTAGTATTAGTCATAAGTTAAGTTATACATTTCAATTCAAAAGAAGGTCCCCAACTTGCGATAATATATTATTGTCTTTTTTGTTCTATAGTGAGGAACATCTTATTACTAAGTGATGTTTCAGTGACTCATTTAAGCCATCACACTAAATTAAGGTTTGTGCCAACTGTGGTTTAGAACCCAAAATATTTGGCAAACCATAATTTACTGCTGCTTGTCTGCTTTCACGTTGAGCACTTGTTTCTAGGTTCTGTGCTCTTTAGAGACAGAGCAGCAGCTGTAACCATGGTTTGTCAGAAACTAGGGTTTGAAATGGGCTTATGAATTATGGTTTGTTATGTTGTCTAAACTATAATTTACAAGCCCATTTCAAACCCTGGTTTCTGATTCCGGTTTGCTGGCTCATCACACCATGATTTGTTGATTCAGGCATCACACCAAATCATAACTTCCTTCCAAATTGAGACACTATACCTCTGGAAAATTAATGAATCCATACAATTACTCTCTGGGGAAATTGTTATACTTCAAAGATTTTTTTATTGTCAAATAATCATAAATGTTATGTATATTCAAGGAATTGTATTTATAAACTACAGAGGTTTGAGGGGAGAATCTGATGATTCTTATTGTCTTAAAGGTTGTCAGAGTGATAAGCAGTCTATAGCAGATTACATCAGTGAACAGAAGGAGCTGTTTCTACTGGAGGTAATAGTTTTGTTTCTTGTAGTTAGCATATTTAAAAAGGAAAGCTAGCCAATGTGTGTGTATGGCATATATATATATATGCCATGTGTAGTAATGCAGGAATGTAAATGTCAACTCTCATGAAAACTTTCAGAAATGCTTTTAGATTTTTCCTGTGCTACCTTTCAGTAAAACTCCCAGTTATATTATACACATTATAGATATTTTAAGAAATGCACAGCTTATATTATACAGTTTCTCCAGTTACAAGTTTAATATGCTGCATATTCCATATGCAGGCTTTTGCCATAACAATATAAATCACATAAACAAAACAATCAAAGAGTAAGTAAAAACATACCAATTTTCAGAACTGCAAATATCATAAAATTATTAAGTTCCCCAAATCATTTAGTTTCAAAATCCTCTTGGTGATTAATACCCTTTGGGGTCAAAAAACTAGGCCATAATTTTGTGCTGCTAGTACACACAAAGCTATCTTACAGGTAACAAACTTGTTTACATCAGCCAGCAACCTTCTAATTTTGAAATCATCTGATTCACCTTCTAAAAAATTTTGGGAATATGTTCTTAAGTGAACTGCATAAAGGGCAACAAAGAATATAGTGCTCACTGTCTTCAGTCTGGTCTGATTTGCATGCACAAAGATTTATTGGTTGACTTACTAAAGAATTTACCAGTCAGATAGTGTGTGGGCATAGTTCAATAGCAGTCAGTCTGGTGAGGCTGCGCTGCTCACCTCATTCCTCTCTGGCTGAGTCGCAGCTGCATATTGAGAGGGGGAAAAGTTGGCACGGCACAAATGCTGTGGCAGAGCCAGTCCAGTGCTTTTGCCAGCACATTTACATTGTATGGAACAGAGGTTGAAAAATTGACTATGAGCATTGGCTTTGAGTATCTTTTTAATATGCATGTGTGATCCTTGTTCATGCAGAATAGAAAGTGAAAGAGAGGAATATATAATTTAGATGAGCACTCAGAACATTGTAGCTTTTGTATCAGCATAAAAAAACTTCCAAAATCCACGTGTGAAAATACTCAGAGTCGTTGATAGTGTTGGACCGAAACGTGGATCCTTAGCAAAGACAAAATTATATATTTTTAAAACAAATGATATCAATATACATATGCATATTTTTGAAGATTCTCTTTAAATAAATTATTCTAATATTTTTGTATATTGCCTATTTATTTCTTCACTAATTTTGCCTTTTTAAAAAAATTGATCCTTCAGTTGCAAACATTTAAGCAACTTAGCTATGACAGAATTTTATTCAGTGTCCCTTGTTCCACAGAGTGTCTGTATTTTGACTATTGAAATTAAATTAATGGGGAAGGTGCACCAGTTAGGTGAGTTTTCTGCGTATACACTGGAGCAGTTGTGTTCAGTTTAGAATAGATTACCAGGACAAAGCAATTGAGCACTAAAGATGGTGGCTACATGCCATTGATTTCACTCAGTCTTAACCATCCTTTTCTCTGTATTAGACACACACACTTTCCTAATTCTCAGTTAACTCTTCAATAAGCTGGTGAATAAGCAGAAGTGTTCCATGTTGGCCCAAATGCATTTAACAGGATAACAAACCTGCTTGAGGAAAGACAATAATTTTGTGCCTGACAAAAAACTCAAAGGGTGGTTATCCAACTAACTCATCCCATCAGCACAAAGTCTTCCACTTGTACAACAGAACTTCCCCCACTCTTCTGCCCCCACACATGCCCTTGTGCCATTCCCAAATCTGCCACAGGGGATTGGGGAAAACCCTAGAATAGATTAGATGGGGAGGAAAGGGGCAAAAGCCCATTGCGCAAGCAGAAATCCTTGCACTGATAGGACTTTGGCGTAGTGCTACTTTGGATACAATCCAGAGATCCTATTGATCCAAACTTGCCCTTAAATTGCTAACGAGTATACGGCTTAATCTGTAGCATGTGCTAGTAGTCTGTTTTTTGAAAGAAAATAGGATCTCTACTTTTATTGTTGCTAGGATAAGATTGCTCAGTTGAAAAGCTGTCAAGATAGCAGTCAAAAGAGTAGTGACCGATTCTTCCATTGTCCTCCTCCTTACCACTGGCTCATTGAAATGATATTCAGCTTCACAATGTACTTGAATAAGAAGAGTATTTTGTATGTAACATTTTGTAATTTTTTCTTCTTCCCAGTTTGCAGTTAAAACAAAACAACTCACCATGTCAAACCTAGAGGAAATGACAGCAAAGGAAGAGAAGAGGGCCAAAATAGCTGAAACAAAATTAGAAGAAGATACAATTGCATTTGAGGAGTTTCTCAAGGAAAATGATAGAAGTTCTGTAGATGCCCTTAAAATGTTAGACACATTGTTGCAATTTCTAATATTAATAATGGGACGGATTGTTTGACTATAGTGCTGGCACATAGAGAATCCCCACAGAGGCTGATAGTGCTGTTTTCATCCTCTGTTTTCTACCTTCCTATGCAAATGTGCCAGCATAGGCTGCACAAGTAGCCATTACATAAGAACATAAGAAGAGCCTGCTGGATCAGGCCAGTGGCCCATCTAGTCCAGCATCCTGTTCTCACAGTGGCCAACCAGGTGCCTGGGGGAAGCCCGCAAGCAGGACCCGAGTGCAAGAACACTCTCCCCTCCTGAGGCTTCCGGCAACTGGTTTTCAGAAGCATGCTGCCTCTGACTAGGGTGGCAGAGCACAGCCATCATGGCTAGTAGCCATTGATAGCCCTGTCCTCCATGAATTTGTCTAATCTTCTTTTAAAGCCGTCCAAGCTGGTGGCCATTACTGCATCTTGTGGGAGCAAATTCCATAGTTTAACTATGCGCTGAGTAAAGAAGTACTTCCTTTTGTCTGTCCTGAATCTTCCAACATTCAGCTTCTTTGAATGTCCACGAGTTCTAGTATTATGAGAGAGGGAGAAGAACTTTTCTCTATCCACTTTCTCAATGCCATGCATAATTTTATACACTTCTATCATGTCTCCTCTGACCCGCCTTTTCTCTAAACTAAAAAGCCCCAAATGCTGCAACCTTTCCTCGTAAGGGAGTCACTCCATCCCCTTGATCATTCTGGTTGCCCTCTTCTGAACCTTTTCCAACTCTATAATATCCTTTTTGAGATGAGGTGACCAGAACTGTACACAGTATTCCAAATGTGGCCGCACCATAGATTTATACAACGGCATTATGATATCGGCTGTTTTATTTTCAATACCTTTCCTAATTATTGCTAGCATGGAATTTGCCTTTTTCACAGCTGCCGCACACTGGGTCGACATTTTCATCGTGCTGTCCACTACAACCCCGAGGTCTCTCTCCTGGTCGGTCACCGCCAGTTCAGACCCCATGAGCGTATATGTGAAATTAAGATTTTTTGCTCCAATATGCATAATTTTACACTTGTTTATATTGAATTGCATTTGCCATTTTTCTGCCCATTCACTCAGTTTGGAGAGGTCTTTTTGGAGCTCTTCGCAATCCCTTTTTGTTTTAACAACCCTGAACAATTTAGTGTCGTCAGCAAACTTTGCCACTTCACTGCTCACTCCTAATTCTAGGTTATTAATGAACAAGTTGAAAAGTACAGGTCCCAATACTGATCCTTGAGGGACTCCACTTTCTACAGCCCTCCATTGGGAGAACTGTCCGTTTATTGCTACTCTCTGCTTTCTGCTTCTTAACCAATTCCTTATCCACAAGAGGACCTCTCCTCTTATTCCATGACTGCTAAGCTTCCTCAGAAGCCTTTGGTGAGGTACCTTGTCAAACACTTTTTGAAAGTCTAAGTACACTATGTCCACTGGATCACCTCTATCTATATGCTTGTTGACACTCTCAAAGAATTCTAATAGGTTACTGAGACAGGACTTTCCCTTGCAGAAGCCATGCTGGCTCTGCTTCAGCAAGGCTTGTTCTTCTATGTGCTTGGTTAATCTAGCTTTAATAATACTTTCTACCAGTTTTCCAGGGACAGAAGTTAAGCTAACTGGCCTGTAATTTCCGGGATCCCCTCTGGATCCCTTTTTGAAGATTGGTGTTACATTTGCCACTTTCCAGTCCTCAGGCACGGAGGAGGACCCGAGGGACAAGTTACATATTTTAGTTAGCAGATCAGCAATTTCACCTTTGAGTTCTTTGAGAACTCTCGGGTGGATGCCATCTGGGCCCGGTGATTTGTCAGTTTTTATATTGTCCATTAAGCTTAGAACTTCCTCTCTCATTACCACTATTTGTCTCAGTTCCTCAGAATCCCTTCCTGCAAATGTTAGTTCAGGTTCAGGGATCTGCCCTATATCTTCCACTGTGAAGACAGATGCAAAGAATTCATTTAGCTTCTCTGCAATCTCCTTATCATTCTTTAGTACACCTTTGACTCCCTTATCATCCAAGGGTCCAATTGTCTCCCTAGATGGTCTTCTGCTTTGAATGTATTTATAGAATTTTTTGTTGTTGGTTTTTATGTTCTTAGCAATGTGCTCCTCAAATTCTTTTTTAGCATCCCTTATTGTCTTCTTGCATTTCTTTTGCCAGAGTTTGTGTTCTTTTTTATTTTCTTCATTTGGACAAGACTTCCATTTTCTGAAGGAAGACTTTTTACAAAGAATGTGAGGACTATGTGTGCCTCCTATATCCCTGTTTTGTTTCTGTGCCGTGCAAATTACTTATGCTCCAGAGCAATCATATATTGAATGGCATATGGAGATAGAGCTGTATATTATTTATTTATTACATTTTTATCCCACCCTCCCTCCCAGGCTGAAGTTGGTTCTTGGTTCCCATTTCCTTATTTAACACAGAAATGCAGTAGCAGCCTGCATAAGCAACTGAAAATTGAATTTCTCTGCCCCCTAGTGAGCTTTGAGCACCCCAAATTATACATCCCTGCCACAATGAGCCTAGGATTGTGTCTAGCCAAAACAAACTTTATTACAAAAGTTGTTCTCTAGCATTATGTCCCCACATCAACAATTGTCAATATATCTGTCATGAGGAAGTGTAGGATTGCATTCCTAATAAGCTTTGAGCATCCCTCCCCATATGCATTCCTGCCAAAAACAAAAGAAGAGCCTGCTGGATCAGGCCAATGGCCCATTTAGTCCAGCATCCTGTCCACACCATGGCCACATAGATGCCCAAGAGAAGCTTGCAAACAGGACCTGAGTGCAAGAGCACTCTCCCCTCCTGAGGTTTCCAGCAACATATATTCAGAAGCATACTGCTTCCAACTATGGAGGCAGAGCATAGCCATCATGGCTAGTAGCCACTGATAGCCTTTTCCTCCATGAATTTGTCTAATATTATTTTAAAGCCATCCAAGTTGGTAGCCATCACTACCTCTTGTGGGAACAAATTCAATACTTAATCTATGAGCTGTGTAAATAAATACTTTCTTTTGTCTGTCCTGAACCTTCCTACATTCAGCTTCATTGGATGTCCGCAAGTTCTAGTGTTATGAGAGAGGGAGAAAAACTTTTCTCTATCCACTTTCTCCATGCCATGCATAATTTTATACAACTCTTGTAATGTTGCCTTGCATTCACCTTTTCTTTAAACTAAAAAGCCCCAAATGCTGCAACCTTTCCTTACAGGGGAGTCACTCCATTCCCTTGATAGTGACAGTGCCCTACAGAATCCTCTAGCAAGTCGTTCTTAAGCATGATGTGACCAGGGCACTGTTTTCTTGTGGATACACTCATGAATAAGAAACCTAGTAATAAATAATAATAATAATAAAATTTTATTTTTGAGTCGCCACTCTAGGCGATGTACAACAGCACAATAAAATACAATATAAAACCACAACAACAACATTCAATAATTAAACTGTCCACTCTAGGGCCTTAGCATTCTAAAATAAGTTTTGGGCAACCCCAAATCATTCTTCTTTTGACACTAAGAGACTGTCCCTCATCAGATGTGACCAGATTCCTTTTTGTGCAAGAAGTTCTTGAAATGTGATGACTCCAAGCCAATCATAGACCTGGGAGACCAGGGTTCGAATCCCCACATAGCCATGACGCTCACTGGGTGACCTTGGGCCAGTCACTGCCTCTCAGCCTCATGAAAACCCTATTCATAGGGTTGCCATAATTCAGAATTGACTTGAAGGCAGTATATTTACATTTTTTATATCTCCTTACAAATAAGGAGCTGACTGTAGTATCAGACTAACTCTATTTAAAATAGTTCATCAGACATTAAGAACACAGGAAGAGGATAAGATGAGTGGCTCTCTCAAGGGACTGCATTCCCAATCTTCAGTGCTACCACCAAAGGTCCTTTGCCTGTTAACTGCCTATTTAATCTCTGATGATAACAGGAGAGAGAGCAGGGCTTAAGGTGATCTCAGGGCTCAGCTTTGGGCAAAATGATTTTGGCTAATTTTAAGTCTGCATGCCTTCATTTATTTGTTCATCTATAGCTGTTGACTTTCATACTTTTAAGACATTGTGAGAGATTTTATGGCTGCATGCTTTACTATTGGCATTGAGATCTTTTTAAATGTATTGTGCGAGGACTGACAGTCATTACCGGATTAATTTGTCAGTTTAGACAATCAATCAGTTGGTTTTGTAATGTATTGATTATTAAGGTACCAGACTGAAACTGGTTTTCACAGTGATTTCAAATCTGTACTACTTGAGGAGAAAAACAAATAAGACCATCCACTTGTTTTGGGGTTGGAGATGGCATAAAGACATTTATATTAAAATCTGCCTATATACGCTCAGAATTTATAAACACCTATATTATTTTTAGGGCAGCTCAGGAAGCAAAATCTAAAATGGAAGTGACAGCAGAAATGAAATCAGCAATGAATGAGCTGTTCTCTCTGAGAAGGTAAGCCCTTTACTTCATTTCTTTTGCAAAGCATGATCTAGGGCCCTTTTAGATGACCTGTTTGTTGAACATTCATGCTGATTTGCTTGCAAAAAGCTCATTGGTTAAATTATATCCGGTTTTTATTGAGCATTCATCCTGATTTAAGCATTTGTCCTGTGTTCATCATCATTTGCTTGTGGTGTGTTTTTAAATCTTCCTGTTAGTCATTTGTTGATCCTATGCTTTTCATTGCATTTCCACATCACGCTCCAAACTGCAAAAAGTCCAGTTCATTTTTAAAGTGGATCTTTTGCATGAGATCAACGGAGCCCTTTAAACCACTTTAACAACAAAATTCTAAAGATCAGGTGTGTGCTTGAATCCTTTCTGCAAAAAACCATGAGCAGAAGAAAAGTGGCTGTGAGTGCCATTGCGCAAATGCTAGCAGAGGAGTTTGCTCATAGTTATTGTCATGGGCCCCAAGGAGAACCCCTAGCAAGGTGAGGAGAATGGAAAGTGCGGTTCAGACATTGGGGAGAGCATTGCCAGCTCTGATGATGGAAACGAGGGGGTTACAGAGGGGGTGTCTTCAAAAGCCTTAAAGCCAGCTGGTAGAGTTGCTAAGGAAGGTTCAGCCAGCCTTTCCTTGTTCCAGCTGGCTGGTGGGAACTTTCTGCTGACATCAAGGCCAGGCACAATGTTTGAAGAGATAAGCTCTAACACAGTGGTTCCCAGCGTGGGGGCCGGGACCCCCAGGGGGGCTGCGAAGTAATCCAGAGGGGGCCGTGAACAGTAAAGAAATGAATTATTTATTAATTTTTTAAAAAAGTCTTCACTCCTTCTACACTGTCTGCTTTCCACCGCTGCTGCAGATGACACCTCCCCCTTGCTCCAAACAAGAGGGGAGGCCTTTTGCTGAAGCGTCAGACCGTCTTTCAGGCGCACTAAGGGCAGGCATCTGCCTATAAAATACATGGCAGATGCCAAAGGAGGCTGAGGGTGGAGCTACCAGGAAGAAGAGGGGATTACTATCACTGATTCCCGTCTCCTTGCACTGCCGCTACTGGCAACACCCTTACTTAGAATGAGAGGAGAGGACTTCTTGTGAAGGAAAAAGAAGCAAGGCTGCAAAGAAAGGCTGCTTTCCCCCTTCCTTCCTGGCGGCCAGCCTGCGTCCCAGGGGGGAAGGGGGGGTCACATTTTTTTTTCAGCTTATAATGGGGGTCCCATGCTCATAAAGGTTGGGAACCACTGCTCTAACAAATACTTTGGAATTTCTGGCAATGGAAAATGAAACTAATTCAGCAGAGGCAGAGATTGGCATGTGTCCCCCCCCCCAATTGTAGCCCTTGCCTTACAGTTCGTGCTGGAAAGAGCCTGAATTAATTCATAGTGTTAATTGTCTGCCCTTTTTCTGTATAAATAGAAGTAGCACTGCTTGTATTTGCTGTTGCGACAAATCATCTGCTGTTGCTTCCAATGTCTAGTATGCCTGTTCCTGTCTGAATCCTGGTTTAGGCCTAGCATGAGATGCTAGGTCCCTGTTCTTTCTGGAATAAGGCTTTATGCAGACAAACCCAGTCTCTTGACTCCTGAGTCTGCTTCTCTGGTTGGGAGCCAGGACAGTTATAACAGATAACTATACCAGTTCTATACCAGTTTTCATACTTTTGCTTGTGGAAGCAGAAGACTATTTTTGCATCTTGTTCTACTTTTTTGCTTAGGGCTCTAGCATAAGGTGTCAAAGCCCTTCTCTGAATGGAAGATACTTCTCGCACACAGAAGGGCGCTATGGATCCAATCCATTGTAGCTTAAATAATATAATACAAATACTAATGCACAATATCAACATCACAGCCACTGAAGAGAATCAAGGAAAACGGTAACTGTGACTACTTTTAACTAAATCATACCAAATCTAGTGCCCCTTTCCCACAGAACTGTGCCTGAAGTGGTTCATAATAAAGATTAACTTACCAAATACATGACATTTGAAAGAAACAGTTTGTTAAATATATCAATAAATTAAAAAAAAATCTCAACATAGAATAAACTCAGTATTATATAGACTTATTAAGTACAGAACAAAATTAAAGTTGATAGCTAAAACAAAGCTAATCCGCACTATACGTGCCACACTTGCTGTGTGTCAGAGACCGCAGCATCACAAAGTCTTTCCTGATCTCCCTAATATTCTGGCTGCTAGTACTGGTCTTAACAACAGCATGCGGAAGCTGAATCTTTACGCCAGTAGAAGAAATGCAGAATCAAATAAACATCATGCTCAACCATAACTGTTAACTTTTCTTTTATAAAGTATGTTTAATTTTGCTTTATATAATTTTTGTGGGGGTGTTGAAATGCAGAGGCTTGTGGAGGGGAAGAAGACTTCTGATGAAATAACAGAGTCTCCCTCCCACACACACACAGTAGGTGGGGAGAGAAATAATTGATTCAGCACTTTCTAGGGTTAACATAGCTCAAAAGTTAAGATGAAACAAATATTAACATGAATTTGCAATCCCATAATTCTGAGAACTCTTGTTCATTTGTTTTTGCATTGTTTATTACAAGAATGTCAAATTACTTTCTTTTTACCATTTCAGCACTGTACTTCTCTGAAATATGACTCTGTCTCCTTATTTATAAATTGTCATCTTTTAATGTCTGCAGTGAAATTGCAAACACTGAAGATCTTCTGAAATTGTATTTCTCCTATGAAACTTTTTTGCTGAGTGTTTCCCCTAAAGAGTGGCAAGAACAGGAGATGGCAAAAATGAAGAAACTGAAAAAAGAGAAAAAAGGCCTTTCTAAGTCTTTTATTTCTTTTCCTGCTTGTGATAAAAGCAAGCTAAGGTCTACCTCTTTCATATTACGCCATAGAATAAGTAAGTATGCCATTTTAGTATAGTCCATTAGAGACTTAAATCATACCAGCCTGGCAGAGTTGAAGTGGCTTCAGTTTCCCTTTTCTCAGTCCTCCCAGGGTGAGAATCGGAGACAATGGCAAAGGGCCAATGTGGCAGCCATATTTTTTTGCCCCATCCATGTAGAAAGGAAGGCCTTATACAGGGAAAACAGTGTTCTAATTTGTCAGATGATGCTGGAGGACATTCCTAACACATGGGATGGCACCTCCCTCTTGGGTGGATTAGGCAAGGTCCTTGTCAGCCGTCTACCTCCTTTCCTTCCCCAAGGAACCATTCTCCCCACCCCTCCAATCAGCCTTGCCTGTAGTCAGTGAAGATTGGGTCTAACTGGATCTCTTAGGAGTCTTGTCTTTTCTAATCTTTTACCTTGTGTGACATCAGGAGTTCTTAAACGGGGTGTGTGTGTCCACAGATGTGCTTCAGGGGGTCCATGAACTGAGCACAACCCCCCCAAATTTCTAATGCAGTAAAATAAATTGTATTTATTTAGTAATTTATGGGGAGCCATAGCTTTCATCAGATTCTCAAAAGAGTCTGTGACCCAAAAAAGGTTAAGAACCACTGTGCTAGATACTTTTTTCTTGTGTTTTCTCTCTATCTTCTTATTTCATTTACCTCACAGTGTGGTTTACTTGTTTGATGTCTCCACTTTCTGTGAATGTTCCACTGGGTGACAGTTGTTAAGCACTTCTGGGTCCAGGCAGGTCCTCTTAAGGTGGGACACACCATGTCCTACTGCAAGTTGGATGGTACCTCCCCCTCCTCCAGTAAAGCATTAATCACTCTGCTTACCCATCCATTTAACCCCATTCATCTAGGTCTAAGAAGCCAAGATGGGCAAGTGTAAGGAGGACAGTCTGTCTTTAAGCAGCTTGTTCATATCCTCAGATCACAATAATTGAACATGATCCAGATGAAACAAAGTGCTCTGGATGCCTCCACAAGACTTGCTCTAACTGTGGCATGCAAGGCTTTCTGAATCTGAGCAATTTTATTCCTAAAGTGCCTTGCAAAATTGTCGCAGGAGGCTGCTGAGGGTACTGAAGTAATGTTCTCCTAGCCGGATGGCAAAAGCCCACTCATCATTCTAAAAAGCTCTAGTGGACAGCTGCTTGCAGACTAAATGGTGGTGGAGGAGTACACTTTCTTCACTGGAACATGGTGGAAGGAATAGCAGATGTACACCTGTGTTCGGTCAGGTTCAGACCATTGGCCTTTCTGTTTCATCACATTCCACAGTGTAGGTGAAGAGACTCAGGAACAATTGGGTCAATAGCTCTACACATCTCACCATTCTATAGTGAGACAAGAACCTTGACAGGAGGGCCAGCCATTTTAGCTGGAAAATATGCTCCAGCATTCAGGAATCCATCTAATTCCATAAGTCTCCATGTGCATACCATCTCAGTGGGCATACCATCCTCCACCCCTGCAGAGTGGAGAAGCCATATTCGACCCAAACCTCACCAGGGACAGATCTGTCCATGGCAACAGATTCATGATGATCCTCCCCCCTCAGTTAGAGAGGCTATAGCGCAGTGGGGTGCATGGTACACCAGCTACATCCTGGATCTGTCTGGCCCTACACCACAAACAATCCTTTCAACCGTGACACTATGTGGATTGGTCTCCTAATGAGGAAGATGGAATTGTTATGGAAGATCACAACCCTGACCCCATCCCTCTGAACTGGAACACTGTTGCACAAAGTACTTAGGTGGACACAACTGGGTTATCACAGAGCCACCCAGTTCATCCACCCAAGTCTTAGTCATACATGCCAGACCACCCCTCTCATCAAACCTTGTATGATTGATGTTTTATTCTGGGGTTTAATAATAACACCAGCAAACCAGAGGGTTGGCTGACCAGCACCCCCAAGTTGACATATAGGGGGCAAGAACTTTGATGTAGCTGGCTTTCCTCCCCCATCTCCATAACTTCCTCTACCATCACTGTGATGACAGTTCCACTCTGCTCTTTCCCACAGCTCAAACACATAATTCCTTTTGTTGTTATATGCCTTCAAGTCAGTTTTGACATGGCAACCCTATGAATCTTTTGGATATATTCCTTTAAAATGTAAATGTACTGCCTTCAAGTCGATTCCCCATCTCTAATCGCAGCAGTGGAATGTAAACAATAAAATGATCAGAACTACCTCACCTCTGCCCTGGGGTATTGCAGTCACGGCCTCCCTGTCTTTCAGGCAGGGAGATTTACTTTCACCTCCCGACTGCAGGCTGTCATTCTGAGTGGGCTAGGTGGCTTTGTCCTGCACTCAATCCTCCCCCCACAACCAGTCTGTCAGCCTGGCAAAAACACCTGATGCACAGGATGAGAAATCTGTAAGCAAACAGTTCCAGTAAGAAAATAAAAAAGGTGGGTCCCTTGCTCTCATACCAACCAAAAGGGTATTGCTCTACCAGAGCTAGCTAGCATATCGACAACAGTCTAGTGGGCTACTGCAGCACAGGCTTTATAGCTCTCAGAAGCACTAACTGAAGCCAGGTGTTGCAGGATTGTCAGCTGCAGCAGATGGGAGGTTAACTCAGTCAGTGGGGGTGCTAGGAGCCAGATAGGGCAGGTGTCAGTCAAAGTCCACTGTCTCTCACTCACTCCTGTTCTTGTCACTGGCACACACCAGGTATTGTGTAGCTTGACCCATTTGCTTGAAGGATGTGGAGTAATTTGCTCTGCCAGCACACACCAGGTATCGTGTAGCTTGACCCATTTGCTTGAAGGATGTGGAGTAATTTGCTCTGCCAGCACACACCAGGTATTGTGTAGCTTGACCCATTTGCTTGAAGGATGTGGAGTAATTTGCTCTGCCAGCACCTTAGAGCAGTCTTACATGTTCTCACTCTGTAGCTGGCCCACACCATTCATTAAAAACACTCGCTTTGCCAGTCATGAATTCCCCTGAAAGAATCCTGGGAACTGTAGTTGTTAAGGGTGTTGGGAATTGTAGCTCTGTGAGGGGTTTCCTGACAACTCTTAGCACCCTTAACAAACTACAGTTCCCAGGATTCTTTGGGAGGAAACCATGACTGGTAAAGCGAGTGTTTTTAATGTATGGTGTGGATGCGAGTCATGATAACCCACTGTGGAGTTTATTTAGTAAGTTGATCTGTATAGATTGTTGATATCCTGTTAGCTTCTTACAACAGTGTTTGAACTGTGTCTTTAGACAAATGGGCACATCTTAAAGGACAACATCCTGGCAAGAAAATGTTACCTGCAAGGTCAACATCAGTAGTTTTTGCTCAATCTGCTGAGAGGAAAAGCCTACGGAGCCAAGGTAAGGAGAGGAACCAATGGGAGGGAGGGCTGTCTTGCAAGAGATTCTGTTTGCATGCACCAGACAAGCTCTTGCAGGTGGGAACTTGTGATTACTGGGGCAAGAGCTGTGTTTCAAGGAGCACTGCATCAAGGCCAGTCCAAGTTGCATATTTGGCACCAAAATGGCTTCTGTGTGTATTCTCGCACTCTCTGTGCTATTAAATATATTCAAAGAGAGATGGGGGGATGGTGCTGGGATCTAGGAAGCTTCTTTAGGTTCACCCCAAAGTCTGGGCTTGGTGGCGTTTTTGGCTGTCCCACCCCAAATAGTAGACCCCTTTAGTCACATCACAAACCACTTTTGAAAATCCTCTATTTCAAAAGCAATTTGTCATGTTGCATGGAAAGCTGCTGTTAAACATACACACACACACACAAGCCCAAAGCCCATTCAGTTGGATCCTGGCTGTAATGAGTAAACTAAAAAAAAGACAGTCTGCTGATTGTTAATGGTGGTCAAAAGATGCTGCTTGAAGCAACTGACTCAGTTTGCCTCATAGTACAATGAGCCCTGGATATGGAATGGCAAATGAAGTTTTCTTAAGAGCAGTCCTGTAGTTTCCACTATATGACAGCAAGCTACTTGTGTGTCACAGTTAACACTGGCCCAACATAGCCTGTGATATGCACGTCCAGCACAAAAGTTGAAAAGAGAAAAAATACCACCATAAAAAGCCCAGAGCTGAACAGTGACAGTCAGATTTCATAGCAATACCACTGACTCCTTCCAGTCACAAGTTGGTAGTCAGCCATTGAAGGAGTTAATTCATTCAGAACTTTCCTCCCCACACATGCAACAAGCCAGGCATGATAATGCCACAACACCCACCATAGCATGAGTTCTTGCAGCACAGGCAGGAAGGACCCAGCAACTGAGAATCTCCATAAATCTCTGTACACAGTAGTTGATTCTCGTTACACGTGTGTGTGTGCGTGCGTGCATACATACACTGTTCCCAAGCACACTTTTGATGGCACAATACAGAAGAAAAAGATAGGTCCAGATGTTGCTGGACTCCAGCTCTGATGAGCCCCAGCCAATATTGTCCATAGTCAGGGATGTTAGGAATTGTAGTCCAACAACATCTGGAGGGCCCCAGGTTAGCCACCCCTTATAGTATGAAAATAACATAGCTCCGTAGCATATGTAATATGGTAATGATAATTCCTGTTGCTGGTAGCCCCTGTTTCTGAATAAATAAGATAATAATTGTTGTCAATCTTTGAAGGAAGCGACTATAGGTTTTTTAAAAGGCCATCAAGAATAACACTGGCCAAAAGATTATCAATGGAAGGGAAAAGAAAATCACTAGTAAGGTACAGTAGAAAATTTAACTGCTTTTGAAAGTTCCCTCTGTTACAGCTTGTAAATGTGGCATGAAAGTTCCTGTTCTAGAAAGAGAAGCCCAAATCCCTTTGGGGCATAGGGTAGTAGTTGTACAGTTCTGTGCATGCTGGACTAGATTTCATGCATCCGATAAAAATAATAATTAGGAATATGTGTGCTTGCAAAATCAGCTTTATATTAACTTATGTGGATAATGCATTGCAACTTTTATATCAGTAAATGTAAACTGTATTGAATTCTTCTATTTCCTGCTTAGGGCGCCATCCAACTCACCTTTCTGCAGGGGTGAGTTGGATGCTGTGAAGTCTGGGCTGCGCCAGCAGGCTCCCAACAGTGCCAGGTGTCACCAGGGTTCCACCAGGGAACCAATGGAAGCCAGTGGAAGCCCCAAAATGGGGCGTATGGAGCGTGGCAGATGAGGAGCTGCAGGGGGGCTTATGTGAGACCCTCCTTGTGTTCAGACTCCTCCCCGGGTCCCAGTCATCCCACAAATTCCACCAGCCTAAAGACCGGCGCAATAAATAATTTTATTTATTCCCCATTGTGGTCTCTGGGGAGTCTTACTCCCCAGGAGGCCTGTTTGTCGGAGCTGGTGCTTGCTGGCCAGCTTGTGTGCATGGTTCCCAATGGAACTGGCATTCAGCCAGGCCAGCAGCTCCCAAACGGGAGGAGGATCCTGCAGAGCTTTCCACCGGCCCCCTGGCATTTGGATTGCTCTGCCCATCAGATTAGGAAAAGGAGTGTCAGTTACATTACAACAGGGATAGCCTGACTATTGCCCATGCTGGATGGGACTGATGGGAGTTGGGGTCCAACTACATTGGCTACTTTGGCATTGCAAGGAATGAGGCCCCCTATCTTATTGAGCACAGCCTTTCTTCCTCCTTGATATTAAGCACTGACTTGGCAGACTTGAATGTATATAAACAGAAATATAAAATAATTTTTCCTTTCATAACAGCTGTCCAAGTGAAAAAAGTATCTCTTCAGAGGAGGATGTTTCCTTGAATGATATAAACAGTGATGAGGTAATGAATTAATCTGTGTTAGATATAAAATTGAGATATTTGTTGCTTTTCATTCAATTATGCAACATCTTCAGGACCTCTGGACCAAATCTGCTAGGAGTTAGCCGCTACTGGAAGCATGGCAATGAGAGATCATTTTTCACAGACTCCTTGCATTCATTGTTTTCTGCATACATGGATTTTCTCCCTCTATTGAAATGAATGTCTTTATACCTAAGGGACTGCCTATGTAGATGATTCACAGTGCACATGGCTCTTTAGATCAAGTGTATCAGTTACATCTTCCTCTTTGCTTTATTGAATAATCAAGTGAGCTGCAAAACTAAGACATCTCCAACTGAGGATTCCTCAAAATTGTCACATTTGTGCTATGACACAATGACCGAGTGCTGTTAAGAGGCATGCAACAGCTATGGGGTTTCTACTTTAATGTAGAAACCAAACCTCAGGCTAACTCACTGCCACTACATATTGGGTTCATTCATACCCCAATCCCTTGGAAAATGAAGGAAATAAAAACTGGACCCTAGTCTGTAAGAAGGAAGGAGTGTAGGCTGCTTTTAAAGTTTAGACATTTTAGGATGCAATCCTATACACATTTACCTGGAAGTAAGTTCCACTGGGCTTACTTCTGAGTGGAGTATTTAATATTTTTTGGTGATTTATAAATTTAATAGCAAGGCAAGTCCAAACATCAGCTCTAATACAGCACAGTTTAAAAGGCTCTCTGCACACACCCTTGTCCATTTAGAATGTTTTTTTCTTTTTATCAAGAAATATTTGCAACAGATCTTCAGCTACACTGATATGGCTAATCCTCAACACATATATAGTGTTCTTTCTCCTGCGTTAGGAACCAGAGATATATTTCAAAGACCCAGACGAGTTACTTCAGATGTACAGACATCTTGAAGAACAAAATCTTTCACTGTTTCAAAACATTCAGGATATCAGTGGAACACTGGAAGACAGGCGACAGAGAGAACATATTGTTGTTCAGCAAATGTAAGTTATCTAAAAAAGGAAGCTCTTCTGTGCCTCATTTTTCAAGCACAAGGTGATTTGGTTCCCCCCCACAGATAAACTGCTGCTACATATTTGTTTAGTGACGCTAGTGTAATAGCTACTATATAGAACAGCAAAATAACAGGAACGTTGCCCAGAGGATAGAACTTGATAAAAATATAAGTAGAGCTAATTTGTAGCAGAAAGCTATGTCAATTCAGGAAATGCTTTCTTTGCTGATTAGGGATTTGAAAGGTGGTGGTGGGGAGAGGGTCTTGATGGAATGAAATGGGAGTGTTCTGTTTAACATCACAACTGAAGACCATAGAGTAGTTTGGACTCAAGGTAGCTGGGAGCTCAAGCACCATAGCAAATCACAGACAAACTGGGCATCATGTTAAGGGAGCTAGAAATTGGAGTAGAAAAGCAGCAAATAGATAGGCAGACAGGAATGAAACAAAATGGTCACGTCATTTAGCAGTACCTTAACATTAACTGGTGTCTTAAATCCAGGTTACCTGATCTGGTGCCTTTCAGATGTAGTTGGACTCCAACTCTGCTATCTTTTCGGCACCTTTTGAAGACTTTCCTCTTTCATCAAGCCTTTTAAATTGAGACCTATCCCAGTCTGCGTCTGTGTTAGAATTGCTTTTAATATGTTTTCTTTAATAATGTTTTTAACTCTTTTTTTTAAAAAAAGATGTTTTTAAAGCTTTTTTTAAAAAATGTTTTAACGTTGTTTTGTTTTAATGTATTTTAAGGTCTTTTTATGATGTTTTAAAGTGTTTTTAGCGTTCGTTTGCCACCCTGGGCTCCTGCTGGGAGGAAGGGCGGGATATAAATAAAATAATAAATAATAAAATAAAAACTCCCATTATCCCTGAACATTGGACATGCTGGATGGGTCTGATGGGGTTATAGCCCTAAACCTCTGGAGGGCACCAGGTCAATTACTCCTTCTTTAAATAGAACACCTGTGGCTTCTTAGAGGACCAAGATTTGATCAGCTAGTCAAGAAGTTCAGCAGTTCTACAAGACTTCAGCCTGGATTAGTTTTACAGAAGAGCATGCAATCTGGAAGGGACATAGCATAGTGGATATTGAAAAGAGGCTGCTGCTTTATTGGAGAGGTGGATTTCTGTATTTTAGTGATTTAGGAATAAAAACTGCTGAAGACTGTGGGTGTGAGAGATGAAAGATACTAAATTTCAGCTTTCTGTTTGTTGTGAAATTATCTAAACAATACTGTTCTCTCTATCAGTCTCGAATATTTTCAAATGTATGTGTTTCCATCCAGACTCTTTCTCCAATTTCAACACCATTTGCACAATTATTTATGTTTTCCCTACTGTCATCCTGTTGTTGTTTTTCATTACTTGAATTAAAAACTTCCACCAAGGTTGCAGAATCCCAAAGTTCAGGTGTGAACTGATTGCAGTGTTGCTGTAGCTGTTGACACTGTGGATGCCTCACTTGTTTGTTAGGGAAATTTCTCCATGCCTAGCAACACAAAGCTTCATTTCTGGCTTTTAGGGCATGTGTGAACTAAAAACATATGTTGGTTTTATACCAATTTAATTGTAATGTCTGAATCAAGCCCCCTGCTCGCTTACTTTCTCAATAGAATTTTTTTTTTTTTGAAAGACCCTTTCCCTGCCAACCCCCAACTGTTGGACAGTGAACAAAAAGAAGGGAAAAGTCTTTGGATGAGCCACGAGAAAATGAATCTGAAATGCTCTGAAAACTTAAAATGTGTCCTTTTACATTGAGTGGGGGAAAAGTCCAACTTTTTTTTTTTTGCAATTGTTTGGAAGCACCCCTACATAGCCACTTCCAATTTAAATTTGTTTTCTGGCTTTGAAGGAATGTGTGCACAACAAATTTATGTTGGTTTTATACCAATTTAATTGTCATGGCTTCTCTCCAATGAATCCTGGGAATTGTAGTGTTGTGAGATGATTGCAGCTGCCTAACTGCTCATCTTAGCAATCTGTTCATGTAACAGTGAAAGCTGGGGTTCATGAAAAACTACTTTTCTTGTTCCATGATTAGACAAACCATGAATTTATTAAACTTATAGAAGAAACAACATTAAAGAGTAATTTTTATGAGTATAAGCAGGAACCTCATTATTTTTTAATTTGTAGATACTGATACTGTGTTGTATCCAGTGCTGGGTCTACTCTAAGTAAAACTAAGTTGGATACAATCCTTTGTATTGCACATTATAGACATTAGTGTCAGACATACAAAGAAATCCAAGTGGTACGTACTTTACTTGCTGATTGGTCCATTTTATGCACTACCCTGTTAAAAGCATACAATTGTACATATTTTTACTTACTTTTTACATCTTCAATTAAAAGAAGAAAAACAATGAATTTCTAATCAAGGCGCAATCTTTAATGGGTTTCATGAGCTCTCTCCTCTTGAACCTACTCTGTTCATACAAGTAGGCCACCTTTGTAATTATTCACAAGAATTAGCCACCTTGTAGTAACAGCTGCACAAACTCTGAGAGATCTCTGCCCCTCATCATTGAACTACAATTCCCAGAATTTCCTGGGGAGAGGGAACTTCTATTAAACTAGTTTGTTGTGTAAAAATGTTGTTTGCTTTGACTAGAACAGCTAGAATAGAAAAGCTTTTGGTTGGGTTATTGCACAGAAAATTAATCCACAAAATAATTATGACCACAAGTTACAACTTTTTATAGCCTTTTTTATAGGGAACAAAGAATAAAGGATCTAGTAAATGAAAAGAAAGCTCTTACAGCTGCTTGCATCAAAGAAGAACAGAAAAGTGCAGAACTGGCATTAAAGGCGAAAGTATTTTCTTTGGGAGAGTATAATCCAGTACTCACGGTAATTTTGTATGTGTATACTATATTTATAACATATAGTTCTCACTGTTCTAAAAACCTTGACTGGCTACCCTAACAAAAATGGCTTAGGTAAAAGCATCACAAACTGATAATGACATAGGTAGAATCATCACAATTTGCCTGTGTGATAGCATCACATTACATATGTACAGCAGTATGAGGGTTGAATCGGGGACAACATAGCTGGGGGCAATGGCACCAGGGAGCCAATTGTGACATCACACCTGATGTCCAATTGTGGGGATAGATGAGGCGTAGGCATATATTGGGAACGGGTGTGCATTAGCTCTGTTGCTTAAATTGTGGTGATTCAGGAGTTCTCATCATTCAAGTCAAATCATCAACAAGGCATTCCAAGATAGATTAGGGACTTCCTAAACATCCAAGATGATCTGTGCCCTCTACTGTCCAAAAAGTGCAGGTCTGGCTTCTAATCATGGTGAATTATTTTCACAGGGTGCTCTAATCATGGTGATTTGGAGGAGGGATTAAAACCTGTGTTTTTCACATTGATCTATGCCTTCCCAATGCAAATCAATTGAATACAATTTTCCATTGTATCACCAGAAAACCATGGGACGGGAAAACATCACCAGCATGACCAGCCCTCCAGTTTCTGGGCTGCTGGTGCAAGCCCAGCAAGGCTTTGAGGTTCATCCACCACAACTGTTCCCTGACCTGACCTCATAGGATTGCTCTGCCCTTTGTATAGCAGGGAGGCAGTAAGACACCAGATATCTTCTTTAGGAACTGTGTCACTATAATATTGTAAAAAGATTCTTAACTTGAGCTCTTTTCCCTGAAGAGCTCCCAAAACCTATTTTTTTTGTTATTTAATGCATTTATACTTGTACCTTTATTAGATTTAATCCTTCTTGACCTTCACCTGTATATTGAATTAACATTTGAATCTGTGTGCCATGCTCAACCAACTCCCTATGGATTTGCCTTGTGCACTGAACGGACACCATCACATTTGCAGGATTGTCTTGCTTTATAGCAATGCTTTTTAAAATTATAGAATGAATTGTCTATATTATATTTAGAAAATGGCTATATCTTTAACATTGCTTGAGAGTTCATCTTATTTAAAACTTTAAGTGTAGGCTTTTTTTTGCAAATGTTGGTTTTTTCTAATAATGTAAGCATTTGCTGTAGTTTATTGAATTTCTTTTTTAAATCATAAGGATAAAACACTGAAGACACTTAATAAAAAAATAGCAGAAGTATACCGAGCTTGCTGTGGAACAATTGAAGTGTCCAGCATGACCTCCTTTCAGATGCTGAAAGCAATAGAAATCAGAGTTTCAGAACTGTGTGAGATGTTTGAAACACTTCCACCAGAATACCTTGAGGTAATTGAAGCTACCGAGAAACTCAGAGCAAAAGAAAGACGACAAAGGTAACTTTAATGCCAGTGTTTTAAAAAAGTATGCCTGGTATGTATTCTCAACACCAAATGAGATTTACATATCTCTTGAGTTTCAGTGCTGTTTTCTAGACCCTAATTGGGACTTGGAGACAATAGGCAGGTCACCAGTTTTTAGTTTATAGGCCAGGGATGGGAACCTCAGGCTTTTGGGCCAAGCATGCCCCCCAGGGCCATTGAGGCCAGTTCCCTCCAGTGATATCAGTAGATGGACAGGAGGACAGGGTTTAATTTTGCCTTGACTGTGTGATCCTGTTTCCAGAAGGGAACAAGATCATGCAGCCAAAGCATCAGGAGTTAATTGCCACTCATGAGCGGAGCAGAGATTAAAGTGCAATACAAAAGCGTTCTTTGAAATAGCTCATGCATGAGAGCTACTTCAAAGAGGCTTCTGCAAAGGCTTCAACACAGCTCCTTTGCTCCCATTAGTTCAAACAGGAGAGCAGGGGCTGTCTTAAAGCCTTTTCCAAGTCTCCCTTAATTCTCTATGACTGGGGACCTAAAGGGGGAGAGGGAGACTTGGAAGAGGCTTTTCCAAGTTCCCATCTCCCCCTCTTAAGTCCCTGATCACACAGAATTAAAGGGCAACCATGGTGAGACTTGGAAAAGGATCTTGCCAGTTCCCCCCTCCTCCCCCCTTTAAGTCTCTGATCACAGAGACTTAACGGAAGTGCAAGGGATTTTGACTGGTCAGAGCCCTAACTGCCTGTCAATCATGTGACATCATGTCAGTGATTGATAGGTGGCCAACCCTGCCCACCTGTCAAAGTTGGTCCGTGAGGCAGATGTCAATAAGCATCTGATCTGTGAAGCAAAAAAGTTCCCCACCCCTGCTATAGGCAGACATTTCATAAAGAACAAGGTCTTTCTGTTTGGATGTTTTTTTCTACAGTACTGTTAAGTATTTTATAAATTGCTATTAGTTACTCTGATCTTGTATGAGCTCAAAAAAGAGTGTAAAATTAACAGATGTGCCACCTTCTTAGGGTCAAACTGGATATATCATTCACATGATTTAGCTATTGTATAGGGTTCAATAGCTGGCATGGATGTGTCAAGCCAGAATGGGTCCCTGGAACCAGCTGTTTCTAGCAGGACAGCTCCCAGCAGTGTTTTCCTATCATCGCAAATAACAAGACACAAAAAGAGCCCCAGTTCAGATTGAGGCTATAGCAGGAGGGAAAGGGTCAAAGCCCCATCCACCAGCAAGGTCCTGATCTAGATCAGCCACTCTTTTAAGTAATTCACAGAATTGCTAGTAGTGTGAATTGTGTTGCATCTAGTTTATCCCTTAGGAATTCCTTGCACAAAAAATATCTCTAGTTCCTTCCACTTTTCATCACTGCAATAATGCTGAATTTTTTTTACATGCTTAGGTGCAATAAAGGCTACACCACTAGAGAGAGTAGATGTAGAGGGGAAGCATCCCTCTGGCAATATACTAGGTAAAAGTCTAATTTCCAAAATCTTTATTGTTTTAATTCTTGAAGAGTACGTGAAGATAAATTGAAAGAACTGAAGAGGATTCAGGAAGAACGCCTGAAGCATGCTCTTGAAAGAGCAATTGCAGCACCAAAGAAAAGGGTTAGTAGGGGTGCTTTAGATTTTTTTTTTAAATGTCCTTAGCAATCTATAGGTATGCTCTTATATGCAAAGGACACAGTGCCCCGCTGGATCAGGCCAAAGGCCATCTAGTCCACTGTGTTCTCACAGTGGTAGGCCTACAAGAAGCTCATAAACAGGACATGAAAACAGTACCACACATTTGTTTTTATGTAAATGATGTTGATAGGAATGGAATGCAACCATACAGTTGTTTACATGTTCACAGTCTGTACTATATATTGCTAAAATCATTTGCTTGAACTGAACATTAATTTTAATGAGTTAATACATGGCTTTCTAACAAAATCGATTCACTTGCTAATAACAGAGGTCATATTCCTATATGGAGTTGTTTCCTCTTGTAATTTCTCTTGGCCCAGTTTAGTCCAACTGTTGCAGTGCCCTCCTGTCTGCTGCTACCAGGGGTACTTTCTCTCACACACTCAAGATAGGACACTTTATAGAGAGCTGTCCTTCCCTCACCCCCAATTTACTGTCACTTTCTCACTCCTCAGCTTCCTAGACGTAACCAAGGGAGGGCAGCGCTCAACTGTTTCTAGCCATGCCCCTCTTGTGTAGCTTGCTGCGAAATGCATTTGTGAGCAGGGCTGTGGAGTCGGTATGTCAAACCTTTGACTCCGACTCCTCTATTTTTCTGCTGTCCGAGTCCGACTCCTTCATAAATGGCAAATGTATATTATGTATTAATATTAATAAATTATTATTAAAATTAAAATATTAATTTTATTTTGAAGTCGGAGTCAGTACATTTCTACCGACTCCGACTCCACCCAAAATTGCTTCTGACTCCAAGTCCAACTCCGAAGCCCTGTTTGTGAGAGCCTCTTTGGTCTTAATAATTGCTCTCAATGTGCATTTGTATGCCAGGGAACACCTACAGTGTTTATTCCTTTCATTATTACTCCCTTCATTTTCTCTTAGTTATCTTTTTAGTATTGCAATATTCTGTTATTCCTCCACCCCTTATAAATGAGATACTTTTAAATTAATGTTATACAGCTTGTAAGTGGCCTTGGGAAGGCTATAATACTGAAAGGTGCCTTGGAAATATCTGCAGTTAGTAAAATATAGTTCAGCACAGGCTCACATTTCTTTGAGTCCCGTTTATCCAGAATTCAAATGCCGGCTTACAGAACTTAATCACACTACAGAAACAGGATTTAAGCCACGGAGGGGGCAGAAGGGAGGGAGGTATCATATGCACATTTATTTTCAGTGCCTCTGAAACAATGCTCCATCATGATGTAGTGCTGTTCAGTCAGGCAGTATGGTAGCCTACAGAAGCATCATTGCATCCCACCACCACCTTTAACTAATGAAAAGGCTAATATTGTAGCTTGACTAGTCTACTCTAAAGAGAAAACCACTGGGTTGTATCCAATCAAGTTCTACTGAGAGGAGACCCATTGGAATTAATGAATCTAAGTTAGTCATGTCCGTTAATTTGAATTGCTTTACTGTGAATATGACTTAACATTAGAAACAACCCAGTTTGGGAGCAGTAATGTGTAAGAGAATTCCAACTCATTTCGATAAGGCATGCTCAGTAATCAGCGTCTATGAATTATCATCTCTCTGTACATATTGGAACAAATGCAGTGGAAGGAAGGAGACAGCAATCCTGTTCACAGTATCCTTTCTGCACAATGTTGCAGTACTTGGGCAGTCTCTAGTTGAAAATCTTTTACCTCCTAACATTTTACTTTGGCCTAAGAGTCAACACAGTTTTTAAAACAGGGCTGGTGCAATATTGGGTTCAGGTTCAAAGAGAGGTCATAGTGAAACGGACAAATTGGATTCACCACTGTGGAAAATATCAATGTTATTTAGATTTTGCTCTATATGTCACAATTTAATATCTTTATTGGCCTGAAGCAGAATTGGGAGCACCTTCAGTGAAAGCAGAATTTGAGCCAAACTAGAACATTTAATGGTTTGATTCCCAGCCCTTCAGTTGTTTCAAGTGATACTTTCAACCATGTGTCACTGGCAGAGTGTTGCCTCTAAGTAAATCATTGCACGTGCAAAATTTCCACGAACACTATGGAACTTGGGCATACAGGGGAAGTTCTGTTCCACACACAAAATGTTATCTAGTTGGATACAACCCAGAATGCAAAAATTCTACCAGAACCCATTCCTGCCAAACATAATGGATGATATCCCATGTTAGTCATACTAACAGTAGACCCATTGATTTCAATGTATGTACTTGAGTTTGACTTTATTTTTTACAGCATTTATACTCCACCCTTTATCCAAAAAGGCTCTCGGTGCATCTTACAAAAACATTATTAAAATCATCCTTGCCTTCAGGCTTACTGCACTGATATCACCCAATGCTCTCTAACACAAAAGAAACAAGAATCTGAGGCTGCAGTCCTAACCCTTACACTAGAGAGTAAAGCTTGCTGAACTCTGTGGAACCCAGTTCTGTGACGTCTTTAGGGACATAACAGAAGTTATTAGAAAACATGGCAATACCATGCATGTTAAAGAATCCAGAAGCCGTATGTATTTCAGCATTACAGAACAGTTGCAAATACAGTGCCCTGCAAAAGTAATCAGATCCCTGACCAATACTCTCATATTACTGAATTACAAATGGTACATTGTAATTTCATTCTATATATTTTATTGTGAAACACTGAAAATTATTGTAAGGTGACATTGGTTTTATGTTGAGATGTTTGTAAGAAATATAAAATGAAACACGTTGCTTGCATAAGTATTCAACCCACACACATTAATATTTGGTAGAGCCACCTTTCACTGCAGTAACAGCTTTAAGTCTTTTAGGGTAGGTATGTACCAGCTTTGCACAGTGTCAGAGGGATTTTGGCCCATTCTTCTTGGCAGATTTGCTCCAGGTCATTCAGGTTTATTGGACGTCACTTGTGGACTGCAATTTTCAAAGAGCGCCACAGATTCTCAGTGGGATTGAGATGAGGACTTTGACTGGGCCACTGTAGGACATTCAGCGTTTTGTTCTTGAGCCACTCCAGTGTTGCTCTGGCCTTGTGCTTGGGATCACTGTCCTGCTGAAAACGGAATTTCCTTCCAAGCTTCAGTTTTTTAGTGGACTGAAGCAGGTTCTCTTGCAGTATTTCCCTGTATTTTGCTCCATCCATTTTTCCTTCAATTTTAACAAGATGCCCTGTCCCTGCTGATGAGAAACAACCCTCCAGCATGATGCTAGCACCACACTTCACTGTAGGGATGGTGTGTCTTGAGGCATGGGCAGTGTTAGGTTTATGCCACACATAGTGCTGTTTTGGCCAAAAAACTCTCAGTCTCCTCTGACCACACCTTTTCCCACATTGCAGCTGGAGCACTCTTATGCTTTCTGGTAAACTCCAGACGTGCTTTCAGATGGTACTTTTTGAGTAACGGCTTCTTTCTTGCCACCCTCCCATACAGGCCAGTGTTATGCAGAGCTCTTGATATGGTTGACTAGCGCACCATTATTCCACTCCAAGTCACTGAACTCTGTAGCTCCTTCACAGTGATTGTTGGCCTCTGTGGCTTCTTTCACAAGTCTCCTTGTTCAAGCGCTGAGTTTTGAGGGACAGCCTTTTCTTGGCAGTGCCTGAATGGTGTGATGCAGCTTCCACTTCCTGACTACTGATCCAACTGTGCTCACGGATATCCAAACACTTGGATATTATCTTGTACCCTTTTCCTAATCTATGCACTTGTATTACATTATCTCTCACTTCTGTAGAATGCTGTTTGGTCTTCATTTTCATTCAGATCCACAGCCTGACCAATGATGCTTCAACAATGGGCTTTTTATCCTGACAATGTGACAGCAACTTTAATGGTTCACAGGTGGAGGCCAATGGTCAGGTAATTGTGTCCTTGATAGGGCAATTTTTTTCATCTGTAAACTGGGAGTTTCCACAGCACAGGGGTTGAATACTTACGCATTTTCAGTTTTTTATGTTTCTTACAAACATTTCCCAACAAAACCAATGTCGCCTTACAATAATTGATTTTGAGTTTCAGTTTTTCAAAATAAAATATACAGAATGAAATTACAATGCACCATTTGTAATTCAGTAATGTGAGAGCATTGGTCAGGGGTCTGATTACTTTTGCAAAGCACTGTATATAGTGTGGGAGATATTGCTACAACTTGCTGAATAAATGAGATTGTTTTTGCAAGGCACTGTATATTAAAGTTTACACAGAAAAACTTCCATGCTAATTTAACATCTTTTCTGACTTTTATTTAGGTGGGAAGAAAACTGGTTTACCGCTCTGAGCCTCCAGAAATTAAAACAGGAAAGGAAAATGTTGTAGATTTAACTACAAAAAGTGAAGATGATTACTATTTCAATTGAATTTTTCCTTGTTTGATAACATTTCTTTTTGGAATAGCACTAGATCTTAGTTCCAGCTCAGCTTTGCAGAGTTATAGTAGGGTAAACTGTGACAAACGTTTGATCCAGTTTGCTTTTAAAAATAGATTTGTCTAAAATCAAATAATTGTCCATTTTAAAAACTGTCAGAAATAGCATCTTTATTTTTCATGTATAGGGATTCTTTTTCTTCAGCAACAATATTTATTTTTGGCCAGAAAAAAAAGTTACTAGAACAGATGACAAAACTTTACATTTAAGAAAACATCCAAACAAACTTCTTAACAGTTTTAAAAAAACCTTTTCCAAAAAATAGTTATTCTCTCATTTCTCCATCTTCTTCTTCTTCTTCCACACCCCTTATATAAAGGACATTGTTGCACCTGCAAATCAAATCAAAAGTTACTTATTTCTGCAATGGTTAATTTTGAAGACTGTTCTCTAAAGCTAGTTATACATCCTATTATTTCATATACCAAGTTACTTTGAAATATTGTTTGCTGCTGTGTTCAATTAATTAATAATAAACATCTGTTCATTGCCTATATCTTGTTACTTTAAAAAAACCTCCAACTGCTTTCATAGATGTACTATTCAATAATAAAATTAATAGTGTCAATATCACACAAATCTTACTCCTTTAACTGTATAGGAAATAATGAAACAGCTCTTTACATACAGACAGTATCCAATGCTATCTGTCCATTGACTGAAGCAATTAATTAGTAAAATGGGGACTGGAGACAATTTTCAGTTATCCCACACCCACCCCAACCGACAGTGAGACAAGGGACTCTCTGCACCATTCTTTTTTTTGGGGGGGGGGGTAGAGAATTACCAAAAATTTATTCTCCCTCCTTTCCACTGACAGATTCCTTCCATCAGCACAAAGGTAACCTTGTAATACCATCCATAGACTTAATTGTAGAGCCCTGAAAGTGGCTGTATACTATAGCCAGCATGGATTTTTTTTTGCATTCCATCATGTCAAATTGAAAATACCCCCATGCCATTCTGCTGCTTCCCATAAGCTCATTTCAAAACAAAGCCTTACAAAATGTATAATCCTGAACTCAAACGCTTGCTTAACAAACCTGTAAATGTTCATGGTGATATGCAAAACACTCACAGAAAATCCAGACTTTCAAGTCTGAAACGGAAGTAAATCAATTCAGGCCCCTGAAGGACTTTTTGTATTTTGTGTTGTCTCTTATATGCGATAATTCCATAACAGAGCAAAACACGATAAATACCTATGCTAAACCACTTCCAGACAGTAGTGGGAAGCTACCAATCGCTAGACAGATGTTAAGTGTTTTTTGTAAAAAGATACATCCTGTTGCTCACCACAATCCATTTGGGTTCATTAAATAGTCATGTTTCCCTTCACTTCTCTGAGGCCAGCAACAAGGTGGCTTGTCAGACATCCTGCCATTTTACATGACTCCTGACTATACAGCCATGAGAGTGGCTGTATACTATAGCCAGCATGGATTTTTCACATTCCGCAATGTTAAATTGAAAATATCCCCCATGTCATTCTGCTGCTTCACTTAAACTCATTTCAAAACAAAACCTCACAAAACTTATAGTCCTGAACTCAGTAACACTTGCTTAACAACCCTCTAAACTGTCATGGTGATACACAAAACAGTCAAGAGAGAGAAGAGTTCAAAGTGTAAAAAGGGGGGGGGGAATCCACACCCATTCGACTTTTTTTCTGTCAGTGGTCTCCTAATTTGTTGAAATCAGTACTTGTAATCCTATTACTGACCTTCACAGACTACTTGTAATCCTATTACTGACCTTGCCCCATACTCTGACCTTCATCTTCTGCAATTTCAATTTTTAAAAATGCATGGCTAATTTATAATTAATTTAAGAAAATTAACATTGGAGTCTATGATAGCACAGGCATGCTCAGTAAAAACCAGCTGTCAGTGTTCTAAAAACCAGACTTACAGCTGTTTGGCTTAGCTAATCAGGGTCAGCTTTGGTTTAAATTTGGGGGGGAGACTACATGTGTCTATTATAGAATAAAAAGGTGGAGGAAACCCCAAAAGACGATACTTTTAACAATGTTTTCCTTTTGGAAAGGAAAGGGGCTTTCCCTCTGAACAGTGCTCACCAAACTTTCTCCCCTTCTTACCTCTTCCCGCACATTAGTTTCACCTATCCTAAGCATGATTGCACAGGAGTACATTCCACTGAACTCAATAAGCATCCAAATGATTAAACCTGCCCTCTCCCTCCTCCCTTGTTAGTTTCACCTATTCTAAGCATGATTCCACAGGAGTAAATCTCACTGAACTCAATTAGCACGCAAGTAATCAATCCATTCTCAGCAAACTTGCACAGGATCCCATTTCTTACCTCCTGGATTAAAAAGTAGAGAAATTCACTAATAGGCAAACAAAACAAAACAAAACAAAACACACCCCACCTTGCAGCTCAAGAATGTACCTACAACCAACAGAGTTTTCTATCAAACTTTAAAAGCAGGTAAATTGGGCACCTATATTGAATGCACCAGGGGAGCAGAAGACCTGACCTCCTCTGAGATATTGTACTGCCCTACAAATTTGTAAAAATGGAAACACAATTTAGGTTGGTGTTTAATTCATTTCCTGTGTAGCTTTGTAGAATTTGGTAACGTGCCTTTGAGCATATGGTGAGTGATGGCAACAGCTGCAGTTGGAGAATTACATTTTTGTATGTTTGCTGGGGCTCTCCTCTTTGCTTGTGTCTTGTGTTACTTTTGTTTTTACAGAGAATCTATAGAAAATTATATTTCACTCATTATTCATCACAGAAATCTGTCAAATGTATTTTTATTATTTTCAAAGCCTTTTTATTGGTCAATGTCATATGATGGTGAAGACTGTTTCAAACTGGAGGTTATGTTCTATTTTGGGTGCATTAACAGTTGAATCTGGAACTGCAGTTTGATGTAAAATCAGACTGATTACATTGCTACTTAAGCAATGAATTTTGGAAAAACAAACCTGGCCTGCCCAAGATGCATTTATACATACATACATACATGTGTTGTCTGTTAAAATTAAAACACTCCACTTAAGGAAGGGTGGACATGATCAATTAAAAACATAGAACACACCTAGAAATTTGCTAGAATATATTTCACCTCCCATGTTTTATCTTGTGCAAACTGAGACACTCCTCATGTCCACTAGAGACTATTCCGCAGAATTAGTCAGTGCCATTATTCCACAATTGTTTTTGGAGTTTTTTAGTGTAAATTATGTGAAGTGTTGCTGCACGTCACATATTCACAGAAACAGAAGCAAAAAATAATTTACCATTGGAAACTTCACTAAAATTGCAAACATATTTAAAGTAAATATCTGAACTACATGAATTGTCTTAACAATGTTGCTTCCTCCCTGCTAAAACAAGATCAGCACAGCACATGATTGCAGGTGTTGCCACCACAGAGAGCTGGCCTCAGAGAGGAAGTCAGGTCTCCTGCTGCTCCCCAGTGCATTTACTACAGCTGCCCAATTTCCCTGCTTTTTAAAGTTTGACAGAAATATCTGTTGGCTATAGGTACATTTTTAAACTGCAAGGGTTTTTTTTCCTATTAGTGAACAGAATGCTTTATTCTTACCCCAAGATACTCTGCTTTGAATTGCATTATAAGTTGTAGAAAGTTTTCCGATCAATACTTTCATATTCTAAATAGTCTAATGGATTTTAGCTCACAACCTTACATCTACTTCAGTATAAGTGTTGCTACTTCTGTCATTAGTTACCTTATCAGAACTTCACCAAGGTGTCCAGATAGCGCACCATCAATATATTCTTCTGTATTTGCAAGCTTTAAAAGAAATCGACCGTTTTATAAGGAAAGGAGGCTACAGAGATAACAAGTGTTCCTACGGCAATAAAATTTTTGTTTAAGACTTCATTCAAACATTAACTATATGCCTAAATGGATCCGAGTCCTTTTGCAAAGAGAAGGACATGCTTCAATCTAACTCAATGTTAACGGTTACTATAAATGCAAAAAATGGTTCTATTTTCTTTAGTAATTTATATTGCACAAGGATAGTCTCTTGTTTTCAGATGACCTTTGCAGACATTGGACACTGATATAATCCAGAGAACTGAGACATAGTTCTTGTTCAGCTTCAAGTCCAGCACTTATTACTGACTTATTTAAAGCATTTTTATCCTGCTCTTCAGGCAAAAAAGGCTCCCAGAGTGATTTATAGATAAAAAAGGCATTCCTTGCCCTCACATGCATAATCTAAAAATGAATGGAAATGGACTGCCTTCAAGTCGATTCCGACTTATGCCGATCTTATGAATAGGGTTTTCATGGTAAGTGGTATTTAGAGGTGGTTTACTATTGCCTTCCTCTGAGGCTGAGAGGCAGGGACTGGCCCAAGGGTCACCAGTGAGCTTCATGGCTATGTGGGGATTTGAACCCTGGTTGCCCAGGTCATAGTCCAACACACTAACCACTACACCACACTGGTTCTCAATCTAAAAATACACAACATAAGAAGAAAACTAATTGAGAAAGAAGGAAATAAGCAAACTCAGGTACAAATTCTTAGTCACAAGTTCTTCTAATAAGCAGCTGGGATAGAAAAGTTTGGGAAAGGATGGACCAGAAGCTAACATCTAAATCCAGATGTGTAGACAGATATTCAACTATGCAGGAAAGCATCCTGGCAAGAAAAAACTGCAATCTGGTTTAGTTAGGTATGGTGCTGTAGTATGGGCAAAATGACCAGAGTTTTTCAGAAACAGAGCTAGGAATCTCAGTGTCTTTGCACAGAAAACCAGACTTAATTTTAACAATTGTTCTTACTGTGTTTAACTCATGCAGAGCAAAGGCATATAGCCTGCACAATCAGAGATGTTCAATTATACTCCTAGGTGGAATAAGGGCTTCTCATCAAGGTTTCAAATTGATACAGGATCATAGGATGCTACCTTACCATCAGAGTTTTTGTCCATCTAGTTGTCTACAAAGCATTGCTTACTTTGCAACATCTCTCTAGGGTCTCAGACAGAATTCTTTTCCATGATTTTCTACCCAAGATCCTTTTCAGCAGAGATGCCAGGGACTGAACTGCAGGCCCTCTACATGCCAAGTAGATGTTGTACCACTAAGCAATGGCCTCATCCCCCTAATTGTTATATAAAACAATTAAGCTGCAATCCTATACACACCTACCTGGAAGTAAGCCCCACTGAACTTCAGATTAGATATGCATAGTATTGCACTGTGGGTATGCGCTCTTTGTTCAGGTAATGAACCTAATTAAATCATCTTTATTTCAAACCAATCCACCCTGAGTTAGCAGCAGACAAGTGAATAAAAATCCCTTGATGAGAATGAAAGTAGAAAAAAAAAGTGAGAAGGTAGGAAAAGGGACAAAACAGTATAAAGTTGTGTATTGAGCTTGGGAAGGAACTGTGTGCATGAAATTCCCTTGGTTCATAACAGAATCTTATATTGTTCTTTCATATTTAAGGCAAGTAGACTGTAAATTTATTTTCTTCACTGTGTTTAAAGGAAGTTTTTTGTTTCCTAGTTGTGTTAATTCTATTTCTCAAATAAAGGGTTAAAGAAGTAATTCTAAGGCTTCAGCTAGATGCAGGGTTTAAAACTGATGAAGGTGAAAAGTTCCTGGGAATAACACTGAACATCATGACTTAGGACATTAGAGTTGAAAGGTCATTCAGTGTCATCAGCATGACAATTTGTATTCCAGTGTTCTGCATTTAAAGATCACATATTCTACATCATTGGGTTTGTTTTTTACTGCATCCAGGCACAGCACAGCAATAAGCAACCTCCCTGCTGCACAGGCTGTTAAATACCTAAAAATGTACTACACATGTGCATAGTGTGCTTCTCAGTAATGGCACAGGGGCAACATCATAACTTCCCCAGAGAGGTTCACAAGGCACCATTTTGATAGTCTTTTCTGGTGCCAAGAGGCTTTTTAACTATGTTTTTAATTCAGGCTGTAAATTGTTTTATGTTGTCTTATTAGGAAAGTTTTTCTTGCTTTTCTTGCTTACTGTCAGCTTTAATGATATTTTCAATATTGTTTTGTTGTAAGATACTCAAAGAGGACCTAAGTAATAATAAAATTATTACCTGACTAATTTCTTTGAACTACTACTAATAACGCAAGTTCTCCCCCATCCTTGCTTACCTGCATATTCATGTAGCCGTCGACGGAGACGAGGTAGCCTTTGTATTCCATTCCCCACTTCAGTTTCACCATCACTGGTTTCCCAGTCAGCCCGTTTAAGAAGGGCTTTGGATTGAGGGGCAAACTCTGCGGGGCAGTGAAATGAGCATCAGGGTGGGCTGCAACGCATACTTCCTCTTCTGCCACGCACCCCAGCCCAGCCCAGCCGCCCAGCCCAGCCCACGACGCCCAACAAGGTGCTTTAACCGTCAGGGACTCTCCCAGCCCTACCTGCAGTTGCCAGGGCTTGAACTTGGGAACTTTTGCATGCAACACATGCGCTCTATCTTGACCCTTCTCCCGCAAAGTGCGGCCCCTCTTTCCTCCCCGCCACCAGTACACGGGCTTGCCTGGGACTCAGGAGCCACCAGTCTCGCCCCTCGGGCCCGCGGCACGACTGGGCTCACGCCCACGAAACCCCATCCGTTGGACTTACCATAGCAACCTGACCAAGCAACGGGTGGCTGCGGCAACAACAAAAAATTACTCGCGGGCAGCACGTGCGCCCGCCAAAGCTCAAAAAAAAAAGCAAGGAAGTGAGGTAGAGCTTTTTCACTTCCGCCGAGCTAAGAACTCTTCCTGATGATCTTTCGCCTTTACGGAAGATCCTTTGCTTCCGGCTACAGACTTCTTGATACACTTTCCTATCTCTATGGTCTCGGGCTGCTGAAAAAACAAGTCTGGTTGGGAAGTTGTCCAAGGGAAAGGTGCAGCTAATGCCGACAAGGTTCGCTCGAGGAATAGAGACAGAAAGCTAACCGAGTAATACTCAGTGTGAACTTCTGTTAAAGAACTGAAAGCCGCCATGGGCTTTATGGATGGAGACTGGCGTCGCTCTAAAAACCTGGTCATCTCTGAAGTGAAAACTGTATAAATACTTTGCATTGGAAGTCAGAGTGGAAAACCGGCTTCGTTTTAGACCGGAAGTGCAAAGGTAGATTGTGATAATGCGTAGTTTTCTGTTTGTATGGATCTAGGCAACTCCGATGGGAAGACTACTGCTTCCTCCCGTTTGAGAGAGAAGTAGCGTACCGGTTGTGGCTATAAATCTGACTGGGCCCCTGACCATTCTTGATCTGTTTTCTCGATGTCGTTAGGCTGTAGTCTGTACACGCTTATTAGGGAGTAAGCCCCATTGAGCTCAATTGTGCTTACGCGTTCGCATTTAATACGGCTTGAGAGCAATGCTGAGTCGCTACGTTGGGGTAGAAGAGAAACCACTTAGGCTCTAAAACGGGTTGGCGTGAGAACTGCCCGCCGGTGCAGCCATCCCGGCAACCTGCAGTCGGGAAAGGAAGCAAAGGCTGAATCTACCCCTTTTGGTTGGATCTGTATATACACTGGGTATTCTGTAAGGCTTTCACATCTCATTGCTTTTAAAAATAATAATAAAGTGGCAGTAGATTAGGAGACTGAGCCAGGATGCCGCTATCCTATACGCAGTTAACTAAGGAATAAACCCCTTTGAGCTCAGTCGGACTTCCTTCTGAGTAATGTTGAGGATTGCACTAATAATCATGCAAAAAGCAACGGTTGGCCTATAAGAAAAAATCTATCTGAAGATGGAGGTTTATTCTCTGAAGGAAGCTCCATCTTTAATCTTTTACAACATGACACCTAAGATAAATCACTGGCTTTGGTAATGCAAACACTAGTATGTTTCTGTTTACTGCTGTTCTTTACCAAAGGGAATCTGTTTTGCTTAAGACAGGAGAACTGGATTTTAATTTTTCAATTATATTTATTGAATTTTCCAAAGAACAATAAAAGAGAAGGAAAAGGAAACAAAAATTAGTTATAACAAAGAACAAGAACAAAGTGGGGAACCAATAACAAGTATTCATCAAAAATCACATAAAAACAATCAAAGCCATATGGGCCAAATGCAAAGGTACATTGTTGAGTAACACACAGTCACATATACATACACCTTAATAATGCAGAAGATTGTCCAACACAAAAGGTAAGTGAGAATCAGTGGATGTCTAATACAGCCTGGGCTAGTTAGGTAAGTCAAAAAGGGCCACCATGTAGATTCAAACTTACATGTCTTTATTACCCTTCTACTAAACCCACTACACTGAGTCAGTTTTTCTTGCAGATTTCTTGTGGATTTTTATATTTTCAAAACTGGGGAATCACTTCTTGTGTGTTTCTTCATCCCAGCATCCCAAGGTAGACCAGAAGAGGTAGGTATGCTGGTGCTCAAGAGAAGGTCTGATTACTGGTGCTAGACCCTCTGTTATGGCATTATAGTGCCAGTGAACAGTTTACTGGGCCTATAGCCTCTGGAAACAGCATTCCATAATAAGATTGAGCACTAAATTGCTTCTTCCCGAATAGGTGTCTCAATTACAATAATACTAATGAGCAGGAAGCAGAATCCATTGACAGTAGTAGCACTAATTTACTGTTTCAGGGCATGTCTGTGTCACACCTTGTTTTTGAAGAAATATTAAGAACATAAGAAGAGCCTGCTGGATCAGGCCACTTGCCCCATCTAGTCCAGCATTCTGTTCTCACAGTGGCCAACCAGATGCCCATGGGAAGCCTGCAAGCAGGACCTGAGTGCAAAAGCACTCTCCCTTCCTGCAGTTTCCAGCAACTAATATGTGGAACCATACTGCCTCCATGGAGGGAAAGCATAGCTATCATGGCTAGTAGGAGCTGATATAGTCTTAAACTCCATGAATTTGTCTAATCCTCTTTTAAAGCCATCCAAGTGGTGGCCATTACTGCCTCTTGTGGGAGCGAATTCCATAGTTTAACTGTGCTGTGTGAAGAAACATTTAGATATAAACGTCAGTATATTTTACAGTAATGGGAAGTGCTTTTTACAACTCATTTTCTTAAAAGATTACAGTGTATGATATTTTTTGTAGCAACAGTGGAACAGCTTTATCGAATCCTGGGTCTGCGAGCTACACTTAATACTCATTTTCAAGGTGCTGAATTATTTTGGCTCAAATTACATCCTTGTAGCTTTGGTTGAGTCTGTTAAATAGCAGTCAACCATTTTAAAGAATATAATGATCAATGGATAATTTTTATTTCCTTGAAAGTTTCATTGTTACCTTTCCATGAGATGTTTGTTTAGTGTTTGGATGTGTGTATTTTCACCACTAGGTGGCAGGAACTGGTTGACATCAGAATGTAGTAATGAGCAGTGGACTCCTATGGTAAGGAAATGCTATAAAACGAACTTTTCTCAGCTTGCTTTTATGCAGAAGAAGAAAGAAATACCCTATGCTGAACTCTTTCCAGTGAAAATACCCATGGGAAAAATCAAGTATGCCTATAGAAATAAAAGGCTATCAAATCCTTGCTGCAGCATGTTATAAGACAAAACAATGTATGATCTGCTATGGTTAATTTTCAACCAGATGCCAAATAATTTTTTAGTACAGGAGATCTGTATTTTTCTGTTCTGCAGACAACATTTGAATGGAAGTATTTTGAAATAAACCCATTTAAAGAAGGACTGTTCCATACAAAAGCAGAGCCCAGGCATAGGGGAGAGAGAAGGGGCCTATCAAGCTGGCCTGAGATAAAAGCTCATTACAGTGAGGGGGAAATGAGGCTAAATTGTAAACTGTGTTTGAGGATGTTTATGCAGACTTGTTTCTCTACATCTGTATGAAGTGTTCATATTTGTAAGATTTACTAGAGCCAGCCAGAAGCCGTGTTAGAAAAGAAAAAATAACATTCTGCTCACTGAGCTGTAGTCCTCTAGAATAGAGAGGTGCCATCTTATGTGACATCTTTCCCAAGAATTTCAAGTCCCAGTGCTCCTTAGTTTTTGGTGGCATTTCTTCCACAGGCATAACAACAAACGGCAGTGCCATCAAACAGGCAGCAGGAATGACTATCCCCAGAAGCAGGGACTTTCATTATGGGCAGTGGGGGGCAGTGCAGCTGATTTCCAGCGTATGCGGAAGAACTGAGATTAGATCTCAGGGAATAGCGTATAAAGGGAATTTTTCTAAGAAAACACATTACACCTGCAGGACATCTTAACGTAGCTTCACTCATGTAGGATATTATTTGATTTGTGTAAATGCAGGCCTCTGATGTCATTTGAAGCTTGTAACTTTGTAAATTCAGCCAATAAGAGATAATTCTTTCTTTATGAGAGTTTACGTACACACAGTTCCTGAACTGTTACAACTGAGTACAATAAGGAAACTACCACTAGAGCAGCAACATCACAAGGAATTGAGAGATTGCATCAGTTTCTGGCTGGTGCTGTTGAGCTGACATTGGTCCAGGTGACGACTGGCTTGGAATGCCTCCACCTTGTGCTGGGTCAAAGAGACAGACTGGGAATTTTGTTGGTGTACCGTCCACCCTGCTGCCCAACACCTTCCCTAACTGAGCTGTCAGAGGTAGTCTCGGAGGTACTGTTGAGGTCCCCCAGACTATTAGTACTGGGAGACTTCAACATCCATGCCAAGGCTGCTTTATCTGGGGCGGCTCAGGACTTCATGGCCTCCATGGCAACCATGGGGCTGTCTCAATTTGCCACTGGCCCAACGCATGTGTCGGGGCACACTCTTGATTTGATCTTTGCCACTGGACATGGAGATGGTGATCTGGAGGTGGGGAGTTTATTATCGACCCCATTGTCATGGACAGATCACCGCTTGCTGAAGTTTAGGCTTACAGCCACCCTTTCCCTCCGCAAGGGTGGAGGACCTATTAAGCTGGTCCGACCTCGGAGACTAATGGATCCTTTGGGTTTCCAAAGGGCTCTGGGGGATTTTCCGGCTGATAAGACAGGCGCTCCTGTCAAAGCCCTGGTCGAACTGTGGAATATGGAAATGACCCGGGCCGTGGACACAATCGCTCCTGCGCGCCCTATCCCATGCAGAGCTCATGCAGCCCCGTGGTATACCCCGGAGCTGAGAGCGATGAAGCAAGAGAGGAGAAGGCTTGAGTGCAGATGGAGGCGTACTCCTGACAGATGCAACTATGCCTTGGTAAGTGCCTCCACTAAGTTGTATACAGAAGCGGTGAGGGCAGCGAAAAAGCGATACTTTGCTGATACTATTAAATCTTCTCTCAACCGCCCAGCGGAGCTCTTTAAAATTGTCCCAGGGCTTTTACATTCTAGCCCTCAGGATATTATAGAACCTTCAGAATCCCGCTGTAACGAGTTCGCTGGGCACTTCCAAGATAAAATCTCTTGCATCCGCCGGGACTTAGACTCCAGTATTATGGCAGTTGAACCTAATGAGGTATCCGGAGCACGGTCTTGTCCTCATTTATTGGATGAGTTTCAGTTGGTACAGCTTGAGGACATTGACAAGGTGCTTGGACTGGTGCGTGCAACCACCTCTGTACTGGATCCTTGCCCCTCTTGGCTAGTGAAAGCTGGCAGGGTTGGAACAGCCGGCTGGGCCAGGGAAGTGATAAATGCCTCCTTGAGAGATGGAGTAGTCCCTAGTTGCTTAAAAGAGGCAGTAGTGAGACCACTCCTGAAGAAACCTTCCCTGGACCCAGATAATTTGAACAACTATAGACCGGTAGCGAATGTTCCATTCCTGGGCAAGGTCTTAGAACGGGTGGTTGCCAGCCAGCTCCAGGTGCTCTTGGATGAAACCGATTATCTAGATCCGTTTCAATCCAGTTTTAGGCCCGGTTTTGGCACTGAAACAGCCTTGGTCGCCCTGTATGATGACCTATGTTGGGAGAGGGACAGAGGGAGTGTTACTCTGTTGATTCTCCTTGATCTCTCAGCTGCTTTTGATACCATCGACCATGGTATCCTTCTGGAGAGGCTCACGGAGTTGGGAGTTGGAGGTACTGCTTGGCAGTGGCTCCGTGTGATGTTCCTATATTAATGTATATATGGTAAGTGTTGTTGTTTTAGAAGATACATGGTAAGTGGAGTGAAAGAGGAGGGGGAGTGAATGGGCAGTAGAATGCGAGATGATTGGCTGAGTGTTTAAAATGGCTGAATGTATAAAAGGAGGAGTGAGAGTGGAATCAGGGGGGAGAAGAGAAAGAGTGGATTGCTTGGTGGGGTTTGAGAGAGTTGTTTGCCAGGAGAGAGTGGAGAAGGAGGGAGGTGGAGTTCGGATTAATATTGAGTAAAACCATATGCTTATGTGCCTTAAGAAGAAATCTTGTTAATCTTGTTAGCTTTGTTATCTGTAATAAATACTTAATTTGGTTTACCAAAGGCCTGATCCTTGGCTGGGGTTTCACAGACCAGAAGGGAGGGTAAGGTAATGACCAAGGCTGAAGGGGAACTGTAACAAATGGTGGCAGCGGTGAAGAGAATAACAATACCAGTATTCAGAGTCTCTGGGAATACTAGTTTTGGGACGTTACTGGTGGTTGCCTAGCAGGGGGATCTGTTGAGATCTGTGCTAGAGCGGATAGGTAAATCATAAGAGAGTGCTGTCCGGAGTGGTGGAGTCCCTGGTGGTGCCTAGAGACAGGCAGTAACCACGAGCAGGTAGGAACCTGACAGGGAGAGCCAGGGAAGGACGCATCACACTCCGCTCCTACTTGGTGGATCATCTCTAGAGGGTAGGGCTTGGGGAGCATGGATCGATACCCTGGACTCTCCATTGTGGAGTCCCGCAGGGATCGGTCTTGTCCTCTTTGCTTTTTAACATCTACATGCAGCCACTGGGTGCGGTCATCAGGAGTTTTGGAGTGCGTTGTCACCAGTATGCTGATGACACGCAACTCTATTTCTCCTTTTCATCTTCTTCAGGTGAGGCTGCTAATGTGCTGAACCGCTGCCTGGCCGCGATAATGGACTGGATGAGAGCTAACAAACTGAGGCTCAATCCTGACAAGACTGAGACACTGTTGGTGAGTTCCTTCTCTGACCAGATGGTGGATGTTCAACCTGTTCTAGATGGGGTTACACTCCCCCTGAAGGAACAGGTTCGTAGCTTGGGGGTTCTTTTCGATCCATTCCTGTCTCTCGAGGCGCAGGTGGCCTCGGTGGCACGGAATGCGTTCTACCACCTTCGGTTGGTAGCCCAGCTACGTCCCTATCTGGAAAGCGACGACCTCGCCTCAGTTGTCCATGCTCTGGTAACTTCTAGATTGGATTACTGCAATGTGCTCTATGTGGGGCTGCCTTTGAAGACAGTTCGGAAACTACAGCTAGTGCAAAACGCAGCTGCTAGACTGCTGATGAGGACTAGGCGGTCCGCACATATAACACCTGCTCTGGCTCGTTTGCACTGGCTACCTATCCGTTTCCGGGCTAAATTCAAAGTGCTAGTTTTGACTTATAAAGCCTTACATGGCGCGGGACCACAATACCTAGCGGAACGCCTCTCCCGATATGAACCTACCCGTTCACTACGTTCAACATCTAAGGCCCTCCTCCGAGTTCCGTCTCACAGAGAGGCTCGGAGGGTCGTAACAAGATCTAGGGCCTTTTCAGTGGCTGCCCCCGAATTATGGAACAGTCTCCCCGATGAGGTCCGCCTGGCGCCTACGCTTCTATCTTTTCGGCGCCAGGTGAAAACCTTTTTATTCTCCCAGGCATTTTAATCTATCTTTTAAGCTTTTAACATATATTAGGTTATTTATTGTTTTAATATTTATGCTCTACTGTTTTTGTGATTTTATTGTATTTTATCCTATGTTGTGCACCGCCCTGAGAGCCTTCGGGCTGTGGGCGGTATATAAATCGAATAAAATAAAATAATAAATAAAATAAATTAAGAAACACCTGTACAGCACAGATTCCTAATATGCAGCAGTACCACTGCAGAGAGGGCAGGAGACAATATAACTCATTTATGCTACTTCTTAAGGGCCTTTGACTGCATTGGAATGGAGTACAGCAAAGTTTTCTACAATAAATCATATTGAGAAAATGGAAATGTTCTTCTCCCCTGTATACATGGAATGGTTAGCTGAAGTAAAGCAGAGGTACTACAGATGTATACAACTGAATATATATGTTATGAGATCCTAATCTAAACTACAGTTAGGACTTCTGTGGGTTTAGACCAGTATTTTATATGTCAGTTTTTAATGTCCATATCTTGTCTGTTCAACATTAATTCTAAATTTGTGTTTCAGCTTACTAATCTGTTTTAATAAAAATGTTTTAAGGGTAAAATCTATACTTACCTTTTTCTAGTGTCATTGTAAAGGGTGATTTGTCCTGATTTCGTTAAAGTCGTTTTTGTGCTAGAAATGTTGACTTTACTAAAGCATTGTGTGAAACAGAAAACAGTCATATATCTATTTTGAGCATACCAAGTACACTAAGTATCTCCATATTTATCTTGCTGAGAATCTGTCCCACTTGGTAACAGCAATGTGAAGTCTACCTTTATGTACTAAGATTTTTATTTTTAATCATGGCTCTTCAGCAAAGCTAGGCACCCCAAGGGCCTACTCTGTTTTTGTGCTCTTTTTATGGATGGAAAAGTATAATTTGCATGTGGTAATAACACACACAAATTTAGGCAGCCATCCTAAAGGGAGGCTCTTTAAAATATGCAACTCTGAAAACACTGTAGACTATGCCAAAAAAGAAACTGCTCACTTTCTTAACATTCTGTTGTTTTCTTTGGTTCTGACAAAAAAATGCATTTTGCATTATTGTTTCTTTCATATTTTTGACAATCAAATTGAATTGAAAGTGTGTGCTTGGAGAAAACAAACCCATTTATATTAGGAATAAAGTGTTGTTGCACCATCAGAAAAGAGGAAGAACATCACCTCTGTCCTAAAGGAATTTGGAAGATTTGCATGTCAGTGTTTTCTCAACCAAAACTTAGTGCTGGCTTTGAACCAGAGAAATTGCTCAAATCAAGTTTATTTATTATTTAATTTATATCCTGCCCTTCCTCCCAGAAGGAGCCCAGAGTGGCAAACAAAAGAACTAAAACCACTTTAAAACATCATAAAAACAGACTTTAAAATACATTAAAACAAAACATCTTTAAAAACATTTTTTTAAAAGCTTTGAAGAATCTTAAAAAAGAAAAAAAGCTTCAAAACATTTTTTTTAAAAACAAAAGTTTACAAACATATTAAAAAGCAATTCCAACACAGACTGGGATTAGGTCTCAATTTAAAAGGCTTGTTGAAAGAGGAAGATCTTCAATAGGCGCCAAAAAGATAGCAGAGATTGCACCTATTTAAGGGTAGGGAGTTCCGCAGGGTAGGTGCCACCCCACTAAAGGTCCGTTTCCTATGTTGTGCAGAACAGACCTCCTCATAAGATGGTATCTGCAGGAGGCCCTCACCTGCAGAGCGCAGTGATCGACTGGATATATAAGGGATAAGACGGTCTTTCAGGTATCCTGGTCCCAAGCTGTATAGGGCTTTGTACACCAAAACTAGAACCTTGAACTTGACCTGGTAGCAAATGGGCAGCCAGTGCAGTTCTTTCAGCAGCGGGGTGACATGTTGGCAGTACCCTGCCCCAGTGAGCAGTCTTGCCGCCGCATCCAGGAGCACCCCCAGGCCACATCAACTGAAACAGTTCCTAAGAAGTTAAAGCAGATGTTGCACTGGACACCTCATTGGGACTACAGTAGATGTGGATGGGGCATCAAGACTGTTACGGAGGTGAGCAACTTTACCCTTAAAGTGCCTTGCAAACAATTTACAGTGGGCCTCCGAAAGGTCTAAAACTCCATTTCCTGGAGTTGATGTCAGCAGACCCCCTGACAATATGGAAAAGCTCCACTGGACGGCTACTTGAGGATGCAATGGAGACACAGAAGTGGGCCGCCTTTGATGCCCTCACTGACACACAGGCACAGGTAGATGTTTTACTTGTGCCCAATCAGCCATACAGCACGTCTTTCGCCATTTGTGCTCTAGCCGTCGTTCAGCCTGTTTCATTGCTCTTAGTTCATTGGTGTACCTAGATGCAAACTGGGCAACACAATGCCGGAGAGGGCACTCAGGGGCAACCATGTCAAGAGTCTGACAACCCTCACTGTTCCACAGCATGACAATGGCTTCAACAAGGTCACCTGCTCTATCTACTGGGAACTCCCCCAGGGCATTCAGGAATCCAGTGGATTCTATTAGTCTTCTGGGGTGGATCATCTTAATCTGTCCACCACCCCTGCAGGGAAGGGTCAGAGCCATAAGTCTAAACTTGACCAGAAAGTGGTCTGACCATGACAGTGGGGTGTCATCCCCCCCTCTATCTCCAGACCACCCCTTCCTCCCATCTGGAGCAAAAACCAAGTCGAGGGTGTGCAGCACCCTATGCGTCAGGCTGGTGACAACTTGAGACAGCCCCATGGTTGTGATGGAAGCCATGAAGTCCTGAGCTGGAACACTAGAAGCAGCCTTAGCATGGACATTGAAATCACCCAGGACTATAGTTCTGGGCTCCTCCAATAACTCAACTGAGATGGCCTCTGTCAGCTCAGTCAGAGAAGCTGCCAGGCAGCAGGGTGGACAGTACACCAGCAGCAACCCTAGTTTCCTGTCTCCTTGGCCCAACACTAGGTGCAGGCCCTCACAGCCAGCTCCAGGACAGAGAGGTTTCCTGGTGACTGAGATGGAAGTTTTGTAGACCACAGGAACTCCTCCCCCCCCCTGCAGCCTATGCTGGTGTTGTATTGAGTATCCTGGTGGGCAAAGATGGGTCAGACGACTCCTTCCAGCTCACCCACCCAGGTCTCCAAGTTGCTGCCAAGGGAGATTAGAGGGATGGATGCAAAAGCAGATTCTTTTTAGGGCAGCCCCAAATCTTAAATCCATTGGTGAGATAATATTTGAGACTATTGCAACATCCCCCTCCCCACCCACCCCCAGTTTCAGAGTGGTGAGAACTTTAGGGGTGTAGGGTGTACCCAGACTCTGTTTCCTTGGAAAGATGTCTCTGGAGGCTTGTGTTTTTCTGAGATTTACACATATATATACATGCTGAGCATGGGAGAACATAGAGGTTAACTCCAACAGATGTCACAAATTCACTGCTCCCCATCAGATTTCTAGTGGAACCACTACTAGATGTATTACAGAGAGCAACTCAGCCCCTTCAGTCTGTACCTCTCTCAGTATGTTCCTCCCTACTAGTCCCCGCCCCCGCAGTCTCAGTTCACATAGATACAGCTGGATGACATCATACCCCACAGGGAGAGGGAAGATGTACATGTCCCCTTCCAGAAGGAATATCTGGCCATTTCTTTAAGTTATGCAAAGGCCAGCAATTCAGGCTCATTAGTACTGATCCTCCCAACAAAAGGGAATCTGCCAGGCAACACTTATCCAATTGATTTGATCTAGCAGTCTTTCTTTTACAACCAAGGTCACACTGTGAGGGGTGAGAATGTTTAGATTATTCAGATCAGCTCCCAAACCCATAACAATATCATTTTTAAATGTAAATGTACTGCCTTCAAGTCAATTCCGATTTATGGCGACACTATGAACAGGGTTTTCATGAGGCTGAGAGGCAGTGACTGGCCCAAGGTCACCCAGTGAGCTTCATGGCTATGTGGGGATTCGAACCCTGGTCTCCCAGGTTGTAGTCCAACACCTTAACCACTACACCACACTGGCTCTCCATATCATTTTTTAGACCACTTTAAACTCTCAAAGGCTGTGAAGATTACAATGCACAATCTTCATGGGGAATAACTGGAATTATTTTTTAAGGATTGTGTGTGTGTGTGTGTGGAGTGTGAGTGTGTGAGAGAGAGAGAGAGAGAGAGAGAGAGAGAGAGAGAGAGAGAGAATATTGTTGGCACAAAAAAGATTGTGCTGTCATAAAGTTTATTTTTCATTATTTTTCCCACACAGCACTTTATGATGAGAATGGTACATACAGCTCACAGTTACAGTAGTACATCTGGTCTAGTCTAAAATACACCCAGAACAGGTTTCCGGACAGCTCTGGAGGACTGAAAATGGAAATGGACTGCCTTCAAGTCGATTCCGACTTATGGCAACCCTATGAATAGGGTTTCCATGGTAAGCAGTATTCAGAGGGGGTTTACCATTGCCTTCTTCTGAGGCTGAGATGCAGTGATTGGCGCAAGGTCACCCAGTAAGCTTCATGACTGTGTGGGGATTCGAACCCTGGTCTCCCAGGGCATAGTCCAACACCTTAACCACTACACTACACTGGCTCTCTCTGTGTCTGGAGGACTGAAGTTAGCCCTTATTTCCCTCTTCAAGCTACAACCACTGGTCTGTGCAAAAGAAAGAAAGAAAAGACCCAACCACCTCTCAAAAGAAACAACAAAGCAGAGGTATCACTCTGTCATGAGACTTGGAGGAGATCAATGGCGCTATTCTTGAAACATAGAACAAAGAAAGAGAGCTAGTAAAACTGACTGCCTGTAGCTGCTTTGAGGACTGACAGCCACTACAACACAGGGAGGTTTCTTTCCACATATGTTATTTAAATGTTGCCAGGGCAAACCAATGTATGCTTTCTTAGAAGTGTCCCACTGTCATTTATGGGGCTTACTCCCTAGTGTGTTTAGGATTGAAGCCTTAGGCTGCAATCCAATACACACTTACTTGGGAGTAGGTCCCACTGAACCCAATGGAGCTTACTTTTTTTTTTTTTTTTCAATAATTTTTATTCAGATTTTCATAAAACATACAAGACAAAATCATAAAACATTCAAAGACAAAAAACAAAATCAAAAATAGTTAAACAAAAAGAAAAAAAGAAAAAAAAAACAAAAATAAAAAATAAAGAGTAAAATATTGACTTCCCATTTGTCAAAGATCAAATCAGTTATAAGTCTATAATATATAACAATCCTGTCTCTTAAGTCATATTATAAAATCACTTTCCTCCAGTAGTTATCTTACTTAATCATCAAATCTCATAAACATTACTTTATTCTTTCCACAAAAAGTCAAAGAGAGGTTTCAATTCTTTAAGAAATATATCTATCAATTTTTTTTTCCAGATAAGCATATCGATTAATCCATCTCATTACTAATTATGATAATCTTATTGTCATAACCATAGTCAAAATAAACATTTCAATTAATCCATCACATCAGAATCTGTTAGGTTCAATAATTTCAGTAGCCATTGTTCTATTATCTCTATTAGTTCCATTTTCCATCTTCCATCTTCAGTAGTCTTGTTAAGTCCAGTAATTTCAATATCCAATCTTCCATTATCAGTATTCCATAATAATCTTGCTGTCAAAGCCATAGTCATATAGTAAGAGTCTGATGGGGATTACCTCTATCCCAAATATTTTCTTGCCATCCATTCTGAATAGGTTGCTGAAATACTGCTGTAAAATCATATCTCTGTTCTTTTTTTCAAAATACACTGGGTCATCTCTTAAAAGTTTTTCCATTGTCACATGGCTGCAGATAATTCCATAGATTTTCTCTATATTGGGCTCCATCACATCATTCCAGTCCAGAAGATTATCCATGCCATTGATAACTTTATCTCTAGAATCTTCATTCATTTCTTCAGAGATAACATTGAGTTCCAAACAATAGATTTTATTTCTAAAGTCCATAGACTCCAAATCTTGTTCCTGTTCCACGTTGGTTCCAATCTCCGGGATCTCCTCTCTCACAGGGACCCCTATTCCAGTCTCCAGGGTCGCCTCTCTCACAGGGACCCCTGTTCCAATCTCCGGGGTCTCCTCTCTCACAGGGACCCCTTCCAGGGTCACCTCTCTCACAGGGACCCTTATATCTTTAATCTCCTGCTTCATTTTACTCAATTCAATTTTCATTATCTCAATCTCATCCATTATTTTCTGAAACATAGTTATTTCCAGATTTTCAGCCACTTTCTTAATTGCCATTTTAAAAGAAAAATATAGGAAAACCACTTCTTATTTCAGCAACAATTGGGTTAATACTCCAAACTTGGTGACATCACAGTATAAACAGAGCAGACAGCCTTATCTCTCCAATAGTTAAGTAAACAAAATGCAGTTCCCAGGATCGAAACAATTAATGGCAATCGTCAAGAAACAGATTCGTCAAAATAAAATAGACCAAAAAGAGAGTAGTCTCAAAACAGTATAATATTTTTCAAAATAAAAATCTGGAATAGAAATCCCTCTTCTGTGTATATCTTTAGAATGCAAATCCAGGACAGCTTTTTGCAACAAAAACAGAGATAAGCTATTAATTAGTGCGTAGCAGAGAGAAGTTATGGCTCCCCAGTGAGATGTCAAAAACTGATCAATCTGGCAAATCTCTTTTAAACAGCAACAATTTAAGTCAAGTAAAAGAAAAATATAGAAAGAAGGGTGCTTGCCTGTTAGTGCGTTCTCTCTTAGAAGATAAGGTGAACGTTCGCTTTATCAGATAGAGCTTGCTGTTAAAAATCCGTCCCACCTTCGTCGGCTGGACCTCGTCCCATAAATTAATGAGATCTGGTCGTCCCAACAAAAATAGGCTTTGAGGTTAATCTCTTCGTTTCTCCCTACCCGGGAGAAGTTTAATCAGTCAAAAAAAAAAGAAAAAACTGACTGATATATCTGAATAAGCTTCTTTTGAGGCAGGAGCCCGTCTCAAAAGCAGGCACAGGCTAAGTCACCCTTCCCGGAAGTCAACCCAATGGAGCTTACTTTTGAGTAGACATGTATTGGATCACAGCCTTAGACTCATTTTTCATGTCAGCAGATAATGATTCTCAAGAAAATAGGCCTGATTATTGACATCCTTCACACTTAAGGTACCTGATGTGATTTTTAAAAAAATAAAAAAGCAGAATCCCAGCTATGGGATGTATCCTTCCATGTTCACATACACAATTCCAGTTCCTTCTTTACTTGATGCTGCTTTTCCACTTTTTAAGAAATGTGCAAAGTAGTATACAAGTTAGGTTACTTTTGTTGTTGCTGGGTGGTGGTTGTTTTAGAAAAACAGTTCAGCATCTCTCCAGCATTAAGTTTGCCTCTGTGTTTGTTCCACAGTTTCATTTAAATTAAATTATTCCAATGGGATAGCATGGCCCACTCAATTCTATAGGGTTATTCAAATCTGTGATCACCCTGCCCAAAGAGGATATTGACATTTTAATTACCTTACTAGCTTGCCATTGTGAACAGAACTCCAGAGAGGCAATCTGTATGCCAGAATTAATGGAAGGTTTGGCCCTGGCATCATCCTGGCATATCAGGATGATACAGAGGTACATCATGAAAGGGTGGGCATAAGCCATGATCAGTACTGATCCAAATGACAAAAACATTGCTATGAAGATTAACATAACTTTATTGGGTGTGACTTCCTCTCTGGCATTTAGAGTGATGGGCTGCTGCCATGCTATGTGCTGAAGCCTGGTCCAAGTGAGTCCTGCTTGCACTTGCCTGGGTATCACATCCTTCAGAGGCTTTAGTGTCAAGACTTGTTTCCCTTCATATTGTCAGCCCTACCTTTGCTTCTTGGGTTAAGCAGTTTGGCTTGCATGTCAGGTCAATTTCAAGCATGAGTGAAGTTACTGGTGGAAGCACAGTCTGTTTCAATATGTGCTGGGTGGAGACAAGACAATGTCTTCTGGCTAACTTGAAATAAATCCACACCAAGAGAGACAGGATGTTGCTTATGTAACAGAAGTGGGAGGGGCTAGGAGAACCTGCTCACACCCTTCATTTGCACAACTGCCTTGCAGGGTAGGCTTGTTCAATCCTAACTATTCGGTAATCACTGCCATTATCCTCTTCTTCTTAAAACTCACCGTCTCCAGACAGGATGGAATTCTGGGATTCTCAAGCAAGTGCTTAAACAGGGACATTGAGATCACATCCAGTTTCCTGACCCTCCCAAGGGTGAAGAAACTTGCTTTGATCTGCCAAGGTCCCACTAAGCTTTCAAGGGGCACAGAGCTGCACCCAGCTCTCTGTCTCTCCCAGAGATCAGAGCAGCCTGCTTTTTTCTGTCAACCTAGTTCTCCAGTTGCCAGTTCTCTGACTGTCAAAGAGTCCCTTCTTTTTAAGGGCTTCCTACCCTAAGGAAGACTGTCTTTGATTGACACCCTGTCTTTGATTGGCAGCTATCACTTGACAGCCAATTATATCCCACTTCACGTTCCTCAGATAGCCCTTTCACATTTTTTGAGGGCTGGAAAAATGGCGATCCTAGTGTTAAGCACCACTGGGATTTCTTAATGTTGCTGCCAAACAGAACTTGTTGTGTGCTTACGTATTTAGGAACTTGGCACTCAGGTAACATGGGGAGGAGGATGTCAGAGCCTTTCTCCACAGTCTATACACCAGACTATATATATCCACATACTCCAGTACTGGCCACTCTGAGTGGCAGTGGCTCTCCACGGATTTAGGCAGAGTTATTTCATATCACCTGCTACATGCTCCCTTTAGCTGGAGATGGCAGTGATTGACATTGAGACCTTTTGCGTGCAAAGCATATGCTCTGCCATTGATCTACAGTCTGTCTCTGACTCACTGTTAGTAAGTTCACATGTTGGACATTTGAATAATTATCCCAGCATGATTGCACTGGCTGCAGTCCAGATCACTTTGGGCTGCTGGTGGTGTTGTATTGTTTGATCCTAAGACTGGGCACCTTAGATTTGCTGCCCACTAAGAGGCAACTCCAATGTTAGAGAAAATGTGAACCTAGTGAGAGTCCTTCAAAGTAATAAAGTCCTCCTGAAATAAAATAGAAATCATATATTGAAGAAAGGCTTGATGATTCAAGGAAGAGAAAAGGCAGGAGAAAACTAATCATAGATATGAACACAGATCTATTCTGCTCCTTTATTACATCTGTATCCTACACTATCTCCAAGAAGCAATGTGTGTGTGGTTTAATCTCAACATTCCTGAAGCTACATTGCAATTACTTGCACAAGACCACGCACTGAGCTTTAAAAGGATTTGAACTTGGCTCTCCCACATTCAATCAAGGAAAGATAGCACTCATAAAGTATAAATAAAATACTAACCCATTACTTGCAGAGTGGCTGAGCAGCAGGAAGTATGTTCCTTATCAGCCAATATAAGGCATATTATTTCCTGTCTTCTTGTTGTCCCCCAAATTATATCCTCTGGGTTTAGCTGTCTTGTCCTGCCTATTTCTCTTCCTCCTATGTGAGACTGTTCATTATTTTAATCTGTTATTATTTGGATTCTTCTCTAGCTATAATTAATCCCAGTTTCTTGTACTTAACACTGGTTTATCTCTGTCTTTGCTTGTTCTTTGTGTATTTTATCTGATACAGGTAAAGATCTTTTTTGGTCCCAAACCTAACAAGACCAACCGCCTCCCAACTGCTGACAGTAGTTGCTGCTTATTTCTGCGGGATCCTTTAACATAATGATCACCAAATAGCAGATCTATACTTAACGTAACACAGAGAGTTTCGTCTGATTTAGAGATCATGCTCCCTTCAAGGAGCAACATTTTAGCCTCACAACAAATGTGTGCAACATTTTAGCCTCACAACAAATCTGTGAGGCAGGTGAGATAGAGATATCATTCATTCATTCATTCATTCATTCATTCAATTTATATCCTGCCCTTCTTCCCAGTAGGAGCCCATGTTTGCCATGTTTGCTTATGGCAACACCTGCAATCAGGCCAAATAACATAAACAAGACATGCGGTGTGCTGATCTTGTTTTAGCAGGGAGACAGTTGATAGAGTTCGGATAGTCACTTTAAATATGTTTGATTTACTTTGCAATTTTAGTGAAGTTTCCTATAGTCAATCATTTTCCTTTGCTTCTGTTTCTTCGAATATGTGAAGTACAGCAACACTTTGCGACACTAAAAAAAAAGCTCCAAGAACAATTGTGGAATAATGGCACTGACTGTTCTGCAGAATAGATTCCAATGGACATGAGGAGTGTCTCAATTTGCACAAGATAAAACTGTCGGAGTTGAAATATATTCTAGTAAAATTCTAGGGGTAATCTATGGTTTTAATTGACCATGCCTACCTTTCTTTAAGTGGAGTGGTATAGCAGGCTAAACACTCCTGCTTGCCGCCCTGGGCTCCTGCTGGGAGGAAGGGTGGGATATAAATCAAATAATAATAATAATCATGGGCAGACCAAGTTTGTTCTTTCCAACAGCTAGAGTCATTACTTAAGTAGCAACATGGTATAAATTTCACATAAAACTGCATTTTCAGATTCAACTGTTAATGCACCCAAAACAGAAATAGAAAATAACCTCCAGTTTGAAACACAAAAGGCTGTCTTCACCATTGTATGACATTGACCAATAAAAAGGCTTTGAAATTAATAAAAATAAATTTTACACAGATTTCTAGGATGAATTATGAAAGAAATATAATTTTCTAGGTCAGATTTTCTATAGAAACAGTAGTTACACAGGAAAGAAGCAAAGTAAGAAGAACACCAACAAACATACAAAAATGTAATTCTCCGTCTTTGGAGATAGCAGGTGTTATCACCATTCACCATATGCTCAGAGGCACAGTTACCAAATTCTTCCAAGCTACACAGGATGTGGATTGGACTGTGAAAGACCAACCCAAATTGTGTTTGCATTTGTACAAATTTTTAGGGCAGTAGAATACCAGAGAGGAGGTCAAGGCTCCTGCTCCCCTGGTGCATTCACTATAGCTGCCCAATTTCCCTGCTTTTTAAAGTTTGATAGAAATATCTTGGCTATAGGTACATTCTTAAACCGCAAGGTTTTTTTGCCTATTAGTTAATTATTCCTTGAACTAGGTTGGTAGAGAACATGTTTTGGATGTATGTCCTGCTGAACTCAGAAACGTAAAGTGAAAATAACCTGTTATGAAACCTCAGGACCTATGAAATAGGTTGTTTTCTGCTGACAGTATGAATATAAAGATAGAGATTCATGAACCTTCACAGAAAACCTGAACCCAACTTGAAACAAGCCTGGGCCAAATGATGGGTATTGTCCTGGTTTCATTCTATGCTCATTTCAACACAGGGCACAGCTTCAGGGGGTGAAACTCGCAGATCAAAACTGGAGGGAAATGTTCATGCAAACCATTACATGTCAGAATGAACACAGCTCCAAGTGTGTCATTTTAAAAAGTTTTTTGCAAATAAATACTTTCAAAGCATTTATGGGTTACCAGTGTACTAACTGCTTGGCTTTGTACCAGCTGTGAATTAGAAAAGCCATTAAATTTATTTGCTAAAGACTATAAAGTGAAACTCAAGATTTTGCAAGCAGAGTCTAATTCTGTTTACATAATGCGTGTCTCATCTAGTAATAATAGTAGTATACACCTTACAGCTAATTCCAGATATAGATAGGCACAGAAATTGCTATTTGCATAGGGAACATTTCAAGCTTGCCATTTTGTTCTCGTAAGTAAAGTATATAATTATCAAAGTTCAGTTCATGAATTACGATGCTTCTACAATATTTGATGAAACTAGATAGAATTGTAGCATATAACAATAAATTATTCATTGCTTTATTTAATTTTATCTCCCAGTGGTAGGTCAAAAGTGGCTTATAAAAAGAGTAAATGACAATAAAACATCAATAAAAGATTAAAGATAGATTTAATTAATTTGATAAGGCTGTAGTTTGTAAATATCCTGCAAAAGTCCTCCTGAGGAGGAATCTTGAATATCCAAAGGATTGGAGGCTTGGGCAGATGTGAGTCTCTTTTAAGAACATTTCATAGAATCAGAGCCCTCATTGTCAATGCTCTGCTTCATGCAAATTTGACCTCACTGGTGGAAAGACATATCAGGCCAAGGCTTTTCTTTTTTTAAAGTACAAGATTAATTTATTAGAAACCAACTTATCAATTAACTTAAAATCAGTGGATAACATTAAAATCAGCAGGAAGTAAACTGCTGAGATCTAGCAGCTTAGATCTTGCAAAAATGAGGATCAAGCAAGTTGGCAGAAAATATGCCACACTAATGTAAGTTTGGAAGAGCACCCAAAGTGCACTGGAAGGCTCGTTTGACTTTTAATTCGTCTGAAGTTGCTTTGGCTGAATCTGTGCTTCCAGACTACCTTATGTAGTTATTATAGAATCACCAAAGCAACTGTGCTTTGATCTGTTGACATCTCTTTCTATCCCTCCAATTGGTTTGCTGGCTCCTGAATATTGCCTATGGCAACTCAAGAAAACCAATTCCATTCTAAAGTGCTACAGTGCCTATTATCTTTAAAAAGTCAGCTTTTTATTATTTATTTTTTTAAACGGATTTATATACTGCTTAATCATCAAAACCTCTAAGCATTTTACATAAGAATACAACATGCATTAAAAATACTGTTAATCCCATACTTGTTCATCCGATAACAATTGCATGGCTATTTATGCTAGGCAGGGTTGATGGAGGTGGAGAGGGCCCCTTCGGTGGGCAGATTCCCAGGACCTCCCTTCCTCAACACCAGGTGGATTGCCTTGCTCTTGAATCTATAATGCCTATTCCAAGTGACCCATTTATCAAAATGTCAATCAGGATAACTTTCTTGGCTCAGCCAGATGTAGACACTTTCACATGGAAATAATGCTAAAGCCATAATGTGTTATTTGTGCTCAAACTGGGTTACACAAGCAGGGCACTCTGCCTGGCCTCATATTATTATATCAAAAGGGCTTTCCTTTTCCTCCCAAAGCTTAAGATCTGTCAAGAATCCTAACAACAGTGTTGCCAGCAGGCAGTTTGAATGAAACTCTGTCGGGTTTTCTTAGAAAGTGCTGTGAATTGTGATTTCCTTGTTACACTAAAGCATCGGAGGAGCCATTGGGCTAAAAAAATGGCACTAAACAACCGGCATCAGCCTCAGAGATTTATTGTTCCAAACCCCAGTGTTTATAAACAATATCGCATGACTAAACATTCACATCAAAGTCCTACTGAGATCAGTATAAAGGCTCCTGTTGATTTCAATGGGTTTCCAGTGAAGAATTTTACTAGTCCTTCCAATGGTCCTTGTCAAAATGCAGCTGTTTTGATTGCCATTTAAGGCTGACACTTGGCATAGTTATTTTCAAGGAGTCCATTAGGAGCAGCAGAACAATGGCAGTATCCAAGGATGATCTCACACGGCGCTTGAAGCTCCCTCCTGCATGTGTAGTATATGGTCACAGTGGCCCGGAAAAGGACCCAGAAGATGCTGAGAATACATGCATAGTCGCCAGCTGATCCATTGTGACTATATGGTGACTACATCTCATTTTAATCACCTTTGTTGGGGGGGGAGAAAGCACCCCCAAGCTGTATGGTACACATTTCCAATTCTCCAGTGTGTGTGTAGTGGTAAGCATGTCACACTGGGATCTGGGGGACCAGGGCTCAAATCCCTGCTCAGCCAGGAAGCTCACTGGGTGCCCTTGGGCCAATCACTGTCTCTCAACCTTACCTTCCTCACAGGGTTTATTTATTTATTAGATTTCTATCCCGCCCTTCCCCCCAGTAAGAGCCCAGGGTCCTTGTGAGGATAAAATCAGGAGGGGGAAAACCATGTTTGTATGCCACTTTGAGCTCCTTTGTGATAAATGAGATATATAGTTTGGGAACTATAGTATGTAGTGTTAATATGACACAGCAGAAAATGGATTAACCTGAATTAACTTAGAAGCAGAAAAGCAAAATTCCTCTGTGGATACTAAAAGTGCCTGAGAAGGCCAAAATGCTTAGTTGCTGTTTGATGCTCAAAATGCTAGCTTACCAATGTAACGGGACACCTTCCAAGAAGATAGGGACTGAGCGAAGAATATGCTGTGCCTGGGGGAGGTAGGAACAGCACAGGGAGCGCTCAAGATTAGAACACTGTAAATGCAGAAGACAATGGAGCTCTCTTGACAAGTGTTGCTAACAAGATGGGAGGGGCTGTGTGTAAGGAGAACTTGGGAGCCAATATATCAATGTATCTGTGTAGCTATGCCTCAGATGGGTTTTCAGACACGAGTCGGATACCTGATCTCTCTTTTGCAAAAGAAGTTAATAAAGGTGTTGTTTTATATCTGGTTTCCCATCTGGTGATTATTGGAGCTTCCTCCAGATGCAAAGGGCCTTTTGGCGTAACACCTTGGTGGGATATAAATGTAATAAACAGATGAATAAATACATATGCTGACATTTCACATCCTAATCAGTCAGTCACAGTGAAGTCCTATGTGTGTTTACTTGGAGAAGTCCCATTGCTTTTATTGGTTTACTTCCTGGTGTGTTTAGGATTGCAACTTGTCATTTTATTTGTATACTGTTTTTCTGGTATATGCTACACTCAAAGCTGTTCATATACAAAATAAATGCATGAACAATACACTGCGTGTCCATACAACCTTCATATCAAGGGCAATTCAAAGTATTTTCATAATACCTAATAACTCTATATAATAAACATATAATTATTTACTGTCAGAAAGAGATCAAAGGCATCCTCTGACCTTGGCAATAGTAGCAGGAGAATGAGCCCTTTTAGGGTTGCAAAGAGAGGTTGAGCCAGTTCCTGGCCTTGCAGGAAGAGGGTCGGGTATAGAATCATAGAGTTGGAAGGGCCTATAAGGCCATCGAGTCCAATCCCCTGCTCAATGCAGGAATCCAAATTAAAGCATACCCGACAGGTGGCTGTTGAGCTGCCTCTTGAATGCCTCCAGTGTTGGAGAGCTTTGGTTCCATTGTCATACCGCTCTAACAATTAGGAAGTTTTTCCTGATGTTCAGTTGAAATCTGGCTTCCTACAACTAGAGCCCATTATTTCGTGTCCTGTACTCTGGGATAATTGAGAAGAGATCCTGGCCCCCTCTGTGTGGCAACCTTTCAAGTACTTGAAGAATGCTATCATATCTCCCCTCAGTCTTCTCTTCTCAAGGCTAAACATGCCCAATTCCTTCAGTCTCTCTTCATAGGGCTTTGTTTCCAGTCCCCTGATCATCCTTGTTGCCCTCCTCTGAACCCATTCTAGTTTGTCTGCATCCTTCTTAAAGTGTGGTGTCCAGAACTGGACGCAGTACTCAGGATGAGGCTTAACCAGTGTTGAATAGAGAGGAACCAATAATTTGGAAACTATACTTCTGTTAATGCAGCCTAAAATAGCATTTGCCCTTTTTGCAGCCACATCGCACTGTTGGCTCATGTACAGCATCCTCAGTCCTAGTTGATAAATGGCAAACCTCTAAGGTAATGGTCATGGTTTCTTCCCTGTGTGTACTGTTTGATGGGAAGTAAGATTTATCCTGTGACTTCTTTCCATACTCTGAGGATTTCTATTGGGTGGGGAACCTTTTGTCTATGAAGGCCCATGGGAAAAGTAAGTTGGAGGCCAGGGCCAACAATGTGTGGAGCCAGATCAAAATATGGGTGGAATTTGCAGCATTGTGCAGCATAGCACAGCCAGGTAGTTAGTGCTTACCTGCCCTCTCCTTCTCACTCTACTATCCCATCTTTTTCTATCTCTCTTATTCTCCCTGTGCTATTCCATCTCTCTCGCTGTGTGGTAGGACCATGGTTGCCAGCACAGCACACTTGTTTGTTGAGAAAGAACCCCCACAATTTCAGCAGGCGCTGTTGTCATTTGTGAATCTTGATGGTGATGTGTTGGCCAGGCTGAACATGCTGCTTTGGATAGTGAGGTGGACAGGAGTGGCAGTCTTCTCTTGGGCTATGTGACCTAGCAGCACACAATAGTCAATATATTTACACACCGTATTTTCCACCAATAGTCTGTGCTCAAAGCGGTTCACATAAACAAACAGTGCAAATATAGTAGCATAACAATACATAATAAAAAGAACAATCACTACAACATTTAAAAAATTCATATAATATACAATAAAATGTAAATGAGCATAAGGCTCAACAATAAAGCTCAAGCCAAAATACCCAAAAGCAACCCCCCCAAACTGATATAACAATCTCTTAATTCCCCCCGCACCTTAGCCTTCTGCTTTAGCCCAAAAGGCCAGAAAGTCTTCTGGAAGCAGCTCTCTTATGAAGGCTCCTAGGGCTGGAGGGTGGGGCAAGGCAAGTGAAAACAGTCATCCCCTGATGGCAAACACAGAGTCTCTGCGGTGCTGCTCTGTCATGCATGCTGCTTGACAAACACACAAACGTGTATGGGAGGTCTTAATGGTGACAGGGCAAAGGACAAAAGCACTCTGCGCATGCCTAAAGACTACATCTTTTTTTACTATGATCTCAGGAATGCCTGGGCCAAGCCCTCTGGCTTCAAAGATCCCGGGGCTCAGCTTTGATGAGTCACTTCTATCTACATTGCTTCCTAAGGGAGACTTTCTCTGCCACTGCTGTTGTTCCCACCTCTTGCTTGCTCTTTTGTACTTGCCTGCTTGGTGCAACTGCATGAGCCACCAGGGCATTACTTTGCCCACCTTCCTGTATGGGAATGTGATGGCAATTGTGATGTCAAGCTCCAGACTTTGGTTTTGATAGGCCAGCTACATCCTCCTCAGTTGCAGGGACTGGAAAAAATCCAAAAATGAAAGGCACCAGGTAATCCCTGGCGCACAAGGAGAGGGAGAAGAAACTGGGTGTGTTCATCCCTAAACTGGATGAGAGGACAATATCTGGCCCACAGGCTTTTGGTTCCCCATTCCAGATTTGTATGGTTTCTCTTCTCTGTGGATTCTGCGATGATAAATCCCCCCACTTCCCCCATATGGATTATGTGCTGTAAAGCAAAGGTTTGACTACAACTGAAGCTCTTTCAACACTGTGAATATTTAAATGATTTCTCTCCTATGTGGGTTCAGTGACTTTAGCTCACATCCACACAGAGCTTGGAAAAGTTACTTTTTTGAACTACAATGCCCATCAGCCCAATCCAGTGGCCATGCTGGCTGGGGCTGATGGGAGTTGTAGTTCAAAAAAGTAACTTTTCCAAGCTCTGCATCCACACCAGACATTTAAAGCACATTTAACACACATGGCTTTTCCCAAAGAATCCTGGGAACTACCCCTCACAGAGCTACATTTCCCAGCATCCTTAACAATCTACAGTTCCCAGGAATCTTTTGGGAAAAGCCATGTGATTTTAATGTGCATTAAATATATGGTGTATGTGTAACCAGAGTATCCCAAAATACTTCCACTTTTCTTTCTCACCCAGGGGGATACAGAGAAAATTTTGGTAAGAAAATGACTCCACAACTTGCTTCCTCTCTCTTCTGAAGTTTTCCTTGTACTATGGCAGTCTGGGGGTGAAGGGTGAATCCTAACTGAAGGCTCATTCACACAACTATCATGAGCTCAGCTCCTGAGTCAGCATGTCACTGAAAATCCATCTCTCTCTTTACAGCATTTGCCATAACATGCTAAATGAAAATAAAAATTAGTCATTTCTGCATAAGGAATTAAAAGACCTTTGTAAAACAGAATTTAGGTTAACTTAAGGCTGTTGTGTATATTTATACTATCTATCAACTTGAGTCTATCTATAGACTGTGAGGGGGAAGAGCCTTTTTTTAAGGAGGCATAGAAGAAGTGTGTGCAGTTGGGCAAAATAAATTCAGTGTAATTAACAAGGGAAAGTACCCTTTCCAATTGTGAACATTCTGGCATAACTGCCCAAGTGAATTCATAAACTTCATTCTTTATTTCAGAACATCACATGAATAGAAGGATCAACAGGTGTTATTTCCATCTGTAGTTGTTACATTCAAGATTAGCTGGATCAATGACAATGAGTTTTCTAGCAGAAGAAGCAAAGGATGAAATACTGTCAACTGAGTGAAATACTGAGAACATCACCGTTAAATGCCAATTTAATAATGGATGCTGGATCTCTTTAAGTCATAAAACAGTCTCTAAATTATGGGATTAGCAGGAATGACTCTTTGGGCTGTTTATTCCAAAAGTTTTATTCTCAGCCATTCCATATCACATTATATGCTGATATAGGATATTAAGTTAAATAGACAATTGTATATGTCTTTTAAACATTATTCTTTGATTTGAAGAAGTAAGGCCCTAGAAAGAAAGCTAATTTTTTAAAAATAGGAATAATCACTACATTGAATAGGCTTATACTTTTAAAGGATTGTAATCTTGATTGTAGGCAACATCCTTTAAAAACATTCATAAGAGATGAGATCACAAAACATCTGGAGATGTATGAACTCAATAGAGAGTTGTCATCAGGATTTCAAAAGGGATAAATTTAGCCTGAGAAAACTTGTGGAATGTTTAGGGTGAAGATAGGGTGAAGTGATGGAGCTTGGCATTTTGAAAGGACATTAGGCCTATTTCATGTAGATTCGTTTTCCATTTGTATATCACTCCCATGTAGGAAAAAAATTACATCCTAATGTGTGACAAACACATGTGCCTTGTTTTGCCATGTTTACACCCAGTGGGATCCAGTCCCCACTTCCTCAAAGTAACCTCAATGACATTCAAGTTTAATTCAATCACTGCACTGGTGAAAATATCCGGAGTGGGGAAAAAGAGCAGTAGCTCAGTAATAAAGAACATGCTCTGCATGCAAAACATTCCAGGTTCAATCTGTGGTGCCGCCAAGTAGGGCTGAGAAAGTTTCCTGCCTGAAACCCTAAAGAGTCACTGCAGTCAACAATATTGAGCTAGATGGTCTGACTCAGTATAACGCAGCCTCCTATGTTCTTCAAAAGGGGCCTCCAGTGTAAAGAAAGGATGCACAAGATGGATCCTGCAGCAACTCATCTACAATCAGCCTGAAGCCATCCCACCCACAGTTATACCAAAGTTAGGTGGCGTATGATAATAAGCAAATAAATACAGAAAAACTATATATCAAGATTAATGAGAAATGAAGGTAAATGACTCATGCATTTAAATTTAGTTAGACTCTAAATAGCTTATGAGAAATGCCCTCTAATATCAATAGAAAACTTCCATCAGCATTAGTGATCATGGGACCAAGCCTTGAAAAACATATATAAGGGAATACAAGGAAATCATCATCTTCTTCTTCATTATTATTATTATTATTATTATTAGTATTAGTATTAGTATTAGTATTAGTATTAGTATCCCACCCTTCCTCCCAACAGGAGCCCAGGGCGGCAAACAGAAACGCTAAAAACACTTTAAAACATCATAAAAAGACCTTAAAATACATTAAAACAAAACAACGTTAAAAACATTTTAAAAAAGCTTTAAAAACATCTTTAAAAACAAAAAAGGGTTAAAAACATATTATTAAAGGAAACATATTAAAAGCAATTCTAACACAGACGCATACTGGAATAGGTTTCAACTTAAAAGGCTCGTTGAAAGAGGAAAGTCTACAAAGGGCACCGAAAAGATAGCAGAGACGGTGCCTGCCTAATATTTAATGGGAGGCAATTCCACAGGGTAGGTGCCGCCACACTAAAGGTCTGTTTCCTATATTGTGCAGAACGAACCTCCTGATACGATGGTATTTGCAGGAGGTCCTCACCTGCAGAGCGCAGTGATCGACTGGGTACATAAGGGGTAAAACGGTCTTTCAGGTATCCTGGTCCCAAGCTGTATAGGGCTTTGTACACCAAAACTAGAACCCTGAACTTGGCCCGGTAGCAAATGAGCAGCCAGTGCAATTCTTTCAGCAGCGGGGTGACATGTTGGCAGTACCCTGCCTCAGTGAGCAGTCTCGCCACTGCATTTTGCACCAGCTGCAGCTTCCGGACCAACCTCAAGGGCAGCCCCACATAGAGCGCATTACAGTAATGCAGCCTGGAGGTTACCAGTGTGTGGACAACAGTAGTCAGGCTATCCCGATCCAGAAACTGCCGCAGCTGTCTTATCAGCCGAAGCTGGTAAAAGGCACTCCTAGCCACGGAGGTCACCTGGGCTTCTAGCAACAAAGATGGATCCAGGAGCACCTCCATACTATGGACCTGCTTTTTCAGAGGGAGTACAACCCTATCCAACGCAGGCAACTGACCATTAACTAAATTAGATTTTACATAAATGATTCACTGGAGAATACAGGCTTTTTGACAGTGTACATTGTAATATTCAGCAGGGCTGTATTTCAGGCAATAGCTAATTTTATAAGATAAAGTCTGTTCCATTGAAACTGTGCTTACCTGTGGAGATACAATTTGTATTGGACAGACCTGCTGAACTGGTTAGACTAGTTCCTTTCATAAGTTAATAGTTCTGGCCAAGTCAGTCTGAGTTAATGGGCCTGCTGAGTGGCCAATCTACATGCCAAAGGATGAAGTCCAGAGCAATCCTATTGCTACAGGTACTCTGGGAGGACAGTGATTCTCCACACACACACAAACCCGGAGCAGGAGGTAGATTTTGGATCTGTTGTGAGAGCTGGAAAGGCACAGAGAGGTTTATGAAGCTATGGCTTCAGAGATTTCCCTAGAAACCTAATGGGAAAGCAAGATCTGTTGGAGTATTAATGTTGAGAACTCCTCCATCTTATGCTCAGAGTTCTATATAAGTGTGTAAATAAACCATCTATCATAAAGACACCACAGTCTCCAGTCACCTTCATTCCAAGGAAACCAACCCTGGGCTTCCTTGGAACCCCTGGAAGTCTCATACCGCTCAGAGATTGGGGGTGCATGCAACAATATGTTTACTGGTGAATCCCATCATATTCAATGCTGTTGTTGTTAGCTGTTGCTGCCTTCAAGTTAATTACGACTTATGGCAACCATATGAATCAGCGGCTTCCAATAGCATCTGTTATAAACCACCCTGTTCAGATCTTGTAAATTCAGGTCTGTGGCTTCTTTTATGGAATCAATCCATCTCTAGTTTGGTCTTCCTCTTTTTCTACTCCCTTCTGTTTTCCCAGCATTATTGTCTTTTCTAATGAATCATGTCTTCTCATTATATGTCCAAAGTATGACAACCTCAGTTTCATCATTTTAGCTTCTAATGGTAGTTCTGGTTTAATTTGTTCTAACACCCAATTATTTGTCTTACTGCTTAATAAGTGTGCTTAGCATTGAGTTCATGGCTAATTTTACATTCTTCTGCTCGTAGATATATATCAAATAGCAATTCAAGTATTTGTATAAATTTTACCGGGAAAATTATACAGGAAATTCTGAGTTCAGATCTAACTCTTACATCTAGAGAAATTCCTTTTATTATTCAAGCCTATATTCCACTGAGAATTTTGTGGAGCAAGCATGTTTTTCAAAGTGAGAATGTTTAATTTTGCTTTTTAAAAATCATGAATGGCCAAATCATAGGACAAAGCAAGTAGTATTTTCTGGATTTGGTCTATTCCACCTAACATTTTCTGTGCTAAACCATTATTTCTATCAGTTCCATGCAAACATTCTTTAAATCCACGGTCGTGTATTTCTAAGGGAGCTGTTATAATAGAGAACACAGTTCTCATTAGGGCTGCAGTCCTATACAGTCCTGTACATGCTGACCTGAGATTAAGGATGCTAAGGGCTTATATTGCAATTTTTCTGGAATGTTGGGTAATGAACAGTTAACTGAGCCATTTAAAAAAAAGCGTTCAGAAGGAACCTGTGGAACAGACTGCAGTAGAAGTATCTAAAAGCTGTCTATTTCATCTTTCATGGTACTTCCACAACTAATGGAAAAACATACTTTCCTGGACCCAAAAGATCCTAATAATTTTAGACTAGTAGCAAATGTCCCTTTTGTGAGCAAGTCCTTGAAAGGGTGGTTGCCAACCAGATCCAGATACTGTAGGAGGTGACAGATTTTCTAGATCCATTTCAATAGGGATTCAGTGCTCGTTTTGGTACAAAAACTGCCTCGGTTGCCCTGTACAATGACCTATGTCAGGTGAGAGACAGGGAAGTGTGACTCTGTTGATCCTCTTTGATATTTCAGCTGCTTTCAACACCATAGACCATGGTATCCTTCTGGGGTGACTGTCTGAGTTGGGTGCTGGGGGCACTGCTTGCGGTGGTTCTGTACTTACTTGGATGGCCAGCTCCAGAAGGTGGTTCTTGGGGAGCATTGCTCAACTCTGTGGGATTTCCAATATGCGGTCCCACAAGGTTCAGTTCTGACCCCCTGTTGTTTAACATCTACATGAAACCACTGAGTTGTGTCATACAGAGTTTTGGAGTGCACTGTCATCAGTATGCTGATGACACGCAGCTCTATTTCTCCTTTTCATCTTCTATAGGTGAGGCAGTGGATGTGCTGAAACAGTGCTTGGTTATGATAATGGACTGAATGAGGGCCGATAAACTGAAGCTTAATCCAGACAAGACTGAGATGCTGTTGGTGGGTGGTTCATCAGACCAGCTGAGGAATGTGCAACTTGCTCTAGATGGAATCACACTCCTTCTGAAGGAGCAGATTCCTAGTTTGGAGGTTCTCCTGGATCCACTACATTGCTTGAGGCACAGGTGACGTGGAGTGCCTTTCATCAGCTTAGGCTGATGGCCCAACTGTGACCCTATCTGGACAAGGATAAACTGGCTACAGTAATCTATGATCTATACCTCAAGGTTGGATTATTGCAATGCATTTTACGTGGGGCTGTATTTGAAAATGGTTTAGAAGCTTCAATTAGTGCAGAATGTGACTGCCTGATTAGTGATGGGTTCAAGGTGAACAGAGCACATAAGACCAATCCAATTACAGTGGCTGCCAGTACACTTGCGAGCCCAATTCAAAGTGCTGGTTTTGACCTATAAAGCTGTTTACAGCTCAGGACCCCAGTATCTTCTGGAACACCTGTCCCAATATGACCCTACCTGGGCTCTTAGATCTTCTTCTGAGGCCCTTCAGAAGGTCCCCCCTCTGAGGGAGGCTTGGAAGGTGGTGCCAAGAGAGAGGGCCTTTTCAGATGTGATTCTCCATCTGTGGAATATGCTCCCCAGTGATGTCCACCTGGTGCCTTCATTGACATCCTTTTGGCCCCAGGTAAAGACATACTTTTCCCCCCAGGAATTTGACAGCTTGAGATGGTGTTGTCTGTTATTAGTATGCTGCCAAAGCTTCCTGTGGCTGCATGACGGTCTTGTTGTTTTATGGTTTTGTTTTATGGTATGATATATTTATTCTTGTTTGAACATTATTGTAGGTCATTTGGAAACCTTAATACTGAAAAATATCCATTCCAAATCACATAACATAAGAAAAGCTCGCTGGATCAGGCCTGTGGCCCATCTAGTCCAGCATCCTGTTCCCACAGTAGCCAACCAGATCCCCAAGGGAAGCCCGCAAACAGGACCTGAGCACTCTCCCCTCTTGCAGTTTCCAGAAACTGGTATTTGGAAGCATACTGCCTCCAGCTATGGAGGCAGAGCATAGCCATCATGGCTAGTAGTCACTGTAGCCTTATCCTCCATGATTTGGTTTAATCCACTTTCAAAGCCACCTAACTTGGTGGCCATCGCTGCCTCTTGTGGGAAGTGAATTCCATAGTTTAACTATGCGCTATGTCAAGACGTGCTTTCTTTTGTCTGTCCTGAATCTTCCAACGTTCAGCTTAATTAGATGCCCATGAATTCTAATATTAAGGGAGACAAATAAAAAGTTTTCTGTCCACTTTTTCCGTGCTATGCATAATTTTATACACTTCTGTCATGTTGCCTCTCCTTTTTTCTAAACTAAAAAGCCCCAAATGCTGTACCTTTTCCTCATAGGGGAGTTGCCCAATCCCCTTGATCATTCTGGTTGCCCTTTTGTAAACCTTTTTTCAATTCTACAATATACTTTTTGATGTGAGACAACCAGAACTGTACACAGTATTCCAAATGCAGCTGCATCATAGATTTTAATAATGGCATTATGGTACCAGCAATTTTATATTCAATATCTTTCCCAATGATCCCTATCATAGAATTTACCTTTTTCACAGTTTCTGTACACTGGGTCAACATCTTAATCGAGCTATCCACTATGACCCCATGGTCTCGTTCCTGGTCAGTCATCACCAGTTCAGACCCCATGAATGTACACGTGAAATTAAGATTTTATGCTCCAATATGCATGAATTTATAATCATTTATACTGAATTGCATTTGCCATTTTAACACCATTCACTCAGTTTGGAGAGGCCCTTTTGGAGCCAGTAGTATAGTGGCAAATCAGAAGTGCAGGGTCTGTTTATAAGAGATTGTCTGGGGTACATTATGGGATGCTCTGAAAGCTGTCCTCACAGGACTTTGCATTAAAGATGCAGCCTCTTTAAAAAAAACCCTCAGGCAAAACAGAATTTAGTGCAGGACATTTCTAGATTCGAAAATGAGCACAAACATTTGTCGCAGAGAGTGTATAAAATTTATTATGTAAACATGCTCAACTTCAGGCATTAGATGTTGATCATATTCATGCTACAATAGCATAGCTGAACAGTAAACATTACAAGTTTGGCAATAAATGTTCTCCACTGTTAGCTTATGCGCTTAAAAAGAAGCATTTTCAAAACAGAGTGAATAGGACTGTAGATACCAAAGGACATTCCCTCCACACAACGAAATCTATTAATGAATCCATCACGTCTTTCTATGAAGAATTCTGAAAGACTGACAAGCCATCACTAGAGGGGATCCAAAGATGACTTCTACAAGCACACCTAAAGCCTTTAAACAGACAACATAAGGAAATTTTAAAGCCCCGATTTCATCCCTTGAGGTGCAAAAGTAATTAAAAACATAAATGTGGAAAGGCCCCAGGAATGGATAGGTTTGGTTGTGATAGAAAGAGTTCCAGGAAGTGCTGATGCCTCGACTGGTGTCATTATTCAATGACATTGTGCAGGGAACTGCAATGCCTAAATCCTGACCTGAGGCACGGCTTGTGATAGTGAAGCCTGGAAAAGATGCCACCTTGCTGGGATCTTATCATCCGATTGCTCTATTCAATCAGGATGCTAAGATTTTATCAGCGGTTCTAGCAGCAAGATTAAATATTTTTATAGTGAAATATATCCATACAGATCAAAAAGGGTTCGTACCGAAACGTCAAATTGCAGACTATCCAGAGAGTTTTAAATTTGGTCTTTAAAAGTGCTAGGAATGGAAGTCCTCTTATCTACTCTCACTGGATATATTCAAGGCCTTTGACAGGGTGGAATGGCTTTTTTCTTTTAATTGCTAAAGACTTTGAATTTTGGGCCTAGATTCTTCACTGTGGTGGGCCAAATCTATTCAAATTCTACAGCAAGGGAGAGAGTGAATGGGCTTGATTCTTCAGCCTTTCCATTAAGTAGGGGCACCTGACAAGGTTGCCCCTTGTCTCTTGTATTCTTTATCTTGGTTATGGAAACATTGGCGAAAGTTATCAGGGATGAAAAAGCAATGCAGGGTATCTAAACAGGTGACAAAAGACAAGTTGTTAATATGTTTGCAAATGACATGCTGTTAGTACTGAGGAATCCTCTTACTGCACTTTTCAGCTTACAAAACATACTTACAGAATTTAAAGAAGTTACAGGTCTCGAGGTAAACTATTCTAAATGATCCATGTTGTGCTTGGGAGTGCCAGCAGCTATTTAGGAACATCTTACAAAAGCAGATTGATCTCTGCATCAGACCAAACAGTTTTCGATATCTTGGTGTTCAAATAACTAAAGAAGTGCGACAACATAAAAAACGCAATTTTAACCCATTGGTAAAGGAGCTTAGACAGGATTTACACAGGTGGTGCAAACTGAACCTCCCTTGGCTTGGAAGAATATCAGCAGTCAAAACAACTTTCCTGTCTAAGCTCCTTTTTCTCTTTCAAGTTCTCTCAATTATGCTTGACAAAGTATTGTTGAACAAATGGCAAAAGCTTCTGAATAAATTCATACATGGCAGCAAGCACACTAGAATTAGCAAAACTATAGTTTATGCTAGGCAAGATATGGGCGGTCTGGGCATATCTTCCTTTCAGCATTATTATGATGCTTGCCATCTAAAGCAGTTGATTCCAATAATAAGAGGAGATCCTAATACAGACTGGCTACCGTTGGAGTTACAATCTGACCCACCTTACCTTAGGGCACTTGACACTTCCCTTTTTAAAGATCACTCCACAACGGTTGTGTGATATAGATAATCCTTTTTATAAAACAGCACTAATGGTTTGGAAAAAATGAGTTGGCTCCACATGATTCTCCATTACTTCCCTTTTTATATTATCCACATTTCAGAGAGAATAACAAGTTCAGACAGTTCAAATGTTTGGCACAGAAAGGTCTTTATAGACTTAAGGACCTGAATAAAGATGGGCATTCCCTAAATGGACAGCAGATTAGGGCACCTCTGGAGGAGGGGTCTCCTACTTGGTTCCAACTAACTCAGGTTTGTTACTTTAGCACTTGCATATCTCGCTCATCTGCCTTACTCAGAAGTCTAACCTTTTTTGAACATTGTTGTGTTAAAACTGATTTGAGTCTGAAAGGTAGCATATCTTTTCTATATAAACTTATGCTCTCAGAATCTTTCTCAACCCTAATGGGGCTGAAGGCAAAGTGGGAGGATGATTTAAATACACAGGTTGAAGATGTTCAGTGGTGGTTAATGTGGACCAAATCCTGTATAAAGATAGCTTCTCTGCTCGCGTGAGATAATGTTAAAAGTCGTATACAGATGGTACTGTACTCCTGTTAAATTAAAGCAAATACACCCTGATTCATCTGTTACCTGTTGGAAGGAATGTAATTTGCATGGCAGCTATTTCCATATTTGGTGGGACTGCCCTGTAATTCTGCTCTTTTGGCAAAGAATATTCTAAGAAATTTCTACAATAGTAAAGAAACTAATCTCAAAGGATCCAGGACTGGCTCTTCTTTCCTTGTATCCAGAAACAATGAACAAAGTACGCTGTATAGACTTGATTGCTTTTCTGTTAGCAGCTGCATGTCTGGAGGTTGCCAAACACTGGCGGTATACCTTTCCATTTACCCTGCAAGGTTGGTTGTCGAAAGTGTGGGAACTGGCATTGGCTGAAAAACTGACTGAGACAAATAAAATGAGACCGGGACCACAGTCTAAAAATATTTTTTATTAACACTTGGTACCCAGTAATGAACTATGCAGCTGAACAACATGGACTAGTGAAGCCTGCTGTGGCTCATAAGTCCTTTTGGTATGACCCGTTACCAAAGTGCTTATGGCTGTAATGGTTTAGACATTAATACCTTCCTGAGTGATTCTCAGGGCTCATCTGCATGGTGTGTCTGGCGCTACTTGCATTCCCTTGTAATTCGCATGGTTCACATGACGTTGCAGGCAAGCAGAAGCTATCATGCAGTTTCCCCCTTTGAATCTGTATTAACCCAATCCAATTATAGTGTGAAAAGGAAAGGAAAATTCGTGTCAGCTATGCTGCGCTTCTCTTTGTAGGTGCTTTGCTTTGATTTTTTTTAGTGGGTGGGCTCTCTTTTAATTTCCCATCTCCCACTCCCGCTCCCTCTCTCTCTGCCACCCGCAAAAGCTGCCACAGCCACTGCCTACTTTGCCTTTTCACTCACCCCCCCATCTGCCTTTCACTTAGGCTGGGACAATGGAGAAGGGGAGGAGGGGTCTAGTCAGTTTCAATTTTTTTGGTCAATTTCACACCCAGGAGCTCTCCTGGCTTCAGCCTTGAATTAGAGGGAGTAAACATGTAAAATTAGAGGGCAGCGCCACAAGGAAAGAGTGGCACTAATCCTTCACAGAGGAATGCTTTCTAGTGTGAATGGAAAACAGCCGATTTGAAGCTACCAAGTGCGGACCTTGCAAATCTATCACAATGGTAAAAGCAGCATCTTTAGTACGAAGGTATGCTCCTTTATGGATAAGCCCTAGCTGTAGTCTTCTTGCTGTACATTCAGATACAAATCTGTAATACACTATAGTTTATGGTTATGCGATGTGTTTCCTTGTTGAAAACACAATAAAAATGTTTAAAAAGAAGTGCAGAGTCCCTTCATTATAGCCATGCCATGCCCCCTCACAGCCATGCCCCTTCTAAGATTATACAACTTTATAAGACTATACAATAAAATGAGCTTTCAGTCTCTTACTTTGACTTTCCCTTAGCAATGAACTGCAACAATCAATTCATCATCATCAATTCTCCATGTGTTGCCTTTCAGCTACATCTATTATTTTCTGTGCACATACATGGGCAAATGTATTAACATGCTGTAAGGTAAGCAGCTTCCTTTGCTGAATTTCCCTTCTTAGTTGTCTTACTAAGACTCAAAGAAACTACATTTAGGCAGAGCTTGTGAGTTTTAGGAGGAAACTAGAGACATTCCTGATCCTAACCTCTAGTTTTGGCTGAACCCCCCCCCGACACACATTCTTTTGTTGTTGTTGTTATGTGCCTTCAAGTTGGTTTACATTTTTCCTTACCATAACAACATACACACATATATACAGATCACCATTAAAAGTTGAAACACTACCACACACACACACACACTTTCTCCCCCTACTCCCCTACTACTCCTGGCTTTGGGCTGGAACAAAACTACACATCTTCCTGCTCCTCTCCTTTTCTTGGCTTCTGGGTTGAGAATAAGATCCTTGTTAACAAACAAAGAAACTAGAGGCCATGCTGGGGAGAGAGATCTTCAGCCTAAGTTCTCCCCTTCCCTACCTCCTTTTCCACTTTCCTTTGCTTGCTTGCTCTCCATCGTCTTCTCCACACTCCTCAGTCCTTCCCATGTGTGCTTTCTCCCACAACAGATGCCCCTAGGAGCCAATCAGAATGAAAGGGGAGTGTATTAGCTACTGAGGAGAGTCTTGTCAGTGGCTGATTGCCTCTTCCACTTGAATTGACTCCAATCAGCAGAAAAGGATGCTGGAGACATAGGGATTCTGCTTCCAAAAAAGTATGGGATCTAAGACACTCTGGGACCCTGGAAAACTACACCCCTGTTTGGAGCTCTTCGCAATTCCTTTTTAAGAACCCTGAACAATTTAGTATCATCAGCAAACCTGGCCACCTCACTCCTCACCCCTAACTCTTTAGCTTCTCTACAATCTCCTTATCTTGTTTTAGCACACCTTTGACTCCCTTGTCATCCAAGGGTCCAACCACTTTCCTAGACAGTCTCCTGCTTTGAATGTATTTAAATATTTTTGTTGTTGATGTTTACGTTTTTAGCAGTGTGCTCCTCAAAAAAAATTTTTTTTAGCATCCCTTATTGTCTTTCTTTTGCATTTTGGCAAAAGAAATGTGTTCCTTTTTATTCCTCTAATTCAGACAAGCTTCCTGTTTTTTGAAGGAAGCCTTCTTGCCTCTAATAGCAGCTTTGACTCTGCTTTTTAACTACACTGGCATCCTCGTAGCCCTGGTAGTGTTCAGGCAATATGCAGTCCAGTTGAGCTTCTAATATTGTGTTTTTGAACAACTTCCAAGCATTTTGGAATGATGTCACCCTCTTGACTTTGCCTTTTATCTTCTTTGTTACCAATCCCCTCATTTTGGGGAAGTTTCTTCTTTGAGGTCATATGTGACTGTGTTGGATTTTCATTGCAATTGGTTGGTTTACATGTGTGTTTAATTTAATAGCACTATGGTCCCAACAACTCACACCAGGTCTTGGGTCTTTCCATGACCAACTCTTCTAGAGCATAAACATTTAGGATATCTAGAAATTTTACCTATTTGTTGTGACTGGAACACATGTAGCCATTCTGTCAGGGTAGCTTAAGTCACCCATTACTACAACATTTCTCAGTTTGGGTGCTTCCTCGATTTCATTTTTCATCTCAAGATCTCCCTGAGCATTTTGATCAGGGGGACGACAGAATTACTAAATTACTCTTGGAGCACAGTATCATGATTCTGTGGAGGAGGCTGCCTTTTTAGGGTTCCTAGCTTGCTTGATTCAATGCCCTCTTTCACATATAGAGCAACACTACCTCCAGTATGTCCTTTCCTGTCCTTCCTATAGATATATTCGGAGATATAGATATACTCAGAGATTGGTTCTCTCCATTTCACCAATCAGTTAAAAAAAACCCCTGCTTTGACACTTTGTTGCTGAGGTAGGAAAGCTGCTAAACTTGCTCTGTCACTGAGGCAGGACTTCATTGGTTAAGACTCCCTCCAGTCATGGACCGGGGTCCCTCACTGGGTTGTCATAAATTGATATGTCTGTCTGGTTCCTCCCAGCTGTTACTACAGCCAGTCAAATTCCTGAGTGGAAGAATTTGAAAAGGGGTTGGAGTCAGGGCAGTTTGGCTGGTGGAAATTAAGGAGTAAATAATGAGTGTTGATTAAGTGGGCAATGGGTGGTGAGCTGATTGAGAATTAAGTCCCTGGGGACGTTTTCCTTCCTTTATTCATTCACTGAAAAAGATTCCTATTAAAAAAAACTTTTAATTCACAAACCTAATTTGCTTTTACTTGATCTCCCCCCCCCTCTTTTTTTTTTTACTGAGCAGAACACATTTTTAAAGTGCAAGATGCCCTGTAGTTTTAAATGGTAGCTGGATTTGTTTCTGGCTGGTTTTAAACTGATCTGAAAGCTAAACTTTCTGCTGAGTCTTTTTTTTAACCTAGGAAAACTGCCTAACCCTTGTAGTCTAGGAAAACTGAAGTCTACACTGTGCTTGCTTTGAAAGGACCCCCGTGCTTGCTTTTAAAGGAAAACCCCCAGAACATATATAGTTCCACATAATACAGATCTAGGTAGTGAGTCAGCCTAGATTTTAAAAAGGCAGTTAGAACTTTTCTTCTTAGAAATACTTTCCAGAACTGGGTCTGAGAGTGAGGACAGCATACAACACAATCATATGTCTCTAGTCACTTCCCCAACTGCCCTCTGATTGACCTTCTAGCTATTATTGTGGCATTGTTCACAAGAGCAGGCTCTGGAATACATTAAAATATAGTATAATTGTTACACATTCCTGAGCAGCTAAATTTATTTGACTCTTGGATTCATGCCTTAAAGCACAAAGTAAAACATGTAATAATTGCTCTAAAAGGAACAGTTTGACATGCTTTAGTGTCTGCCTTCTTATTTAATTGTTTTGTGTTCATTTGAGATAATTTCTCCAGCACAGTCTTGTAACAGTTTGATGAAAGAGGGAAAAACTTAAAGGGCAGGAAGGGGGTAAAGAGCCAGAGATGGTGACTGAAAAAAACATATGCTGTGCAGACTAATGGAACAGACTAATGGAACAGGGATCTGTGCAAAATGGGTCTGATGCAACAAAGAATGCATTGAAAATAAACAGAGTTTAGGAGGTAAATATAAAAAGGGCAGGGCCAATTATGAGGAAATTGATAAATTAGAAACAGAGAAAACAAAGTAAATTTAAATAAAAAATGTAATGTGAACTAAAGAAAACAAAAATACAAAAAGAGATTCCTTCCTCTTAGGATTAACATGAACATTAAAAAGAAAACACACACATGCACACTATAGTTTTCAGTAGAGGGATGCCACCTTTGCAATCATCCCCAGTCCATCCTTGAAGCTCATTATTTTATACAGCCTTTCCTGAATTACTAGGGCTTTCCTCTCCTCTAAGGTTTTTCTAGACAGTGAAACTGTGACTGAATGAATCACATGAAATTGACTCAAAATGTGCTTCCATTATGAGACGATCATAGGGTGGAGATAGATTATCATTTTTTGAGAGTGATTAAAGTGGTTAGAAAGAGTTCTTGCTTATGATGTGGAGATTCAGTGCACTTTTGCCTCTGGTAAACAGATTTTGCAGGGTTTGCAGGATTTTGTATAGATTTAGTTTGACTGAATATTCAAATATTGGAACAGTGGGACAAAAGTACACCATAGGAAGTGACGGCTCTCTTATCCAGCCACTGTTTAACAGCAACATTCCTCCAGGTTGGTTAAGCACTATTTTTGCAACCAATAAGCATGACAGTTGAACATCCTTTGCTGTGAAAAATCTTGATTGCACTAATGCCTGCAATATCAACAGGGTGCATCATAAATTTGTCCCACACACACCAGGCCCTTTAAAATGCCCTGCAAATACCTTCCCTTCCCTTCTTTCTGTGAGCTCATAACACTGCATGCCCCCCCAATTATAAAATATGGCAAAATTCAGCCATCTTCATTTGTAGTAAAGCTAGCTCTCATACCATAGATAGTTATACTAGTGCTAACATAGCCCAACATATTTGTTTAGGAAAACCATGGAATAGTGCTCCATGTATGAAAATACCCCTAATTTGAACCCTTCCAAATCTTACTACTTCATCAAACTTTGTCATTTTTCATGATTTTACTAAGCTTGCATTTTGAGTGTCATTGAGAAGTAAAACTAACACCCTATTTAGAAATTACAGCTCCCATGTAAAACAACATATAAGTGAGGCTACATCAACTCATCTCATCCCTGATGTCCCATGTACTTACTAGCCCCTTTCCCCGTGTCTGCATGTACTGCACAAATGTATTCACTGAGGGGGCTCTACTACTGAGGCGTACCTCCCCAAATGGAGTATTTTACTTTCACTGTAAATAATGCATAGGGGGCACAAATGTGCTGAGTAGGAGATTATACTTTTGACAACCTTTTTCTGACAACTAAACATTCAAGAAATGTGCAAATGAAGTAACACAGAAAACAGAGTAATTGCCAGATAGCTTCTGAAAGCTCCATAAATCACAGTTGCAACACACCCAATTCTAAAGAAACGAAAGCAAATCTCCCTAGGTAACTGTTTCAGTTTTCCCCCAAGGTCATATCATACCCTTACCCCACCAGCAAAATTGGCAAGAAACCAAGAAAGTTGCAGCCATAAGCAACAGCAAAGGAATTCTTAGAATTCTTAACTTAAAGTGTACATGCCAATAGAAATTCTTTGTTATGAGGTACTATTTAAAATTACCGAATGACTATTTTGGTTAGCAAACTATATGCAACGGGTAATGAATAACAAAAGGTGTCTGCTAGAAGCAGCAGTAGTAATTTATTGTTTGAGCATTTTTAACCTAAAATGGCAGTATCAACATGTTATTTTTCAAAAAGCTACTCTTTTTCAAGCACAAGTACCTATATAATATTTTATGTACCTATCCCACCTATCACAAAGATCAGCAAATTGAACCATTGTCCAATAAACTTTAAGTACAGAATAAGCCACTGTGATAAGCTTTATTGCTTGAATCCTCACATGATGTTCTAATGATATTATATTATTTTAAAAGCATGATTTAAAACATTTGAAAAGTTATAACTTAGCAATATGTGCAACCTGATCAAACAGAAATCCTAAATGTTTCATGACTCAGACAACCCTGAAGATAAGAAAATACATATCACTTTCTTTCACGTTATAATTTTAAAAGAAATATACTATCCTATGAAAACTTATATACACAGGATTAATCCTATGGGAATAATTTCTATTGAAGTCAGGGGTCTTCTTTCCTGTAAACATGCATAAGACCAGACTACACAACACTTACCTTTGTGCTAACTTCCATTGATTTCAACTGAATTTAAGCAGAGTTATTTTTCTCTTGATAGCTCTTTACATCTTCCATATTTTTCAAGACACTGCTTGCAATCTTTGTCAGAAAATCAGTTATGGATCCATTGGAAATTCAAGAGGAAATTGCTTCTGCTCTACTTAAAAATGCAGACAAATTTCCCAACATGTTTCATTTGAGCAGAGTCATATGAATTGCATTGAATAGAATATATAAATCTGAACATGTCTGGATGTAAGTGGGCTGGCACTTAAATGATTTGCTTAAAGCCTCTGTGGGTTAGTACCCTCATTGAAAAATATGTGTTTACAGTGTCCACTCCTTCCTGTTGCCAGAGATTACCAGCTTACCTACATTTTGGATCTTCTCACTGGCTATCTTTTCGGCTCCTACTGAAGATCTTCCTCTTTCAACAAGCCTTTTAAGTAAAGACCTTATCCCAGTCTGTGTCTGTGTTGGAATTGCTTTTTAATGTGTTTTTAACTTTTCTGAAAAGAGATACTTTTAAAGCTTTTTTAAAAAAAATGTTTTTAAAGATGTTTTGATTTAATATATTTTAAAGTCTGTTTTTTGATGTTTTAAAGTGTTTTTAGTGCTTTTGTTTGCCACCCTGGGCTCCTATTGGAAGGGCGGGATATAAATGTAATAAATAACAACATCAACAACAAAAGCAATGGGGAGAATCCTCCATCATACCTCAGTACAGCAGGCTGTGTGACACACACTCGATCTGCTTCAAGCCCTCAGCATCTGTTGAAGTGGCTAGTTCATTTTGCAAAAATTGATTGTCTGAAAACTGCCCAGTGACTTAACTATGGTTTATTTACCACCAACAAACCCACAATATGAATCCATGGTTTAATGTTGGCTTATATACCTTTGTTTGTTTTAACTATGGCTTGGCATAGATACCCTTCCTTAACTATGGACATCCCACCCCAGATGCTTGCCAAGCTACAAAGGCAAGAAGCGAGAGCTACTGGAAAACAAACCAAGCTGTGGAGAAAAAAACTATTATTTGTTTGTTTGTCTGTGGGAAGACTCATGATTAACTTGTTTTGTTAAATCATGGCTTAAACAAAACACAACATAGCATTTCATGCAAACCAGGCCAGTGTCATCTTGGCTCAAATGTCTTTGTCTGGAAATGTAAGCTTGCAGATATGTATAGAAAGTCTGTACTGAGAAAGGATGGTCCCACTCCAGACAACCTTTTCAAATAGTTCCTTGACTTTTCTTCCCATCCAAGGTGGTTCTGAACATGACACTCCAGTCTTCTCTAGCATATTACCCTAAAAGACAAACTCCTATTGGGGAGGGGTATAAATTTTGATACTTTATGTTATGCTGCTTCTTAAAACAATAAAAATATATTATAAAAATAAAAGACAATCATAGTGGATCAGCTATAACAACATTATTCTCATTATGTTCATTTTTAAATAAATAAAACAACTGTTTCTACATACAAATGTGCATTCATATTTTGTAAAATATCAGCTTTATTCTTATGTGATTTCCTTATCAAAAAATGATAATTCCGCTTACTCTTTTCCACTTTCAGAATGATTCCAAACTACCCTTTCCTGTCATATCTACAATTGGAAGAAAGAGTCAGTGAATTCAGCAGGATTTACTTCATAGTATGTATGTTTAGTATTACATCCTTGGTCATGCAGGGCAATTGAAGTACCTAGGAACTCACAAGCTGATATCACTTTTGCCTGCCTGATGGGAGGTGAATGATAGATTATGGCAAGTACCTGTTTAGAATCTCAAACAAAGCACATCCAAACATGTATACTTTGGAGAATGGTGACATAACTCTCTGCTCACACTGCTGCTTTGCCAAAAGAAGAAAACACACAGGATAAAGTTAGAACTGTTAATGTTTCTGCTTCTGCCCTTTGTTGCTGACATGTTCATCCCAAAGGCATCAATGTAAGAGCATACTTTAGTCATAGAGGAGGTCCTGCTAATCTCTTGTCTAGTCTACAAAATCAAGTCTAAAATCCTTTCACAATTTCTGTAAAAGATTTAAAACCTTTTATCTAAGGTAATTCTAGTATCACACCAACGTTCTGCATAGACTTTGATTCGTAGTTTATAATAACATTCTCTTGTGTAGTACACTGCTACAAACTGCATTGATCACATATTATAGCCATTCTGCCCCTGTGTTATCCTATAGTTTTTTTTAAAAAGGAGCTAAAAAGACAAGGAGTAAATATTAAATGTAGAGGGACAAAATATATCTTTTTAGAGAAATGTGTTGATTACTGTAGTAGAATATATGATCAGACTGTCTCTTTAGATGTACTTTTAAATGTACTTTAGATGTGCTTTTTGTGACTAGTAAACTTGTAACATTTACAGTGAAACCTAATACAAGTCTACTCAAGTAAATTCCATTGGGTTCAATTAGATTTAATCCCAGGTAAGCGTGCATTGGATTGCAGCCTTAATTATTTCTTATGTTTGTTAGATTTTCTATGTTTATATAGATATATTTAAAAAAGAGATATGTAGAGTAATTCAAATAGATTTTGTTCATTTTCTTTCACTACCTCATACTGAGAATATGATCAGAATTTCCCATAGCCTTGGAATATATTGTTATTGTTCCCAGTTAAGGCTATTCTAAAATTTGCCTGCCTCATTTAGCATAGATCTTCAGTGTAAAGTTTCACAAGTCAGTGAGAGATATTTCATATATTTTACAGTCTTCTGTACAGACAAACATCATGGTATTGCAATACAGAACTAGTAAGTTACAACAGATATTAAAGAACTATAAGGGACAAAATCAGCAGGGAAATATTATTTACAAAGTTGGACCAGTAGCACAATGAATTTAGATCTAGAATTTATCTTACAGTATTTCTAATTATCTGAATTTTGACTTGTTCACACTCCAAACTGACACTAGATGTCACCTTCTCTCGCTAATGGACACTGACACATGATTCCTAAAAATTTTCATTTTCAGTTTAGTTTATGCTATGATTTGCATTTGTTACTTAAGCCAGATAGTTTGCTTCATGGAAACGTCAACACCATGATCTAGTTTTGACAGGAACAGCACAACATTGTTTTGGATAAAATTTCATAAATCGACTTCCGGGAAGGGTGACTTAGCCTGTGCCTGCTTTTGAGATGGGCTCCTGCCTCAAAAGAAGCTTATTCAGATATATCAGTCAGTTTTTTCTTTTTTTTTTGACTGATTAAACTTCTCCCGGGTAGGGAGAAACGAAGAGATTAACCTCAAAGCCTATTTTTGTTGGGACGACCAGATCTCATTAATTTATGGGACGAGGTCCAGCCGACGAAGGTGGGACGGATTTTCAACAGCAAGCTCTATCTGTTAAAGCGAACGTTCATCTTATCTTCTAAGAGAGAACGCACTAACAGGCAAGCACCCTTCTTTCTATATTTTTCTTTTACTTGACTTAAATTGTTGCTGTTTAAAAGAGATTTGCCAGATTGATCGGTTTTTGACATCTCACTGGGGAGCCGTAACTTCTCTCTGCTACGCACTAATTAATAGCTTATCTCTGTTTTTGTTGCAAAAAGCTGTCCTGGATTTGCATTCTAAAGATATACACAGAAGAGGGATTTCTATTCCAGATTTTTATTTTGAAAAATATTATACTGTTTTGAGACTACTCTCTTTTTGGTCTATTTTATTTTGACGAATCTGTTTCTTGACGATTGCCATTAATTGTTTCGATCCTGGGAACTGCATTTTGTTTACTTAACTATTGGAGAGATAAGGCTGTCTGCTCTGTTTATACTGTGATGTCACCAAGTTTGGAGTATTAACCCAATTGTTGCTGAAATAAGAAGTGGTTTTCCTATATTTTTCTTTTAAAATGGCAATTAAGAAAGTGGCTGAGAATCTGGAAATAACTATGTTTCAGAAAATAATGGATGAGATTGAGATAACGAAAATTGAATTGAGTAAAATGAAGCAGGAGATTAAAGATATAAGGGTCCCTGTGAGAGAGGTGACCCTGGAAGGGGTCCCTGTGAGAGAGGAGACCCCGGAGATTGGAACAGGGGTCCCTGTGAGAGAGGAGACCCTGGAGACTGGAATAGGGGTCCCTGTGAGAGAGGAGATCCCGGAGATTGGAACAAACGTGGAACAGGAACAAGATTTGGAGTCTATGGACTTTAGAAATAAAATCTATTGTTTGGAACTCAATGTTATCTCTGAAGAAATTAATGAAGATTCTAGAGATAAAGTTATCAATGGCATGGATTATCTTCTGGACTGGAATGATGTGATGGAGCCCAATATAGAGAAAATCTATGGAATTAACTGCAGCCATGTGACAATGGAAAAACTTTTAAGAGATGACCCAGTGTATTTTGAAAAAAAGAACAGAGATATGATTTTACAGCAGTATTTCAGCAACCTATTCAGAATGGATGGCAAGAAAATATTTGGGATAGAGGTAATTCCCATCAGACTCTTACTATATGACTATGGCTTTGACAGCAAGATTATTATGGAATACTGATAATGGAAGATTGGATATTGAAATTACTGGACTTAACAAGACTACTGAAGATGGAAGATGGAAAATGGAACTAATAGAGATAATAGAACAATGGCTACTGAAATTACTGAACCTAACAGATTCTGATGTGTTGGATTAATTGAAATGTTTATTTTGACTATGGTTATGACAATAAGATTATCATAATTAGTAATGAGATGGATTAATCGATATGCTTATCTGGAAAAAAAATTGATAGATATATTTCTTAAAGAATTGAAACCTCTCTTTGACTTTTTGTGGAAAGAATAAAGTAATGTTTATGAGATTTGATGATTAAGTAAGATAACTATTGGAGGAAAGTGATTTTATAATATGACTTAAGAGACAGGATTGTTATATATTATAGACTTATAACTGATTTGATCTTTGACAAATGGGAAGTCAATATTTTACTCTTTATTTTTTATTTTTGTTTTTTTTTTCTTTTTTTCTTTTTGTTTAACTATTTTTGATTTTGTTTTTTGTCTTTGAATGTTTTATGATTTTGTTTTGTATGTTTTATGAAAATCTGAATAAAAATTATTGAAAAAAAAAAAAAAAGATAAAATTTCATAAATCAGACTCAGCTCTAATTGATTTTTTCCCTCCTCTGTATGGTGGAATTCTTAAAAATTTGATCATCTTGAAGGAATGGTTCTAAAAATGACAGCTACATTCTAAAAATGTGGTTTTTGTAGGTTTAAGAACAATAGTTATTGAGCCAAACATATATTGGACTTAATCATATGATCCACTTCTGTTATGAAACCATTACTATGATGTGCAATATTTGATATTCCGTACTGGCACATATGTCTCTGCTTTCCCTTTCCACACTGAAAAGTGGGAAAGGTGTGCATATATTTCCTAGCAGGAACCTTTAAAAAGACAAGACTGTTGATTTCTTTGCTTTTCTTCTATGTGGTAGAGGTGCACAGGACTGACCTTTCCACGAATATACACTGAGTGTAAATTCCAAAGTAGGGGGCATTTTCTACCTCCAGTTTCCATCTCTATATGTTATTTGAAAAAGAAAAGCTCAAGCTCTGAATAGTCTTGGCATCATTTTAACTTTTCACATCAGGTGTTAAATTGTCTAAACAAATACCAGTGCTGGGACTACATGAGGGTAAACACCTTTTTTGAACACTGCAAAGGGGAAAAAAACAGCTGGGTAGGGCACAATGCCAGATATGGGGAAAACAAAGCACCCACTAGTTACTGATGCTCTGCTCTCAACAGCCACCTCCTAAAACTTTATGTTGCTTTTTTTTTTTTAAAGGCGGGGCCCTAATGCACATGGTTCGTATACAATATGTGGTTAACTCTGCAAAGGAACCTTAAATATCTCAAGTTCCAGAAAGGTCTTCATTATTGTCTAACTCTAAATCTTGTTAGTTTCTCAAGAATATATAGTTTGTGTCATCATCATAAACTGTTTGGTCATGATCAGCATTGCTAAAACACTACTGTCAATTAACTTCCAGTTATTTTAAGTCCAAGAGAATAACCAGTTTGAAACGTCCTTGGCTTGAAAAGTTTGTTGTTATTCATTTGGAAGCTGAAACACTTTGATTTTGTTCATTCATTATCTAAAGAACGAAATCTTTAGACATTACCTACAGCTTAGCCTTTTTATCCTGAATGGGCCTACTCTGAAAGTTGGTTATCACCCAGTTATTTTTTTCTACTGTACTTGGGTCATTTTGCAGTCCTCTATAAAAGCAGGAACAACAACAAAAGCATTGACACAAAAGGCTTGGCAAATTCACTGAAAAGAACAACATGCACAGACAAATGAGGGGTAAATCAGTACATATGGCAAACATGGTGCCCATTCAGACACTCATTTTACTACAATGAATGTGTATGTAACAATTTGGAAGGATGATGTGATGACTTGGTTACTTTGTTCTGCCAGAAGGCTTAGTATTTTTCAGTACTCAAAAATGATAGTTTGTAGTTGGAGAATCAGTCTCTTACTCCTGTCCCAAAACAATACAAGTCTAGAAGTCTCAAGGTGTGTGATATTACCTTCCCACTTTGACTGTAAGTCAAACTGATATGATACTAATCACCTATCATCTGACTATGATCCTAGTCATCTTTCTTGGAGTTGAAAATCTTTCCCATTACAATCAAATGTCAAGTAAGGCATTTGGGATGAGGGTATTTTTCTATTATTACTTCTATTAGGGTATTTTCTGTATTCTAGCACTAGATAGCCATGAGTCTAATGCAGGTTTGAGTTTCAAGTCAAGAGAGTAAAAAATTAAGACATTGGCAGAAACTAAGAGCACATGACACTACTTCAAGTAACCAAAAGAATCTGAATAACTAAACCCCATGCAAAGACATCTTGTTAAACAATAACAAGAATGGTGAACACTTATACAGATACCAATACATAAAAAAGTGATCTTTGATCAGGCTTGTAGTTAAAAAATTAACCTTATTGTTCACATTTTTCAAATACTTTTATGACAAAAAATATGCTTACAATGCAAATAATCATAAATGTGGTATCACAGGCAAATAGTTGTTTCAAATTAGGGCAAGATGCACTTTTAAGCACCATCAATTTAAATTGCAAAGGAGTCAGGCAATCCTGTGGTTCCAGCATCAGCATGATATAGGTAAGTTAGGCTGCAACTTAGGCTCCATTTACTGAATTCAACGGGACTTACTTCCGAGTAGACACAGTTAAGATCATGCTTTTATTAGTATCCTATATTCCTCCATACAAAAAATTGATGAGCAAACAAAAGCAAACACAAAAAAATAGAATAAAGCAATCCCACCAGCCACATCACCGCCAATTCTCACCAATCACAGAATGGCAGGCTGATGACATCTGCACATTAGTCTAGCGTAGAGGAAACCAGTCTACACACAAAGTGATAGGGAAAAGTCCTCATGATGTCATCCTATCCTATTCTACTACATTACAAACACATTCAGCAGGAGCCACTGTGGCACAGACAACAAATAAAAACCCACTAATCATGGGTAAGAGTGCACTGTCATAAGAGCACAAGAAAGAGCTTGTTATCATGCCTACTTAAATCATGGTAAAGAAGCAGTACTTCTCTTCCACCATGCATTGTTAGTTAGTCATTCAGCAGAGTTCTGTGTGGTTCAGGGCCTACTTCAGCTTGGCCCATGGGGTAATGTGGAAAATCATTCGGAAGCACACTGTGACATGGCATGCAATAAATAATTTTGTACATCACCTTGAGACACGTGTGGAAGCTGATTAAAACTCCTATGACAACTAATAGAATCATATATAGAGAACATCAAATGGCCACCATGCCCAATTTTCTACTGTAATGTGGGACCATCCATACCAATTCCCAATCCGAGATTGTTTGGGTTAACAATTGTTAACCCAAAGAATCCTGATTACAGTGTGGCACAGTTAGCGAACAGGTGCACAGCACTGTAGTAAGGTGCCTGCTGAGAAAATAATTCCAAATGATTCAGGCAAGCAAGCAGACTCATATACCTTGAGGAAGCAAAATATATCACAGCAGGCATTCTTAAGTAATTATTTTTATCAAAATAAATAAAAGTCTGCAGAAGTCTATTTTTGGGGCCAGTGCCAGAGAATGGCCATGTTGGGCCCTAGCCAAGTGCCCCTGCAGCCCAGAGGGCCCATGAAGAGTCACTCCTTATGATGGGAGGCTAGTGCTCCCATTCTGCAAACCACAGCAGTGTCAATTCCCGACCCTGCTACAGATAGCAGAGAGGGAGCTCCCAGGCACCCTCCTATATAGACTGCAGGGGCTTCAATAAGCCTGCACGCACACCCCACCTACCTCTCCCATTGCTGTGAATGCTATGTGCTCTTCACACGTATGCCTGCCATCAACCAAGGTGGCAGTGGAGGCTTCCCTAAGGGCTGATGTCCCTCCTGCCATCTTGGTTGATGGTAGGCATGTGCGCATGTAGCATACTGCACATGCGTGCCATCAACCAAGATGGCGGCGGGGGTATCAGCCTCTTAAGGAAGCCCCTGGTGCAGGCATGCACAACATTCACAGCAACAGGAGAGGTAGGTGGGGCGTGTGTGCAGGTGACGTGGGCTCGAGGCAGGCTGGCGCCCAAGAGCCCAGTCATGCCTGGCACCAGCTCTGTCTATTTTTTCCAATCATGGGAAAGAACAGGCAAGTGTATGCAGAATGGATTCAGAAGGCCCAGCTCCACTGTATCTTCACTATGAGGTAACTGCAGAAAGTCACTGTGCAAATTACAATATGGTTATTTATATAAAAATTAATTGATACAATTAAATAGTTGCAGACCTTTCTTTGTAATATGCTGAGTTCTAGTCTCCATGGCTTCTAATTCCAAGCTGTACAAAGCAAGTTGGAACAATCACTCAAATGGAGAACATATCTTACATGGGAAGACTGATAAAGATAGAGTTGTTTAGCCTAGCAAGAGAGAAAGAGAGCAGATATTTAGTTTCATTGTACACAAATATGAGGGAGGCCATCACAGTAGAAGGAAGGAATTTTACTGAGGTTAAAGGATAAGAACAAATATATTGAAGATAAGAACAAATATATTTAAGATGACCATTACTAAATTTAGGATGGAAATCAGAAACAAATTGTCAGGCACTATTAGAGTAATTCCTCTAATTGGATTCTCCTTAGCCCGCTGCACTGTCTTTAGCTAAATAAACTGATTATGTGGTGGTAGTATCAATGGCACAATAGAAGATATGTATAAGGGTGAGAATATTTGGGTCCTTCTTTGGACTATATTGTACCACAATAATGCCCAGCTGGTGCCAGCTCTGATTGGTGGGATAAACGTCTATAATATAACAAAATGAGATTGGGGCTAAACTAAATTGGTTTTCAGCGGGCCCTCCAATCCTATTTTTTTTATAACTGTAAGATGTGATTCTGCAGGAAAGAGTGTAACTAAAATGATCAAATCAGTTTTGTTCTTAGGTAATAGTCCTAGCCAGGTCTGTTAAACAATTGCTTTGGTAATGCTTGGACAAAAGCGTTGCCATAGAAACTAAATAGCTGGAGAATCTGGAAGGCAAGCAGAAAGGGGCATACAATTCTCTCCCCCTCTCCCCTAGTTGGAGGTGGTATCTGTATGTGTGAAGGGGAACAAAAGAAAAGACCAGTTTTTGGACTGAAGCTGGAAAGAGACATGGACAGAGGCCTGATTAGCTCTTTGTACAGAATCCAAGCTATGGCATTGGTGTCCCCTCTCAAAACAATGGGGAATAGGATTTGTTGGAGTGTTAACACTGTGAATCTTCCATTTTTGCTCAGCCTATATATGTGCAAACAAATTGTATATCTAAGTGACCAAACCCAAGGTATTCACTGGGATCCCTCAAATCTCTCACTGCACAGCATACGTAGCAATAATTTCCCAAGAACAGCAGTAGAAAGCAAAATACTTCAGCATTGCTGATTGAAATGTTGCAGCCTCCATGCGGATGGTGTTGAAAAATATGTCCACTTGGTTATATTCCATGAAGGAGGCATACATTTGGGGAAACTGCAATAGCTCAGTGGCAGAGCACATACTTTGAATGCAAAAAGTTCAAGGTTCAGTCCCTAACATCTCCAAGTACCTTTGCTATTCAGAGTAGAAAATACTCAGGGCTGGCACTGGGCATGACTGGGCCCTTGGGCACTAGCCTGCCCTAGGTTTACAGCGCTGTACGCTCCAACACCATCTCCTGAATAGGCCTGTCTGCCTACCTTCCGCATCAGTACACACCTATGTGCTGACCTACCATCACCTAAGATGGCAGCGGGGATGTCAACCCATTAGGGACACCCCCACTGCCATCTTGGGTGATGGAAGGAAGTGCGGGGCGTGTGACACTGATGCAACAGGTAGGTGGAGCAGGTGCCCATGCCACCTATATTGGGAAGGTGCCTGGGAGCTCCCGCTATGCAATCCATGGGAACTTCTGGTTGCTGGATCCCGCAACCCAACCCTGGTACAGAGGGGACCTCCACCCTAATGAGGCTCCCCCTAGGGACCCCTCTCAGCTTCAGGGGCCCTATGCCAGGGCCCAACCTGGCCACCCACTGGCACTGGACCTGACAATACTGAGCTAGATGAACCAATGGCCTGACTCAGTTCAAAACAGGTCCATGTGCCCACATGGTCAAGGGCAGAGTCTCCAGGTCAGTGTTACATACTCCATATATTTATTAGTATTTTCATCAGGGCCGGCCCCAGACATGCTGGGGCCCATGCATGTGCAGCTGTGCACTTGTGTGCCCCACCTACCTGTCTTCTGTCTTTTGCGGTTATGTGGGCTGCTCGAGCAGCACTACCATTAACCAAGATGGCGGACAAGGTTGATGGCATTCATGCGTGCTATGCACATGCATCTCTGCCGTCAATCAAGATGGCGGCAGGGGCATCAGCACCTTAGAGAAACCTCAGCCGCCATCTTGGTTAATGGTAGCGCTGCGTGCGCACTGCACACAACCACAAAAGAAGTCAGCAGAGAAAGGTAGGTGGAGCGAGGGAATGGCTGGCGCTCGGAAGTTCCACAGATCACGGAAGGGGAGTGGAGGGGCCCCTCAGGGGCCCTTGTAGCCCCAGGAGCCCTCAGCCAGGGCCCACATAGCCACCCTTTGGAGCTGGCCCTGATTTTCATGTATATTATTTTTATTAAATTTTCAATATCATGAAAGAAAAACAAGTTAAGGCACTATTACAAAACATGAGTTACTGTATATTACAATGATACAATCCCCCATCTCTCCCATGGAACAAAATAAAAACCTTATTTATCTGCAGAATAATTTGTCAGTACAAAGAAATGGAATGAGAATAAAATAGAATGCATCAGGCTTATAATGCTGTAGCCAGAAATTCTTCAGAAATGCTGTAGCCAGAAATAATTTACCATTGCTCTGTTTTAGGTAAGAAAATGAGGTATCTACAGTCCATATGCAAGACCGCTATGAACAGGCTCCACCTCAGTTACAAGGCCAAGAGTTGGGCGAATGCTGCTAGTGGATGCATTCATGCTCATCAATGTTAACAAAACTAATAAAGTCAAACCATACCATTGTAAGAGTGTATTTTTTCTTTTGCCCTCAAACTACTTTATATTTATTATTACTTTTACTGTATGGTTATGCAAGAAGCTTCAGATTACGTGCTCTGGAGTTTTTAATATCACATGCAACATATGTTATAAAATAAATATTTAACTAACCAGAAGATCAGCAAAATCTAGCCTATTTAGCATATGCTGGTATACAGCAAAATTTTTTAATGATGGTGCACACTGTAATTTTGTTTTTGAATTATGCTATTCTGAATATTATAAACTTCTTTCATTAAGGTAACTAATGACCCATTATTATTAATATATGTTGGAAATATACCAAGTTCATCCAAGTTTTCTTATCATATATGTTTGCATGAATTATCTTTTTCACTTATAAAATCTAAGTGTTTATTCCTTTACTTCTTCAGTTGTCCTACTGAAGACAAAAAAACTTCAAGTAACTTTAATCTTAGAGCGTAAGTCTCTATAAGCAGTCAAATAAAATAAAATTTAAAATAAACAGTGGATAAAATATAGTACGATTTAAGAAGGGGATGCATTTTCTGACCTTATTTTTATTCTTTTAAATGAAAGCTTAACTAATACATCTACTAAATTTAGGCAATGGGCCAGTGATTATAGCTAATCTGTCAAACTATATACTGATTCAAAGAGATGGATTGATTCCATAAAGGAAGCCACAGACCTGAACTTACAAGATCTGAACAGGGTGGTTCATGACAGATGCTCTTGGAGGTCACTGATTCATAGGGTCGCCATAAGTCGTAGTCGACTTGGAGGCACATAACAACAACATATACTGATTCAAGGTCAGTTTAAAATGCTTCCCATTCTTTCCCGAGTTAATCAGCCAGAGGAATGAAGTATGTTTCTGAAAAGGCAATGCACAATCAGAGCATGTTATTAGTTATTAGCATGGAAACGTGTGTGGGAAAGTGGAATATGAACAGGAATATCCAGTTCCTCCTGGAGGGTATGAAAGTACTTTTTATAAACTAACCGATAAAGCACAACATTTGAGAGGTGTTGTTTTGGATGTTACATTAAATCCTTTGCATTTTTGGCTCTATTGAATGAAGTGCTAGAGTTCAGCTGGAGCTCAAATTTGAGAATGGTGACCTAAATATGTACACCAACTTTCATCTCTGTATTTATTTATTTATTTATTTATTTATTTTATTACATTTTTAGACCGCCCTATAGCAATAAGCTCCCAGGGCGGTGCACAGCATAATAAAACAGGTTAAAATACAAAAACACAATAAAACATAATTAAAAATTTTCAATTTTAAATTCAAATTTTAAAATTTTTAAAATGCCTGGGCGAAGAGATAGGTCTTTACCTGGCGCCGAAAAGATAGCAAAGAAGGCGCCAGGCGTATCTCATCAGGGAGGGCGTTCCATAGTTCGGGGGCCACCACTGAGAAGGCCCTAGCTCTAGTTATTGTTCTCCGTGCCTCCCTATGCGTTGGGACACGGAGAAGGGCCTTCGACGTCGAGCGCAGCGACCGGGTAGGTACATAGCGGGAGAGGCGTTCCGCCAGGTATTGCGGTCCGATGCCGTTAAGGGCTTTATAAGTAAGAACCAACACTTTGAATCTGGCCCGGAAACATATTGGTAGCCAGTGCAGCTGGGCCAGGACAGGTGTTATATGATCAAATTTTTTTGTCCCAGTAAGAACTCTGGCCGCAGCATTCTGCACCAGCTGAAGTTTCCGAACCGTCTTCAGAGGTAACCCTACGTAGAGTGCATTACAGTAGTCCAATCTAGAGGTTACCAGAGCATGGATAACTGTGGCAAGGTTCTCCCTATCCAGATAGGGTCGTAGTTGGGCTACCAGCCGAAGCTGGTAGAACGCATTCCGTGCCACCGAGGCTACTTGAGCCTCCAGTGACAGGAGCGGATCTAATAAGACCCCCAAACTACGGACCTGCTCCTTTAGGGGGAGTGTAACCCCATCTAGGGCAGGTCGGGCATCAACCATCTGGGCAGAGAGCCCTCCCACCAACAGCATCTCAGTCTTGTCAGGATTGAGTCTCAGTTTATTAGCTCTCATCCAGTCCATTATCGCGGCCAGGCAGTGGTTTAGTACATTAACAGCCTCACCTGAAGAAGATGAAAAGGAGAAGTAGAGCTGCGTATCATCAGCATATTGCTGGAAACGCACTCCAAATCTCCTAATGACCTCGCCCAGCGGCTTCATATAGATATTAAAGAGCATGGGGGACAGAACTGAACCCTGTGGGACCCCATATTGGAGTATCCAGGGACTCGAGTAATGCTCCCCAAGCACCAGCTTCTGGAGACGATTCTTGAGGTAGGAGCACAGCCACCGCCAAGCAGTGCCTCCAACTCCTAAGTCCGCAAGACGTCCCAGAAGGATACCATGGTCGATGGTATCAAAAGCCGCTGAGAGATCAAGGAGAACCAACAGAGTTACACTCCCTCTGTCTTTCTCCCGACAGAGGTCATCATACAGGGCGACCAAGGCTGTTTCTGTACCAAACCCCGGCCGAAAGCCCGATTGACATGGATCCAGATAATCAGTTTCATCCAAGAGAGCCTGGAGCTGGTGAGCGACCACACGCTCTAAAACCTTGCCCAGGAACGGAACATTTGCTACCGGTCTATAGTTGTCAAGATTTTCAGGGTCCAAGGAGGTTTTCTTTAGGAGCGGTCTCACCACTGCCTGTTTCAGGCAGGGTGGTACCACTCCCTCTCGTAAAGAGGCATTGATCACCTCCTTGGCCCATCCGGCTGTTCCGTTCCTGCTAGCTTTTATTAGCCATGAGGGGCAAGGATCCAGAGCAGAAGTGGTCGCCCGCACCTGTCCAAGCACCTTGTCCACGTCCTCGAGCTGAACCAACTGAAATTCATCCAATAAAACAGGACAGGACTGTGCTCCGGACACCTCATTAGGCTCAACTGCTACAATATTGGAGTCAAGGTCCCGGCGGATGTTTGCGATCTTATCTTGGAAGTGTCTCGCAAACTCATTACAGCGGGCTATTGATGGTATTATTGCGTTCTGAGGACCAGAGTGTAAAAGTCCCCGAACAACCTTATAAAGTTCCGCTGGGCGGTTAGAAGATGACTGAATGGAGGCAGCAAAGTACTGCTTCTTCGCTGCCCTCACCGCCTTCACATAGAGCTTGGTAGAGATCTTCACAAGTGCAAGACCACAGCCGTCGGGAGTTCGTCTCCATTTGCACTCAAGCCGTCTCCTTTCTTGCTTCATCACTCTTAGCTCCGGGGTAAACCACGGAGCCAATTGAGCTCTGCAGAGGAGAGGGCGCACCGGGGCGATCGTGTCAACTGCCCGGGTCATTTCCGTATTCCACAGATTGACCAGGGTTTCAACAGGAGCGTCAGTTTTATCAGCCGGAAAACTCCCCAGAGCCTTCTGAAAACCTTCAGGATTCATTAGTCTCCGGGGGCGGACCATCTTAATAGGTCCTCCACCCTTGCAGAGGGGAGAAAACATTGTGAGCCTACACCTCAATAGGCAATGATCTGTCCATGACAGAGGAATAGATGTAAAATCCCTCACTCCCAGATCACCATCCCCTGCTCCAGTAGCAAAAATTAAGTCTAGAGTGTGCCCCGAAATATGCGTAGGGCCAGTAACAAATTGAGACAGCCCCATGGCTGTCATGGAGGCCATGAAGTCCTGAGCCGCCCCAGACAAAGCGGTCTCGGCATGAATGTTGAGATCCCCCAATACCATAAATTTGGGGGATCGCAACACCAAACCTGAGACCACCTCCGTCAGCTCAGTTAGGGAGGCTGTTGGGCAGCAGGGTGGACGGTACACCAACAGTATTCCCAGTCTGTCTCGCTGGCCCAACGTAATATGGAGACACTCCAGACCATTAGCTACCTGGATAGGGTGCCTAATGAGAGGGATGGAACTTCTATAGACCACAGCGATTCCCCCTCCCCGACCCTCGGATCTACCCAGATGCTGAACCGAGTACCCAGGTGGGCACAGCTGGGAGAGATTAATGCCTCCCAGATCGCTCACCCATGTCTCAGTAATAAACGCCAGATCGGCCGCCTCATCCACAATTAAATCATGGATGAGGGAAGCTTTATTATTTACCGATCTGGCATTAAGCAGCAGCAACTGGAGATCCGAGAGTTGGCTGATAGAACTACCAGCAATCCTGTGGATGTGGGGAGGACCGGAACACGGTACAGCCACCAATTGTCTGTGCCGAGTTCCCCTCAACCGGCATGTCCTCCTCACAATGCCATACCTCCCATTACCCGTCACTACGCTAACAGGGGCCCCCTCTGGTCCCCCCTCCCAATACCCTATCCTCCCGCCCAGGCACATAATAAAATAAAAATAAAATAAAATAAAATAAAAATACACACACACTCACAACATACAGTCATACAAACATCCACTCATTCCATTCAGGTCTACACAACAACCACAGTCCCATGCTCCATGCGCACCAACGCAGCTCTCAACCGTTCTTCTTCCCGGGAAAAGCGCCACCTGGGGCTGTTCAAGCTAGAGATCACATTTAGCCATGTTTTACATCTTCCCCAAGACACTTGTAAACAGGTTTAGAGGCCAGATTCAACCTTGAACCATGAACATGCACACCAATTTTCATTCTGCTGAGTCTTCACCTGAGATTTCACATTGTTGTTATGTTCTATATCTTGGCTTCCTCTTGTGAAAACAGGTGTGGATTGATGTGATATTTGAACTTAGAATACGTTCTGAACATGTGTAGAAAACTTAAATTCCAATGTTCAATGGAGTTATATTCCAAAGGAATGCCAAATAGGCCAGTTAAATCAGAGGCCTTACTCACTTAAATAGGTCAGAACTGTTTTACCAGGGAAACATAGGGTTCTCCACCCTATTTCCCCCCATAATACTGATTTAGATATTGATGGTATTTCCAAGATAATCGGTAGGCTGGGGGTGATCCTTAAATCCACCCCGTCTGCCTAATCTCCCCTGTAATTCTCTCCAGGTCATGTAAAAAACAATCCCCAAATGTGACCTCTGACATTGGCTATGGGGAAAACAACTTTGGCTATGAGGAAAATGGCTTAGAAGGGATTTGAAGGGGAAAATTGTGGGCAGGGGAAGCCCTCCTCTAATCTACAAATTCTCCCCTACATAAAAAATGTAAATGTACTGCCTTCGAGTCAATTTCGACTTATGCCGACCCTATTAATAGGGTTTTCATGAGGCTGAGAGACAGTGACTGGCCCAAGGTCACCCAGTGAGCTTCATGGCTATGTGGGGATTCAAACCCTGGTCTCCCAGGTCATAGTCCAACACCTTAACCACTATATCACACTGGCTCTCATTTCATTATCACATGTTTTTGGGTTAACATGTAATGCTGTCCTCTCAGTGACAAGCCACAAAAGCCAAATACATCTTGCTTGCTTTCCCCATCTTCTGAATGAGTCTGAATACATGGACTAGAAAAAAAAATCTTCATTGTGGAATGAAAGTTTTATAAAATGTATCATTTAATATAATTTAAATCTTGCCATGCCCATTTTCAACATATACACTACTGCAATGAAAAAGAATATTTTATGAAAAAATATTTTTCAAGCACGCCAAATTTAAGCAATATTAACAAGTGTTGTATGATTTTAGGCATATATCCTTGTCCTCTGTGTGTGTTTAGAGCTGCCTTCATTAGCATGGGACACTTTCTATATTTTGTCACTGTTAAAACAGGTACCAGACCTAATCACTATGATTATAAACCGTTATCATAATCCTGTGCCTATCATTCCTATGAGTGCTATGAAAGTTACCCTCTTGTAAATTTATAATCCGTATTATTATAATCATTTAGCATTTGCTCTAACTGGTTTGATTATATCCATTTAACTAGAAAAACAAGCTAAGATGATAGCTTCTGCATATCCGATTTTCACTGCAAATATTCATAACAAGAGCATTTTTTCTTTACTGCTAGCATTTTCTCTAAACACTCAGGCATGTAAGTATGTGTCTATGTCTAGACAGGAACTTTCTGCCTAGAACTACATATCTAATCTCCACCTTGTTGCTAGCTACTGTTTTTGACAGTCCCAGGTTTGCTGACTATCACATCCCCAAGAAGTCTGGCTCTATCACACAAATTCAGCAAACTGGTACTCCTAATAACGTTCATTTCAACATGTCAAGGAGAATGGCAGTCACTCACAGATACATTTTAGTTTTTATTTAGTGACCCAGTCACACTAGAACAGAAACAAATACAAAAGAAGATAATGGAAGCATAAATGCAAATTGCACAATGTACAAAAGTTGTTGAACTTTGACTTTCATGTTTGTCAATGCAATAAATTATCAAACATAATTGTGATTTTTCATTTTAGCTGTGTATGTATTGTATACATCAGTAGATTTGAAACATGACTATCTGTGGAATAAACTATTATTTGGCCTTCATTGTAGTTCTTTTCCAAAAGATCAGCTAGTCCTTTCATTAAGAAAAGGCCATATATTTTTCCAGCAAAGTACCTGAAGAAAGGAAATATTATGTGATTCACTTTGCAAATAATGGGATGATAAGGGATTAAACACATAAATTTACCAACATGTAGAAGATGCTTTAAATAATTGCTTCTCACAGCAGCTGTCTCTGCATGGCAAACTGTATGGAAGTTCACAGCGTGAATTGAAGATTTCCCCCCACCCTATTGCAAACTTTGGTTGGTAGGTTTTAATTGATGTGTAGAAATTTTTCTGATCCATGTGGTAAATTGTTGGCCATTCATAGCTACCACAGGGAATAATTTAAAGAAGCTACCATGTGTCAATAATTTTGTATGCCATTATCTTCATGCAGCAGCAATTTGATACACACAGAGAGACACAGACACACAGGATGCTTCTGTACATCAGAGTGGCTTATATATTTCTAAAAATGAGATATTATGTAGAGAGAAAAATGAGCTAGGTGATGGGAAAGAGGTAGATTATGGCCTAGCAGAACTTTGGTATTATGAAACTAATATATAGTAGTATTTGTTTGGTGATAGGATGAGTGTCCAAAATAACACATGAGGGCAGTGGCACATGTATTAATTTCATTTCATGCACTCCTGATAGGGGCCCCTGTTACTCTGGATCTCAGCAGGTGAAATAAATATGTATTCTGTCTATTATTATGTGTACTGTACCTTTAAAATCTGTGGTGTAGCATAGTGGCAAATTCAGAAGTGCAGGGGCCCTTCATGTTAGTCAGCCATGCCCCCTCCCCCTTTTTTGGCTGCGGGATTGAGAATTAGATCCTTGTTAATGCCTTCTCTCATAACAGACATCCATAGGAGCCAATAAGCATGAAAGGGGAGAGAGTTAACTACTGAGAAGACTCTTCTCAGTGGCTGATTCACCTCCTTTCACTCTCATTAGCTCCAATCAGCAGAAAAGGTCAAGGAAGCAGTGGCTAAGGCACTCCCCTTTCATGCTGATTGACTCACAGGATGCTGAAGACACTGGGACCCTGCTCCCAAAAAGGAATAGGGTCTAAGACCCCTCAAAACCCTGGAGGACTACACCCCTGGTGTCATATCTAGATTGGGGAATACTAGATTAGAGAAGATTGGCAGGTGGACTGTCTGGAACATGGAGAGCCTTCACTGAGGTGTGGTTATTTTAAGGCGAGTGGAGAGAGGTGAAAGATGACTTATTTTTGTGAGGTGCTTGGGGCAAGAGTGCCTGCAGGGAAGATGGCCGCGGTCCCACTTGATTAGGGGACTGGAAGGTCAATCACCCCCTGGGCAAAGCTTTGGTGGGAAGAGAATGCTGCCTAGTAAAGGGGTGGCGGGTCCTTCTTCCTTTATGAGGGCTCTCTGTGTCAGACTAAGGGCTTATCCAAACGGAGCGGGATAATCCACGGTTTCCATATTTGCTTTGTCATCTGATAGTCCTCACTTTTCCTTTTAGTTCACTCTTCCCAATTAAAAAAACCGCTTTTTTGCACCCGCACACGCAGCGGTAAGACCCCTACATTCTTTTCGCTTTTTCCAAGCTCCGCCTCTAAAATCTCCCCCATCAACCAATTGGTCAGCAAAACAATTACGTATGCTCCTCTCCCCCTTTGCAATGAAGCACAATATGGCTGTAAAGGAGTTCTCGCCTGGGAAGGAAAGGCCGCTGGTTGGTTTCATGCCTGCCTTGTTTGTATTTGCAATATTATGCTTAAATGAATGTATGCTTTTCTACCTTTATTGATATTTAAGGAGATACACACGCTGGCAATTGCACTTATTTCTCCAAAAAAGCAAGAAATGTATCACCCCCCGCCTTCTCCCTTTCCTTCCCAGGGAGAATGAAATTGACAAAGCTTTCTGGAGCAGGCTTGAAACCAACCAGAAGCCCTTTTCTAAGTTTCTATTTGCCATATTACACTTAAACCAATGCATGCTTTTCTGATTTGAAGCAAAAACCCCAGCAAGTACAATGAAATTGACAAAGCTTTCCAGAGGCAGGCTGAAACCAACCACACCCGGCTTGCTGTGCATTGCAGATCTCACCCAGAGCAGCCGCCCAGTTTGCAGGCTGGCAAAAAATAAAATGCATCTGCGCAGTAGTTGCAAACCCCCCCCAACACCCCACCATTGCGATGATTGATTCAATTTTATGAAGCCTCATGTAGCCTCGGTGGCATGGAATGCGTTCTTCCAACTTCGATTGGTAGCCCAGCTACGTCCCTACCTGAGTAAGGAGGATCTTACATCAGTAGTATATGCTCTGGTAACCTCACGTTTGGATTACTGTAATGCGCTCTACGTAGGGCTACCTCTGCAGACGGTTCGGAAGCTACAGCTGGTGCAAAATGCGGCGGCCAGACTGCTAACAAGAACGAAGCGGTCTGACCATATAACACCTGTGTTGGCCCGCTTGCACTGGCTTCCAATAGGCTTCCGGGCCAAATTCAAAGTGTTGGTATTAACCTATAAAGCCTTATACGGCGCGGGACCTCAATATCTGTCGGAACGCCTCTCCCGCTATGAACCGGCTCGTACACTACGGTCTGCTACGAAGGCCCTCCTCTGGGTCCCGACTCATAGGGAGGCCCGGAGGGCAGTGACAAGATCAAGGGCCTTCTCAGTGGTGGCCCCCGAACTGTGGAATAGTCTCCCCGAGGAGGTTCGCCTGGCGCCGACACTATCATCCTTTCGGCGCCAGGTTAAAACCTTTCTCTACTGTGAGGCATTTTAATTTTTTGTTAATGATTGTAATGTTTGTAATTTGATTTTAGCCTTTGCTGTTTTTAGATTGTGAAATTTGATTTTAGACTGATGTTTTTGTATTATATTGTATTTTATTGTATCTATGTTCACCGCCCAGAGAGCTATTGCTAGTCGGGCGGTATATAAGTTTTAAAAATAAATAAATAAATAAATAAAATTTTCCCAGGCTTATTCTCACACATGCGCAAAAGTGCAGATACGTGATTGGCTGGAATGAGGAGAAGGGGCAAGGGGAAACGCCCAAGAACTGCCCATCACCTGTAAAGTCCGTGGTATTGCATCCTAACTCCTGAAGGCACAGTGAATGATTCCCGATTTTAAAGAGCAAATCGCATTTTTGCCGGTATTGCAAGGAGAGGATTTAACCCGCGAAAATGCATAACAGTGCATTTGGACGACCGAAAAATAATGAACACAGATAGTGGGCGTGTCACACATTTTGCAGTCGTCTGGATGAGCCCAAGGCACCTTCGCCTGCCGCGATGTGACGGGGGGGGGGGGGAGTCAATGGTTCTGAGGAATGCTACGAGATAGGGGAGCGGGGAGAGAGCGAGACAGACTGCTGGTTACATCCTCCTCTTCCCTCCAATGTCCAGACAGGCGGTTCATGCTGAGGAAGCCGGGGGTGGCTGTGTGGTTGCTGCCAGATAGCAAGGGAGGTTAAAAGGGGTGTGTGAATGGCGGGCTCTGTTCCCTACCACCGCCGTCTCCCCTTGGGGGGGGGGTGAGGTGCAGAGCAGCCCAGCCCTTCCTTCTGCCGCTGCAGTACTATGACCCGCCGCCGCCGCCACTCCCCTCCTAGGGCTGTCATCGGGGACCAGGAGAGAAGCCGGGAGCGGGGGGAGAGTAGAGTCGGCGCCTTTTCTGAATGCACCTGGCCGGAGCTCCCGGGGGTGGAGGCGGAGCAGGAGGAGGGCAGTGAAAGGGACTTATCGGCAACGGCAAGGAGTGAAAGAGATGCCCCAAATAGGGCTCGCAGCTCGGCTAGGCTCAAAAGGTCCTCGGGTTGGAGCACCGCGGGGGCTTGTGGCGATGAAGCCTCGTCGTTGCCCTTAGCGGCCAGGAGATGCAAGGCATACCGGGCAGCCTTCGACCCTGGACTCCATGCTATTCCTTGCCCACGAGCTCCACCATGGGGAGCCCGTTCTGGCACCTTGTATTCCTAGGCTGCTCTGCCGTGGCTGCAGGTTGGTCTCTCAGAACTGGTATGTTGCGTGTGCATGTGCGTGTGCGTGAGCGCGCATGTGAGTCCTGTTCTTTCGCATTCTCTCTCTCTTTTGGGCTCCCTTTAAGTTATTTGAGGGTCTGCTGGTAATCGAAGAAGATTTGCTTTGCGGACCTGTTCCTGACGACAAAAGTTAACGAGCAGTTAAACCCTGGAGTTGCTTTCAGCCACCTACCAACTCCACCTCGAACAAAGCTGCAGGATTTGGACGCCTGTCAGTAAACCTAAGAAGCGCCTCTTATTGCCTGCAAAAAAAGAGCTCCTAGTCTTAACTGAGATCAGGAACACTTCTCTCCTCACCTCCCCTTTTAAATGCCTCCGAGGTAAATGAGATAACACTGGCTTTTCAAATAGTTGCTGGCTCTTCAGTGACTTCAGAAGAAAGTGTTAAAAGTCAAGTGCAGTGCAAGAGAGACAGAAAGACAAACAAGGTCTTCCCACGAATAATGGGATAATAGTAATTTGTACTATACAAATATACACCTATTTGTACTATACACCTATTTGTACTATACATATATACACCTAAACCCCAAACATTTTCATCACGTGACTCAGAAAACAAAATCTGGGGAAATGGAAATTTAAAAACAGCGAGTATAAGGGTATCATAAAAAATAGATGATGGCCTTTCATTTTTTCCTTTCCACACTAGAAAAAAAATGATAAACTCTGGAGCAATGGGCATTCATCTTACACATTTAACATAAGAGTGAAACGGTACAAGCAATAATCATTATCATCATTAGTATCTATTATGAACTATTTCACATTTTGTTTGGTAGAATCAGCTGCTTAAGGTAAGCACCTAAATTATATGGACTTTTAAAAAAGTTGAACATAGATACTATTTTAAAAACATAGCAGGAGGATTTACTCTTCTCAAAGAGAATGTACTAAAAATAACCTAATTGTTTAAGGAGAAACAGAGGCTAATTCTAGGCTAATTTAGGTAGTATGACTTGTGTCAGAATGTGTATTCCTGTGAACCTGTTCCCTGGTGGTCTTGTGAAGAGCAATTGTCCTGAATTCACAGCATCTATGAACAACTTGTGCATTTGCACCCATATCCAGCCACAAGTTACATGCTGGTGGTTTGCCCATAGAAATTATGTGAATTGTTTCTTAATAGTTTTATGATTGAAACAAAATGAAGAAAGCAACTTTCATGCAGCCACATTCTTTGAAATGTTTTTTCCCCCTATCAGGGCTAGACAGGACAAGGACCGGATAACATACTGCACAGAAGAACTATGCACCACTATCTTTTATTCACATCTTACTCTGAGGGGAAAGCTGAGCACTTACATCTTTCCAAATTGATTGCTACTATTGTTTATGCACAAGAAAACGAGCTCAAAGATCTACAATGAGATAAACACCTGTATTGGACTGACCCTTGCAATTGCCATCCTATGGTGTCTGCATCATTGTCCTTCTGACAAAAGGACATATTCCCTAATGTGAATGGGCCTAAAGCAAGGAGAAGATGAGATATAAAGCAGAAAGATAACATTCATTCACACTCTTATTCCAGGAATAGATGGCTATTGGCCTTAGGATAGCCTAACCTGGTGTACACTGGAATTGCTTTTTTCCATTATTTAAACTTTGTTTTTTTGGCTTAGATCCATTAACCAATAAATATTCTACTTTTAGCTACTATCAATGTAGAGAGGGAGCTTCATCTTCAGTGATGGGACAATGAGTATTCGTAAATTATATTTTTATTTAATAAAACATTACCAGAAGCTAGTGATGAGAAAATGAGCCTATTTCAGAGTGATTAAAAAAAAAACTTTGCAGATCTTTAGACTTGAAATATATATTAAAGTAACATTTACAGTGTGTCCTTCAAAAATTTTTATTTGTAAACTCATTAGCCTTTCAAATGGATGTCATATAGTCAACTTTGTAAAATGGTTAATGGAAAATTAGGGAGGGAAATATATTTTGGCTGAAAAATGCATCAATAGGAAGCATATGATTTAGCTCTGAATGTTTAACAGGTGAGTCCTGCTGTACCTTGTGCATTACTAGGCTCCTGGACTCCTACTGGAAGAAAGGGTGGGATATAAATCTTATAAATAAATAAAATTAATGTAATTAAATAAATAAATAAATAAATACTACAGATTTTTTTTCAATGGCATATATACTACATAGGCTGGAAGGTAGTGTGCAGTTAACCATAAATATTAAGAGAAAGAGAAAGGAAAGGTATCTCTCTGGAAAGAGAAAAATGCCTTCACAATCTTATGGTTGATGGTGTAAAAAAATACTAATTTTCTATTCATTTTGCAAAGTTCTAGTGACTGATAGTACAATGCCAGAAAAATGTCACATAACATAGACTGGAGTTATCAGTATTCTTCACTCAATTTTTCTTACTTGGACTACATTTAAAAAACATATTGTATATTGCTGTATGTTGTCAAATTTCACAGAAAAACAACTGTATTATGTTAGTTTAAAATTGTCACCACATGCAGATTTCTCTTTGACTCCATGGCAGTGAAACCCACCACCAATTAGGAAACTAAACAGAAGATTCTAATGTGACCTGAAATAAATGAGGAATGTTTAGAATTGAAAAATACTATATTTTCCTGATGCTAAAAGAAGACAGTTCAGGATTTGTTGGAAGATTTCAGTATTATAAAAGTAGAGTTGAGTGTCAGAATGATCCTGCAAATTTTCAAACTTTAGTTTGCCACTATAGGAGACAGATAATTGGCTCAACAAGCCAAAGATGATTTTTTTCAGAAAGTGAAATTGTATCCTGGTACACAGTGTGTAGTACCTGTTCAGAGTCACAGAATATTCATGAGTTATATATATATATATCCGGAGAGCTGTGCAGATTAGTTAATGTTTGTACAGCATTTTGAAAAGGGCTGGATGTTAGTATGTGACTTTTACAGTTGTATTTATTTTTGTTAGCAGAAGTGTGCTCTATAAATTCAAGCTGGGATGGGCCCATTTTAATCTTCAGCCTAAAATATTCTGATTCATTACCCTGATCCTAAATGTGTTTACTTAGAAGTAGGTCCCATTTATTTCAAATGAACTTACTGCATACTGCTTAGGACAAGAGTCAAAAGGAGAGACACACAAGGAAGGGGCTAGAGGAGAAAGATCATACAGGAAATAGTTGGTCCGTATGTCATAAGGAAGAGAATTCCAAAGAAAAGGAACAGAGAGAGAAGGGAAGAAGAGAGAAAATAAAAGAAGGAAGCTTAGGTTTGTAGAACAAAAGAAGAACCTGTAAAGGAATATCTGAAGAACCAGTGGGATGAAGCAAATAAGGGAACATATAAAGAAAAGTAGAAAGATAGAACAATAGAATGTAAACATTTGTAAACGAAAAAAATAAGTTGAAAATACATATTGAAGAATAGGAAGACATTGGAGGGAGAATGGGAGTGATATAATCAAAATGAAAAGCAGGATAAAGAAGCTAAGCAGCAGAGTAAAGAACAAGCAGATATGAAGGTGGAAACAGGAAAGGAGGACATTACAATACGCAAGAGAAGACAAATTAAGGAAATAACCATAGTATAGCCTAGAGATTAAGAAGATGAAATGACAGGAATTTGTATAATTCCTCTCCATTCAGGTGGCTGATCTGTCCACCCAAGCAATTGTTTCTGGCTCTCAAAGATCTCGGCCATTTTGACAGCAATAGCAAAAAGATTATTTTAAAAACTAGATAGAGTACTGCAGTAGGTGGAGCCCAGAGGCCTGCTGGTGATAAAAATTGCACCTTTTCTGGTCATGAGATTGATCATTTGATGAGCGAAGACCCCCTCCTCAGTTGATCTGCACAGATCAGCCGGTGTATGTGTATGTGTGCTTGTGAGTGTTCCATGTGTGTCCACTTTTGGCCACACCCACCCTGACAAGTGATTCCAGAGTACTGACCAAGGATAAATGTGGCCTTTGGGCAAAAAAAATTAACCTCTGATCTATAATCTGGACACTTAAGAAGGTTGGATTACCTCACAACCTAGCAACAAAGAAAAAGAGGAATAGCAGGAGGACATGGAAGAAGCTTAATTCAAGGAAGTAAACTTCAGCCAAGAAAAAACAGTTTGAAAAATGAAAAAAAAATGGAGCAGGAAAATATGAATTAAAATTATAGCTAACTTGAAAAGAGTTTAGAAGCCAAATTGAAAGAGAAAGGCTAAATGATAAGTATCTAGAATTGAACCAAGATCAAATGAGAAAAAAGGAGAACCAGAAGAGAAATTGAAAAAGAATCTCCTGAGAGATGAGAATACAACCAAGGCAGCACATTAGCATGAAACTTAGATCACATAAATAAAAAAGGGACTAATACATAGCATCAAAAACAACAGAACTCTAAAGAAGCATAGAAAAAACCCTGAGATTTAACATTTAGTAAATGCCTAATAATGGTTCGCCTTAGGTTTATCCCACCCACTTTTGCCTTGGATCTTATATGTTCTACCAAAACACGCCTTAGACTTTTATTCTGCTGCTACCAGCTCCTTTATAAAATACTATTCTGCCTCTGAGTAGGAGCCCCCTGTGAAGATACTGTTGGGGATGGTGGTGGTCATCCCCTTAGGAATAAGTCCTTCTCTGACCCCCTCCCTCAACAATATGTTTTAAAAACTTTTGCGAATCAAGAGTGTTTGGTGTAGGGTACTGTCTTGTCCCTAGGATATTTACTCACTTGAAGGTGTTCACTCCAAAATGTTCCATACCTGTTCACGTTGCAGTAGGTAACACCTCCTTTGAAGACAAACAGCGGCATAAGTCATGGAGTATTAAGGTCCTAGCACTGGAGAGTTGGGGAAGAGTGGTAGTTAGTTGTATGTGGCGTTCTTCAGTACTTCTTGCAAAGAGCCTATTAAGATTTACACTGAATAGTTTGGTTCAAGGTCCTTAAGAACAGCACATTATATAGCACATTTCAAATGTTTAAAGTGTTTCACATAAAATATCCCAGTAACCCTCAGTGCTGTCATAGGCCAGTATCATTATTCACATAGTACAGATTCAGTGGTGTGTCTCTGTGTTGTGCTGAAGCTCAAAGTATAAAGGCTTGCTTGCCTAAGGTCTTATATTCTTTGTAGGTCAAGTCAAAATTTAGGTGTGCTTGTTTTATGAAAGACTACAAAGTCATAATTTGTTACTATGTAATAGGCACTCTTGGCGGATAATAATTTATGCTTAGTTTTTAATTAGCAACCTTTTTCCTACTTAGGACTAAGCAGTGTTATTGAAGCTGGGTCCCACTGTGACAAGGCGTGCAATCCTCGAATGGGAAACTTAGGATATGGACGTAAGTTGTGGACAGATACAAAGTGTGGGAGCAACTCCACAGAATTTTATTGTTCATACAGTGAGAATGCAGACTTCACATGCAAGAGGCCTAAGTGTGGTAAATGCAATTCTCTGCATGCCCATCTGGCTCACCCTCCCTCTGCCATGGTTGACTCATCCTTCTGGCTGCCATACACGTGGTGGCAATCAGCACAGGGGGTGCACAGGGAGAAGATCCAACTGAATTTGGAAACCGAGTTCTATTTTACTCACTTAATCATGGTGTTCAAGTCACCAAGACCAGCAGCCATGGTCTTGGAGCGATCTCAGGATTTTGGGAAAACATGGAAGCCTTACAAATATTTTTCCACTAACTGCTCAGCAGTCTTTGGGCTGGATGATGATATAACCAAGAAAGCGGCAATTTGCACTTCTAGATACTCCAGTCATTTCCCCTGCACTGGCGGAGAGGTGAGTTAATTAATATATCAAGACCTACAAACAACTAAAGCTGACTCTAGATTTATCTTGGCACCTAACCTTAGTGTTTGTTTTTTTTTACAATATCTGCATTAACATGTCACTCTAAACCAGGGATGGGAAACCTTTAGTCCTCCACATGTAGTTGGACACAATTATTATAATCTGTTATCATTGGCTATGCTGGCTGAGGCTGGTGGGAGCTGGTCCAACAATATTTGGAGGGCCACAGGTTCCTCATCCCTGCACTAATCCATGATTTAGCTTTAGGATTATATGCAGAAGCCGCACTGAGTGTTGGTCTTGTACACTCCTCCCTCTTGTGCAGCTGAGGAGTTTGGAAGCTTTCGCCCCTGCTTTTAGTTATCCACAGCATTCTGTGTCATCCCAGACAGGAACTGTGGTTAACACTAACTATGGTTTATTTCCAAGCCAGTTTCAGAAACCGCAGTTTGAAGTTAGCTTTTTAAAAATTAACTGTTGTTAGTGTTAATAAACGTTTGTTGTACCACACAACAGGACAAACTACAGTTAAGAGAAAGCAAAAACTTTCAGACTCCTCCTGTGTCAGAGGCAAACTGCAACTCACATCATACTAAATCAGGGGTGGGGAACCAGGGGCCGAAGGCAGCCCTCCGGGTCTCTCTGTTCAGCCTGCAAGACTCTCCTCAGGCAACAACTTCCCTCCAGACCACATCCCTTTTCCCAAGGCCCACAATGACCATACTCCATCCCTCCTTGATGGCTTCTGACTGGCTAGAATGTGTCCTAACACTGTGATTTAGCTTCTTGCTTACCTGAATGGAGAGATCTGTATGTAGAAACCTTTGACTTTTGCGTGGCTAGAATGTGGCCTACCATACAAAGGGAGGAGTCACATTTGCAGCTCCACCCACTTTTTGCCCCTGGCCCCTGAAGATTGCCCATGAGGCAATGTGGCGTTTGGTTTGAAAAAGGTTCCCGGCCTGTGTGCTAAACCATGGTTTAGTGAACATGCAAACGTGGTCAGCAAATACAATGCTATATTTAAATTTTTTTTGAAAGGTTTTAGAAATTTGTTTAAAGGAATGTCAGACACGATTACACTGATAACTTACATTTTATTGTTTTATTATTCTATTTCCCTATGTTTTGTTGTAGCTCTTTTCTGCTCTTATAACTCATGGAGAGTTATTGGATAATGTAATCTTTACCTGTTACATTTTGAGGTTCAATACTCTTTTGTTTGGAAGCTTCGGCATTATGTCATTTGCTTTTTCTTTGAGTATATGTGCTTAAGAAAGTATAGTTAGCTTTGTATTTTAATTACCAGGGATGCCCATTTATTTTTATACTACTGAGTGGTGGGAAGTTATCTACAGACAAGGAGATTCTTTTGCCTGCTATGATGTAAAAGACAACCATCCTAAGACTGGCAAGTCAGACACAGCTATCAATTTCTGTATTTCATGCCTATGCCTTCAGTGTTGGAGAGTCCACCATCTCCCTAGGAAATTGGTTCCATTGTCATACTGCTCTAACAGTTAGGACATTTTTCCTGAAGTTTTTCAGGAGGAAATTTCAAAGGGTCAGAGTATTCTGCATTGCTTTTTGTCCTTTCCCATGACAAGTAGAAGTAGAATATATTATGCAAAGTTGGCAAATGTGTATACAAGTAATCATAAATTATCCACACTGCATAATTCAATGTTTCTTGTATTACAATGTTTATTTTTATAGTATTGTTTTGAGCATCTGTAGTGCTCAGTCTGCATGGTAACAGCACTGTAGTCAGACCACTTGGTTTATTCCACCAGCAGTAAGTAGGGAGGAGTTAGGAGGGTGCTGAGCTGCTAGGACCTCTCTCTTGAGCTTTGTTGATACTCCAGAGACAAGGCTGTAGACAAAATGTAGGCTTGGATATAAATTCAACTCTTTCCTTTCATTGTCAGTCCCCCACTATAAAGACATCTGACGTGAATGACAATGGGGAGGGTCCCTGTTTGCAAACTATCACGAGGACAGAAAGACAGCTGAAACAGTTACATTTATTGAACAGTATCAGTGAATTCTGAAAACAACACAAGAATGGAGTTATTATTATTATTATTATCTAAAATTTATTTGACGCCTATCTGGCAGGACACCCTGTCACTCTAGGCGACGTACAAAGGAATAGAAATACAAACGACATATCAAAATATAGATCAACAGATACATAATAAAATACTGTTCACAATAAAACCCCAAAAATCAGACCACCCCCTTAGCCAACCTAACAGTAGCTGACAACCTTTTTGCTTGGAAGAGTCCTTAAACCACAGAACGCTGCTCTGCCATTCTTTGTGTCCAGTCCAGTCCCCACTGGTAATGTTAATATAGAGCTCTGATGTTAGAAACAATGCTGTCATCAAGATAACGCTCAGCCATTGTAGGGCACTGCATTGGAATTGCCTTTATACAAATCTATAGATTTGGAATACTGTGTACAGTTCTAGTCCCTGCATCTCAAAAAGTTTATTGCAAAGAGGCAAAAGGTATGGAAAAGGGCAACCAACATTATTGTGGCCTGCAGCAACTCCCCTGTGAAGAAAGGTTACAATGTTTGAGGCTTTTTAGTTTAAAGTAAGGAGGAACATGATAGAAGTGTATAAGTGTTAGGGATGGGGTCCATTGGCCAATGCCAGCTCAAAAGCATTCCGTCAACTTAGCAGGCTGGCATTAATTTGAGTTAATTCTTTATCCACTAGCTGCTGCTTTTACCAATCTGTGTTTGTTTGGTTTTTGCTTGAAAAAATATCGCTATTAATATTGATATTTTGAAGGAAATAATGATATTTTGAAGGAAATGTTGATATTTCCTTTAAAATACTGATATTTTGAAGGAAATAAAATATCAATAATATAAAAAAAATCATTCTTAAAATTGATGTTTTAGAGGAGGATTTTTTTAAAAAAAAGTCCATTTTCAAAAACAGCTGTGGAAATTCGGTGCATTAAAATCCAATCCTCAGCTATTGAGAATAAGTAAATCAATGGAAAATTTGGTACCAAATCTGAATTGGGCAGAATTCTATCACATCCCTGTTAAATGTATGCACTATGTAGAGAAAGAAGATAGGAAAAAGTTTTTCTCCCTGTCTCATAATACTAGGACCAGAGGTCATCCAATGAAAACAAATGGTGGGAGGAGAAGTATTTCTTCACGCAGTGCATAGTTAAACTACCTTGAGATGTAGTGATGGCCAGAGATGGCTTTAAAAGGGGATTAGACAATTCATTGAAGATAAGGTTATCAATGGCTGCTAGCCATGGTGGCTATGTACTACTTTCAGGCAGCATGTCTCTGAATATCACTTGCTGGGGAACATGAACAGGAAAGTGCTATTGCACTCATGCCCTGCATGTGGTTTCCCACTAGCATCTGGTTGGCCACTATTTATTTATTTATTTTATTTTATTATACTTGTATACCGCCCCATAGCCGAAGCTCTCTGGGAGGTTTACAGTAACTAAAAACATTAAAAACAAACACACACATTCAAAACACATCTTCTAAAAACAATTTAAAACACAATTTAAAAAACTTAAAACAATTTAAAAAACACATGCTAAAATGCCTGGGAGAAGAGGAAAGTCTTGACCTGGCGCCAAAAAGATAACAGTGTTGGCGCCAGGCGCACCTTGTCGCACAGATCATTCCATAATTTGGGGGCCACCACTGAGAAGGCCGTCTCCCTTGTTGCCATCCTCCAAGCTTCCCTTGGAGTAGGCACCCGGAGGAGGGCCTTTGATTTTGAACGTGGTGTATGGGTGGGTTCATATCGGGAGAGGCGTTCCATCAGGTATTGTGGTTCCAAGCCGTGTAAGGCTTTATAGGTCAAAACCAGCACCTTGAATCGAGCTCTGAAACATACAGGCAGCCAGTACGAGAGGGCCAGAATTGGTTTTATATGTTTGGACCGTCTGGTCCCTGTTACCAATCTGGCTGCTGCATTTTGCAGAAGCTGCAGTTTCCGAACCATCTTCAAAGGCAGCCCCACGTAGAGTGCATTGCAGTAATCTAATTTGGAGGTTACCAGAGCATGGACAACTGAAGCCAGGTTATCCCTGTCCAGATAGGGACGTAGTTGGGCCAGCAACCGAAGCTGGCAGAAGGCACTCCGTGCCACCGAGGCTACCTGAGCCTCAAGTGACACAGATGGTTCTAGGAGAACCCCCAAGCTATGAACCTGCTCTTTCTGGGGGAGTGCAACCCCATCCAGGACAGGTTGGACATCCACCATCTGGTCAGAAGAACCACCCACTAGCAGCATCTCAGTCTTGTCTGGATTGAGCTTCAGTTTATTAGCCCTCATCCAGTCCATTGTCACAGCCAGGCACCGGTTCAGCACATTGACAGCCTCACCTGAAGAAGATGAAAAGGTGAAATAGAGCTGCGTGTAATCAGCATACTGATGGCAATGCACTCCAAAGCTCCAGATGACCGAACCCAATGGTTTCATGTAGATGTTGAACAGCATGGGGGACAGAACTGACCCCTGCAGAACCCCATACTGGAGAGTCCAGGGTGCCGAGCAATGTTCCCCAAGCATCACCTTCTGGAGGTGACCTGCCAAGTAGGAGCGGAACCACTGCAATGCAGTCCCTCCCACTCCCAACTCAGCCAGTCTCCCCAGAAGGATACCATGGTCGATGGTATCGAAAGCCGCTGAGAGATCAAGGAGAATCAACAGAGTCACACTACCCCTGTCTCTCTCCCGACAAAGGTCATCATACAGGGTGACCAAGGCTCTTTCTGTGCCAAAACCAGGCCTGAAACCCGACTGAAATGGATCCAGATAATCGGTCTCATCCAAGGGAGTCTGGAGTTGGACCGCAACCACTCATTCAAGGACCTTGCCCAGGAATGGAACATTTGCTACCAGGCTATAGTTATTAAGATTTTCTGGGTCCAGGGAGGGTCTCTTCAGGAGAGGTCTCACTACCGCCTGTTTCAGGCAGCCAGGGACCACGCCCTCTCGCAGAGTCATTAATCACTTCCCTGGCAGGCTGTCCCGTCCCTGCTAGCTTTTATTAGCCAAGCAGGGCAAGGATCCAGCACAGAAGTGGTTGCATGAACCTGTCCAAGCACCTTGTCAACGTCCTCAAGCTGTACCAACTGAAACTCATCCAAGAAATTGGGAGAAGGCTGTGCTCTGGATACCTCGCTTCTCAGCAAACCTTCTTAGGTCAGTTTCACACATGCAGTTCAAAGTAACTCTTGCTTTAGTCTGGTTGGTAATGCAAGCATAACATCTGCATTAGTCAGAATATTCATTCATATTACAAACAAATTCCTTGTTTTATCTGTCATATGTACAATGATAGCGGATAAGAGAAAAATCATCTTATTTGAAATGTGGTGTTGGAGGAGAGCTTTGTGCACACCATGGACTGCGAAAAGACAAATAATTGGGTGTTAACAAATTAAACCAGAACTATCACTAGAAGCTAAAATGATGAAACTGAGGTTATCATACTACTTTGGACACATAACGAGAAGACATGACTCACTATAAAGGACAATACTGGGGAAAACAGAAGGAAGAAGAAAAAGAGGAAGGCCAAACAAGAGATGGATTGATTCCATAAAGGAAGCCACAGACGTGAACTTACAAGATCTGCACAGGGTGTTACATGACAGATGCTATTGGAGGTCAATGATTCATAGTGTTGCCGTAAGACGTGATTGAATTGAAGGCACATAACAACAACAATGTTCAATGATCAGATGCTAACATATATAATGCCACAGATGGCTCAAAGAGTTGAAACATCCTTAGCCATTATACCACATGAGATCTCTCCAGTTGTTGTTGCAGTTGTTGCTTCTATACTGCTTTACCTCCCAGTGAAGCCCAGGATGATGAACAATAGAAAATATCATAATTTTGAAAAATAGAGGGGGCCCTCTTGGTAGTTCCACCACCCCAGAAACCCAGGTGGTGGTGGCCCAGGAGAGGGTATTCTCTGTGGCATCCCCTAAGTTGTGGAACTCCCTCCCCACAGAGGTGTGTCTGGCAACTTCACTATACAGTTGTTGGTGAATACTGAAGATGTACCTCTTTAGCCTAGCTTTTGACACCTGAGATGCATATTTGTAGGATCCACCCTATTTTTGTGATGTTTGTGATTTCAAGTTTTTTTTTTTTAAAAAATAGGGATATATTTTAAAGTGTTGTAACTTGCCCTGGAACCTCAGAGTGAAAGGCAGGTAATAAATTAAAATAATAATTATAATTGAAATTATTATGATTTAAACATCTCTAAAACCAAGCATACATAGACAGCACCAGCTGCTGAAAGTCCTGTTGACATTCATGTCTGAAAAACCCAGGCAAACAGACAAGTCTTCAATTATTATCCAAAAGCCTTGTTTATGGGATAGACACACCCACCCTGGGAGGGAGTTCCACAAATGGGGCACCACCATGGAGAAGACCCTGTCATGAATCACTGCTCCACAGGCCATACCCACTGGCAGTCCCACCAACAGGGCCTCCCCTGCCAGGTTGGCAGGTATGTGCTGAAGACGTTGCTGCTGCATGTCTGTCGATTGTCAGGCATGTATTTAACTTTGTAGAGAACAGATCACAGTCCTTTATTTTATCAAATAAATTATAGAGTCCCATGTTACTGAAAGGCAGCCCATTTCAGACTGTGATAGCAACATACGTATATGCCACATAGTTTACAACAGTAAAAGAATAATGCTACATCCCATCAAACAAGGGAAACGCAGGTAGGCAGAATTAAAATAGGCAGTCTGGGATTTCAGCCAAGATACTAGAAATGTTTTGTTTATTTATTTATTTATTTGTTTTCTATCCCACCCTTCCTCCCAGCAGGAGCCCAGGGTGGCAAACAAAAGCACTAAAAACACTTGAAAATATCATAAAACAGACTTTAAAATACATTAAAACAAAACATCTTTAAAAATATATTTTTTAAAAGCTTTCTCTGTTAGGTTTTTATTATGTTATTTGTAATGCTAGCTAGCTCTTATTTCATTGTTTAGTTTTGTAAAATGTGTTGTTGTTTTTGTAATATTTTATATGAGACATTGGAGAATGTTGTAGATATTGTTATAACTGCTCTGTTGGTTTTGTTTCATTTATTATGTTATTATGTTATGAGATTTATTGTTTGCTTATGTTTACTTAAAATGTGGTATTGTTTTTCCTTTTAACTGTATCAAAGCTGAATTGTATATTTTATATTGTAATTGCTTTTTTATGTTGTAAACCGCCCAGAGAGCTTCGGCTATGGGGCGGGATAGAAATTTAATAAATAAATAAAATAAATAAAAATAAGACATCTTTTAAAAAAAGTTAAAAACGTATTGTTTTAAATAAAAGTTTAAAAACATATTAAAAAGCAATTCCAACACAGATGCAGACTGGGATAAGGTCCCAACTTAAAAGGCTTGTTGAACGAGGAAGTTCTTCAATAGGTGCCAAAAAAATAACAAGAGATGGCACCTGTCTAATATTTAAGGTGAGGGAATTCCACAGGGTAGGTGCCGCCACACTAAAGGTCCGTTTCCTGTGTTGTGCAGAACGGACCTCCTGATAAGATGGTAGCTGCAGGAGGCCCTCACCTGCAGAGCGCAGTGATCGACTGGGTGTATAAGGGATAAGATGGTCTTTCAGGTATCCTGGTCCCAAGCTGTATAGTAGGGCCCCACTTTACAGCGCTTCGCTTTACAGTGATTCGCTAATACAGCGTTCTCAATTAGACGCAATTAGACTAAAGCCCCACTCATATGGTGCTTGTTCCGCTTTTACAGCGGTTTTTGGGCATCGCACACCATTCTATTCAATGAGTTCTGCTTTACAGTGGTTTTCACTTTACAGCGGGAGTCCAGAATGTAACCTACCATATGAGTGGGGCCCTACTGTATAGGGCTTTGTACACCAAAACTAGAACCTTGAACTTGGCCCTGAAGCAAATGGGCAGCTGGTGCAGTTCTTTCAGCAGCGGGGTGACATGTTGACGATACCCTGCCCCAGTGAGCAGTCTTGCTGCTGCATTTTGCACCAGCTGTAGCTTCCGGACCGACCTCAAGGGCAGCCCCACATAGAGCGCATTGCAGCCTGGAGGTTGCCAGTGCGTGGACAACAGTGGTCAGGCTATCCTGGTTCAGAAACGGCCACAACTATCTTACCAGCCAAAGCTGGTAAAAGGCACTCCTAGCCACTGAGGTCACCTGGGCCTCTAGCAACAAAGTTGGATGCTGGAGCACCCCCAGACTACAGACCTGCTCTTTCAGAGGGAGTATGACCCCATCCAAAGCAGGCAACTGATCAATTATCTGAAATAATAGATGGAAAGTGCCCTGGAAAATTTAATTGCCACAATATTTTAGAGTCTTGGTTCAACATCTCATCACACACTTGTTACTTGGGAACTTTCAATTGTCAACAAAAATATGCTATATGTATTTATATGTATTTTTTATCTGGAAGCCGCCATGAGTTCCAGTTTTGGAAAAATGGCGGGGTATAAATAAAGACAACAACAACAACAACAACAATAATATGCTATGCTATTGACCTGCAACACCTGATCTAGTTCCATGGGAGGTTGGGGTTATCCTGATCTTGTACAGGCTTCAAGATCTAATCAAGATCTAAATAGCCCAAACTGCTGTTTTGCCCAAGGGCATTGAACTGTTAGGATCTCAGCCCTCTCCCTTGATGAATTTTCAGTGGCGAGGTCATAGATCAGATGCAGGCTTTCAGACTGGTATAGTGAGGTAGTAAAGGACCCGCATCTGTCCCCAGTGCATGGCAGGAGTGATGACAATTTTTAGTCAAGACTGCAAAATGCATATTTGTATTGTATGGGAGATATTGCTACAACTTGCTGAGTAAAGGAGATTGTTTGGCCAGTTACCTGTATTAAGCCATTAGTCCATGGACCAGTCCTCTGCTAACTATAGTACTGCATGTCTCAGGTGTATGTGTCTTCTCCAAGCCCTTTCACTTGGCCTCAAGCCTGAGGCTTCTTATATGCTGTTCGACTATCTTATGGTTTCATAGAGGGCCCCTCTAGTACTGGAATATATGGGTATGACCCTTGGATGCATGGCTGACAATTCACACATGAAAATGGAAAGATTTGTGCATTTGTAACATTCACATTCTCATACCAAAAATTACTCCTTGAGCACATACACCCTACTTTTACACATGAGAAACTCTTTCCCCATTTCCGCATCTTGTACATTCTGTTCATTTACTCTCCAAAGCCTATCTTGCCCTGGTTTCTAAAGCAGGGTGTGTTGTTAAATCAACCGCTACAGTTTTTTCTTCACAGAATGCTTAATACCACAATAGATCCAATTGTACTTCTTACAGAATAGCTGCAAATAAAACACATTTAGGAATAATTACTAGCTGGACAAGAGGTTATGGGTGATATAGGGTGTGTAAAAGAGAAGTAGTGATTATTTGGAATCCAAGTGCATGTCTAGAGTCAAGATTTATCCATTCTCAATTCAGACAATCATCAAATATCAAAGGAAAGAATAAAAACTGAAGAATTCTAGTACACAACTGCGCACACTGATAAAATGATATAACCACGTGCAAAATTGGAACAATAAAGGGGCAGTGTTTTACAAGGGACAGATATAAGAAAATAGTTACTGACCCTAACTGGAATACATGAAATAACAGCACTTCAAAAACATAAATAACTATAGCTAACTATAGCTGGCAAACTCCCAATAGCTGGAACTCCCAAGATAGTTAAAAGATTTTTTAACAAATAGCTATAGCTCATGAAAGCTTCTGCTGAAAAAGTCAGCTTTTAAGGTGCCATTTTTGCTGCTGTGTTTGCTAGCTAAATATCTGTTTTGCCAGCATCTGCTGTAGTGTGATGCTCAGAGGAATGGGGGATGTTCCGGGGAGTCAGCCAGTTTTTCAAATTACTTTGCCTCGAACAAGAAAGCAAAGCAGCTCACTTGCTCTCCTGCTCACTCACTTTTTGGCTTAGTTTTGGGACGAAGTTCAAGCTTTGTTGGTCTGACATATATCAAGAAGTAGTGAAGGCATGCCAAATCCAAGGACATAAATCTTTGGGGAAGGGGGAAACCTGCCTGAGGGAAGAGTATTTAAATATCATATTTCCTGCTGATGGTCCAAAAGGTTTCTCTATAATTCAGTGTAGAGCAGGTTTATTGCTATTCCCATGGAGTACAGTACAATTTATTTGAAAAGAAAGGCATATGATTAAAGAGCTAATTGAAATGAAGATTTTGCTTTTAAATGTGGGTATCTTGTCTCTATCTTGTCTTATGGCAAAAAAAGAACTAACTGCATTAGTATATGCCTGATCTTGAACTCCCAAGATAGTTAAAAGATTTTTTAACAAATAAATTCTTAATGAAGAATTAATTAAGCACATGGAGACATTTTAAAATTCTTTTTATCAAAATTAAAATATGGATTATCTACTTAAGCCCTCAGGGGAGCAAAATTCAACAGGTGCAGATTCTCTATTACCATGGCTTCATGCCAGGAAAGGCTATTATTGTGAATTGCTACCTGTCACCCAGCTGTTAAAAGGCATAAAGCCTCTCTTAGTAAAATCTAGCAACACTACATGCATTAAAACCCTTGCTTCTGTATGGAAAATGTGATCTATCTCATTAGCATCTAAGTCAAATTACACATTAAATTAATTGTGTGAAACTGCCAGGTGAGGGGGTCACCATGGTTCCGATGAAAATCTTGCTCTGCAGCTGTTTTTAGCCCTAGGTACACACCCATTGACATGAGAGTCAGACTAGATGACCCTGATGGCAACTGTAGCTTCTGGTTATTTTATCAGGAAGCATCCTAGGGGAAGGGGAAGAAGACATACAGCCAATTCAAAACAAACTAAAATCCTTTCCTTATTCCTATACTTCTATGGATTCAGTGGTAGTGGCCACCCACTGTGGCTGGTAGAGTGAAGGACGGGTCAGAGCAGCTAACAGTAGGTGGAGCTAGGGGTAGGCAGAGCTAGAAGTCACAATAGACAGATCACACCTGACTGAGAGACACAGACAGTTTAAGTGGTAGGCTAGGGCCTGAGAAGATGGAGAACTAGGCTGAGAGGAAAGAAAAAGCACTGCAAGGAACTGGAAAGGGGCAGAAATAGCAATGTTAAGGGATGGGGGGGAGAACAAGGGAGGGGGCTAAGAGAGGGCTGAAACAGGGCAGGAAGTGAAGGGATGGAGAGGAAAGAAATAGTGAGACCAAGGCCTGGAAGGAGGAAGACAGAGATTAAGGGTTTGGGAGGAGAAGACACAAGACTACAGGTTAGGAGAGAGAGGGGGTGGGAAGAAAGAAGACAAAAGGTATAGAGTGAGAAATGGTGAGGGTTGAGTAGGGAGAGAGAGAGAGAATAAGGCTAAAAGGAGGCACAAAGAGATAGTAAGTGGTGAAGGGGACAGAAAGAGCAACACTGAAGGGTGGGAAGAGAAAAAAAGCAAGGCAAGGCCTGGGAGGGTAGAAAAAGAGAGGATGGGGAGCTTTTTATGCTGCAGAAAAGGAAATCCTTTTCTCCCTGCACAGCACAGAAACCAATCTGGTCATGATTCCCAGCCCCTGCTTTAAACCAAAACAACACAACCTGTTTAGGGTTGCCAGGTCAGAAGCATCCCAAGATGAGATTTCAGGGGTGGGCCCTAGTGATGTCATTAAGCATGATACATTAAGCATCAACCACAGTTGCTTGGAGCAAACAAATTCAAACAAAAACATTTTTCTTAATTGAAAATTAAGAAATCTTAGCTAAAAGATGGAGCCTGGGTAAGGAACATTTAATCTAGCCTACTTGCTTCTGGCAAGAACGGTTTAAGTGCCCTCAGGCCAGACCAGTCACCAGAAGGCTATTGTAAGAAGAAAGGAGCCTAGTGTCGTGGAGGTGTTAGATGGGAGCACTCAGGAGTAAAGATGGATGCCCCTGAAGGTTACAATTCTAAACACACTTACTAAGCCCCATAGAACTCAATAGGACTTACTTCTGAGTAGATATGGTTTGGATTATGCTGTTGGTAAAGCTTGACTAGGGATCCTCTGCAAAGATATCCATATCCAAGGAGGGTTGGCAACCCCCTGCCTGGAATGCCCTGCCCCTACCTTGTAACATGGCTGTTCCAAACTTCTTTACAGATTTGACACTTCACTTCAGAGTTTTGAGAAATGAGTAAGAGTAAGAAGATTCTCTAGAGTAAGAAGATTCTCTACCCTTTCCTGCCTATTCTGTGGGCTGCTATAAACTCACTTTGACAGCCAACCCAATTCCAGTGAGTAATAACTGACAGAGAGAAAACACACGTGGTTGGGTCTATCTTCATAGGCAACAGCCTGGGAACAACAATTGCAGCCACACTTCCCAGAACGTGAATTCTCTTTTACCATTATTGGGCAAGAAACAAACCGTCATGCAACACACAAGGTGCATCATTAGTGAGTTTAAGGGGGTTGAGCTGAGCGCAAGGAACCACTGTTGTTGCTTCTATGGATGTAAGAAAGTGAGGTTAAAGGTAAATGAAATGCAATTAGAAAAAGAAAAAGAAAAGATAGTGATGATTCCTAAATGCAATAACATACCAACCACAACAAAATTCCTATGAGTAAGGCAGAACACTCAGCATCCCACAACCAGTCAGGATTCCTAACCAAAAACCAAAACTAAAAAATCTGGGCAGCCAGTCTGCCACGGTCACAAATCCCCATACAGCAGGGGGCTGCAGTTAGTGCAGAATGCTGTGGCACGATTGCTGACATGAGTGAGACCCTATCAGCGCATAATACCTCTGCTCTGAAATCAGCACTGGTTGCCAATTTGCTACCAGGCCAAGTTCAAGGTGTTCTTTCCATGTTATGGGTGCCACACAGTACTTCTTGTGCTCTTATAAGAAATCAGTCCTTTACTGTGGCAGCACCTACGCTTTGGAACTCCCTGCCTATTAACATTAGGTAGACACCTTCATTGTACTCTTTTCAGCACCTAAAAACGTTTTTGTTTAAGTAAGTCTGCCGAGGCATGTAGAAGCTATTGTTTTTTATCTGTTTTTAACTCATTGTTGGTTTTATTATTCTGAATGTTTTTAAATACCTAACTGTTTTATTTGGAAGATTGGTGGTCGTGTCACCCTGTCTAAACACTATTTTGCTATGGTAAACTGTGGGGTCTCCCTCCTTCTGGAGAACTATGGGTTGGGGCCAGGCCATACCAATGCAGATTCCACCCAAGACAACAGGTAAAAACTGAGAGTGATTGATTATAATGTGGGAAGAGGGAAGAAGTGAGAGTGGGCTCAAGTTAAGGGTAAGACTTGGGGTTGCTGGGTGAAGTGGCTGCTGTTGTTGTTGTCCTGGCCAAGCCTGTTGGAAGACTCAGACTTGCTGGTATGTTTTTCTCCAATATGTTTAATGAGAAACTTCAGTCTAGAACACTTAATGGGTCAGCTTACAGGTTACAAACGATTCTGTATCTCTACACAGCATATTCAGGGATTCCTCCTCAGAGCTAAGCCATTGTTGCAGCAATTAGACACACACCCCTACGACCCTTAAATAGGTGTGGGTGGGCCCTTTCTACTGAATGAGTACTCTTCCTAGGTGGGAAAGTGGGGGCCAGCAGAGCCTGGCAGCACAATTGTCTGCATATCTGAGGCAACCAGGGCAGTGGCACCTCATTGAGATCCTCCTCCTCTAGAGGAGGTGTGCACAGCAACAGCAATAGGGAGGAGAAGTGACGGGCTCGCAGATTGGCTGGCATTCCTTCTGATGTAACTGGAGTTAAGGGGGAGGAGCTGTCACTGTCAAAAGTACTGAAGCCACCTGTCTCAGCACTTCCTGGTTGCAAGCTACTAGGACCCTGCCCAAGGTCCCATTCTGTATCTTTGTCTTCTTCACTCCAGGACAGCTCTGTGGGGCTTGTGACAAGTATGTTGCTGCCCTTTTTAACCTTGTGGTCAGCTACCCCTGTTTAGTTTCAGTAGCCCAATCGAGTTTTTGATCTGTAAGCTGCTCTGGTGCTTTTTCAGATGAATAGTTGGGTCAACACTGAGATAATTGTATCAGCAAGCATGGTCACATAAAAAGCGGAAATATTTGGAAGAGTCTGAGTTTGCTCTGGAATTCAGGACTGTAATGCTCACATCCAACCAGGCAGGAATCTCGTGTTTATCCAGCAGCCACTATACGGATGTGACTAGTTGGGGTGGAACTCACTTGCAGTGGAATATTTAAAAGTTAACTTGGATTTGAAAGAAGTGAAGCTTGCATCTTCTTAGGTGATTCCTCAGTTAGGAAGCAAAACAAAGTACCTAATTTTCAGTCACAGTCCAGGATGTTGTGTAAGCACAGCATGAATCGATGCTACTTTTCCAGCATTGTGACAGAGCACTAGCTGTTATGTGGCACAGAATTGTGTGAATGTCGCAAGGGTAAGAAACATTGTGACTCATTAAAACCAACACAAAAAAGGAGTCATTTTTGGGTAGTGACTCCTTTTTTGTGTTTGTTTTGTGGAACCCTCTATTTTTTGGTAGTTTTTTTGGTAGTTAAAAACTAATACACAATCCATAGAGCCACTTATATAGAAATGAGCTTATGTGCCTGACTTACATACTGCAAAACGCAGTAATACTGTGATTGTAATTGGCACACATAAGATGATGGATTTGCAGTGTTTGCGTTGGATACCATACTGCTGTAGTCACATGTATCACCAGACAGATTGGTACACATCTCTGAGATGAGGGTGTAAGCAAAGAAAGAACAGTTCATCCACATCTATAGACCATGTTTCTATAAACTCAGCACAATATGTAAAACTAATGAGTTAGGAATTTTGAGGTCTGGGGATGGGAACAAATGGTTGGTCCAAAACAAAGACAGGTCTTCTGAATAAAAAATCCATTTACCTCTCATGTTATTTGCTTTATAAACATTACCAAAAAGGGAAAGGCAGTATAGGCAGGACACAAGTGGCAGCTGTCTGAATAGCCTTTTTGTCATATTGTGCTTAGCAGAGTTCTGCCACAATGAATATAAAATGTGCAATTTCAGATATTTTTCTAAATGCATTTTCAGATTTGCAACAAATAATTCATTTATTGATGCCACAAACTAGAAAGTGATTATTTCTCTGTAAATGTTCTGTAGTTCACATGGTTTAATTCTGTAGTTTTTAAGCTCACAAAAAGTGAGAGGGAAGGGAACAATATATATAAATGCAGATGGCATACCATTAACACTTTTCACTACAAAGAGGCATCTGTCACACAGAAGCCACTTGATCTGGTAGCCAGACAAAGATAATGTATCGCGGAAGAGGTCTCTAAGCAATTGTGGTCCACTTAAAGCTTTATATACTTCCTGTGTCTTGTTAATCATTTGCAATTTCTGCCAAGAAGTCTCTTTTTACAAAAGGCATACTGGATGTAAGTTTATATTTTCACTTCATTTAAGATTTAAGAGAAAATGTGCTGAGTAAGTCATAAATATTTGATAGTTGCAGCAAAAAAAAAACACCCACCAGGTTAATTATGGCGTGGAAAGGATTTCAAGGTGTTTTATTACTAATTGTTTTACTTATGTTAGTAGAAATGCTGAGGGTAGATTTGTCGCAAGGCAATACGTGTCAAATCTGCAAAGCTAAAGAAAAATATAATTTTAATTGAAGTCCATGTAAATGTAAATTGTTCTCTCACACACACATACACAGTTGGTTGGGTTCTTTTCTGTATTCTCCTTGTTTGAGGCACTGCCAGTTTTGCTTGGAGGAAGTATTTTCTTCTTCTTCTTCTATTATTATTATTATTTATTGGATTTCTTATCTGCTCTTCACCATAAAGTCCCAGGGCAGGTTACAATATTTATTTTATTTAAAAATAAAATAAAAATGCAATATTAAAATCAATTTAAGCTATTTACAATAAGAAAAATTGGGTGAGTCCTAATATATATATATATCAGATGTCAAAGGACAGGGTAAAGAGGTACTTTTTCAGCATATGACAAAGGCTATACAATGAAAGTGCCAAATGCACGTGGGAGGCTCTGGCATAGTGTCTTGACAAAAGATTTAATGATTTATGCTAATTTTTGTTTAACTGTATTTTATGCTGTTGAAATATGAGTTTAAATATTGAAGCTTTTTATAAGTTAATTAAGTTCCTGTTTGAAAGGTGGGGTATTAATCATATAAATAGTCTGGAGTACAATGCTCCCTCCTTAAGCATATCAAATTCTTAATCCAAATTCGTTCTAGGCCAGCTCAAAGCTATATGGCACCACATGGCAGGGGCCTGTCCTCCTGTAATTTGGAAAGTACCATGCATATTGATGGTGCCATGCAAATAAACAATAACAGCAGTAATAATATGAAAGTATCAAGTGCTAACATTCTCAAATTAGAGGTACTGGACATCAACCTTGTGTGAAAGCTAAGCTCCCTAACTTGGGAACCTGATTCTACTCCAAGATGTGAAAGAATTTCTTAGTGATATAGGAAATCCACATTACACATGCTCAAAGACACTCTGTTCTTTATTGCCACTTTTTATGATGGAGGGTTCAACATTGGTATAGAAAACATATAACATTCTGTACATCTGACAAACTGGCAGTCAAATACCTGGGCTTGCTTTTCTTCTTTTATAGTTACTGTGATTTGTGTCTTTAGTCAATACTTTGAACTTCTCTGTCTTTCATACTGTGTAAATATAGCATGGAATCTGTTGTGTCACGCATGAATGGCATGTGTGTGTATGTTTCTATGGGATACTTGAGGTGGGTGTAAACAAACTCTTTCTAGCTATAAATCATAGCCATGACTGTGTTCTTTGATGTGTTTGTGAGTTCAGTGTGGAAGTCTAGAATATTATTTAGCAAATTAATATTCTGTGAAACTTTGCTTTTATTAAAAATGAAATAAGGTAGTTCACCTCTCTTATGGTGAGCAGATGTTATTTACCTTGTGATCACTTATCATGATGCATATAACCAAACATGGGAAGCTGTTTTTTATATTTTTGTTTTTCCACAAAGCCAGATCCAAGTAAAAATCTGGATAAGCAGCAGCTAGGTAAATTCCACCAATGTGGCTGCATGCTTCCAATGTGGCTTCATGCACACCATTGTGGGTGATCACAGACAAACGGTTAGATGTCACCATCCTTGATGCAGTGGTTTAGTGACCATAGTTTTAGACAAGGCCGGTCCTACTATTAAGAAGAAGGAGTCAGCTGCCTCAGATGACAGATGCTGGGTGGTGCTCGAGGTGAGGTGTTGGAGGACAAAGCTAGGCAGCCTGCCTTGTGCCTCCTATGTTAGCTTGCTGTCCTCAGGTGTGGTAAAGGATGCAGTCCCATTACCAGTATTGTAGTAAGAGTCAGCTGCTACTCTGGTGGGTTTCTGTATGTGGAAGCACTATTTTGTGCTTTGTCTCAAGCAGCAAAACATCTTGGGCTGACCCAGGCTTCAGACCAGCTGATTATCCTGATTCAAAAACAATTATGAACATTTTATTTGGTCTACATTTTATAAAGCATAACAATTGCAGGAGCAATTGAAACTAATGGGTAAAATTAATGTGTTAGTGTTAGTTGCAGTGGGCACAAAATTTTCAAGATGAGGAACAAGGTCAGCATAGGGAGGTCTTTTTTGTGATCACAAGGCAAGGAATGAGTTATTGCTTTAGTGGTAAGAAAAGTTCCATAGCATATGTAGCAGGGGTTCTTAATCTGTGGATGGGCTTTGGGGGATCTGTGAACCAGGCACAAAAAAATCAATTTTCAAGGCAATACAATTTGTTTGTTTGTTTGTTTGGGGTCCAAAGCTTTTATCAGATTCTTTTTTTAAAAAAATAATTTTTTTATTATTCAAATTTTCATAAAACAAACAACAAAAACAAACAACAAAAACAATACAACAAAAATAAAAAGAAAAAAAAGAAAAGAAAAAAAAACTTGACTTCCGATTTGTCACAGATCAGCTATAAGTATATAATATATATCAAATCTGTCCCCTAAAACATACGAAATACACTTTTTTCCATAGTCTATCTTAATTAATCGTGAAATCCCATTATCATCATTTCATTTTTTTCTTTCAACAAAAAGTCCAAAAGAGGCTTCCATTCCTTAAGAAATGTATCTGTCGTTTTTTCTCTGAGAAGGCATGTCAATTTGTCCATCTCTACTAAGTCCATTAATCTCAATAGCCATTCTTCCGTTGTTGGTATTGATTCCATTTTCCACTTTTGTGCATATAATAATCTTGCTGCCGTAATCATATATAATATTATTCTTCCATATTTCTTTTCCTTTTGTTTATCCATAAAACCCAATAAAAAAAATTCTGGCTTTGACTGAATATTTATCTTTAAGATTTTTTGCATCATCCTACCTATCTGTGCCCAAAATAATTTTGCCTGTTTACATGACCACCACATATGATAAAAAGATCCCTCTTGTTGTTTACATTTCCAACATACATTAGAAACATTACTATACATTTTTGACAACTTTTCTGGAGTCATATACCAACGGTACATCATTTTATAAAAATTTTCTTTAAGATTATAGCATAATGTAAATTTCAAACCTTTTTTCCACATATTTTCCCATTGATCCATTTGTATATTATAACCAAATTTTTTTGCCCACTTAACCATACACTCTTTTACTTGTTCTTCTTCCATGTCCATTTTCAATAAAAAATTATACATTTTTGCAATTATACATTCATCATTTGTACACAAACCTATTTCAAAATCAGATTTATTTATTTCAAATCCATACATTTTCTTATCCATTTTGTATCTTTCTAACAATTGTAAATAGGCAAACCATTGAGAACTATATCCTTCCTTTATTAATTGTTCTCTCTCTTTCATTATATATTCTCCATGTATATTTTCTAATAGTTCTTGGTAAGTTAACCATTTCTCTTTTCCAACCATTTCTCTTCTATAAAAAGCTTCTTGACTTGAAACACATAGTGGTATTTTCGGAAAAAACCTTGTTTTGTATTTGTTCCATATTTTCAACAAAGGACGTCTTATAAAATGATTATTAAAATCCACATTAACTTTTACTTTATCATACCATAGATATCCATGCCATCCCCACTTCAGGTTGTGACCCTCCAAATCCAATAATCTTTTGTTCCTCAATACAATCCATTCCTTTATCCAGACTAAGCAACAAGCAGCAAAATAAAGTCTCAAATTTGGTAATCCCAGTCCTCCTCTTTCTTTGGCATCTTGTAATAAGTTAAATTTAACTCTTGGTTTTTTCCCCTGCCAAACAAATTTAGAAATATCTTTTTGCCATTGTTTAAAAGGTAAATCAGAGGATATTACAGGTATTGTTTGAAATAGAAACATCATTCTCGGCAATACATTCATTTTTATTACAGATATTCTACCCATTAATGACAACTGTAATTTATCCCATTTTAACAAATCTTTCTTAATCTCTATCCATAATTTTTCATAATTATTATGAAATAACTTTGAATTTTTATTTGTCATAATAATACCTAAATATTTCACCTTTTCTTCTATTTTAAAATCTGTTTTCTCCATTAACTCTTTTTGATCCCTTAACGATAAATTTTTCACCAACATCTTTGTTTTTTGGTTATTGATCTTAAATCCTGCTAATGGTCCAAATTCTTTTAGTTTATCCATCAATACTTTAATTCCTTCCAAGGGATTTTCTAATACAATTATCAAGTCATCAGCAAATGCTCTCAGTTTATATTCCTCTTTTTTTATCTTTATTCCCGAAATCCTTTTGTCTTGCCTTATGTCTCTAAGCAGCACTTCTAGAACCAAAATAAATAAAAGAGGGGACAGTGGACATCCCTGTCTTGTACCCTTTTGTATTTCACATGAGTCCGTTAAGTCCCCATTAACAATTATCTGTGCCTTCTGTGATGTATAAATCGATCTGATCCATTTTATAAAATTATCTCCAAAATCCATTTGCTCTAGGACCTTAAACATAAATTTCCAATTCAAATGATCAAATGCTTTCTCAGCATCCAAGAAAATCAAAGCTGCTTGTATATCATTTTGTTGTTCTAGATATTCCAACACATTCAAAACATTCCTGACGTTATCACGTAGTTGTCTTTTAGGTAGAAACCCCGCTTGATCTTCCTGAATAAATTGTTGCAATATTATTTTCATTCTTTCTGCCAAAATCATTGTAAAAATTTTATAGTCATTATTCAATAAAGATATTGGCCGATAATTTTTTGTTTTAGTTAGGTCCTGCTCCTCTTTCGGTATTAATGTTATATTAGCATTTTTCCAACTATCCAGTATCTTCCCCTCTTGCAAAATTAAATTCATTGTACATTGTAAAGGTAACAAGGGTTCCTCCTCCAAACATTTGTAATACGCTGCCGATAATCCATCCGGTCCTGGTGCCTTTCCTAGTTTAATTTTACTTATTGCATCAGATATTTCTCTTAACGTAATAGGACCATTAATAGCTTGTCCCTGAAAATCTGTGATTTTAGGCAAATTCTGTTTAGATATATACTCTTCTATTTTTTCAGAAGGAATTTCCTGACATTTATACAACATTGAATAATATTGATGAAAAACTTTTTGGATTTTTACATTGTCTGTCAACATCTCGTCTCCTTCTTGTATCTTTAAAATGAGTTTTTTTGTCGTTCTTTTCTTAATTTATATGCTAACCATTTCCCCGGTTTATTTGCAAATTCAAAAGTCCTTTGTTTAGCAAAATTTAATTTCCTTTCAATTTCTCTAACTGTCAACATTGACACTTGTTTCTGTAACATTTTAATTTGATTTATAATGAAAACTTTAGTTGGATTCTTTTTCAATTCTTCCTCTTTCTGTTTTATTTCTTCCAAAATTAATTGCATTTTCTGTTGTTTCTTCTTTTTTAATTCAGAATTACATTTAATAAAATATCCCCTCATAAATGCTTTACTTGTATCCCAAACAATATTTTCATCTGTTCCTTTGTATAAATTATATTCAAAAAACTCTTTTAATTTCTTCTTACATTCTTGCACTACTTTATCATTCTGTAATAAAGATTCATTTAGTCTCCATCTAAATCCAAGATTTTTTTTTTTTTAAAGTCAATATCACAGGGTTATGATCCGAAAAAGTTTTTGGTAATACATCCATCTTGGAAATGTCTTTCACTAAATTTTTAGACATCCAAATCATGTCAATCCTCGAAAATGTTTTATGTCTTTCTGAAAAGTAAGTAAATTCCTTTGCATTGTCATTTATATATCTCCAAGCATCCACCAATTCTAAATTTTCCATCAATTCGAAACAGATCTTTGGCAATTTGCCCTGTGTCTCTTTAATATTTTTCTCAGAAAGTCTATCCATTTTTGGTGAAATTACCCCATTCCAATCACCCATGACACACCAATGATCATATGCAAACTCTGATAATTTTTCCATAAGTCCTGTATAAAACCTTGTTTTATCTTCATTGGGGGCATAAATGCCCACTATCAAAATTTTTGTACCCTGTATAGTGATTTCAACTCCCACAAATCTACCACTATCATCCAATAATATCAATTTAGGAGACAATTGTGAGTTAATATAAAGAACAACACCATTTTTTTTTTGGATCCTGCCGAGATAAATTCTTCACCCAAATTTTTACAGATCAAATATTTCGAATCTTTCTTCTTAATATGAGTTTCTTGTAGACAAATTATATCCAATTTCAGTTTTTTCAAATAATGAAATACTTTCTTTCTCTTTTGTGACGTATTAGCTCCATTTATATTCCAAGTTAGATATTTGTAATCCATTTTTAAGCATGTATTTTGGAAAAGTCTGTACCTGTTGCTCCCTTTAATTCATCATCATCCTTTTCTTCCTCTACCTGTTTCTGTTGACTTTGTTTCCCAGGAATTAAATCCATGTCTTTGAGTTTGTCTTCTTCCATGTCTTTTGAAGCTTTTCTCAAGAAATCCCTTGCTTTTTGAACAGTATTCAATCGATACTTCTGTTGTCTAAATGTAAAAATCACTCCCTCTGGAACATCCCATCTAAATCGAATTTTACATTGTTTGAGTTTTTCTGTGAAGAAAGCGTATTCTTTTCTCTTACGTAGAAGTCTAATAGGAATTTCCTTCATCACCAATATTTCTTTACCGTCAATTTTGAAGACATTGTTAAAATGATGTTGTAAAACCATATCTCTGGTCCTCTTTTTTAGAAAATAAACAAGCACATCTCTTGGGATTTTTTTCATTGTTGCGTATCTGGAATTAATTCTATAAACTTTATCTATTTCAAATTCCATCCGATCTTCATCCCAGTCCAAGGATTTTACCAAGGCATTAACAATTTTCTCTCTGATATCTTCACCTGTTTCCTCAGGAATTGCACGGAATCTCAAGCAATGTTCTTTATCTCTAAGTTCCATGACAGCAATGTAGTCCAAATTTTTTTCCAATTCCACACTTAAAATGTCTGTTCTATTCTCTAAGGTTTGCACCTTGTCTTTAGCATTTTTTGCATCCTGTGTTAGTTGCCCAATTGTATCTTTAATCTGATCCACTTCTGTTTTGATGTGTTGTAAATCTTTAAAATCCTTTTTCATATTGCGAAATTCATTTTTAAATTCTTGTCTGTCCTGTTTCATCTCTTGTTTCATCTCTTGTTTAAGATCATTAATCCCCTCCATAATTTTCTGGAACATGTCTATCCCTTCCTGTGTATCAGTTGAACTTCTTCGCTCTAAAACTTTGGCTGCTTTCCTGGATGTCATTCTTAAAAAAAAATTTTTTCTATTATTAGTCAATGTTCCCAAACTTAGAGGCAAACTGTTTCTTTTTTTCCCCCAACAACAAAAGAGTTAATATTCCAGGCCTGTTAATATGATCTAACCAGCACGGTTCTTATCTCCAGCACGTTCAGGAATGTAAAACAAATCCAGTTCTCAGCATCCAGCAATTAGTAACATACATGAACAGCAGATTCGTTCAAAAAAAAAAAATCCAAAAAAAAGTCTCAGATATATTTCCTTCAAATAATCAAATCATCTTATCTAATAAGTTGCCTCTTATCCGTTGTAATCTTTGTAATTCCAAATTTAAGCCAGCTTTTTGTCATAAAAAAATAAAACAAGTTCTTTGAATTGCTCCCTTCTTCCTTAACTTTATATAAAAGAAAAAAAGTGTGACTCACCCAGATTTCTGAATTGCTGGATCGTAAACAAGTCTCTTTTACGGTAGTAATTTAAGTCAAATGATAAGATTTAGACAGAAGGAGGCTCGCTCGTTAAAAACGTTTTTTGAAAGAGAAACAAAAAAAGTCTCGCTTATTTTCAGCACAGCTTGTTGGAAATCCGGACTCCGTCTTCTGCTGCAAGATAAGCCTTCTTATCTCAGGGGATTCCTGATCAAATCCAGCCATCTACAGCTCAACGAAGTTTCATGGATAATCTCTTCGGTTCTCTTTTATCTTAGAGAACATTTACGGCAGTCAAAGATTCCTCTTGACTGGTTTTTAACTGAAAACAGCTTCCTCTGAGGCAGAGCTCCCTCAGAGACAACGACCAGCCAGCATTCCTTCCGGGAAGTCCTGCTTTTATCAGATTCTTAAAGGAACCCAGAAAAGGTTAAGAACCACTAATATATAGGAACACTGATAAGGGGAGTCAAGAATTAAAAGTAGGTACAGAAAAGCACAATATCAATGAGGAAACCACCTCATTTCTCCTTAGAAACTGCAAACTCATTGTGGCAATTTAGTGGTAACGAAAATATGTTCTGCATGTGCTCTGTTGAGAGTTGAGACCTAGCACTGAACCAAAGTTCCAGGGCTGAGACTAGTTCTGTTTAAGCCTGATAAAAGTCAAGGCAGATTACAGATCTAGCTGGAATTTCTAATGTAGGGTGGTTCCCCTGTCTAGGAAATTTATATGGTACAACGTTGTCAACTTCATCTAGCTGGATGGCAAACAGATCTCGAAGAAGAGCCCATATTATGCTGGCATTGCTGATTTTCTAGAATAAGATGCGTTTCTGCTTCAACAAGCCCAGAAGTCATGCTGTCTATCCTGGAAGCATTTCTGCTATGCCAGAAGTGTAAGAGTTGGTTCCATTTTGCTCAATGTTGTGAGAATGGCACTCTACATGTGCTCACTCACCATAATTGCTTGCCAAGTTGAAAAGATGTCTTGACTACAAGCGCCTTGGCAAAAGGCTGCTGGCTTGATGAACAGAATGTTGTAGGATTTCCTAGGTTACTGGGTGGTGGGGGAGAAGCACGTTTCTGCCACTGTAGACACGAGGGCACAGAGAAAATTTGAATAATTCACTGCATCAAGACATAACAAAGTGTGAGTAGATATATATGATTCTAGGACTGTTGTTTATGCACAGAGGTATAGGGGCAGAACAACTCTGAAGCAGAACTGTATGGTTTGGACAGGTTCCACATTTACCCCTTAAAATAAGATGTATATTTCATTTTAAAGCATTTCACCAGGCTGGTTCTTAATACATATAATATATTTTAATTGTTCCCAGTTCAGTTTCTTGGATAAAAGTTGAAAGCAGCAGCCACTACTGGAGCTTTTACATTATGGAAATTCTCCCCTTGGGCACACATGTTTTACCCCCTCCCCAATTACAATTTCTACAAATCAATGCAATCGTCAGCTGCAGATTTCCATAACAGTTACTGGGGGAGTGATTGCTTTTAACTTTTAGATCCCACTATAAACAAGGCTGGCCCAATAAAATCTCCTTCTTGACCTTTTCATTTAAGAATAATAAAGGTTAAAAGCTTGTCACTACTGTGGGTACTTTCTATAGGAAAATTGTGCAATTAATGGGTAGGGTTGGGTGCTAAAAAAGAGGCATGTTTATGGCTTTGTAGGTGGTCTTTAAAGTGTGTACACTGAAAACTTTTTTGCCAATTTCTGCTGGACTATTCAAAGTTACAGCTGAGGTCAGAAGTAAACTATGTTCCCTATACATGTAGAACATTGAAACAAAGCCCAGGAAACCAGAAGGGAAATAAGAATAGAGCAGCATACTAGACCATGGTCAGTTTTAATATGAAGTAAAAATAAATGGACGTATGCACAAGAGCAATAGTCAGATTTAGAAGAGATGGATGCCCTAGTGGGAATGCAAACAAAAATGTGTTGCTATGCTAGATAATTGGTTTCCAAACCTTGAACCAAAAGGACTTTGTTTTTGTTGTGGGTCTTTGTTTTGTTCCCACTTCCTGACCAGGACATTCCTAACTCATTAATCAGTTGTACCGTACTGTCCTCAAAAACCATTGCAAGAACAGTTAAGAGGTATATGAACATAACTGTAGACATTTTAGAGTCCATGGACTATGTATAAAATATAAGATACCAGCTGCTTTGTTTTGCTTGTTTACTTCATTCTGAATTTTCTAGATTTAAAAAGGTCAAGCTCTCATACTCATCTTACTGGGAAAAACATTGCCATAACTATTTTCTGTATTATGGGACAAGCTCCTAATTCTTCCCCACTGCCTATAAGGTTCAGTACCATAAACACTGAAAAGAGAGGCCCCATGCCCAGATCAATCCCCATGGAGGGTAACATAAATTGTCAAAATAAAACTAAATTATACAGCCACGAGAGTGGCTGCATACGATAGCCACCATGGATTTTTCACATTCAGCAATGTTAAATTGAAAATATCCTCCATGCCATACTGCTGCTTCCCATAAACTCATTTCAAATCAAAACCTTAGAAAACTTGATAAGCCCAGGCATGCTCAGTAAGAACCAACTGTCAGTGTTCTAAAAGCCAGACTCACAGCTGCTTGACTTAGCTAATCAGGGGGCCACACCCACACCAGACTTTGATTTTACTTGAGACAGACATGGCTTTCCCCAAAGAATCCTGGGAGATGTAGTTTGTGAAGGGGGCTGAGAGTTGTTAGGAGATTCATATTCTCCTGACAGAGCTCCAATGGCCAGAGTGATTTAACAGTCAGCCACTCTGATTGAAGCTCTGTGGATGAAACAGATTATCCTGACCCATTCCAATCTGGGTTCAGGCCTGTTTATGGGACTGAGTCGCCCTTGGTCGCCCTGATGGATGACCTTTATTGGGAGGACAGGGAAAGTGCGACCCTGTCATTCTTACTTGATCTCTTGGCAGCTTTTGATACTATTGACCATGGTATCCTTCTGAACCAACTTGGCAAGATGGGTATCGGAGGCACTGTTTTACAGTAGTTCTGGTCCTACCTCCAGGGTCATTTTCAGAGAATAGCATTTGTCTTTCAGCTCCCTGGAAGTTGTGCCATGGGATGCCGCAGGGTACTGTCTTGTTCCCAATGCTGTTTAACATCTATATGAAACCCTTGGGAGTGGTCATCAGGAGATTTGGGGCGAGGTGTCAGCAGTACACTAATGATACCCAGCCCTATTTCTCTGTAACATCTGAATGTGGAGAGGCTGTGCAAGTCCTGGACCAGTGCCTGGACTCAGTGGTGGGCTGGATGAGAGGCAGTAAACTGAGTCTGAATCCTAGCAAGACGGAGGCGCTGCGGGATGGTGGTTCCTGAGTTTAGATAATTGGTCAGTTGCCTACTTTGGATGGGGTCATACTCCCTCTGAAAGAACAGGTCCATAGTCTGGGAGTGCTACCAGATCCATCTTTGTCACTAGAGGCCCAGATGACCTCAGTGGCTAGGAGTGCCTTTTACCAGCTTCGGCTGGTAAGACAGCTGTGACCGTTTCCGGTCCATAATAGCCTGACCACTGTTGTCCATGCATTGGTAACCTCCAGGGTGGATTACTGTAATGTGCTGTATGTGGGGCTGCCCTTAACATTGGTCCGGAAGCTGCAGCTGGTGCAAAATGTGACAACGAGACTGCTCACTGGGGCAAGGTATTGCCAACATGTCACCCCACTGCTGAATGAATTTCACTGGCTACCTATTAGCTACCAGGCTAAGTTCAAGGTTCTGGTTTTGGTGTAAACAGCCCTATACAGCTTGGGACCAGGATACCTGAAAGACCATCTTACCCCTTATATACCCAGTCGATCACTGCACTGTGCAGGTGAGGGCCTCCTGCAGATACTATCTTACCAGGACATCCGTTCCGCACAACATAGGAAGCAGATCTTTAGTGTAGTAGCACCTACCCTTTGGAATTCCCTCTACTTAACACTATCTCTGTTATTTTTTTGGCACCTATTGAAGACCTTCCTCTTTCAACAAGCCTTTTAAGTAGAGACCTTATCCCAGTCTGAATCTGTTAGAATTACTTTTTAATACATTTTTATTATAGGAGGGAGAAGGGAGGGTGGGTCTGACCATTTGCATATTTTTTGAGTTCAATGGGATTTATTTCTGTGCAATCATGTTTAGGAGAGGTTAAACTGACCTGGGGGAGGGGCAGGGAGGAGGAGAGAGAGGGGAAGCCCCTTTTCTTTCCAAAAGGAAAACATTGTGAAGCCTGCCACCCAAATTTAAACCAAAGCTGTCCCTGGCCACATCCACACCAGGCCTTTATTTCACTTTAGACAGTCATGGCTTCTCTCAAAGAATCCTGGGAAGTGTAGTTAGTGAAGGGTGCTGAGAGTTGCTAGGAGATGTCCTGTTCCCCTCACAGAACTTTAGTTAGAGTGGCTGACTGTTAAACCATGCTGGCCACTGGAGCTTTGTCAGTGGAATAGGCAGGGCTGGTTCTAAAGGGCGCCAGGTGGGGCACTGGCCCGAGGGCCCCTGGAGCTACAGGGGCCCCTCTGCTCCCTTTCAGTGATCTGCGGAAGCAGGACAGGAGCTTCCGAGCTGCCCGCCATTCCCCCAGTTCACCTACCTTTCTCTCTGCTGTTTTTTGCAGTTTGCCATCAATCAAGATGGCAGCCGAGGTTTCCCTAAGGGGCTGAAGCCTCTGCCGCCATCTTGGTTGATGGCACGCATGCGTATTACATGTGTGCATTGCTGCCATCAACCGAGATGGTGGCAGAGGCTTCAGTCCCTTAGGGAACCTTGGCCGCCATCTTGATTGATAGCAAACCTGTGCTTGCAGCTGCAAAAAACAGAGAGAAAAGTAGATTAAGTGGGGGGATGGTGGGTGGCTCAAAAGCTGCTGTCCTGCGATCCTTCCTGCGGCTGCTTCCATGGATCGCGGAAGGGAGCGGAGGGGCCCAGGGCAGGCTGATGCCCAAGGGCCCCAGCATGCCTGGGGCCGGCCCTGGGAACAGGAGTCTCCTCTCAGCACCCTTCACAAACTACACTTCTCAGGATTCTTTGGGGGAATCCATGACTGTCTCAAGTGATATAAAGGTCTGGTGTGGGTGTGGCCCCCTGATTAGTCAAGCCAAGCAGCTGTGAGTCTGGTTTTGAGAACACTGACAGTTGGTTCTTACTGAGCATGCTCGACGTTATCATTCAGTTCAATGCAAAATTTCTTAAATTAATTAAAAATTAGCCAGGTATTTTTTTAACTTTTAAACTGCAGAAGATGAAGGTCAGAGTTTGTGGCAAAGTAATAGGATTTCAGTGAACACAGCTGAGTTTTAATTAATTTCAACAAATTATGAGAAGTCTGACAGAAAACAGTCCAAAAGGGATCTGAATTTTTTCTCTCTCTGTTTACACTTTGAACTCTCGATTCTCTCTGACTGTTTTGTGTATGGCCATGAAAATTTAGAGGGTTGTTAAGCAAGTGTTTCTGAGTTCAGGACTATAGGTTTTGTAAGGTTTTGTTTTGAAATGAGCTTATGGGAAGCATCAGAATGGCATGGGGGGTATTTTCAATTTAAAATTGCAGAATGCGAAAAATCCACACTGGCTACGGTATACAGCCACTCTTGTGTCTGTATAATTAACATACAAAATAAACCAACAAATACAGATGTTTAGTGCTGTTCAAATGCTCAGGAGAATCACTGATGGCCCTAGGCCTTTAGTTATAAATAAATATACAGTGATTTACTCTGTATAACTTATCCTATCCCACCCATACTCTGGGTGGGTGACAAGACCTAAAAGACTAAACACATAAAATAATTATAAATAAGGTTTTTCTCTTAAATATTATTTAAAACCCAACAGTTTCAAAATCTCAGTTCATTACTTGTCAACAGTTCCACCAAACAAATACTGCAAATTATTTTAATCTTTTAAAAACTAAGCAGCACAACACAAGGTAGTAAATGCCATTTCACAGTGTTTGTGTTAAGCATTAACTCATGAGCTTCATTTAGAATCTTCAGACAGTCTACAACATTTAAAAAGTTATTGGCATATTCAGTATGCATTATTTCATTTCTGAACATTGTCTTCCTTGAAATTTTGATCAAAGAAATCTAGGATACTATTCTAGTTTATCTTTAATCAAAGGAAGTTAATGTGCTAGTTTTTATTGAAAAGTTTTCAGCCTGCATTTTCCATCACCCCCACAAAAAGGAAATGAATGTCTAGAATTTGGATGCCATTCAAACTTTTTTCTTTCATATCTGAAGGTATCTCATGTTCACAAACTGCTAAAAAGTCATTGTAGTCAGGACTATACAGCACATATCTGAATAAATAGAAAGCGTACGGATGTACACAAGTTGTGGCGCTGGGATTTCCTTGAGTTTGTGTTCATACCTGCCTGACACAGCCTTTTTCCTGTACAAGTATAAAAGGTTTGGTGTGTTATAGAAAGGGAAACTAAATCCATTTGAAGTTTTACTAATTATTTAGATCTTCCATCAAAGGCTCAATACTTTTACTCATGGTAAACACAACTCATGAGCTTTGTCCTCTCATTGCCTTTCCCAACCTAACTTTCCCCCGGCTCTAATTTTAATGGCTCTTTAAAAGGAGGTTATGATACTGACAATGAATAGGTTTCTAACTTCATATACCTACAGATGAATGCTTGGTGGACCAAGTACCACACTCTTACATATGCAAAGACAATGTTTTATTCTGCACTTGTAAAAGCCATAGACATTTTCTAATGCTCTGCTCAGAGGCACTGAGACATCCAATTGTGGTTGTCTCTACCACATTGGCTGCTGCCACATTTGGAATGCTGACAAGGTTCACAAAGCACACTGCTTCCATTCAGTTCAGAAATGTAAATGCTCTAAATCCTTTCCTGCTCTCTTATAACTCCTCCCCACCCTGACTGGCCCCAATCTCTAAGTGAAGTCTGGCAGTTCTGGAAGGGAGCCAGATCTTTGCCAGGACAGAAGCCTGCTAAAAAGTACAGTGGATTAGACATGATGATCCTGGAATCAATACCACAAATCAGTGACAGCCAGAAGATACAAAAGTGAGGTGGTGGAATCAAACACCCAAGTAAACAATTCATCATCCTTAATAAGAGGAAGGGTTTTTGACATTTTCACATCTCTTACTTTTAAAAGAGGATATAAATGATATATCAGGGCTCTCCTGCCCCAAATATGTTGGCTATGCATAATGAAAATAAGAAAATCCTTATTTAATCCTTGCTTAAAGTACTCTTTATTAAAGTACTTGCTTAGTACTTTTGCCAAAATAAAGATGTTAGACTCAAGCTTGCCTGGAGCCATGCTTATCTAAGGAAGAAATCCTTTTCTCTTTCCTGCATTACCTCTGTGTTTGTCAATTTCAGAATTGCTTTGGAATGACATTTTAATATTCATGAGTGATATTATGCCAGCCAGATTTCACCTTAGACCCATTTCTAGTAGCTGCCACTATTATTTTTAGCATGTACCCACCCATCCCCATGGGTAAACTCAAGCGCTCAAGAATTAGATGACACAAGTCTGTGCACTTTTGTTGTTACACTTAGGCAGCTTTCAAACTTGCTATCTGTCCTCTGCATTATAGGAGGGGTTATGTATCCTAGCAATCAGCGAAGGCTCTGGTGCCTGAGAATAATGTATGAGTTAGCAAAACAGCTGTTAAACAAAAGCAAGATTTGTTTAGGAAAACACAGCGTTTTTAAACATATAAAAAGCATACATACAATTACAATCTATGAAGTTAATACTCTAATTTCTTGTAGATGACAAACTGAAATTAGAACTCTGCCCTTTTAAAAGTGTGAAGATATAGCTACCTAGTCCATACGGTAGAAAGGAAAACTCAGCACTGCATCAGGCTTGCAGGATATCATGAGCAGAGGATCCATAAAGCCATCACTTTTGTAAGCCATAGTTCTTTTGAAGGTGGGATGATGTCACAGCCCACTGTGGTTCAAACTGGTCTTGTCAGCAACTACTATTATATATACACAAAACCAAACGCTTTGGTTGTCCCACAAAGGGGAGAAATGATATTGCCACAGCATATTAACAATATCATCAGAGATGATGCCACAATTGTAGAATATGTATGTTCCTGACAACAACATCCCCCTGATGTGTGCCAAGGTTGAAGAGACAGGTGAAAACCCCAAAATGCAATTGGTAACAAATATAGCAAAATGATCTGGCTCTGGCCCCACAATTAAATATTTCCAGGCTTCAAAAGTAAGATTTGTTTAAGTTAATACAGAGCACATGCATATCCAGTTTCATGTGACATATCGGTGGAACTTCACTGGCTCCACCTTCACTGGGGTATCAGTTACCTGATGTCAAATGAACTAGGCCTGTGTACATACCATACATTTGAAGCATATTATTTTCTCCTACGAATCCTAGGAACTGTAGTTCATCCCTCAGAGAGCAACCATTCCCAGCACCCTTAACAAACTACAGTTCTTGGGATGCTTTGGGGGGGGGAATAATGAGCTTTGAATGTATGGTGTATATGCAGCCCGAGTATAGTTGAACATGTTTTAAATAATTAAACACCGCATTTTTTACCTTGAGACTTATCTACATCGTCCTGTTTAGTAGAACAGTAAAATGAATAACTGTTTTATCTTTTTACTGATCTACAGCCCTATGGTTTCATGATCCACCCAAAGAAAAAAATAATAATAAAAGGCAACCTGTCAATATTGTACAGTAAAGTCATAACTAATGAAATGTTCACTTTGTGATAGAATTATACTCCTCCACAGCCTCAAAGATAGAACAGCACACAGTTGGAGTCTTATTACACAGCTTACTACTTGTTTATTCATAGGTGTTTTTACAACAGCACTAGCAGCCTTTCCTCAGGGGCAATCAGGTTCTAAAATCTTCACCTTGCCAAGCGAATTCCAGAAGTCATAGGCTTTTCAGTAAATTAAACTCCAGGAAACTATCCAGAGCTTGCTGTAGTTGTGTTTGATAATTATGCCAATAGATTTCTGTGAACATTTCTTAAGACTCCTGTTGGCATCTCACTTTCTTAATCTCTTACTCTGCCTTGTATATTATTTCCAGGTTATATACCGAGTTCTGTCACCACCTAATTCTGCTGATGACCCTTACAGCCCTGAGGCTCAGGCGCAGTTGAAGATCACTAACCTTCGAGTGCAGCTGCTTAAGCAACAATCCTGCCCTTGCCATAGCAATGACCTGAATGCAAAACCTCCACAATTAACCTACTACGCAGTCTATGATTTTATTGTAAAAGGGAGCTGCTTTTGTAATGGTCATGCAGATCACTGTGTGCCCATCAAAGGATTTAGGCCTGTTAAAGCAGCAGGAGTCTTCCATGTGGTAAGTTTATGTTAGATAGGTCTTGCACAATATCTCAGGTAGGCAGATCAACCCTTCAAAACTAAGGTGAATTGTTGAGCATGGTTCCAATTCCATGGAGCATTAGTTTCCTGCAAGAAATGCCTTCAGGATTTGTCTGCTGAAAGTAAGAGATAATCCAAAATAGGGGGCAGTCAATCTAAGTAATTTCTCATACCTAGGAAGCATTTACCAAACTCATCTAAATTAGACAAAGGTCTGGACTGTTTTAATTTTGAATTAATCTGTGAATATCTACATCATCCAAATTATAATGTTAATTCACAATGTCAAAACAAGCTAAAAATATGGAGATTTTGGCAATCCATTTTAGCTCCTGATTCTGATACAAACTGGTTTCTATGCATTGTCTTTATATATTCTGATCAGTACATGTGCAGCATACCACCCCTCTCACAAGTCTGCTTTCATAGGAACATAGAATTTGGATCAGTAGTGTAGTGGCAAATCCAGGAGTGAAGGGTCCCTTCATAATAGTCACAGCCATGCCCCCTCCCATCTTTTTCTTTCCTGCTGGGTTGAGAATGAGATCCTTATTAATGCCTTCTCCCACAACGACATCCCTAGGAGTCAATAACCATGGTAGGGGAGAGTATTAGCTACTGAGAAGAGTCTTCTTAGAGGTTGACTCACCTCCTTTCACTCTGATTGGCTCCAATCAGCAGGAAATGACAAGGAAGCATGTTAGAAGCCACTTCTCAGTGGCTAACACACTCCCCATTCATGATGATTGGCTCAAAGGATGCTGGAGACATTGGGATCTGCTCACAAAAAAGTATGGGATCTAAACCCCCGAGACCCTGGATGACTATTTTTTATTTATTTTATTTATTTATTTTATTAGATTTTTATACCACCCGACTAGCATTAGCTTTCTGGGCGGTGTACAACAAAATATAAAAATACAAAAACATCTCAAAATCTCATAATAAAATACAGCATAAACATATGTAAAAACAAGAAATCAGAAACAATTACAACAAAATTTAAAACTAAAACAAGTTACATATTAAAACGCCATAGCAAAGAGGAAGGTCTTAACCTGGCGCCGAAAGGACAACAATGTCGGCGCCATACGCACCTCTTCGGGGAGACTGTTCCACAATTCGGGGGCCACCACTGAGAAGGCCCTAGATCTTGTCACCACCCTCCAAGCCTCCCTATGAGACGGAACTCGGAGGAGGGCCTTCGATGTAGAGCGTAGTATACGGGCAGGTTCATATCGGGAGAGGCGTTCCAACAAGTATTGTGGTCCCGCGCCGTATAGGGCTTTATAGGTTAGAACCAACACTTTGAATCTAGCCCAGAAGCATATTGGCAGCCAGTGCAAGCGAGCCAGAACAGGTGTTATGTGTTCCGACCGCCTGGTCCCCGTTATTAATCTGGCCGCCGCATTTTGGACAAGCTGTAGCTTCCGAACTGACTTCAAAGGCAGCCCTACGTAGAGCGCATTGCAGTAATCCAGTCGTGAGGTTACCAGAGCATGTACGACTGATGTTAGGTCCTCCCTGCTCAGATAGGGACGTAGCTGGGCCACCAGCCGAAGCTGGTAGAAAGCATTCCGTGCCACCGATGCCACTTGGGCCTCAAGTGACAGGGAAGGATCTAAAAAGACTCCCAGACTACGAACCCGGTCCTTTAGGGGTAGTACCCCATCCAGGACAGGGTGTATATCCACCATCCGATCAGGGAAGCCGTTCACCAGCAGCATCTCAGTCTTGTCTGGATTGAGCTTCAGTTTGTTAGCTCTCATCCAGTTTTTCTTGACTTTGGCCCTTTGAAGAGGGTTGCAGGATTTAGCAGAGGCGAGGGAGAGACTGATAGATAAGCTGCTTTCAAGGACTAGGGTTATTTTATATAAAATAAAATAAAGTTCTGTTGGTAAGAGTATCTGGTATAAAGCCTGCTCTGTGTTGCACGGCATCTAATTATGCCTATTTTGTACGTCGCTATGCCTATTTTGTACATCGCCAGAGTGGCTGGATAGCCAGCCAGATGGGTGACTAAGAAATTCAATAAATAAAATAAAATAAATAAATCTGCCAAATTATAACTCATTGTGAAAAAGCACACTTTTTCTCTAATGAAATTAACCTTACAGGATGTGTGAAAATGCACAAATATGAAAGCTTGCTAAGATTTGACAAACAAATAGCAAAACCTGTAGCTTTCATAAATGCTTCCTTGGTTGAAATTCTTTCAAACTAGTTGCATAGAAGAGATCTGGTGCCCTGAACCACTGTGCATGTAAAATAAATTGTCATTTATGTTTCCCATCCGTACTTCTGCAAGACTTGTCACACAATGAGAAGGATAGACAAAAACATAGTGTAACAAGTCATAAAAGTCTAGCAAATCAAGCCAAAACCAAAGTTTTAGAATTATGGTAGCGTAATGAGCACAGATTGGGTACTGATCAAGTAATACTGATAGGGCACATGGAGAAGAAGCTTCATCATTTATATAATGGCAGTTCTGTGTCATCTAGAGGCTTTATAACAAAGGGGCATTCCTTCCCCAAAGTATTTTCACGTACAGTAATTTGTGAGAAGAACCAAAGCATTACAAATAACGGAATAGATGAAACAGGAGAAATTGTTACGACTTCTTGTCCAGAAAAAAGAGGAAAAAGTGATAACATATTTCCTTATAGGCACACTCACTGATCATTTTAGCTGTTTGATTCTGATAATAAGTATCTTAACTAAACAAACAAAATTCAAAATCTTCCCCCAAATAGATATAATTTGTAGAGTAGAGTAGGTTCAGTATATTACTAAAATCCCAAACCCCCTTTATATAATCTTGCTTTGGTAAATGTTTACCTGCAGTGCAGTAGCATTTTGTAATTCATTCTGTTGAAGAGTTAGGATAAGAGTTACAATTTTAAAACCATTTGCTAAAGTCTGATAACCTTCTATCATTTTGATATCTTTCCTTATTTAGTTTGTAAAGATTTATACTGTATCAGTATAAATTACTATAACATCTAGTATAATAAAGCTGCAACTGTAATATAGAAGTCAAAAAATTCTGCAATATAAACTATAGTAATCAAAAGGGAAGTGTAAATGGGACACGCATCCTAGCGCATAAGCTGCTAGTTATTTCTCTCTCAGTATAGTACATGCCGGAACATAAGTCAAGGAGTATTTTCTAAAAACCCAGACAATGTGAAAAGAAGTAATTGAATATATTAATTGAGGTACAAAAAGGCAATGGAAGGAAACATGCCCTAGCAACTGTCTTCATGTGTGAAAATCAGTCACTAATTTATCTTACACAAATCAACTTTTGTAACACTGTTTGCCTTGTATAGCATAATGAGTGACATTACCAGAGAGCTGTCAAGCTAAGAAGGAAAGCAGTCTGGAAGTGGAGTAGAATGGAAAGGGCTAATGACAGAATGAAAAATAGTGAGAAAAAACGACTCTGGTTAAATTAACTCACTTGTGTCAATTCACAAAACAGTAAAACATCCTGGGAAATGTGTTCATTTAGCAATGCTTCATAAAGATTCAAAATGGCAATGCTTAAGTAGTATGAGGGTAAATGGAAATTGCTGGAAAATGTTTTATACTCTAGTTCACTCCTCAGAAATGCATTGTGGCTGCAAGTCAAACCAGATCCATGCATACAATCATTCAAAGTGCAGAATTATACTCTATTACAGCAGCAGCTATTTCTTATTAATGCAACTTCTCCAGCTCTTCTGTTCTTCTTTAGCCTCCAAAGCTGCTTTCCCACCTGGCTGTTGGATGCTTGAGAAGTGCTGTGCAAGGTACTTTGACAGGTGGGTGAGACCCCCCCCCTCGTCAACCATCTGACCTGGTAGGCCATAAAAGTTGCCCACCCCTGCTCTAAACCATCAAAATAACCATTTCACAGTGCGGCCAGTAAAATTCCCATGAATTTTCTCTCCTGACTACATAAAGTTGTTAAAGGCAGCTAGCTTTTTTAATTTAAGATATTTATAAACACTTTTAATACATAAAAATCACAATATGTATTTATAGCCTTTCAGCCCTAAAAAGGACCCCTTAAGACAGTTTACAACAATTAAAATCTCACTGAAGTTGAAACTAGAGAGCACTGAAACAAGACAAAATAAAAAAATAAAAAAAGTTCAGACAAAATTAAAATAAATGAACAACTTGATGGAATAAAAATATCTTGGACACCCATCTAATAGGCAAACAAGGAGAAAATCTAATTTCCTTTGGGAGGGAATTCCAGAATTGGGATGCCACCACTGAAAAGGACGTGTCTCACATCCCTGCCAGTAGCACTTTTCTTGGCACCAGAATGCAAAGCAGGGCTTCTGCAGATGCCACAGTTGATAGCCATGTTCATTTCAAAGGAGGCAGATCGTCCTTCAATATCCTATTCCCAGACTGTTTAGAACTTTATAGTACCTTATAAAATAATATAGTAATAATAACAAGTACCTTGAACTGAGCCCTGAATGAAGCGGGGGCCAATGCAATTTCAATAAGATGGATATAAATATGGTCAGAAAAGCCCATACTAGAAATTATTCTGGCTCTGCCATTTCCCACCAGCTGTAGTTTCCAGACGTCAAGGACAATTCCACATAGAATGCATCACAGTAGTCTAATCAGGATATGATTTAGGCAGCAATCCTAATCCCATTTACCTGAGAGTAAACCCCACTGAATTCAACAGGATTACTTATCAGTAGACATGGCTAGGATTGCACTCTAAGTCATGTGTAACAGTGCCCGGATTCTTCAGGAAGGGGCATATTTCCCCCCATCATCTGTTTTTTGTGGGTACAGCCTCTTTATTATTTATTTAGTTATTAATTAATTAAATGTATGTCCTGCCCTTCCTCCCAGGAGGAGCTACTATTCACGCTGATGGAGCAATCAGCCTCAACAGATTGAAAAGGGGAATCAGGCTGTACTCATGAAAACAGCTGGTGGGGGAACCCTTACCTCAAGCATCCTCTGCAAGAAGTGCACTTTCCCTGCAGTGGTTTCAGAGGTGCAGTGTGTTTACCTCAAATATGTCACACAACCAGGAGAGATCTCTTTTGGCAACAAAAAGCTGTAACTTGACAGCCAGGAATCTAGGGGGCTTCTAAGTGATCCTTGATTATCAAATTTGGAGGTGTGGGGGTCAGAACAGAAAGGGTGAGCCATTCCCTGATTATTATTTTTTGAGAAATGGCTTGATGACATATCACAGCCAATCCCATGTGAGCCACAAGCTGCTTACCCAACTCATTTTTTTATGGAATCTCTTAAACGCTTTGTAAAATTGCATTTTTATGCATATAAGATCTGTGGTGTTTTAATTACAAATTAGCTACAAACATCTCATAAGTGTTTGTTTCACCACTCTCCCTGGACCTGCAATGATGATTCCAGGATCATTGCCTCACTTGTTCATACTTTGTATTACACTGGCAACCCATTCAAATAATTCCTACAACTTGCTATTAGGTTTTAATTACCATTTGGCAATCTCTGGCCAGGGAAAGATTTGTCAATGTAATTTGTTACTTTTACAGACCTGGAATTTTGGATTTCTATGATAAAACTATATGATACTGGTCACTTTTCCAAATTGCTTGTAGATTTACATGTAGCTGTTCCAATGAGCTGGTTTGCTGGTTTGTTACTAACCAGCAGACTTATACCAGGTGTGGAAGGTATGTTCTTGTGGTGCTGTAAGCAAACTTTAGGGCCTCCTTTAAGCATGCTCCACAGTCTTAGGTCCTCTGACTCGCCCATTAGATCTTTCTGGTTTTTTTGTTTTTGTTTTTTTGCCTGCTATGCAGTTGAAGAAAGAGCTTTCCCCACTCTTCCATTGCCAGAATTGGATTATTCTGTTTAATGTAAAAATAATATAAAGATTCTGTTTTAATATTTAGGCATGTTTCTAGAGCTAAAACACCAATATAATGCTATCCTTCAGCAACGCTCTCAATCAGAGACTTATACTCTGGGTAAGATTAAAAGCTACACCTGCTGAAATTCACTCTTCTATACAACTATGAAAGGTGCAAGGTACTCTTTGGCATCTGACCACCCTACTGGGTTTCCCTGTTGTTGTTCTCCCACTCATCACTTGCTTTTCTACAGTGCTAGTGAGAGTGACTCAATCCATGCCAGAGACTTGTTTCCTTTTTAAACAATTTTTTATTTAATAGGAGTCGCAACAACCCAACTGTGATCATAGAATCATACAACTAGGAGGGATCAAACAACCATCTATCTGCCAGTTCCCCAAGGATCCTTTTATATAATAAATCCCAAGCAAGAGAGGGTGTTGACAGAACCAATAGCTTAAAGGAACCAAGCCAATTCAGATGCTGCAGGGGAAGTAAAAAATCACTAGGATTACTGTCCAATTTGACCTAGGGAAATTTCTTCTGAATGCTAAATATGGTGTGCAGTCAGACCCAAAAGATTCCACATTATAAAAAACTTCACATGGTATCTCACCAGCAATTTTGTCTGGACAAACAAGGTTGCAGTTTCTTTAAAACCCACTGTAAATATAAAGGGAGGAAATAATACATTCAGCAAAGACTGTGAAAGTTAGCCTGAGCAGTAGCCAATTTGTAACTTTGACAAGAGGCTTTGTTTTTATTATGATCTATCTTTACTTTATAGGTGTCAACACTTCATTAATAAGAGCTTTTTTTCTGGACTTGAAGTACAGATTAGATGTTCAGTGCAGTGCTATTCAGTTTATACGCTTGTTATGTGTGCCATACTAATGGACAAATAATAGGCTAGCTTGCCTACACTGTTTACTCTCCCTGGCTTACTTATATTCTGATAGGAAAACATAATGTATTAATCTGCCACACTGAAATAACTGATACTAAATAAAATTCAGTATACAGATGGAGAAAAAGTACTCTAATATTTATTCAAAATGTAAATCCTCTGACCCCAAAATGAAGATGTTCACCAGAGTCTTATGAAGAGGACAATTAAAGAATGGCATTTTATTACTATATAATAGGAAAAAGCTGAGTATAAGGCTTGGATATTTTGTGGAGAATTATAAAGCTTCCATAAAGCACAAAATGAATGTAGCAAGAGTTGCAGTATAATTTATAAAACAAATGCTTGCAGGTAGAAGTACAGATTATCCACTAACTAGGTAAAAAATAATAGATGGATACTGCTGTTACTATTACAAGTATTCAGAGTGCTTCATATGCATTATCTCCATAAAACTTGCAACAGCCCTGGAGGGCAGACAAGTATCCTCATACGGAAGATAGTGAGCTAAGGCTGAGAGATAGTTGGAATGTGCTGGCTCCTGAAGAGAAGACTGCAGCCACTTAGCTTTTCCACAAACCTGGTATTGTGGTTAAAGGTCTCATCTTCCTAATAATTCCTTAGTATTTTTTTTACTTCTAAAACATCATCTACAGATCTTCAAGTGTCCTTCATGTACATGAATTCCTGAATTTGTTGCATAAACTTACATGCATACAGCTATGAAAACTGGGACCCTCAGGTTCTCTGTACATGGATGACATTTTTGTGGAGCTGGGTACAGAGCATACCTCAGTGATTCCCTCGCCACGCCATGCCATGCCATGCCACCCCCATGTATTCAGTGTAGAAGTCTAAATAGGACTTCTGTTTAGCGTAGATGTTGTGTTATTGATCCAGAGCTGGAATCACTCCACGAGAGTAAGCATTTAATTCAATTTTGGACAATTTTCTATTTGAATTTCCCATACAGTAGTTAGCATGTGGGATTGTTTCCAAATTACTAGTGATATCAGAGGAACATAAATTTAATTTGCTGTCTGCCCTCTATATTTGACCACTTAGTAGCCAAGCAAATTAAAATAATTTTGCATAATAGCTTTACAAGACCATTTTATAAAAATACACACTTTTGGATGGCCTTCATAAATGCTTTCATTAAAAAACACTAGCAGTGCCTTTATCTTGCCTGGAACATTTACTCCCTAAGGACATCTTGAAGGGATACCCTTCAATAGAGGGATACAAAAGCAGAGATTTAATCAAAATATGGAAAAATTATGGTGTACGTGTTTTCTGACCAGCTGCTGAAATATGTTGTTCCAGTAACGGTTGGCTACTCCTCAGACAGCATCTTTACTTCTTATTCTGACCCTGAGCACATAAGATTCCCAGAGCAGCATTTGTTAAGCAGCAGGTCACTTTAGTTTGGTACCTTTACTTTGGTACCAAAATAGAACAGTCAAGCAGGGTATATCCTAAGAATATTAATAAAGAAGGGAACAAGGATGCAATGTGATGGATGAGGGCAGGTATAAAGAATATACTTCTTTATGTATGTATACATGCATTTATACCCTGCCTTTCAATATGATTCAGAAAAGAGCTAAAACAATTATACATAAGGAATATATACAATAGCATAACACTGAAGGTCATACCATAAGTGTTCTTTTGAGGAACAAATGCACAGCTGTTACTTGTTTGTTGTCAGGGTCCAGACTATCTTCTTTTTAGATAGAGTTTCTGATGCAGAAACATTTTCTCAACACTTGAACACTATATTGCTGGGAAGGCACATTTCCCTCCATCTAGCATGGTCATTGCTATGCAGCTACCATGGAGAAGATGATTTCCCAATGGCAAAAAGTGCCTATTTGATGGCTCCCATAGTGTAAATAATGTCCAGCAACACACTGCTACCTCTTCCCACTTTTGCCACTATGGTAAGCTTTTAAAACATATAAGGTCATTTGAAAGAACAGAAAACAGAATCAATACTTTTCTAATCCCTTAATTTAAACCTACGTATCACGCTAGGAAGAGCTGCGGTATCATTATGCCAATGGTAAGATGAAGTGGGGGCATGTGTTTGTTACCATTTAGATAACCCCTCAGATATCAACTTCACTAGTAAGGATTTCAGTTTCAATAGGCTTTGGGGCTGCAGTCTGTTGCTTAGTTGCACATGCCATCTGAAAGGTTTATGTAGTAGGTGCATTGGCATGTTATCTCTGGATATGCCACTACAGTCATAGTCATCACAGTTTGTTTCCCATTATTAGGTCCATGGAAGGTGCATGTGCAAACACAATACTGCAGGAACTCATTGTCAATATTGTGCTTCTCTTTACAATGACCAGCCCTGGCAAGCTGCAAATGGCAAAACAGGAGCTCCAAATGAATGCAGATGTAAGTATCAAATTCATGGAAGTACTTCTAAGCTATCAGGATATTCAGAAATGACTCTGTGTAAATCAGGAGGGGGGAATCTCTGCACCTTCAGATGTTGTTAAGCTACATTTCCCATCCACCCTAGCAAGCATGGCCAATAGTCAGGGATGATGGGAATTGTAGTTCAGCAATATCCAGTGGGCCAAAGGTTCCTTTGTAAATAAAATAGAAAGCCAAAACCAATGTCACTATCCACAATATGTTTAAACATTGGTAACACCTTAGTTTACAAAGGTGCTATTCGTTTGTCTTTCTTGTGGAATCCAGGACCAGCTATTCAATTTTTCTCAGGGCGTCTAAATAAATTGTACTTATATTTTTAAGTTTTCATTTAAAGAAAATATATAAACAACTGGCTCTAATTACATGTCACGAAAGTAGGTAATGGAATTGGAGTCTTTAATAGTCTGACCTGGTTTTCAAAATATTTGGTTGAATATTTTCTAATTCTTCCAAAAAATCATTATGTAATGTTCTTCGAAGACCTGTGGTAACTTGTAGCAATTTCATTCTTTAAATTAGGTACATTAGAGTAGCTAGATGTTCATAATGTGCAGCTGTTAGAAACATCTACAGGCTGGCATATGCATTTTATTTCACTATTTATCATCTCCCATCGTGTGTAGGATTTTTTTCTGTGTTATTTTCTTTATATAAGAGCATCTTTAATTTGTCTTTTTGCTTATCTTGGCTGTGTTTCAGCCTGTAAGTGCAATGGACATTCTGACACTTGTCACTTTGACATGGACACTTGGCTGGCATCAGGAAACCGAAGTGGTGGGGTCTGTGACAATTGTCAACACAATACAGAAGGGCAGCACTGCCAGCGTTGCAAGCCAGGCTACTACCGGGACCTCAGAAGACCTTTTTCTGCCCCAGATGCCTGTAAATGTAAGCTAATATCAATTTCTGTATGTGAATACTTTATGTATGTGAATATAGTCTTTATCCTTCTGTCACCCATTCTTACGCTGAGGTAGAAAATACCAAGTTTATCATCATCACATTTGTAACTTGTCCAGTATTTCATTAAGCAGCAGCTTTGACCAAAACCAGTTTACCAGTCAAGGAGCTGATAGTGGAGATTTACTGGTTATCATTTATTATTATATATATTTCAAGAAAATAATGATGGACATAAAAGTAGCTGTGGTTTGTGTTTGTTTGTTTTACGCATGCACACGTGGGCTTTTCAGCCCATTTTTCTTTCAGCAGACCTCTGTAACAAATTGCTAAACACAAAAAGATTGCAGTTAAGAAAAGCTGAAAAGGAAACAGTCCTCCCTCCCCCCCCCCCAAAAAAAGTATTTACTGCTACGACAAATGCTGTGTAGCAGTTAAGAGTGTCAGACTAGAAGTGAGGAGTTCTGGGTTCCACTCAGTCTTGTTCCTGCTCAGCCATGAAGCTCATTGGATGATCTTGGCCAGCTACCATCTCCTACTTATTGGACAAAGAACCATGTATGACATCATTAACTTCTTGAAAGAAAGGTGCAACACCAATCATGGTGATAATTTCCTTGCATTAACATTATTGGCCACTCCAGCTGTACATATTATCTTCACAGTCATTAACAGACCGTTGAGAACCAGACTGAAAAGCTAAAAAACTGGCAATATGTGAACATATGCAGATGGAATGATTAATGGATTTTTAGTGACATAATGATTGCAGTAAACACTGGTTCATCCACATAATTTTTCCACATTCAGTTTTTTTTTTTAAAAAAGCGATGACCTATTTGAATTTGTTTGTTTTGAAAAATGGAACATGCTATCTGCTTCAATAAATGTAAGGATTTCAACTCCAAACAATGTCTTCTTTAATAGCCAAGTAGCTCCTGGAGATTCCTACGTTTATAGCACAATACTACTACTACACAAAAGTAAGTTCTGTTGAATTTAATGGGGCTTATTATGTAAATGGTAAAGGACAGCAGGCTAAGAAAGTTTCCGGTTCTTACAATGTACATATATTTATATTTTTTAATGATTATTTTATTTATTACCTGCCCTTCACCCTGAGGTCCCAGGACAGGTTGTTGTTGTTATGTGCCTTCAATTCGATTACGACTTATGGCGACTATATGAATCAGCGACCTCCAATAGCATCTATCATGAACCACCCTGTTCAGATCTTGTAAGTTCAGGTCTGTGGTTTCCTTTATGGAATCAATCCATCTCTTGTTTGGCCTTCCTCTTTTTCTACTTCCTTCTGTTTTTCCCAGCATTGTCTTTTCTAGTGAATCATGTCTTCTCATAATGTGTCCCAAGTATGATAACCTCAGTTTCATCATTTTACCTTCTAATAATAGTTCTGGTTTAATTTGTTCTAACACCCAATTTGTCTTTTTCACAGTCCATGGTATGCGCAAAGCTCTCCTCCAACACCACATTTCAAATGAGTTGATTTTTCTCTTACCTGCTTTTTTAACTGTCCAACTTTCACATCCATACATAGAGATCGGGAATACCATGGTCTGAATGATCCTGACTTTAGTGTTCAGTGATACATCTTTGCATTTGAGGACCTTTTCTAGTTCTCTCACAGCTGCCCTCCCCAGTCCTAGCCTTCTTCTGATTTTTTTACTATTATCTCCATTTTGGTTAACAACTGTGCCAAGGTATTGATAATCTTTGACAAGTTCAATGTCCTTGTTGTCAACTTCAAAGTTACATAAATCTTCTGTTGTCATTACGTTGGTCTTCTTGATGTTCAGCTGTAGTCCTGCTTTTGTGCTTTCCTCTTTAACTTTCATCAGCATTCATTTCAAATCATTACTGGTTTCTGCTAAGAGTATGGTATCGTCTGCATATCTTAAATTATTGATATTTCTCCCTCCAGTTTTCACACCTCCTTCATCTTGGTCCAACATCGCTTTCTGTGTATGTTCAGCGTATAGATTAAACAAGAAGGGTGATAAAATACACTCCGTCTCACACCCTTTCCGATGGGGAACCAATTGGTTTCTCCATATTCTGTCCTTACAGTATCCTCTTATAATAGGCTTGTAACCTTGTATAGGTTGTGCATCAGGACAAACAGATGCTGTGGCACCCCCATTTATTTTAAAGCATTCCATCATTTTTCATGATCTACACAGTCAAAGGCTTTGCTGTAATCTATAAAGCACAGGGTGATTTCCTTCTGAAATTCCTTGGTCCATTCCATCATCCAACGTATGTTGGCAATATGATCTCTAGTGCCTCTTCCCTTTCTAAATCCAGCTTGGACGTCTGGCATTTCTCGCTTCATATATGGCAAGAGCCTTTGTTGTAGAATCTTGAGCATTACTTTACTTGCATGGGATATTAAGGCAATAGTTGGATAATTACTGCATTCCCTGGGATCCCTTTCTTTGGAATTGGGATGTATATTGAACGCTTCCAGTCTGTGGGCCATTGTTTAGTTTTCCATATTTCTTGACAAATTTTTGTCAAAATTTGGACAGATTCAGTCTCAGTAGCTTGTAGCAACTCTATTGGTATGCCAACTGTTCCTGGTGATTTGTTTCTTCCAAGTATTTTAAGAGCAGCTGTCACCTCACATTCTAAAATTTCTGGTTCTTCATCATACGGCTCCTCCACAAATGAATATGTTATCTTTGCATCTCTTTTATAGAGTTCTTCAGTGTATTGTTACGACAATTTAAAGTATATCCTTAAAAACCATTTAAAACAACCCGCAATCACAAGAAAAAGTCTATGCCATAAAAATTATTTCAAAATAGAATACTACAGTTCCTGCTCAGCCTCTAACACATGTTCAGCAGAGAAATATAATCTAGTAAATAAAGTGCTCCGTAAAACATGTAAAATTTTATATTATACAGCGGTTCCTGCAAGTTTATTATATAAAAACACTCCTACTTGATTAGATAAATGTTCATCCTACCGAAGACCGTGGACTAGTTTAGATGTTATGGAAAACTATGGTTTTCTGCTATGTGAGCAACCTGTGGTGAGCCTCGGGCTCATGTACTACCTCTCCTATGCTGTGTGCCAGGTGAGAAGATTAGAAGCATCCACTTCCAGATTCCAATTAACCACTGTTCTCCATGATGTCCTAGCTTGTGGAATTGTGGTTTCTTTAAACAATGGCTTTAGATGTAAATTTAGAACAAACAGAATTTGGACACCTGAATTTGAAAACATGAGTGGAAATCTTCACCCACTAGATCTACCAACATCCCAATCTCAGTGTTGCCCACAGAAGAATGTTTTATTTGGACTGATTACATTCAAATCCCAGGTTAGCTAGACTCACTGAATCACCTTGAAAAAATGTCTGTTTCAGGGCTAGTTCACCTGATACTTTTTCAAGAAGACAAATCTTCCCAATCATGTCTAGGCAAGAACTTTCTGGGAGAATACATTGAGTATACCAGATGGCAGCAATTTTCTTTGATTGCAGCAGCTGTGACAAATGTTGCTATGAATGTGATAATGGAAGTTGCCAAGGAATGTTGGGACTACTTGTGTTTCTTTAAACAACGTACTGGTGAACTGCCTTTCAGTCTCAGCTTCATCTCTAAACATATAGGAAATAATATTGTGCCACACAGAGTTTTTGGGAGGCTGACTAAGTATTGTAAAACACTTTACATATAATTTATAGAAATGGTAAAAGCATTCCCCACAACAATTCTTCAAAGTTTCTTATCTGACTTCTTTTTCCTGATCAGCTTACTTTTTCTGCAAGATCTATTGATACAAAGCAAATTCCTGTCAGCTGTTGCCTCCAAGCCATAATGAGTTTCATTCCTGGGCAGCAATCCCAGTTTCATCTTCAGCTGCTATCATTTTTGCAAAGTCCGCAACAATGGAGTAAGAGTAACATATGATAGAGCCAACAGAGGAGACAGATATTTCCTATGTGAAATTGTTCAGTCACAGATTTTCACTTGCTGTGTAAGTTTGAGGAGCATTTTAGATCGCTCTAGCTGAACAGAAAGTTTGTGTTTTGAGGGGATCAAGCAGAGATTACAATCTCAGCAGAAAAAAGCCCTTATGTCTTGCTTAGTTTGTGTTGATAACAACATGTCTGATAACCTCTTATTCATATATAGTAGACAATGGAATTCTGTATATAGTACCAGCTCAAGTCAACATTACCGTTCAACCCCTGAGGAGCAATGAAAATAGAAAAGCTCCAAGGTCAAAGCAAATGAAGGAGCTGTTAAGCCACAATTCTTAGGTTACACGAAGCATACTCTAAAGTGAACAATGTGTAATATTTGCTCAGGAGTGAGTATGTACTAGATAAAACAGGGCCTACTCTTAATATGGTAAACTGTTGCAATCTGCTTGAAGGTTACATAGATTCTTCCACCTCTCCTATTTTTAACAATCTTTATGAGTTTTAAAGACTTTGTTACAATGTCACTGGGGGTGACATGTAAAACACGTACGTTGCATGAATGCACGTTTGTAACATTTGAGTCCTGGTATCCAAAACTGAACTGAGAGTTCTAGTACAGTAGGGCCCCGCTTGTACGGCGGGTTAGGGACCAGGCCCCCGCCGTAAAGCGGAAATCGCTGTAAAGCAGAACCCATAGACTATAATGGGGCCGTCCCGCGAAAATGATGCAAAAATGATGCAAAATGATGCAAAATCGGCTTTAAAAGGGGGAATTTCCCATCGCTGCATTAGCGGAATGCCGGAATGCGAAGCACCGGTAAGCGGGGCCCTACTATAATCAGTTATCAGCATTCTAAGTTCTGAGGCTCTGGTACCAAAACAGCTAAAATTGACTAGGAGTTCAGTGTCGGGTTCTCCAATGGCTGGTAGATTAATTAGGGTTTTAATAAATTGGCAGAGTTGAGCTTAGTGTAGCTTGCTCAGTGATGTGCTGCATGGGTGTGATTTTACCTGAGAGAAAGTGAGCTTTTACCTTGCTTTAAATCACTCAGACTTAGACTTGGTTTCAAAATAAGAAAAGACTACTTCATTAATAGCAATACATTCTGGATAGGAAAGGTGCTACTTTATCTAGCTAACTAAGTTGGATTGTAATGACCATGCCTGGGCATTGCCCCTCATGGGAGAGAAGAGGAGACAAAGTGAACATGGCTCTTTCTTCTCCAGTGGTCAGCAGAGGACAGAGAAACAGGAAGGTGAGTCAGAGGTGTGTATAGTTCCCTGAGTCATATCAGTTTACACGGAAGGCAGACAGACAGAAAAGATTAGTACAGGTCAGTGGCAGCCTTGCCAGCTATGAAAACTATCAATTTATCTCTCTCCCCATGCAAAGAGGACCAAATGAGAGGTATTCTTATCGCACTACTAATATTCAGAATGGTTTTTAACACTCTAGGGACACAGTTATATTGAATTTCAGATATTTTCTTGGTTTTCTTGTCATCTTAGTGGATTAAATAACCAAACAGCAATTTTCCTTTTATCTCTTTGTTATTTATTTGTTGTATTTGCTCCTTCCCTTTTAGCAACATTTAGTTGGGGTGCCAAAATGACAACCCCATTTTATTCAATAAGCAAAAAAGCATTCATACACATTTAAATAAGGAGGTGAGCAAAGGCACCTAGGAATCACACTGTCAAAATAGCTAAAATGTGATTTTTTCTACTCAATGCTTTTAAGGAATGGCATGGTGATTAGCATGAAAAATGTCATAAGGTGTTTTCATATGTCAGGCTTAAATAAGTCTGTAATTTCTCTGTAAAATCTAGTGGCAAAAATGTGTATTTGCTTGAAAAATGGCTGGCTTCCACTTTTTATCCCACAGTGACAAGAATCACCTGTGAACAAATTGCACAAGGGAGGCTCAAAGCCACTTTTAGTGTTGTGCACGGACATGGCACTAAAATCATGCACTTGCTGAGGAAACCTTTCTAATGATGTAGCTTCCTGTGTTCTGGGAGTATTACAAGTGATGAAGTGTTGAACAATTCATCCTGTAGTCAAGGAAGTTTTTTGCATGTGATTGATGCCCTGGGCTCCTACAGGGAAGAAGGGTGGGATATAAATCAAACAAACAGACAGTCTTATTTATTTAATTAATTTTATTCCCCATTCCTATCTTTTCTTAGACCCCTGAGTCCAGAAATGTAAAACAAGAATACTAAATTCAGTAATGACAAAGCTGTATAACTGCCATTAGTATATACTGTCTTCCCAAATACATTAATCTCATATGTATGCTTTGATATTGCAGTGTGTTCCTGCCACCCTGTTGGATCAGCAGTGCTTCCCTTTAGCAATAGCACCTTCTGTGATCCTAACAACGGTGATTGTCCCTGCAAGCCTGGAGTGGCTGGGCCTCAGTGTGATAGGTGCATGGTAGGGTACTGGGGCTTTGGTGATTATGGCTGCCGACCATGTGATTGTGCAGGGAGCTGTGACCAACTCAATGGTGACTGCATCAGTAGGTGAGTGAACAAACATGTTACTATAGATGGCCAGGTATCATAAGGAAAGGAAATTTATCTACAATAAACACGTTTGAAATAGAGGTAATAAAAAGAGGTTTTACTAGATGTAGTAAAACTTGTAAGAGCAGGGATGGAGAACCTGTGGCTGTCCAAATGTTGTTAAACTACAGCTCCTATCATTCCTCACTATTGACCCTGCTAGCTGGAGCTGATGGCAGTAAGTCCAACAACATCTGGAGGATCATAGGTTCCCCATCCCTGCTCTGGAATCAGCTGCTGCTGTTTTAACAACTCACATGCCCTACACATTTATTGTCAGTGGAAGGATTAAGTGCTGAACTAATCTGACTAGGGAAAAATACACATCAAAAATAGGGAACAATAACTTTTTTACCTGCCTTTCACCTTGAAAATGCTAAGACATGAAAATTAGTCGGATGAGGGTTATTTTCCAAAGTATCTCCCATGAGGGAGGTATATGAGTTTGGTGTTCTTTTATCTATATTCTTTTAGCATGGGAGATGCAAGAGCTGCTACTTCGAACATAATCAGAACCATGGGGAAAAGATGTGCAAGTCACATGTGTATAAAAACATAGCAAGAGCCCTGCTGAATCAGAGAAAAGACCCATCGGTCCAGCATCCTGTTCTCATAGTGGCCAACCAGATATTGATGGAAAGCCCGCAAGTAGGACATGAAAACAACTCCATGTGCTCCCCAGCAACTGGTATTCTGGGGCATACTGCCACTGACAGTGGAGACAGTACACAGCCATCATGACTAGTAACCAGTTCCATTTTAAAGCTATGTAAGTTGGTAGCCATCACTTCCAAACACTAAATTCCACAGTTTAACTATGCCTTGTGTGAAGTACTTTTTTTTGTCTATCCTGAATCTTCCAACATTCAGCTTCATTGTATGACACCCCCACACACACTTCTAGTGTTATGAGAAAGGGAGGAAAACAATATCTATCCACTTTCTCCATGCAGAATTTTATACACTTCTATCATGCCCTTCCTTACTTGCCTGTTCTAAACAAAAAAGCCCCAAATATTGTAAACTTTTCTCATAGGGAAGTTGCACCAGCCCTTTGATCATTTCAGTTCTCTTTTTGCACTTTCTTCAGATCTACAGTGATATTCTAACAACTTTTTCCAAATCTACTAAATATTGATTTGAGAGATCTCATCAGTTTCATGTATGAATAGAAATATTTTGCAGTAAAGAACTCTCTAGGACAGTGGTTCCCAACCTGGGGGCCGGAACCCCCAGGGGGGCCGTGAAGTAATCCAGAGGGGGCCGCGAACAGTAAAGAAATGAATTATTTATTAATTTTTTTAAAAAAAGTCTTCACTCCCTCTACACTGTCTGCTTTCCACTGCCGCTGCAGATGACACCTCCCCCTTGCTCCAAACAAGAGGGGAGGCCTTTTGCTGAAGCGCCAGGGCGTCTTTCAGGCACACTAAGGGCAGGCATCTGCCTATAAAATACATGGCAGATGCCAAAGGAGGCTGAGGGTGGAGCTACCAGGAAGAAGAGGGGATTACTATCACTGATTCCCGTCTCTTTGCACTGCTGCTACTGGCAACACCCTTACTTAGAATGAGAGGAGAGGGCTTTTTGTGAAGCAAAAAGAAGCAAGGCTGCAAAGAAAGGCTGCTTTCCCCCTTCCTTCCTGGCAGCCAGTCTGCCTCCCTGGGGGGAGGGGGTCACAATTTTTTTTCAGCTTATAAAGGGGGTCCTGTGCTCATAAAGGTTGGGAACCACTGATCTAGGACATTTCTGTTCAGACATTGTCACTTAGACAATATAGTCTGAAGGGAGGTTCTCACAATTCCAAACTGAAGTGTTTAGTCAGTTACAGGTGATCCAAAAACATGGTCTAACTCCAAAGACAATGAAGATGAAAGATCTAAAGGCTCAATGGCAAAACTCCCACTGACTAATTTGGAAGTTAGGTCAAGCTGTAATCTCTGAGATGCCAAAGAACAGGCCATAAAAGGGAAGATCTAGAAAGCCAAAGTGCCTAGCTGAAACTATACAGAGACTCTTTTAGAGATCATGTGCATTCCATACCTCATAGACTTATGTATGTTAAAATGTTTCCACAGTACAATTTATTCCTCGAACCATAAACTACAGACATTTATGTATCATAGATTATTTCTTGGTACTGTTTCTGAATATAATAATCTCCTAGGAGTAATAAACATTCTTCATCAAGTGTTGTCCACAAATATCCATCATGAAGTATTAAACTATGGTTCTTCATGAACCATTTTCTCACTTTGAAATATTTTAAAATATATGGGTGGTTATTCTTCCAACAAAAAACTCTGAACTAAGATCTGGGGGTAGTAGCTCCATGAAACCCATGGAAGGCCATCCCTTAGGGAAAGGGTGGCTAATCTTTTCTGGCCCAAGGGCTGCATTGCCTCTTTGCCAACCCATCAGGGGCCACATTCTAGTGATGTGCATGGCCACTGCACGTTGTCATGTACATACACACACAACACATTCATGCACATCATGTATACACACATCACATATATGCACAGCACAGCACACACACACACACAGGCAGAACAAATAAAGCATTATTTAAGAGAACTAGTCCTGCTGAAGAGCCTAGCTGAGACTGAAAGATGTTGCTCATCAGAGTGAGGGGCAGGAATGGAATACAACCAAAAACCTGGATGTACATTAAAAGCTAAGTGTGAGTGAAGGAGAGTGCACTCGCAGCACTTTCCACAAAACAACTTGAACATGAAAAGTTTGGAAAGGCTTTCATGTTCCCCTCAACATGTCTAGTCCAGAAGGTAAAAGAGAACTTCCCTGCCCGCAAGAAATTAGCTCTGGATGACTATATTGTAATCCTTAAGACTCTATTAGCCACTGCTTTCTTCCAAGCTCTGAAATTGTGTGAGACCTTTGAAAGAATTGCTGGGTCTCTTTTCTGAAAACAGAAACAAATGTTTGACATATGGATAATTAACATAATGCATGATTTTTAAATATTTGCTTCTGATTTCTTAAGCTTTGTCAATTTTCCAAGAGCGGCATTGTTGTTAATAAATAAACCTGAAATGATTTAACAAGAAAATCTCAAAGTGTTCTTTTAATTTCAGCAGTACAAACATAGACTGGTACCATGACATCCCTGCCTTTTATTCCACATATAATGAAAGTGAACCAGCATGGGGGTGGGAGGATGAACAAGGATACTCTGCCCTTCGATATTCAGGTAACAAGATAAACTCTGGCCTGATTGCCACCTTCCCTAGTAAGATACTCTTATTTATAGTAAATTATGAGTAAGTAGTGAAAAATTGCTTTGGGTTTAAAAGACAACAAAAGAAAGCTAAAAAATAATGAAAGGAACTGTGATCAATCTACAAATATAAGATTATTGGAAATTAAAAATATTTTTGGATTTTTAATTGATAGAAGCCTTTTTCAGATGTTATATAAATGGGTCTGAAAGAGTCCCTGCATATATAATTACTGTAGAGATGACTTTGTCCATGCTGTTAGAACCCCTGAGTTCCAGATTAAATGGAGGTAACCCTTTGTACATACAGTTTTTTTTGGGGGGGGGCTATTTCAGATTTTATAATGAACATGTGGAAGTCAGATATATGATCTCATTCCCCCATCTGTTCTGCCCAAACCAGTTGAAGTCAGATGCAGACGCGGAAGAGTGCTTTTCTTTAATAGGTTTAATTGGAAATTTCAGTTCAGAGCGATTTATGAATCAGCTTACAGGTTACACAGGATTCAGCATCTCTACCAGACATAACTAGACACGACTACATAGCACTAAGACATCGTCCCAGCAATTAGACACGCCTCCTTACAACCTCTAAATAACTGTGGGCAGGCTCCTTTTACTTGCATGAGAAAAGTGTCATGGTCGGAAGCGTGCACACACTCAAGTGCTCCTCCTCAGGGGGCCTGTGGGAACCCATTGAGCCTGCCAAAACAGTAGCCTATGTGTCTGAGGTGAGGGCAGAGGACACATTTTGGCAAGGTCCTCCACCTCAGAAGGAGGGGTGCACAGTGGCAATGGTGGGGTGAGCGAGCAAGGTGGGAGTAGGGAAGGTGAAGAGACAGCCTCCTGATTGGGCAGTGCCTCATCAGTTGTAATGGGAGCTACAGGGGCAGAGCTGTCACTGTCAGCGGCACTGAAGTCATCAGTCTCCAACCCTCTGAATGCCAGTCACTGGGATCCTCCCCCAATTCTCATTCCATCTCCTCCTCTTCGTTCTCATCACTCCAAGACCATACCACAGGACTCATGACACAATGTGTTCATTATACAGCCACGAGAGTGACTATTAGTGAATATAATATCTGAAAGGGACTATAGCATAAGTGAAATTATTTCTTTTAATTGGTCCAGTTCATTGTTTCAATAGCAGCTGATATTTGTCAGCATTCCAAAAATAAACCAGACTTTATATATGTCCAGGCTTCAGTGAGCAACTTCAAATATTCTGATCCATTCAGTACTCATAATGTTTAGCAACATGCTATTCCCACCATCCATTCACACTATATCATGAAAAAGGGGAAATTGTTTTCTATGAAAGATTTTATCCTCCAAATCTGATTACAGGTCATTCTATTCCCTCCCTGTTTAGTAGGTGGATCTAGACAACCATGTAATTTGTCTCATGAGTCCAATAAGAGATAATTGTAACTGAAAGATTTCATCAAATGGTTATTTAAAGAGAGAGGTATTTTTTGTATTTCCATAGGAAAATGTGAATGTAAAGACCAAGTTTTAAGAAATTCCAAGATCTTCTGTGGCATGAAGTATACATATGGTGAGCTAAAATTTAAAGATATTATTCAATTGACCTAGTACTGTCAAAACTTTCAATTGAAAATGATAATTTTCTGCTCTGACTAGAAGCATGGAGAGTTAGATAAGGCTGCTTATAGTCCCAGACAGAGGATTATAAAAGCCATTGGTAGTGGGCCAATACACACGACCGGTTATATATTTGCTCTAGCAAAAATTTATAGGGCAGGACAGAGAAGGCTTGAGGGGCAGTAGTGGAATACTTGTGCATAGGCTTCCATATGATCATATAATATGTGCACAGGGTTATGATAGGGTCTTTATAGTAGCAAAACCGGAGATTCATTCAAATAATGCAGTGATCTAGTTATTGCAGTGATCGGAAATCTGTTACCTATCAGATTTTGATGGATTCCAACTTCCATCAGCCCCAGCTAGCATGGCCAATGGACACTGTAAACCAACAGTATCTAGAGTGCCACAGGTTCTGATCCCTAAGGTACAGACTCAAAAGAAGGTTCTAGAGTTTGGTCCAGAAGCTGTAGGTGGTGCAAAATGCAGCGGCACAGCTGCTCCCTGGGGTAGGGTATTGTCAACATGTCACCCTGCTGCTAAAAAAATTGTGCTGACTGCCCATTAGTACCAGGCTAAGTTCAAGCTCTGGTTTTGATGTACAAAGCCCTGTACAGCTTGGGACCAGGATACCTGAAAAATTGTCTTATCCTCATTTACCCGGTTGATCACTACACTCTGCAGGTGAGGGCCTCCTGCAGATACCATCTTATCATGAGGTCCATTCCGCACAACATGGCCCTTTAGTGTAGTGGCACCGACCCTTTGGAATTCTCTCATGCATGTAAAACTGATCTCAGGTGGGTATTGGACTCCACCTAGTGGTTGAAGGCAGAAAGATGGTGATCGGCTTTTCCTTTAAGAGTCTGTCACTTGTCAGAACCCCACCATGCATAAGTTCTGTTTTCCTGCTGTCCCTATAAATCCCAACAACAGTGCTCTTCTCAGGCAACACTTGTTGGGCTCTGGGCCACAGGGAAGGCTAAGGTTAAATCAGCGGACCCTACTAAACATCACAAGCCATTACCACCAGTTCCAGGACCCACTTCAGAACCCCTTGAGCTTTTGCCACAGCAGAGCTCAGCGCACAGCAGAGGTCAGTTATACATTTAATACAGCAAAACCCAGCACAGCAGGGATCAGTTATGCCTTCAGTTGGGCAAAATTTTGTGTTGGCACAATCACTCTCCATCACAGTAACGCGGGCAGAGTGACCATGGAACCACAGCTAAGGTCATTCTCCACATCTGCCCTGTGGGATAGGGGAGCGGGTTCACACGGACCTTTAAACTTTTCCCTCACCAGTACATGGGAGCAGTGTGAAGGAGGTGGGGGAGAGGGAGCCCAGCAGGTGCTACTTATAGTGCCAATGGCACTTCCCAGAGAGCGCTGCGCAGGTCTTTGCATGCACAAGAACAACTGTCAGGAGATGAGGGGGAGCATCCACAGACCACTGCACTTCAAGCAGTATTTTCTTCTCAGTCCTCCCCTGAGAAATTTATGGGTTTCATGGATAACACCTGTCAGCAGTGCAGGTCACTGATCAGCTTAGTGGCATGAGGTCTCAGCACTTAAAAGTGATGACCACAGGGGCTTAGGCTATTCCTTCTACTTCCTTTCAGCCTATGCCCCTCCTTCCAATGTCTACACAGCTGCTCCAACAACAAAGGGAGGTGCTATTGGCAGATTTTTCTAGAGAACTGGCTTCTAGAACAAACCTAGCAGTACCTCAGCAACTACATCCGTAGCTAGCAGTACCACAGCAGTTTCCATCAACACCTCACCAGTTCCCGCCCTTAATTGTACAATCCCAGTCTCCATGTCAGCAAGGAGTTTTACTAACCTCACAGAGGCTACATCAGCATGGACTTTTATTGGCTTAGCCTCATGGAACAGTAGGAAGGGAAGCTTCTGAAAATATGCCTCCCTCCCTGGACCCTCATGATGCTCAGCGGGCATTGGCAACAATGTTACTCAATGTCCAACCTAGGGAGATGGAGCAGGATGGGCATGCCAACCAAGTAAAAGACTTACTGGTCTTGGACAAAGAAGAATGGAGTGGCACTTTTGAATCAGAAGAGGTAGCTTCCAACCGCCTGTTTTAAGACTCCCACTTCCTTACTCTTCTTTGTAAGACTCTGGAGACTCTGGACCTGAGGGATAAGGCTTCCCAACCTGCTCTATTATCAAGGGTTGCCACTGTGTGCCCAGATCATCAGCCTAAGCCACGAGCAGTGAAACTACCTGTTAACTAATATTCTCAAATCTGAATTCGACACTCCTTTGCAAAATAAAAAGTCTGTGACTATAGTTAACAAGCACTATGTTCTCGAACAACAAAAGATAGATCACCTTCGGCTCCCCCTGGTGGGTGCCCCCATAGGAGGTTTCCTGAACTCGTCTCTGAATCCAAAAGATGTGGATGCCCACTTGAAAGACCTCCTAGAGCAGAAGATGGACATTGGGCTTAGTCCATGAGGCCAGTGCCTTCTCAGTCAGGGTGGCAGTGACTACATCCATTTTCGCTAGAGCCTCCTTATTGTGGTTGGAGGAATCGCTAGACACTCCTCAACAGGATCAAACTTCAAGCAGAAAGTCTCTTCTAAAGGTATCATGGGTGGTAGCCTTTATGGCAGATGCATCCATGGATGCCATGCAGTTCATCACCAGAGCACTGACAACAGGAGTCTTTACTAGACATTCTCTATGGCTTAGGCACTGGGGTGGGAACAGCCTGGAATAACCTGTCTTCAGTATTGTGCCATGCTAGCAGGGGGTGGACCAGCGAGCAGGAGGTGGGCGAGGAGGACTTGGACACTCCAGTCAGGGAAGGACCCAGCGAAGGGAGGGATGACAAAGCAGCCCCCACTCCAGATGTTGATGGGTCACCTCCAGCAGTCCCAGACACCCCCTGGAGAGATGACCAGACCCACCTGTCACTCTTCCACCTGATGAGGCACCTCTCCCGGCACCCACACTACTGCTGGACAGGCCTCCCCCTGTAGAGGGAGAGGATGGGACAGAGACTGAGGCCCCACCTTTGCCCCAGTCCAGGAGGCAAATGCAGCAGGAGAGTCAACAATCCCATCTCAGGAGGAGTATGTGCTTACGCGCGCACATCCAGCAGTGACTCAGGGTATATGCAAGCAGGGAGCCCGCCCAGCCCTATTTAAGCTGAATGCGGGAGAAGGGTTAGTTGTTGAGTCAACATCTTATTGCTGCCAAGTTGTGCTTAGTTAGCTAGAGAGAGATGCTGAGTTCTGAGTAAGTCGTATGTAGATTCATGACGCGCACTGGACTGAAACTTTCTCTTACTTCAATAAAAGAAAAAACTACAACTGTCTCTGAATCTGACTTCTTCGAGTTCAGGCAGGACAGATAGAGCCATACGTGGAGGCAAATTCTTTGGAGACACAGCACTGGACAATGTGCTGATAGAACTCTGGCTGGAGTTCTTTTCTCCCCCTCCTCCACACTTTATACCTTCTCCCCTGTCGTCTCTTCCAGACAAAAGGCTCAGAGTTCAGGAGGCTGTACATCTTCTGCTCATTTCAGCAATAAAGCCTGTTTCTCCCGAGGAGAGGTTTCAGGGCATCTATTCAATTTTCTTAACAGTGCCCAAGAAAGATGGGTTGGCCTGGGGGGATCTGGATTTGAAATTCTTGAATGAGTTCATTGCATACCTTAAGATTTGGATGGAGACTTTCATGTCCATCAAGGAGGCAGTCCACCAAGAGGATTATCTCACCTTGATAGATCTCAGGGAGGCTTATTTTCATATTCCTATATTCAAGCCCCAAAGGTGCTTCCTGAGATTTGCAATCAAGAACATTGCTTTCAGTAAAGAGCCATGCCCTTCGGTCTGTCATCAGCCCCCAGAACTTTCACCAAAATACTGGCATCTCTGGTGGCTTACCTCAGACTTCAGGGGGTGCATGTCTATTCATATGGGCAGAAGATCATCTGGAGCCCCTGGTGGCAGAACAGTTATGAGGGGTGGAAAACATACAGGGAGATTGGCCAAGTCGGGAGCCAGTGCTCAACAGAGAATGGAAGTTGCATACAAAGATATTCAAGTACCTGGTCTCTCACTTCGGAAAGGTCGCTGTAGATCTGTTCGTGACTCACTGCAATCATCAAGTAGAAAGACTCTTCTCCAGATACGTAGTGTCCACAGCAAAGGCCACAGATGCACTTGTTTCTCAATGGCCATGAGGTCCACTATATGCCTTCCAGCCATTTTTGCTTCTACCCAGAGTGCTCTGAAAGGTCCAAGAGGAAAGAATAAGACTGCTGTTGGTAGCACCTTTCTGGCCTCATAGACCATGGTTCTCTGAGATCTGCACTCTAGCAATGTCTCCACCTTGGCATCTCCTGCCCAGAAAGGACTTCTTGTCCCAGGGCCTTCTGTACTATTCAGATCCAGAGTGGCTAAACCTTCACATGTGGATATTGAATGCACATGTTTAATTAAGTCAGGTCTGTCTGAGGCAGTAGTGGATACCATGGTGGCATCTAGACGTGCATCTACTATCCGGCTGTATGAGGGTACCTGGAAGATTTTTGTGACCTGGTGTACAAAGGGCATTCAGCCCAAGAGGGTAGACATACAGGACATTTAGCATTTTTACAAGATATCTTATCCATGGGTCTGAGGCCTAATGCACTTCGACAACAGGCCTCGGCTTTGGCATCAGTGCTTTCTTCTTTTCTGGAAAGACCACTAGGTTCACATTCATTTTTGAAGTGCTTTTTAAGAGGTGCCACAATTACAGCACCTCTGGTTCAACACTGATTTCCTACCTGGGACTTACAAGTTCTAAAGGCTCTTCAGAAGCCCCCCTTCAAGCCCCTGAAATCTGTTTCCTTTCATTTACTATCTTTCAAAGTTTTGTTTCTGGTGGCTATTACTTCAACTCGCAGGGTATCGGAGCTCAGTGCTCTTTCTGTTGATAGACACTGCTGTACCTTTCATAAGGACAGAGTGACCCTGCGTACTGTTCCTTCCTTTTGACCTCAAGTGCTATCTTCCTTTCACTGTCAGCAGAAATTGTTTTACCCTCCTTTTGTCTGTCCCCAGTTCATCGTACTAAAAAAGCATGGCACCCCCTGGATGTGTGGAGGGCTCCAAAAGTATATATTTCCAGGCCTTCTGTAAAATGGACTCACTACAGTAGGGACCTGCTTGTCGGCGCCCCGCTTGTCGGCATTCCGCTAATACAGCAGCACCAGTGGGGCGATCAGCTGTAGAGCAGGGAGCTCCAGCCACCATGCTCCAGCTGACAGCTATCAGCTATAGCGCAAGAGCTGCCCGCGCTCCAGCTGATCACGCACTACAGTTGACAGGGATCAGCCAGAGCACGCGAGCTCCCCATGGTACAGCTGATCAGCTGTAGTGCACAATCAGCTGTAGCGCAGGGAGCTCACACGCTACAGCTGAGTAGGGCCCCACTTTCTGGCAGTTTTGCTTTTTGGCGGGGGCCTGAAACAGAACCTGCTGTATGAGTGGGGCCCTACTGTATTTGAATCTTTCCATCCAGCTTCTCTGGGAAAAAGAGTTTCTTCTTCCACGCTAGCATGATGGCTTAAAGCATGCATAGCGTTGGCATACACTTCTTTGAACCTATCTCCACCAGCACAGATTGTGACCTACTCCACTAGGGCTGCTGCAACCATAGCTGCTTTTACACGTAACGCTTCTCTAACTGAGGTATGCAGAGTGGCTACGTGGGCTAATCCGAGCACTTTCATTAAACATTACAAGATTGATTTGTATGTCTCAGCTGAGGCAGCATTTGGAAGAAGAGTGTTACAACATGTTCTTCCGTAATGATAGGCACTCCAGCTTTTCATTCCCACCCTACATAGATCAGCTTTTGGTATGTTCCACCTGAGATCAGCTTTACGTGTACAACAGATGGGACCTTTGGTCTTACCATGAAATGCCCTTCTACGTGCATGTAAACATGATCTCAGGGCCTCTCCCTAATGCTGTCTGATGAGGGTATTTGTCTCTTTATGTGTATTTATGTTCATAGCAGAGAGTACATGTGCAGAATTTCTTTTAAAGGACCTTGATTTAGTATAGGAGGATTTTTGGCTTGTCTTTGGATAACTGAGCAATAGAGTCAAGGGGAGACTAGAAGACTCCTAAAGGAAAAATCGATCAGCATCATTCTGCCTTCAATCACTAGGTGAAGTCCAATATCCACCTAAGATCATCTTTACATGCACCTAGAAGTCTGTTTCATGGTCAGACCAAAGGTCCCTTCCCTCCCCTTAAATATTAGACAGGAGCCATCTCTATTTTCAGCGCCTACTGAAGACCTTCCTCCTTCAACAAGCCTTTTAAGTATAGACCTTGTCCCAGTCTGCATCTGTATTGGAACTACTTTTTACAATGTTTTAAAAGTGTTTTTAAAAAGATATTTTTAAAGATGTTTTGTGTTAATATATTTTAAAGTCGCTTTTTATGATGTTTTAGTGTTTAGTGTTTTTGTTTGCAGCCCTAGACTCCTACTGGGAGGAAGGGTGGGATATAAATTTAATAAAGAAATAAAGAATAAAGAAATAAAGTGGGAACTTTGCCTATGGGAAAAACATGTATTCCAACTGCTTAGTAGTATAACTCGCTTTGCCTTACAAATTTATTTCTAACGGTCCTACACAGCTGCATGCACATTTTGTCTGTTTTGCGTTCTGAGAAATAAGGAGCATTTGATATGTTGACAAACCTTTTTTCTATATGCCACCAATATAAAGTACTTATTGTACTGTTTGCATTGTGATGGCAGTTAGAGGTCTATCACTAGTTCTCAAAGGAAGACTGTATCAGTTGAAATCCATCCATGCATGGCTTATTGGGGGGAGGGAGAAACCCCCAGACACTTTTTAAATCTGTACATTTCTAAGAACCAAGCTAGCTCTGAATGGAGAGATTATTTTTTATTTATTAGATTTATATCCCACCCTTCCTCCCAGCAGGAGCCCAGGGCAGCATTTTATTGAATTTTATTGAATTTTAAATCAATTACTTCTCTTTGTCAAAATATATGTATTTTAAACCTATAATGGGAAGGGGTAGCCAGGCTACAGGAAACCACTGCTGTATTTTGTAGTTTTGTGCAAACATCTAAAATGAGGACTAGGCAGCAGTTCCAAATAACTTCAGTGGGGAGAAGCAGCTGTGTATATGTTCAGTATTTTCTAAAAATCAGGTTACTGAGCATCTGTATTTGGCAAAGGCTGAACAGGCTCATCAAGAAGAGGATCTAGCACAGTTCCTTTTCAACTAAATCAAGCTCTGTTTTCTTTGCATCAAATTAAATACATGGAAACATCTCTATTATGCACTAGCAGTAAAGACATTTATACATGCTCTATAAATACAGAGAGGCTCAGTTTGTAGTGCACACATTACTTAACATTAATCTGTGGACCACTGCACTGGAATGAAAACAGAAGTTATGTTATTTCTGTAGTGCTGAAGGCAAAGATTTTATCTGCTCATGATAAAGGCTCCCATGCAGAGGTCAACGTGAAGATCCAAAAAGTACTGAAAGCTACAAAGCTCAAGATTTTCCGAGGGAAGCGGATTCTCTACCCAGAATCATGGACTAATAGAGGCTGCACTTGCCCAGTACTTAATCCTGGTAGGTATTTATTATGAAAAGCACATCCCTATTGGCTATTTATTATGAAAAGCAAATCTCTATTATTAAAAAATCTATTAGTTACTTTTTATTCTTCACTACTGTCACTACTTCACTACTGTTGTTTTTTTTATTCTTCACTACTGTCTCCAAAGACCCTCCGTGGCGCAGAGTGGTAAGCGGCGGTAATGCAGCCGAAGCTCTGCTCATGGCCGGAGTTCGATTCCAACGGAAGGAGGACGTCGAATCTCCAGTAAAAGGAGTCGAGGTCCACTCAGCCTTCCATCCATCCGTGGTCGGTAAAATGAGTACGGGGTAAAGAAAGGCCGGGGAAGGAACTGGCAATCCCACCCCATATATATGGTCTGCCTAGTAAATGTCGCAAAACGTCACCCTAAGAGTCGGAAACAACTCGCACTATAAGCTCGGGGACACCTTTACCTTTACCTTTTACTGTCTCCATCTCCATCAGAACTACTCTTGTAGTTCATACAATATTTCATCTCATCATATCACTCCAGCTGAAAAACATCCCTTTTACGTACAAATTTGTTCCACATTCTGGGAGTAGAAAAAAATTGCAAAGGTACTTTAGAAAACTAAAATGCCAATCACTGTTCTTACTGATTAACGCAATTTAATGTGATGCTAGACAATCCATTCAATTGTAGCTTCACTTTGGACCTGTTATATCATGCACTAATCATCATCAAAGCCCTGCCACAGTTTGTCAATTTTAATTGTCTCTCAAAGCTGCATACATGCAGAATTCCTTCACCAACAGTTTGCAAAATAAAGCAGGCAATTCCCTCTCCCACCCCTGAGGAATGTAAGAAGTTCCCATCACATCTGCTTTGACTGTGCTAGTAAAGCAATGTATGCAATCACCGTAAGAAATCTGGAAAAGTTAAACTTCTATTTCTTGATCCAGCTCTAGTCATGCATAAAAATGTGTTTTATATATGACTAGTTTTGCTTCCCTATCCACATTCTGGCACATCTCGATGTATATCTAAATGCACATCCCATTGAAAATAGACATTCTGCGTTTGAATGGGCCTTTGGATGTACACCTGATTTAGACCCAGTTTCTGATTCAGTAAATTGTGTTCAGTTATACCTGCCTCTGGGATCAGATTCCCTTCTCTGGGCAATAGTTTTGAAAATAGAGACTGTGGAGTCCTAAGCACTTATCTTCCTTTTGGTGGTAAAATCATATGGTAGATTTACCATGTAATATTTGGATAGTGAAGTGTCTCTATGAATTGGTCCCTCCATGAAAAATCTCAAAATTACCAGACAAGACAAAACTTGTTTGCATTTTTTTCTCAGATGAGATAATTTCAGAGCTTGTGACACTGCAACTGTGTCATCTCCCAAAAAGTTGTAAAGTTCCACAAATCAAATGCAATTAGATGATATTAAGCACAAAACAGGGCCAGACTGGTGTACTATATAGAGTGTCGCTCTTAAAACTGGGGGAAATCTGTATTCAAGTTCCTGCTTAACCATAAATGCATTAGGTAACTTGTAGCTAGTCACTGTCCCTTGGTATAACTCTTCAGAGAGCTGGTGTGGGGATAAAAAGAAAGTTATTTGCATAACGAGAGACATTTGTGACTGGTGACCACAACCAACAAACTTCAAGCACTGGGACTGAGGACTCCCATGAGTCACTATCAGAATGCAGTCCACCGAAAGCAGCAATGACCTTACCACTGTGGATTGCTCTCAGAACCAGTCCAACAACAGCAAGGTAGTTTTGACTTCCTTCTCCTTCCTCTCAGCAGCCCCAATTTGGGAGTGAGGGGAAGTCTTTGTTATTGGTCTCTTTGTTTGTTTTTTGTTTTGACTTGGATGGCTTGCACACTCTGTGGTCCTACATTGCTAGTTTCTTGTCTAAAAACTTTCTCCTGCCATGAAGTGGGGCAGGCAATTGCTTTGTGACTGTTGAAATTTACAACTTCAGACATCTTACTAGACAAAATAGTGGCAGAAGGATTGCCGGATTTGTTTTGGGGTTTTTTTCTGACTCTGCTCCTGATTTCAATTATCAGTAGCATGATATGTAAAAAAAGAAGTCAATGAAGACTACACTTACATGCATTTAGAAGTCCACTTTCAAATACCTGCAGAAGCTCAGACTGGAAGCTGCTTACCCCACCAATGATATAGACAGGCCATGAAGAGCTCCACCTTTTAGTTCAATGCTCCATGTCAGACTGCTGTTAAAAACACATAAGCATGATCAGCAGTAAAAGTGAAAGTTCCTAAGAATGGAATCCAATATACATTTTCTAGGGAACAGGTTCTTCTCATTCAGCAGGACTCAGTTCCAAGCACCTGCACAGGATTAACATGCATCTGATAAAATAACTCTGCTACTGAAGGTAACATTTGCTGGCTTCTCTATAAAAATGATGTATTGTCACTATATGCAATGAGTAATTACACTGTGATTGCTAACAGAATCCTATCAATTTTATTCAGAAATAAATCCCACTGTGTTCAATGGGACTTACTGTCATGTGAGTGTGCGCAAGCCTGTAGCCTTCCAGTGCTCCACCCATACTTAGGTACCTCTAATCCCACCAACCTTTAAGTGCCTCATCAGCCTCAGTGGGAACTAGCCACCACATCCCAGAGTTTCTTGGAGAAAGGGCAAGATACAAATACAATAAATAAATAATTGAAGTACATCTGACAAGGAAATTGACTCACAAATATAAAAACACTGTTTTCAGGAATTCTGGAAAACATTTCAACCTTGGAGAATAGGATAAAACAACGTCTATTTTTATACCTTCAGCTATAACAGCCATGCCTATTTAGAGAGAGAAATGAAAGAGGTAATAAAAAAATGTTCCCATGTGGCAATTTTTGTGGAACATTTTGTTTCTAGGGAGATGTTACAAATATAATCCCTTGAAAGTTACTTTTACAATGAGAATGTTGACACATTCATGGGAATATTCTGCAAACAGCATTACTGTAAAAATATATTCACCATCACAAGAACAAGGATTTCATTTGTACCAATGAAAATGATGTAAAACTGTATCTCGAAATGTGTTATATTTTTATCCTTATTGTCCTTAACAATTTTCTCTCTTCCTCTCTCTCCCATTCGTGTGTGTGTGTGTGTGTGTGTGTGTGTGAGAGAGAGAGAGAGAGAGAGAGAGAGAGAGAAATCCAATGTTGTTCCACTTATAGAAAGGCTTTAGATGGAATGGAGGCACATGAGCTCCTACAGGGAGGAAGGGTGGGATATAAATCTAATAAATAAATAATATGATAGCATGAGAGAAAAAGATGTGATTTTTCCCTATTCTCCCTGCAATCCCTTCCCCTGTGCCAACTTCTACCCTATTATGGAGGATCCTCCAACTGTCTGGGACAGATTTTCAGGGGGTTGCATTGGGAAGGGATAATCTGGACAAAATTGTTTCCCATTCTTACATTAAGAGATTACCTTTGCTGGATTAAAAGTATATATATTATATCTTTAATACTTACACGCGAACACAAGAACACACACAAATTAGTTTCTGATTAGGATTACATATCTGGACAGATATTTGCGCCCAGGTCCTGCTTATGGCTGTCCCATAGGCATCTGGTTGACCACTGTGAGAACAGGATGCTGAACTAGATGAGTCACTGGCCTGATCTAACAAGCTCTTCTTATATTCTTAAGTACCAGTTCAATAAATATCTGCCTTTTTTTAACAGGTTTGAAATATTTTGTGGCTGGATATGAAGATGTTCACACAGGCAGACTGATAGTCAATATGAAAAGTTTTATCCAGCAATGGAAACCAGCTCTGGGGAAAAAGGTCTTGGAGATTTTAAAAGATTGTAGCTGAAAGTGCCAAATAGGGCATACAAACTTTATGTCAAGACTTCTATAATGAAAACTGGAATGTAAAGGAATAGTGCCAAGTGTGTGCAGAAATGGAATATTTCATCCTAATTCTCAACCCTTTGATCCCAGTTCCAACACTTATGCATTAACAGTGTTTGTGAGTAAAACTCCGACACCAGAAGTGGAGCCTCCTCCCCAGCAGCTTCAGTTGAGTGTACAATGGGAGTACAGATATAATAATCAGCGAGTCCAACAAGAGACTGTTCATTCACAGCTAGAGTTCCTCTATCCATTCCACCTTTCCACCAGTCATCTATTTGGTGGAAGAAAGGGGTCTCTTTGGGCAGAACTGCATTCACAGATCCTTTCTGGATTGGACCAACCTGCTTGGGAATAAGATTCATTGATTCACCAGAACATGGGTTATTAATAATTTAAATTAAATCTCATAGATGATACTGATTTAGGGTCCCACTCTACAAGTGCTTTGTCTGCCCCCACTTAAGTATGTTAAGTGCCGAGTAATTTGAAAATTGGAATCTCATTATGTTATTCTTTGGGATGATGCATATATACTGGTAATGAACTAAAGGACTACCATCAGCTAATTCAGTGTAAATCTTAAGAGAGAATGATTGAAGTCAGTGGAATACTTTTGTTTTACATTGGTATATTAAAACTAAGTGGAAAATTTTGATGAAATATCCACCATGAGTCTTCAGAGGTATACATGTATGGAAACAACATATATATCAGTGGAAAAACTCCACGAGAAAACACACAAAGTCTGAAATATCTAATACCTAATTAAGGCATACCTTTAATCAACAGAGATAAGTGGGACATCCTTAAAAAGCAATTAATAGGATTTTCATTTGGGGCCCTTAAAGATACTGGTTCAGTTTTCTAGTCCGTTAAACTAATGGGCATTTGTTGCAACACAAGAGTTAGGCTCTGGTTTGTTTGTTTGAGCCTCACAACTAAAAATAGAATCTATCCTTTTATAAGAAATTTGGTTTTAAGAAAAAACTGATTTCATAAAGTATAAATGGGAACGTTTCCCATTTGTGAAGTATTAAACACATGTAAGTATTTGACTGTATAAAGCACTTTATTGCCTGCCCCCATTCAGCATGAAAACACTAATATTGTTGGGGAACAGAAATGGCACATGAAAATGTATATTGGAACAGAAGCACTCCAAGACTATTAGGACAAATAGAACAGTGTTCCTTCATTCATGGCAATGACTATTCAGTAAAGTTAAGGATAAATTTTGAACAACTAATATACTTGCACTGAAGTTCCAATTTCAGATTAATAGTTTAAACCTATAAATATCAGTTATGATGAGATTGTATAAACTACCAAAAGAAATATTAAAACAAGAATGATAAAAGTTATCCTTGTTGAAATGTGATGGACTTGTTCATAATTCATGCTGACATTGGCCTTTGTTTTATAATATTTAAACTTGAACAGTTTGTTTCCTTCTGTTTCTACATGCAATGCATACATTTCCAAAATAGTGTACAGTACATTTGTGGAATATATCGTGATCTCAGGGTTGGCGGCAGACAGCAGCCAGGTCAGGCCCTGGCTGAGGACCCCTGCAGCCCAGAGGGTGGGAGGTAGTGCTCCCATTCCATGATTAGCAGCAGTGTCAGCTCCCGACCCTGCCACGGATCACAGAGAGAGAGAGCTCCCAGGTACCCCCCATACAAACCACGCAGAACCACTATGCCCGCCCACATGCCCCACCTACCTCTCCCATTGCGGTGAATGCTGTGCACCTGCCATCAACTAAGATGGCAGCCAAGGCTTCCCTAAGGGGCATGCATGCCATCAACCAACATGGCAGCAGAGACATCAGCCCCTTAGGGAAGCCCCTGCCACCATCTTGGTTGATAGTAGACATGAGCACTCAGCTCACATGGCATTCTCACATGTCACATGTAAGTATTTGACTGTATAAAGCACTTTATTGCCTGCCCCCATTCAGCATGAAAACACTAATATTGTTGGGGAACAGAAATGGCACATGAAAATGTATATTGGAACAGAAGCACTCCAAGACTATTAGGACAAATAGAACAGTGTTCCTTCATTCATGGCAATGAATGTGACAGGAGAGGTAGGTGGGGCATGTGGGCAGATGCCCTGGGCCTGAGGCAGGATGGTGCCCAAGGGCCCAGTCATGCATGGCGCCAGCCCTGCATAATCTATGCTACTTTCATCACTAGATTCTATACTTCTCTGGTAAACATATTTTAAAACCAGCATAAAATATACCCTGTTTGTATACCTTAAAAACAAAGAAAGATCTACAATACCATTTAAATAACAACACTACTCTGATATGTGTATTTTGTATTGGTCCCATGGATTCACAAAAATGATACTGTTCTGAATATTTATATTTTATGTATATAATAAATATACAATGATTTCAAAGAATTTGTACTGTAGATTCTTATTTTACAAAATCCTGTTCAATACCAAAAGATAAAACAATATGGAAATATATTGATTTTCCCAGCACTTAAGCATGTTCTTCAGGGAACAGCTGCACAAAAAGTTCTAGGATTGCTTCAACAATCTCTAGACATCACGTTAGCTGGAGATTTCCAGAGCATGTAAAATTATGTACTATGATACAACATGAGTGCAATTACAGGGACCAGGAAGAAAGGGGGGGAAAATACTCCAACACCCAAGAAGCTTTTCTACACTTAAAAATCCAGCAAATGAATCTTTTAGCTGGCTGTGAACTCTTTTTGTCACTGGAATAGGACTGGGGTGGAATTAAATATCTCCAGTAGGGAACTGTTTCCACATTAAAGTATGTCATTTATGGACAGTGTAGAAGAGCAGTTGCCTGTGTGCAATGGAAAATTACACAAAGAAGGTTGTATTTTAATACAATTACTTCCACGGGCTAAATCTTCAGGGATATGTCTATGTTGCAGAAAATTCTAAGAACATCTGGTACTACAAAAGTATCTAAATAGGGAGCTAGCCTTGGCATAAATAAACAGCAATTTTGGAACAAATATGCACTCTATATTTTTAGATATGATTACTTGGTTCCACATCAATAGTGAAGTGTTCAAAAACAAAAAAAACAGCAACCCTCACCTTTCTTTAGTTAGTTCCTAACACACTGAAGAGATAGCTTACTGATAAGTCACCAGAGTTGCTGGTCCCCAAGGTTTCTGTACTTTCTTGTTGATTTTTTTTCAGTGACAGTGAGTTCCGAAATCTAACCTTGCACAGAGGTCAAAGCAGCTCACAGCTCCTTTCCCACAGTTCAGTAAGAAAAATATTTACACATGTCCCTCACTAATCTGAGGGACAGCAGGATCACAGGGAGAAAAACAAGCAGGGAAAAGTATTTCTGGAAATATTCTATATATGGAAAAACTTCAAGGCATGTTGAATTATTAGCATTATCAAGTGCTTAGACCAAACGCTTAGGCATAAAAATACCTCTTAGCAGGCCCTAATTTTGGAGTTAAGTATGCTGGTATTAACTCTCCACCTAGTACCATCGTGAACCTGGCAATTTTATCTTCTCTATCCCAAGTTGATCCTAAAACATGGGGTCAGTTCTTCAAGGGACTTCTGTAATTCAAGTGCACTGTATCCTGTTGGCATTTTTTCCAGCCATGTTTCTGCTTCCTAATGAGCCACCAGTTGTAACAGCCTCAGGCCCTTACAGGAGATTTGGATGCTCACCCATCCCTCCTTACCTAATGCTTTTCCTGAAATTATATAGCCACAAGAGTGGCTGTATACTATAGCCACTATGGATTTTTCACATTCCGCAATGTTAAATTGAAAATACCTCCCCATGTGATTCTGCTGCTTCCCATAAGCTTGTTTCAAAAGAAAACCTTACAAAACTTATAGCCCTGAACTCAGAAATGCTTGCTGAACAACTCTTTAAGTTTTCATGGTGATACACAAAAAACTCAGAGAATTGAGAGTTCAAAATGTAAAACGAGGAAAAACCCAGACCTGTTGGATTTTTTCCTGTCACTGGTTTCTTAATTTGTTGTAATTAATTAAAATCAGCCATGTTCACAGAGTACCTGTACTCCTGTTACTGACCTTGCCCCATACTCTGACCTTCATCTTCTGCAGTTTAAAAGTTTTAAAAAATGCCTGGCTGATTTTTAATTAATTTAAGAAATTTAACATTGGAGTCAATGATAAGTGTGGGCATGCTCAGTAAGAACCAACTGTCAGTGTTCTAAAAGCCAGACTCACAGCTGTTTGGCTTGGCTAATCAGAGGGCCACACCCACACCAGACCTTTATTTCAATTTAGACAGTCATGGCTTCCCCCAAAGAATCCTGGGAAGTGTAGTTTTTGAAGGGTGCTGCAAGTTGTTAGGAGACTTCTAGTCCCCTGACAGAGCTCCAATGGCCAGAATGGTTTAATAGTCAGCCCCTCTTCTGGGGATTGTAGCTCTGTGAGAGAAAGTTTAAAGTTTGACAGAAATATCTGTTGACTATACTGCAAGGTTTTTTTTGCCTATTAGTGAATATTATCTTTTGTTGTTTCCCTTCTGTGAGCTGCGCTGCAGGACTTGTTTCCTGTGACAAAGAATTTCAGCTTCTGCACAGCTGAGCTGGCAAGGGTAGACAAGGAGAATTCTGAGTATTGACAGCAACCATTAACTCACTGTCTTATTTAATTTATTTATATAGTGCTGTTCTGCCCACAAACTAAAGGCAGTTCATTGCTTAAATTAATACCTTACAATTTAATAGATCTGAAACAAAATAAAAAAGGGACAAGGAAGTAAGAACATAAATAAATTCAGGTACCAGGGCCACTGCGTAAGTCAGAAGGGCATGAGCCAAATGACAGCTGGTACCAGCAGAGCTGATGGTGGCGACTCACGCTCATCTCTCACTCTGATACAGCAGGGTGAAACAGTTACCAATGGAGACAGATCTGAGAGAGGAAATGCTAAATAGCAGTTGGTCCAAGTTGGGTCAATGGAGGGGTCCCACCTCTCACTCTGATGCAACGTGTTATGTTCACCAAGTGGTTGAGGCCTTAAATGTAGGTCTTCCTGCAGATCAGGCAAAAACTTTCCACATTCAGCCTAAATAACGTAATGCTCCAAGGCCTCTGTGGCACCTTTTGCCCTTCTCCACTGCCAACTTCAGAAAAGCAAGCGACTCTCCCATATGCAAATATGCTATTTCTTGGGACTCCAGGACATGCTACTTCTAATTCCTAGCTTATTAAGAACACAAAAACAACCCTGCTGGATCAGACCAAGGATTCTACTAGTCTAGTATTCTGATTCTACTAGCCAAAATGGCTACATTCTACCTCTCTGTCAGAGGCTGTATGCCTCTGAATGCTAGCTGCTGGGAATCACAAGAGAGGAGAGTGCTCGTATGCTGAGGTCCTGCTTTTGGGCTTCCCATAGGCATCTGGTTGGCCACTGTGAGAACAGCATACTGGAGCAGTTGGCCCATTGGACTGATACAGCAGCCAGCTCTTATGATCTTAAAATGAGAAACTAACAGAAACCAAAATTTACAGATTTAGCCATTTCTACCTCCAACCCCATAAGGTTACAATATTGACAAAAACTGTTCCAGCAATAATCACTCTTCCTGTGAAACAAGTACAAGAGCTGTGCTCCAATGTTCCTTCTCCACTACACCATTAGCTGCTGTTACAATGCTTTAAGATCTACATATGAAAACCATAATATGTGATGTGTGATGGTCTATTTCAATATTTTGGTATATTTGGTAATGGAGTGGAAGCATCATAGCATGCATTTTTGACTAAGGTACGTATCATGTGTTTTATTATCCTCTTGTGATTTATACAAACCAGGAGCAGCCAATGTGTTATCCTCCAGATGTTGTTGGACTCCAACTCCCATCAGTCCCAGTCAGCATGGCCAATGATCAAGGATGATAGAAGTTCTAGTCCAACAACATCTGGTGGTCAGCAGGTTTGCTACCCCTGATTTCCTACCCTTGGTAGGAAAATACTGCTTATAAATTTTTATTATGTTTATTAGATACATTGTTATTTCTCCCTTACTAGTTAATTGAATTTTTATTGGTGGATAATTTTTCTTATTGTTTCATTTGCTGAAGAATTTCCACTGGTTGCTGATATATTTCCAGGCCAAATTCATGGAGTTAGTAATGACTTAACAAACTCCTAAATGACTTTGGACCTAGATACTTGAAGGAGTATCTCTGCCTATGTCATCCTGACCAAACTTTAAGATATTCGGGGGAAGGCCCTTTTAGTATCCTGCTTCCAGGTAATGTGAGAAAGAAATCTTGTAAGAAGTGCATATTTTATGCAGACATGTAATAAAAGCTATGCAATAAAAGTTATGGGAATCCCATCATCCTCTTTTAAATAAAAGTGGCCAACATCATACTTTTTCATATTTTATTACAGACATGTAATAAAAGTAATGGGAATCCCATCATCCTCTTTTATGGAAGCAAATTTCTCATCTCAGTATACCCACTGGTATTCAAGAAAAACAATCAGGAATGCATTTTTGAAGTACAGGATTTGTAAGAACTTAGGATATATCTGTATCTGTCTGCACACAGACATGTACACACAAAAACAATCAGACATACTGTGTTGGGCTTAGCAGTAGCAGATGGTGTGGTGGGACTGCACAACTCACCTGACTTTCCTCCATCTGAGTCAGTGCTGCATAAAGAGACAGAGAGGGACAAGGCAGTGGCAAGGTCAGCGCAGTGCAAATGCACCAGCAGGAATACCAGATTGACTCGGCCAAAACATTTGCACTATACTGCCCTCATCACCGACTTGTCCCTCCCCCTCTTGGTACACAGCAGCAACTGAGTTCCAGGGAGGTCAAATGAGGGGCGCAGCCCCACCATTCCATTTGCTAATGGGTATTACATATTTATTTATTTATTTATTGTTACATTTATAAACTGTCCCATAGCCAAAGCTCTTTGGGCAGATTACAGCAATTAAAAACATTAAAAACAAATATACAAATTTTAAAACACACAAAACAATTTAAAAACACAATTTTAAAAAATTTAAAAACAATTTAAAAACACATGCTAAATATGCAGACATATTGTAAACAAGAAGACAACTAATGTCAAGTTGGCTCCAATGTTTGAGTGTCTGATTTTACCTTAACCTGTTTACTGGGGGAGGGGAAGAGATACACTTTCTAATCAACCAGAAAAAAATCATAGGGTAGGATCCAGACTTAGTCATGCTTCACGTAGACCCATTGAAATCAGTGGGACTTCAGAGAGCAATGACTAATTTAAGTCTGATTAATTTCAATGGGTCTACTTTAATGTCTAAGCCCAGAATCCAGTACTTTATCTCTTCACTTTAAGACCATTTCCTGAATATTTTTCTATGCATGACTTACTCCTTCTTTGACCTCTGGTGCCTTGCCATAAAATGAAATCTGTTCAGCACTTTCACCAGTAAGCTTACCAGTTTCCAGTGGTTACCAGATTGAGGACTGATTTACAGAACAGTTAGAATGATGTTACACTGGTAATAATTCAGAATTCAGAATGGGACATTTTCCACAATTTATCTGACTTACAACCTTGACTATACGGACTTCCAAAAAATGTTACAGAAGGATCTTAGCCATGGGAATGAGCATGCCATACAATATAGTTTTGAGTTAAGTGTCATATGGATTCCCCAATTAAATTCCACTTTCAGCTCATTGTGGCTAGTAAGAACCAAGTGTGGAAGCAAATCTTTATTACCGTGAAAGGAAATAGAGGGTGATGGGGCAATGAGATTTGGGTTTTCAAATGGAACCATAAACATGAGGGTAAAGGGGATGGGAGTGAAAAGGATGGATGTGAATTTAGCTACTATCCCTGTGAGAGACAGAGGGGGCTACATTGAATGGGGTCCTTTGTGAGAGGTAGGGAAGCAAGAATGGACCTAAGAGGGGCAAGCATTTTATTAAACTTTTAATCCTTTAATCAAAAAGGTATTAAATGGCATCATATTAGTATTACTTACATGTGCTCTTTATATTATAGACTACCCTGAATAAGTAAGATTATGGTTGAGGGTCTTTTACTCATCATCCACTCCTCGCTGGATCATCACCTTGTAGTGGTGAGTGGGCTTGTGTGTTTCAATGAACCCTATGAACGATGCCATCAGGAGTCATTATTTATTTATTTAATTAATTTGTATCCCGCCCTTCCTCCCAGCAGGAGCCCAGGGCGGCAAACAAGGCAGTAAAAACACTTTAAAACATCATAAAAACAAATCTTAAAATACATTAAGACAAAACAGCGTTAAAAACATTTAAAAAACTTTTTTAAAAGGTTAAAAACATTATTAAAAACATATTAAACAAATCTGACACAGAGACAGACTGTACTCCCAGCAGGATCACCCATGGCGGTAAGGTCAAGGGAGAGGAACCAGACAAAGAACGATCCAAGAATGTCCTCAACGGCAGAACAGGCGGAAGATAACAATGTGTATGTTACAACGGCTGTGAAGGCGGATGAAGGCTGCAGCAGATAAAAGACTTCCAATTGTCGTGGTATCCATGCCATTGGATCAAAGCTTTTTTCTGTCAAGATTGTGTGTTGATCATCGTGCACCAATCTCCCCACATAAAACAAATTCACACACAGGTGTCTTCCAACCAAAACAAAACAAAAGCTCCATGGTGATCGGCGAATGGCAATGGGGGCAGGACTGTGAAATCCGGAAGCCCCTAGTCATGAACCAGTACATGGACGGTGGATACAGACTCAGTCATCCCGGCTCAAGGACCGAGGCAGTTGAGTAGTTTGGCAGCTATATCCACGACTGAGCAGTCCTATTCAGGACCCTCTTTGCTCACCCCATATGTGGAGGGGGCTAGAAAAGGTGCCCTAAACATAGTCTGCCTCATCTCTCTCCCTGACTGGATCACCACGTCCAGTGGGGTCACCACTTAATGGTCGCAAAAGACAAATGAACTTTGGAACATGGAATATACGGACATTGCTGGACAATACAGATAGTGAGTGTCCTGAACGCAGGACTGCCATGATCGCGAGGGAGTTGAGACGTTTTAATATTGACATAGCAGCACTCCAAGAAACTCAAAGAGCAGGAGAGGGACAACTGAAGGAAGAAAAAGGAGGTTACACCTTCTTCTGGAAAGGACTGCCTGATCAAGAACGACGAATACATGGAGTAGGCTTTGCTATTAAAAATGATCTTGTGAAGCTCTTGTCAGAAGTTCCTACTGGCATTAATGAACCGATTCTCAACTCTCCAATTAAAATTCGCCAAAAACCAGCAGGCAACTATTGTAAGTGCTTATGCACCAACATTAGATGCTGATGAAGACATCAAGGAAAATTTTTACACCCAGCTGGATACCATCTTATCAGAGATACCTAAGGAAGATAAAATTATCCTCCTGGGTGATTTCAATGCAAGAGTTGGGCGTGATTTTGATTTATGGCCAGAAACCATTGGGAAAGAAGGAGTTAGCAATAGCAACCTGAATGGAATTCTACTTCTGAGTAAATGTGCAGAGCATAATCTTGTTATTACAAGCACACTCTTTTATCAGAAAAATAAATTTAAAACATCATGGAAGCACCTTCAGTCGAAGCACTAGCATCTCCTGGATTACGTAATTGTCTGTGCCAGAGATCGTCGTGATGTACTCCTCACTAGGGCCATGATGAGTGCCGATGACTGCTGGACAGATCACTGATTAATTCAATCCACTATGGCCATTAATATTGTTCCTCAACGCAGGCTCCAAGGAAGAAAACCAAAGCATAAAATGAACATCCACACCCTTCAAGATCCTATTAAGAGAGCTTGCTTTCAAACAACTCTCAAGAAACATCTACCTATGGAACTCCCTGAAAATGTTGAGGAACACTGGACTAAACTGAAGACTTCCATTATTGCAGCATGTGAACAAACTATTGGATACCAAACTAAGAAACATCAGGACTGGTTTGATGAGAATGATAGTGAGATTGAACATATCATTGACAAGAAAAGGAAAGCAAAAAGACATTAATTGTGCTGCAAAAAAAAAATCTATGCCAGGGCAAAGGCTGAGGTCCAAAGAAGAACTAGAGAACTTAAGAATGCCTGGTGGATAAATTAAGCTCAAGAAATCCAGCATTTTGCAGATGCTCATGATGCATGGGGCTTTTTTAATGCCACAAAGGCCATCTACGGACCAACAAATTATGGTACAAATCCCTTACGTTCAATAGATGGTACCAAGCTTCCAAAGGACAAAGAGTCTATTGAACTGCGTTGGAAAAAGCATTACCACGACCTCCTTAATCGTAACTCTTATGTGGCTGGTGAGGTCTTCTCACAAATCCCACAACAACAAATTAGAGATGAGCTTGCAGTATCCCCTTATTTGGATGAAGTCAGTAAAGCCATTAATCAAATGAAGAATAACAAAGCTAGTGGACCTGATGGGATTTCTGCTGAAGTCTTTAAAGAAGGTAGGCCTGAACTTACACAACAACTTCATAAGCTCATCAAAAAAATCTGGATGAGGAGGAGATCCCAGGAGACTTTAGGGATGCCATAATTATCACTCTTTTCAAGAAGGGTGATAGAACAGATTGTGGGAACTACTGAGGCATCTTTCTTCTAGCTACCACAGGTAAAATCCTTGCAAGGATCCTCGCAAATCGCCTTCTACCTATCTCAGAAGACATCCTCCCTGAATCCCAAAGTGGTTTCCACCCTTCCAGGGGGACAGTGGACATGATCTTCACTGCACGACAGCTTCAAGAAAAATGCAAGGAGCAAAACCAACCTCTATATATGGTGTTTATTGATCTGACTAAGGCCTTTGATACTGTAAATCGAACTGCTCTCTGGACCATCCTTCTGAAAATTGGATGCCCTGATAAATTTGTGAATATTTTGCGACTCCTCCATGACGGCAACAATTTTGGATAACAATGGCTCTCAAAGTGATCCATTCAAAGTGGGATCAGACGTCAAACAGGGATGCATCATTGCTCTGACCTTATTTGCTATTTTCACTGCCATGATTCTACACCTTGTTGAGGGGAAACTTCCCACTGGCGTGGAAATCACATATCGAACAGATGGAAAGCTTTTCAATCTCTGTAGGCTGAAAGCAAAAAGTAAGGTAATTACAACCTCTGTCATAGAACTTCAATATGCCGATGATAATGTAGTCTCCGCACATTCAGAGGAAGATCTTTAAACTATCCTAAATGTCTTTGCAGAAGCATGTGAAAAGCTTGGGCTTTCGCTTAACATCAAAAAAACCAAAGTGCTTCATCAGCAAGTGCAAAGCAATTCCTCTGTAGCACCATCAATCCAGCTTAATGGTGAGACACTGGAGAATGTTGATCACTTTTCTTATCATGGCAGCCATCTCTCTGTAAAAGCTGACATGGATGCTGAAATTCAACATCGTCTAAGCTCTGCAAGTGCCGCATTCTCCTGAATGAAGCGTAGAGTGTTCGAGGAAGGGGATATTCACAGGGAGACCAAAATGCTTATTTGCAAAGCCATTGTACTACCAACCTTACTGTACGCCTGTGAAACATGGACCATCTATAAACACAATTCCCAACTTCTTGAAAGATTCCACCAATGCTGCTTCTGGAAAATTCTGCAAATTAATTGGGAAGATAGGCGGACTGATGTTAGTGTATTGGAAGAAGCAAAAACCACTAGTGTTGAAACAATGATCCTTCAACATCAACTTCGCTGGACCGGCCATGTTGTTCAAATGCCTGATCACTGTCTTCCAAAGCAGCTACTTTACTCCCAACTTAAGGATGGAAAACGGAATATCAGTGGACAGCAATAGAGGTTTAAAGATGTTCTCAAAGCTAATCTTAAAAAAGGTAACATGAGCATTGAGACCCAGGAAGCCTTGGCCCATGCACGTCCCAATTGGAGGTCGGCCATTATCAAAGGTACTATGGACTTTGAAGAAGCACGAGTACAGGGCGAAAGGGACAAACGAGCTAAGCGGAAGACACGTCAAGCAAATCCTCATTGTGACCATCTTCCATCTGGAAACCTATGTCCTCACTGTGGGAGGCTGTGTGGATCCAGAATTGGCCTCCACAGTCACTTACGGACCCACTGTTAAAGACCTTACCCTGGATCTTACTCGGCCATGAGTGATCGCCAATGAATGAAAAAATGACTCATCATCCACAGCAACACAGTGGGTCTCAATTTATTGGACTTGTTTACCTATTTCCCATGTTCTACTTGATGTTTTTCATGGTGATCAAGTCAACAAATATGTGAATACATTTTGCTTGTACAGTTTGCCACCCACTTACAGACAACAGATTTCAGCACTAGCTGTGATTTGTTTTAACTCCAGTAACCACCTCACTGCTAAACACTGACCTGAAGCTGACTTGTCACAAGAATGTCTCTTGTGTAAACATGTAATAACTACCAATGAAGGTATGCTGAGGATAATTCACTTTTTTTCTAGTTTGGGAAATGAACTAGATAATTAGAAGAACATTAACACCAGGGAAATAATTTTTCCTCCTGTAAACTAAGAAACAATTGTCAAAAATGAATATCTAGAAAAAACACATTTGTGTATGCCTTTTGTCGGCGGGCATTCCTGCAGTTATGTTTTTTCGTTAGAACTACATGTGAGAGATTCTTTCTGCTGATCATAATTGTGGATTTTCTTCATTGATGAGGAAAAAATACACATAATGACAGACCTGGTATTAATTAACACCCATTTTCCATTATGTTAGCTTGGTAAAATAATCAATTTTCAAACGTAGACCAACAGCCTATTGTTTTCTAAGACTGGGAAGTAAACTTTACTTCTTCAGAGTGGAAGAGGCATACAAAAAATACAGAGCCACTTGTACTAAAAATTACTGATCAAATTAAGCCTTACAATTAAATACATATATCAAATGGAATGGTGGTTTTCCTAATTTTTGCCTTAAAAATTAGAGACTTCTTGAATTTCTGACTGTTTCTGGAAGCACATCAGCAATAAAGAACAATATTTTGTATTATTTACATTTGGTGGGATATTTAAAAGTGATGTGTTCAAAACAGAAATTGTACCTAAGGTCAGGCAAAAAGCTCAGCTGATTTACACATTCAGCTGAGAGCACGTTCAAGTTATCTGAAGTATGTGTCTTACCATACCTAATAGCAAGGTTCATGTTGCATGGGAAAGGGGTCTGCAATTATGAGAACTAATGAATGGGTGGCCTAATTTTTATGACTCTCCCCCAGATGCTGTTAGTCTCAGTATTCTGCTGCCTTATCTACCTCTTTTCTTCCTGCCTCCACATCTGCTTTTGTTCTTTGGGGCCACACCAAATTTCCCTGGTGAACACATTTGGGAAACTATATCCATTTAGAGCCCAATCAGGAAAGAAAGAAAGAAAGAAAGAAAGAAAGAAAGAAAGAAAGAAAGAAAGAAAGAAAGAAAGAAAGAAAGAAAGAAAGAAAGAAAGAAAGAAAGAAAGAAAGAAAGAAAGAAAGAAAGAAAGAAAGGGGGCTAGAAAATGTTGCATAATTTAGGCTTTAGAAACTCTTTTTAATAGCAGAATCCTTGGCATTTCTACTCAGAAGTAAGTCCAGAGGTGTAGTTGTCCAGGGACTTGGGGGAGGGGTGTCTTAGATCCCTTACTTTCTTGGGAGCAGGGTCCCAATGTTTCCAGCATCCTATGAGCCAATCATCATGAAAGGGGAGTGTGTTAGCCACTAAGAGTTTTCTAACATACTTCGTTATCCTTTCCTGCTGATTGGAGCCAATTAGAGTGAAAGGAAGTGAATTAGCCACTGAGCAGACTCTTCTCAGTGGCTAATGTGACGTCCTCCCCCAGCACCACCTGTGAAGCTCTCACTTTGTGGCTACCAGCAGACAGGAACGTCAGGTTTATTCTTATCCTTTACAGTACTACCACCGATCTCAAAAGATCCCACTGCTAGGCAGCACCACCCGACACTCTGTAACCCTTTTAGCCAATAGACTGTGCCTAGTCTCTGCCTGGCTATTCTGATACCTTGTGTCAATGGGTATAGGTAATTTGTAACCCCCCCTGCAGCCCCTTGACTCTGAAGCATACAGCCCTGGGTTTCTCTGTGGGACTGGATACACTTTCCTCCGATCCGCCGCTGCCACCATTCGATACAAACTGTTCAGCCTTGGTTACTTTGCTATTACCCCTGGTATGTGTTTCCCAGCTGAAGGAATCAGGCTTTTGTTTAACCAAGAAATATTTATTGAACACTAAAAATAACAAGATTACTTAATTACTTTGTTGACAAGCTTATGGTTTCATATATGTTCTGACATGTACTTTACTTCTCATTAATTGCCTCAGAACTCCGACTCACTCTCAACAACAACACCAACCTCCAAACACCACCAAAACCTCTTTCACCTCTTTAAACCTCCAACATCCACCTCCCTGATTCAACTGTCATTCTTCCATTTATACTCCCAGCCATTCAAACGCTCAGCCAATCATCCAGCATTCTACTGCTCATGTACTCCCCCTCCTCTTTCACTCCACTTACCATATGTCTTCTATATAACCAGCACTTACCATATTTACAATATAAGCAGGAACATCACAGCTAACACTTCCCTTTCATGCTGATTGGCTCCTAGGGAAGTTTGTTGTTGTGGGAGAAGGTATTAAAAAGAATCTAATTCCCAACCCAGCAGCAAAAAGGGGGGATGGGAGGGTGTGTGGCTGTAACTATCATGAAGGAACCCTGCACTTCTGAATTTGCCACTACACTACTACGTCCCACTGAGTTCAATGGAACTAACTTCTTTGTAACAGGATTGCAGTCTAAGTAAGTTGCTGGCACTGTTGATTGACATCTCAGTGGTAAATAGGATTGCCAGGTCAGAAGCATCCCAAACCCTGAGATTTCAGGGCCGAGCCATAGTGATGTCATTAAGCACAGTTGCTTGGAGCATATAATTCAAACAAAAACATTTCTCTGATTGGAAATTAAGATAGAAATCTTAGCTAACTGAAGTGACAGGATCATTCCCTCTCACCTGCTTAGGGAGCCTGGGTAGGAAACATTTAATCTAGCCTACTTGCTTCTGGCAAGAAGAGTTTAAGTGCCCTCAAGCCAGGCCAGTCACCAGAAGGCCACTGTAGGAAGAGAGCCTACTGTCGTGGAGATGTTAGATAGGAGCACTCAGGAGTAAAGATGGATCCCCTGAGGGTTACACTTACTAAGGGACTAAGCCCCATAGAACTCAACAGGACTTACTTCTGAAAAGATAAGGTTGGGATTGTGCTGATGGTAAGGATTGACAAGGGATGCTCTGCAAAGATATCAATATCAAAGAGGGTTGGCAAACCCCTGCCTGGAATGCCCTGCCTACCTTTTAATGTGGATGCTCCAAACTTCTTTACAGACTTGATCCTTCACTACAAAGAGAGGTTTGAGAAATGAGTAAGAGTTAAGAAGATTCTCTACCCTTTCCTGCCTACCCTGTGGGCTGCTATAAACTCACTTTGAGCCAACCCAACTCCAATGAGTAATAATTGACAGAGAGAAAACACACATGGTTTAGTCTTCACAGGCAGTAGCTTGGGAACAACAAATTTCTGGCAGCCAGTCAGCCAATGTCACAGAAATCCTCATGCAGCACAACCTGACCTGGGGGCTGCAGTTAGTGCAGGATGCTGTGGCACGATTGCTGACATGAATGAGACCGTATTAGCATATGTCTGCTCTGAAATTTTTACTGGTTGTCCATTTGCTGCCAGGCCAAGTTCAAGGTGTGCTTTCCATGTTAAGTTTACCACATAGTACTTGTTCTGATCTTGTAAGAAATCAATCCTTTAGTGTGGCAGCACCTATGCTTTGGAACTCCCTGCCTATTAACATATAGGCAGATGCTTTCGTTGTACTCTTTTTGGCACCTGCTGAAAACATTTTTGTTTAGGCAAGCCTATCCAGGTATGTAGAAGGGATTATGTTTTTATCTGTTTTTAACTCATTATTTGTTTTATTATTTTGAGTGTTTTTAAATACCTGTCTTTAACTGTTTTTTCTAATAATTTCATTGTTTTAATTCCTTCTGTAAATAAATGTTGGAGTCACTGTTGCCCTTGGGTGTCTTTCTTCTTTTAGGAACAAAGGGATCTGCCTTATACAGACACAGGCCATTTGGTACCATCTAGCTCAGTACTGTTGACATAGAGTAGCATTGGCTCTCCAGGATTCCAGGCAATAGACTTTTCCAGGAATTGAATTTTGGACCTTGTATGCAAAGCATATACTCTACCACTGAGCTACAGCATTTTCTCTGTTTAAAAAAAGTATCTTTTAAAATAGTTCTTTTCAATTCACTAATGAATGCACATCATACCTAGGGCAGATCCACATCATTCATTTAGAGCACTTTCAACACACATTTGAAGCACATCAATCCCACCAGAGAATCATGGGAGCTGCAGTTTGTTAAAGGTGGTGGAAGCAATAACTGTGAGGGGGAAACTACACTTCCCAGGATTCTTTGAGAGAATTCATGCACTTTAAATGAGAGTTGGATGTGCTTTAAATGTATTATGTGCATCTGAATTACTTCATAAACTTTGCCTGCATATAAATCATTTTAATTTATTTTTAAAATTGAAATTAGCTACAAAGTTTACTATGTGACCATGGGCTACTCACCATCTCTCAGCCTAATCTGCCTCTCAGAATAAAAACAACAGAGGGGGACGGGGACCATGACCACCTCAAGGAAGAAGGGCATACTTAAAATGTAGAGGAAATAATAATGTACAACCATAGTGTAAAATCAGATACTTATTGGGACATCGTATGAAGAAACATTTATATAAGCATGAATGTCAAAGATGTTTATTATTTACACAACCTGTAAAGATATTTATAGTGCAATCCTATGTATGTTTACTCAGAAGCAAGTCCCAATGTATTCAACAGGCCATACTCAAACAGGGAAGAGTACACCAGACTGCAACCTCAGATGATAAGGAACTTCACTTACCCAATGCAAAATTCAGAATCATGACACTTTAAACTGTTCTGCAACTGTTTTATATTTGTTTTATGTTACTGGATTTTAAATGGAGTTATTTCTTGTTGTGAGCTGCCACGGTTTCCAACCCTACCGCATAGAGTTGTTGGAAAGATTCTATATACACACACACACATTGGAGATGTAAAAATACATACACCCTATATAATAGTTTATTGTCAAAACCAGTTGGTCATTGCAGAACATTTTTTTAAAATCAGTATTAGTTTCCTACCAAATAAAAGCAGTGACACCTAGGTCAGCCCTGCCTAATTGCTTTAAAAATAGGACTGGAGGGGGAGAGACAGATTTACAACACAAAGTCAATTCTTTGCTATGTTCACTCAAATGTCCCATTGATTTACAGCACAATCCTAACCATGTCTACTCAAAAATAAGTCCTATTGAATTCAATGGGGTTTACTTCCAGTATGTGGGATTCAGCATTGCAGGTTTGCTCCCAGAAAAGCAAGTATAGGATTAAAGTTTCATATTGGGAAGGTTTTCAAAACAGGCTATGAATTAGACAAATAAAGTGCCCTCTTTAACAGCCCAGAAAAAATTAAACTTGTTTGATTCCTCATAATTAGAAAAGTATCACAAGTAATCATAAGCTGCATGTACACTTCTTTTAAATTTCTATTCAAAAATTATCTGAAAGATAAAATATATGCTATTTTTACAAGTAATTTGAAAAACCCTGCATGTACACTTTTATTATAATCATAATTGAAATTGTTTACATTAAACAATTGCCTACCAAAATCCTGCTGTGATTTTTTGTTCTACGTTTCCTGACCTACACACAATTTATGAGATTTTCATACAAGCAGGAAAAGGAAACCATTTTCTGGGTTCTAGCTACTGCCTGGAGGTCAACAAATCCCTTGTCAATAACAACCCTGACTTCACTTATTGACTACAAACATGAAAGGGCAGCATTAGAGCAGCCAGCTACAAGCTCATTTAAAAGAAGATGAGGGGCGGTGGCTGTCGTTTTGGTGTATATCTTTTGAACCAGACCACCTAGAAATTTGTATTTACAAAAATTAAAGCTGAGAGTCCGGAGATTGGGGTGACTCACCTGAAAACCTGGAGAGGACTCCAAAAAGCCAGAGTCTCCAGGTGAAAACTGAAGACCTGGCAACCCTAGTGGTAAAGCATCTCACGGATGTGGTACTTACAGGAACACAGTTGAATCAGACACAATTGAATCAGACACATTGGGTTGTATCCAATGGTCGCTTTGCACTTGTCAAAGAGCATCTCCTTGGGCAGGGCAAGGCACCTGATTTCACCCATGCCTACACAATGCAACTCTCCTATGTCTCACAAAAGCTTCTCCTAAGGGATGGTGAACCTCTGAAACAGTATGATGTATGGCATGGACCACACAGGACAGCAGTTGGTAGGGAGGTTTGGTGAAAATAGGTGCCTTGCCTTGAATTAGCAGAAGTGTGCCACTAACACAAAGCCACCACAGGATACAAGCAGCCCATATCTATTATGCTGCACATTTGCCATGCAAGAACTGGAAACATTTCCACAGCATCCCTGAAGCCTAACAACTTGTGCTTTGGGGTCAAAACACTGTTGTAGCCTGAAATGATCCTAACATTGAATGTTCTGAGGGACGTCTGAGGGATAAATGTGCAATTGTGTACAGGAAAATTTGGCTTCTTGTGCTAAGGACTATATTTTCATTCTGGAAGGCTAACTGTAATTTTCCACTTAGTGAGCTGCAGGAGGTATGGAACGTGTCCACAGTACCTAGGTATTTGCATTTAAAGAATTAATAAAAATTCCTGGCTGGTCAAAAAGCTTCCATGAACATTATGACCTTGACATTTTTATCACCTCCTAGTTTGTTTTCTCTTCCGTTGACCAAACACAAATCTGTTTTGCAAGTATCCGTTGTTTCCTAGAATTATGCAATTCCCGCCACAGAGCTTCAGAAGGGTGAAACAAAACAAAACAAAATAAACCAAGTCAAGAATTCACACACACACCCAACAATGCTTGGACATCCAAGCGAATGACTGCTATTTAAAGCAGAACCTTTCATGCTAAGCAAACAGTTGATAAAAAGTAGTCAACATAGTGATGACTTTTTTAAAAAAGGTCAATACACTGAACACTACTGTGTATTATTTGTTTAGTTTAATTGCCCTCCCAGTCCTTTCCATAATGTTGGGGTAGATAACTACAGTTTAAAAACAAAAATAAAACAAAACCACATACTTAATAAAAACAAAATACCTGGTTGAATTAATGTTGTCTTAAAGCTGGCTCAAGGAAGAAAGTTCTTCAGTAGAAAGATTCAGCTGTTGGGAAACCACTGCCTCTCTGGGTGCTCTTGTATTTGAATGGATGGAAGTCAAGAAGGTGGTCTCAGTAAATATTAATTGGTTGTGAATGGATGAGAAAAGGTAGCCTCTGGGGCATTTAGGGTCCAAGCTGTTAAGTGTTTTTAGACCAAAAAAAATCATACCCTGGAAGACAGTAGAAAAGGGCCAGTGCAGCTGCTGGAATACTGTGTAATGTACTCTCTGCAGCTCATCCCGAGGAAGTAGCCCACCATGCTCTGCACCAAGTGAACCTGTCATCAAAGGCAACCCGATATACAGGGTTATTTTCCACGACGACACCCCAAAATTTCCTGGCAAGGTACTTGACAGCTATGGAGGGGACATACTACTTTGTCTTTTCCTATAAGATTACACTTTGACTGAGTCTCCATTTTAGCATTTGCTGCCACATGATTGGAATGTGAATGCTATCACATACCCTCACTAACTCTGCCCTGCTGTCATGCATGTCATAGGATGAATACGTTTGAAAGACCTGGATTCCCAATTCCTACATGCATACAGTGGACTCTCATTTACAGACATTCCCTTCCTCACACCTGAAAGTAGTGGAGGGTGCAATAGCAGAGGCAGAGGGCACAATCTCCCTCTCCCTCCATGTGATTACTACCACTGTATACAGGTCTTTGTATTCCCTACCCTAATGAACAGATCATTATAAGGATACTGAATGTTTCCAGTTCTTTCTCTTCTGATGAAACTGATCCTGTCAAAGCTACCAGGAACAGGGCTGGCCCAAATACTGACTAAGCAAAAGGACAAGCTGTCCTCCTGCCCCAATGCTAACTACAGAAGACAACTGAACTGGCAAATGAATCTTGCTTCATCACTGGTAATGGGACAGTGTCTCCTACCATACCTGAGAGTTGGAGACTAGCCTAGGGCACAAGGTACATACAACTCTGAAAAGCACGCACAGCTCTGCCCTCCTGTTTTTCACCAGCCCCAGCATTCACCACATGAAGCACCCGACTCATGTAGGTCAGTGGTAAGCCATCTGCTTTGCATGCAAAAGGTCCTTGATTCAGTCTTGGCAGCTCCAGGTAGGACTGGGTGTATACCCTGTCTGAAACTTGTGAGAAACATTGCCAGTCAGTGTTGCAGACAATCCTGAGCTTGGTATAAGACAGCCTCCAATGTTCCTACTCTGTCCAATGGTAGGCCCAGCCCTGGCAGAGATTTCATACTGCTCACAAATGGAGAACAAAAAACAATACTGTAGTACCAGAAAAGAAATCATACAGTCCAGGAAACATATATGTTATCCCAGTGCACTTTTCTGTACTATACCTGAATCTTCTTTGTGGAATCTGGACTATTCTATTTGCTTTAAAAAAATTCTAGCCTTTAGGGTTGTGGAGCTGTGCAAGAGTGCTGAGAATGAGCAAGCAGAAAAAGGACATGTAAAACAAATCTCATATTCATTATTTTTCTGGACTGTTATGACATCTGTAAGGGCATACTCAGAATTCTGGACTATGTTAAGCCCACAGTAAATATATTGAATTTAATTTGTACTCCTCAAGATAATATCAAACAAAATACAAATGTGACTGTTTAACCAGCTAATTTTACACATTTTTATACATCCCTTAGATCTAAAACAAAAAAGGCACCACCAACTACCTATCCTGCTGTAACATAAAAGATTTTAGAGATTCTTTAAGTGTGTGGAGATGTCTCCTACAATTGGTAAAATACTTCATACATTTTAAAAAGCATGTCCTGAGAAAGTAAAATGTATTCAACATTGTCTACAGCCATTACTGCTTCTGAAACATTCCATTTTTGGAGGCATGAAAAGAATGAGGTCAGAAAAGATTTAGTGTAGTTTTAATTGGAAGCTGTTTAAAACGCATACTTATATAGTACTGCGGTTGTGAGGTATAATTAACCATAGTGGTGCTGTTTCCTTCTATGGACTTATGACATGATTTAATATAATTTTCAGCTAGCATCTGATCTTATTGGTAAATTTAATGTATATTTTATATTTTATGCAAACCGCTTAGAGGTTTTGATGATTAAGCAGTAAATAAATTATGTTAAATAAAATAAATAAATCACTAATGAGCAAAAAACCTTGCAGTTTAAGAACGTACCTATAGCCAACAACAGATATTTCTATCAAACTTTAAAAAGCAGGGAAATTGGGCAGCTATAGTGAATGCACCAGGAGAGCAGGAAACTTGACCTGGTCTCTGAGATATTGTACTGCCCTATAAATTTGTGAAAATTCAAACATAATTTGGGTTGGTCTTTCAAAGTTCAATCCACTTCCTGTGTACCTTGGAAGAATTTGGTAACGTGCCTCTGAGCATATGGTGAGTAGTGGCAACACCTGCCATCTCCAAAGATGGAGAATTACATTTTCTGTATGTTTGTTGATGTTCTTCTTACTTTGCTTCTTTTCTGTGTTACTACTGTTTCTACAGAGAATCTAAACTAGAAAATTATATATCTCTCATTATTCAGCCTAGAAATTGATGTCAAATTTATTTTTATCAATTTCAAAGCCTTTTTATTGGTCAATGTCATATGATGGTGAAGACAGTCTTTTGTGTTTCATACTGGAGGTTATGCTCTATTTCTATTTTGGGCACATTAACAGTTGAATCTGAAACTACAGTTTGATGTAAAATCAGACAAGTTGCTACTTAAGCAATGACTGTTGGAAAAAACAAACTTGGGCTACCCAAGATGCATGTTTTCAGCCTGCTATGCTTAAATCACTCCACTTAAAGAAAGTTGGGCATGGTGAATTAAAAACATAGAGCACACCTAGAATTTTGCTAGAATATATTTCACCTCCCACTGTTTTATCTTGTGCAAACTGAGACACTCCTCATGTCCATTGGAAACTATTCTGCAGAATAATCAGTGTCATTATTCCACAATTGTTTTTGGAGCTTTTTTTAGTGTTGCAAAGTGTTGCTGTACTTCACACATTCACAGAAACAGAAGCAAAAGAAAATGATTTACTATAGGAAACTTCAAAGTTTAAAACTTTAAAATTGCAAAGTAAGTTAAACATATTTAAAGTGACTATCTGATCTACATCAGCTATTTTAATATTTTTGCTTCCTCCCTGCTAAAACAAGATCAGCACTGCACATGACTTGTTTCTGTTATTTGGGCTGACTGCAGGTGTTGCCACCACTCACCATATGCTCAGAGGCACATGTTACCAAATTCTTCCAAGCTACACAGCAGGTGGATTGGACTGTGAAAGACGAACCCAAATTATGTTTGCATTTTTACAAATTTGTAGGGCAGTACAATATCTCAGAGACCAGGTCAGGTTTGACAGAAATATCTGTGGGCTATAGGTACGTTCTTAAACCGCAAGGTTTTTTTTGTCTATTAGTGAATTTCCCTGCTTTTTAGTCTGGGAGGTAAGAAATGGGATCCTGTGCAAGTTTGCTGAGAATGGATTGATCATTTGCATGCTTATTGAGTTCAGTGGGATTTACTCCCCTGTAATCATGCCTAGGATAGGTGAAACTGACCACAGGGGATGGGGAGGGGAGGAGGAGGATGGGAGCAGGCAGAAGGGGGAGGAGGAGGGTAGGTTTGGTCATTTGCATGTTTACTGAGTTCAGTGGGATTTACTCCCATGCAATCATGCTTAGGATAGGTAAAACTGACCATGGGGAGGGAACCTGGAATGGGCAGGGGAGGAGGAAGAAGGAAGAGGGGAGGGGAGGAAGAAGGGAGGAGGAAGGGAGAGGGGAAAGGCAGGTCTGATCATTTGCATGCTTATTGAGTTCAATGGGATTATTCCCATGCAATCATGGCTAGGATAGGTAAAACTGACCATGGGGGAGGAGGGGGAGGGGAGAGTAGAGGAAAGAAGGGGGAGAGGGGAGCAGAAGGAGGGGATTGGAAGGGGAGGGAGCAAAGGAAGGAAGGGGCAAAAGGTAGGTAATGGGAGGGAGAAGGAGGGGAGGGCAGGTTTGATCATTTGTATGCTTATTGAGTTCAATGGGATTTACTCCCAGCAATCATGCTTCAGATAGGTAAAATTGACCATGAGGGAGGAGGAGGGGGAAGGGAGGGGAAGGAGGAGGAAGAAGGGGATTGGAAGGGAATGGCAGATGGGAGGGAGGGGCAATGGAAGGGGGAAGGGAGGGACAAGAGGGAAGGATAGGAGGGAGGAGGAGGGGAGGACAGTCTTGATCATTTGCATGCTTTTTGAGTTCTATGGGATTTACCCCTGTGCAATCATGCTTAAGATAGGTGAAACTGACTTAGGGGAGGGGCAAGGAGGGGAGGAGGAGGACAGGAAGGGCAGGGGAAGAGATTGGGTGGGTGAGCAGAGGGGAAGCCCCTTTCTTTTTCAAAAGGAAAACTTTGTGAACAGTATCATTCTTTGTCAGCGTTTTCCCTACCTCTTTATTCTATAGCAGGCACATGTAGCCTCCCACCCAAATTTAATCCAAAGCTGTCCCTGACCACATAAACACCAGACCTTTATTTCCCTTTAGATAGTCATGGCTTCTCCCAAAGAATCCTGGGAAGTGTAGTTAGTGAAGGGTGCTGAGAGTTGCTAGGAGATGCCCTGTTCCCCTTACAGAGCTTCAATCAGTGCAGCTGATTGTTAAACCCCTCTGGCCACTGGAGCTCTGCCAGAGGAATAGGAGTATCCTCTCAGCACCCTTCACAAACTACACTTCCCAGGATTCTTTGGGGGAAGCCATGACTGTCTAAAGCTACAATCCCCAGAAGAGGGCTGACTGTTAAACCGCTCTGGCCATTGGAGCTCTGTCAGGGGACTAGAAGTCTCCTAATAACTTGCAGCACCCTTCAAAAACTACACTTCCCAGGATTCTTTGGGGGAAGCCATGACTGTCTAAATTGAAATAAAGGTCTGGTGTGGGTGTGGCCCTCTGATTAGCCAAGCCAAACAGCTGTGAGTCTGGCTTTTAGAACACTGACAGTTGGTTCTTACTGAGCATGCCCTCACTTGCCATTGACTCCAATGTTAAATTTCTTATATTAATTAAAAAGCCAGGCATTTTTTTTACCTTTTAAACTGCAGAAGATGAAGGTTAGAGTATGGGGTAAGGTCAGTAATAGCATTACAGGTACTCTGTGAACATGGCTGATTTTTAATTAATTTCAACAAATTATGAGAATTCTTGAGAGAGAGAAAATCCAGAAGGGGTCTGTCTTCTCTCTCTCTTTTTACTTTGAACTCTCCATTCTCTCTGACTGTTTTGTGTATCGCCATGAAAATTTAGAGGGTTGTTAAGCAAGAGTTTCTGAGTTCAGGACTATATGTTTTGTAAGGTTTTGTTTTGAAATGACCTTATGAGAAGCATCAAAATGGAATGGGGCTATTTTCAATGTAACATTCCGGAATGCGAAAAAACCATGCTGGCTATAGTATACAGCCACTCTCATGGCTGTATAAAAAGAAACTATACAATCTCTACTTTGTCCCTTTTTGCTCTTTTATAAAAAGGCACAGAGCTTTTAATTTAAGCAACACTACTTCACATACATCTCAGGGCCAAAATAGATGCAACACCATTCACACATTGCATGAATGCGTAAATATCAGGCATAGGTCAAATCCAAATTAGGGCCCTAGTAGAGGCTGGAGGAATGTAACCCTTGGTATCTTGTTGTTGTCCCAATGGTAGCTTTCTTTCCAATGCATTCTTTCCAATGCAAATAGCAGGTGCAAGGAGCTATATTCAGATTTGGAAAACATCGTGAGGCAAAGGGTTAATTCCCTACAAATCTCCTCCACACACACAAGGATCCTAATCTAGGCTTTATTTTTAAAAAAATCGTTCACTCATTGTGAATGAATGAATGGCTACGTGTATATGATGTATGTGTGTGGTATATGTATGTATGTATGCATGTGTGTGCCATGGTGTGTGGTGCGAGTGAATGTGGGGGGCTCTCTTGCTTTGACTATGCACACTTTTGGTATGCAGAAAACAGAGGGTTTCCCACAAGGCAATGTATGTAGCCCTTTGGCTAAGAATTTCACCACACCCTAATCTATAGGGTCCCTATATTTTATCTATGTAGCATTTATAGAAAATATTAGCATAACATTGAGTAAGCATTCCTGATATTAGCATAAATAAGGGAAAATTAGCTGAAAGAAGACAGCAAGGTAAACAAATTATGTAAAGAATTTTGCAAGTGGATCTCATAAACAATATCATAATTAACAGTTGTTAATAAGCAGGCAAGAATTTACTTCCATAACTGGATTTGTCCTTCTGTAATGTTAGATGCAGTATGTATCTGCTGTTAGACTTATTTAAAGAGTGCTACATTGAGATATAATTCCTTCTCTTCTCTGAACCTCTTAGCGCTCTTGCATTCAGAAAGAAGGGACATGGCTTCCCCTTGTAGCAGTTTTAAATTTCCTGAGAAGGAGGCTGAAAGGGCTCCAAATGTGTTGGGCATTTAAAGAGAGATTTTATTTAAAATATTTGCACAACCACCATTGGAATTTTCTTTTGTTCCCCTAATAATACGACACACTTGAGAAGCATCTGGAACATGCTACTGGCAAGTGGCCAGAGTTCCAAATACTCATATCCTGTTCCTCAAAGTTAAATCCATAGAAGTTGAGGAAAAGGAAGAATTAACTGAAGGAAGTTGTTCATCCCTGGATTATAAATACATTAGAAGGGTGTTTTGTTTTTTAAAAAAACCAAATAATTTGATTCCTATTCCTCCAGTCATGTTATTTTATTGCACATGGTCCACACCCCTCTTTCCAAATCCAAACTTTTAAGCCTGTCCTAACGTTATACTCAAGATATTTTGTGCAAATTAAATGAAAGAGCAACAGATTTAAAAATGCCCTTCATAATGAATAGCAGTCTATTGTCAGCTGTCTATAATGTAAGGAAACTTCCTATAGGACGATAGCACTAAGGTGCTCATCAAGCTGATATCATCTACAACAATATTACAGAAAGTGAAAGAACTGTCTCAGATTTCCACATGAATTCAAATCTTCTAGGTAAGAATGTCAAAAACAACAGTTTAAAATTCTGAAACTTCTTCCCATCAAATAAACAAGGGGATGCCCAAACTGAACTGTTTATGTCAACAGACCTATGGATTGTCGTATGTGGATCTTGTAGGACATGGTTGTTGCTAAGGGTATAATTTTATCCTATAGGCATTCACTTATGATGAGAACTTAGTGTTTTAATGAACATTTCTGCCTTTCATTAAACAGAATTACACAATTGAGTTTTTGCCAATAAATCCCGCTGTACAGAAAAGGGACTAGTTTTGAATAATTAGCACAATTTATTGAGATAAAATATTAAATTGGTAAGTTCTGAAAAATCATTTTATTCCTGTGGGAATGCTTCACAGATTACCCTCTCTTTCTATGGGATTTAACACTACTGAAGGAAAAAAGTCAAAGGATAAAAGCTCCATCCATCTAATTATACCAGTCAGGAGGCTTTATCACTCAGCTGCAAGAACTTCATGTTGTATGTCTGGGAAAGACCCTGCTGTTGTTGGGACATAACAGAGAGTCTAGTTTTAACGCACCCACAAAATAGTGTTCTTTCAACAATTTATTTATAGAGTTTGTGTCAAGCAACTTAAGCAGCAATAAATGATAGGATAAATGTGTGAAGGCTGAATTTAGTTGGTTTAGCACAGATCTTTAAATTAAGACTCCACAAATAACAAGGGTCTTTTCTTTATTTATCTGTTCAGCCACAGAGCAGAAAGGGCAAAGAAGCTTGAAAGGCCTATTCATGTGCACTGAGGTGGTGCTTTGAGTCAACTATTTACACATTGTAAATGTATTTCATTCACATTAACACAACATTCATGAAGTAAAATTTATGCAAATGAAGCATCTCTATCTATATAGAAAATCTTTTTAAAAAAACAAAAGGAATGAAAATGATCTTAATGTTCACCTTTTTGGACAGAAATACCCATCCAGCTAAAAGTGTTAAAGGGCTTTTCCAAAATACAAATAATATGCTTAACATCTTTACTGTCACACAACACAATCTTTGTCTTTTACAGCACATTGGAAAAGTAATGTTACTTTAATTGAAAATATGCAAATATAATTTATTTGCTGGGTGAAGACAATGCTTGATTTCTATCAGATTTTTTAATTTCAACAGTGCCATCCATATATCACAAAGAAATTCACAAGCAGAAAAAAAAGATCATACCTGAATCCATACCATCATTTTACCACATATTTGCATCTGATGTTTGGAAAATCCTCCTTACTATTTGGCAGGTTGATTCAGATTACTTGGGGCTTAATTAGATGAGATGCTGCATGTAATGCAATCATGTAAGTTAAAAACAAACAAACACAGGAATGGCCCCTCACCCTGATTTAGGTCAGGGCTGCAGCATGCATGGATGAGAGGTTTAACCTTTTCTTTCCCTGCCATGGTCCTGATGAAAATCCTCCCTCTTCTACCCAAGCTACTATTATCACTGGGAGAGAAGCTTCTGTTGGTGCAGTGGAAGCTGCCATCCCAGGGTTAATATGAGCGTTGCGGAAGATCTTCATCAGGAGCATGGGATGATATGGTCTCAAGAAAAAATGACCCCCCCACCTTTAGTAATTTATTTTAAACTAGCATAATACAAGCAATGTGGTTGGCCCCAAGCACCTATAGGATGAGAAAGCGCACCCTCAGATAGTTTGGCTGTCTGTATGGGCTCCACATCTGCTGTTTTCAGTCCCCAGCATCTAGTGTCACAAGTAAGCATACTATCTCTAAAAAATCCTTGTTACCAATAGCACTGTTTGCCATTTATATATATGTGACAAAGACCTCCCAGATAATATGAAAACAGTTCACGTCTAAGAAGTCATTTACATGTACAAAAAAATCCTAAAAAGTTTTTCCCCATTGTTCATGAAATGTACATTTTATTGCGCTTTTAGAGCTTCAACACGCTTGCTTGTTGGTTATTTAAATTTATTTCCCCAGTACTACACATTGGCATCACTGCAATTCAGGCATTCAAAAACAAGTGATACTTGCATGAGAGAAGGAAAGCTTGTGCTTGCTTGTGTTCCTGACATTGCTCTTTCTACCAACCCGTCCCATTGCTGTCCACACTGCCTCAGTGGGACAGTGTGCCTAACGCATATAGGCTGTCCCTGTGAGCTGGAATCCTGAGGGAATCAGTACACAGGGACAGCTTTCACATTTTGGCAGCTGTCCCTGCTGCAGACATGCCCTCAATTTGTAGACTGTGCTGGGGATGCACTGGTGTGGGGTACAATACCAGGGGCAAGGCGAGCATGCAGCTCCTGCTGTTCTCCCTTATGAATATACCCTGTCCTACATGTGAGAAACAGAGGTATTTAAAATTCCCCAAACGTATATCATTGGAATTTTATTTTGAATATGATTCACAGAATATATTAAATTTATGTCACTTTCTTTTTTATATATAAAAAAATCGTCCATCAATGTTCTGTAGTAAATGTCATGCCTCCCTCAGAAGACTCAACAGATGAAAAGGAATGGGAGACTTCAGACCCAGGAGAAGGGACCAGCAGAGAGGCAGCTCAAGCCACTTCACCCTCAGACAAGGAGCAGAACTCTGCTGGAGCCATCCTGTCAGATTCAGAGAGCAACCAGGAAGATACGCTGAAACCAGCAAACAGGAGACGCCAATGGGTGTTAGAACAACGGAGGCAGTTGGCCCATTTAAGAACCACAAGCTCTCAAAAGAAGGAAAGCTGATTACAAATACCTGGCCTCAGAAGCTGATCTTAAAAGGCTGCAAGTGTCTTGGGGCTCTTGCTGGATACGTCAACCTTTTATGTCTTCTTGTAGCCATCCTGGCTTGTGATCCTGTATCTTAGACCCTGCCCTTCCTAATCAGATCTCCGGTATCTTGACTTTGGACTCCCCCAGGACTCATCTGTTTTACACTCTCTCAGCTCTTCCCACCCAGTATTTATGCTTTCTGTAGTTGTGGGCCTCTTTGCCTCCACAAAAGCCTGACAGATTAATGTCCTGGCTGCTGGACGTTATCTGCTAATTACTTTACTGCAGCCATAAACTATTTCACTCGGTCAGCAGAGACTGAAAGTAAATGTGGTTTCTGAAGTGAAAGATCTTACAGACCATGGCCACATCCACACCACATATTGAAAGCACATGGCGTCCTCCAAAGAATCCTGGGAACTATAGTTTATCCCTCACAGACCTACAATTCCCAGAACCCTCAACAATCTAGTTCCCAGGATTCTTTGGGAGAAGCCATGTGCTTCTCCCAGCAAAAATAACTGATTCCAGAAAGAACTTGGGAATTGATTGAGAAAGAAACAGTGCACTTTCTATTCTCTCATCAGCAATATGGAAGCTTTACAGATGAAGGATTACAGGCATATATAGGCAGCAGAAGGGAATACTAAGGGGAAACCTTTTCTAGACCAATTCTCATGTGCCTGGCTCCATCAAAGATTTTGCACAGTAGTTTTGGAAGTAGAAAGGCATGCTACTCTGGAAAAAATGGTGCATGCCTCTAGTAGTTTATTATATATATATTTGATTAAGAACAGATTTGCTGGGGTGAACACTTTTTGACCAACCTAGTTCTCACTGAGGTGAAAACCCCAGGTCTGGACTGTTCTGTTTTAGACAGAATGTGGGGCTTGTACGATCAAATGCTTCTCCATCCAAAAAAAATCCCCCAAGGTAGAAAACAAGATATACGGGAGAAAAGTCCTAGATGAGAAAACCAACAGAAGTCTAAGAAGCTTTTTTTCCCCATGAGGCAGCATTCCAGTCCTTTGCATCCCGACCTGCAGCCTGGGGCAACATAAGACTTACTGTGATACAGCCAAGACACAGGACTTATTATCGTGGTGTATTTGGGCAATTTTAAACTCGGAATGAACTTAGTGGTTTTATTGCCCCTCCTTTAGATGGTAATATGTATTTCTTCAAATGGTCTTACTTTCCTTATTTGGTAAGGTGCATTACTTCACTTACTTCAAATTATCTTGTGGAGAGGGAGGCTCTTTAGATGATATTAGATATTAGATGTGTATTATTTCACTGACTTCAAAAGGGAGTAAGCCAGCCCTACTGCATTTGGCACTCCTGCTCATTCTTCTTATCCAAACTCTGTGTCTTTAAATTTGGGGAAATACTAGCTACAGGGGGCCTGATATGTTGGTCAGTGAAGCATGCTGTGAGACTCACAGACAGGGTTTTTTAGCAAAGAGAGTGAAACCTGAAGCAGAAGGGTTAATCTGTGAGAACAGAGCGCCAGGTTTGCCAAGGTCAGTAGCTGGCTGGGAAGCCTGATAAGGTGGGATGCTTGGAAAAGCTCAGTGTGGGGGAAAAGCTGTCTGTGAAGAGAACTGTGTCTAATGTCTTTGCCTAGTAAAGACTCTTACAAGAAACTTGCCTGGCCTGGCTTATTCCTGTTCTATGCAACTCTTGGATTCCATCCTTGTATGATCTATACACGCACACGCAACAGGGGTTATGGGCCCAGCTTATCATACAAGGTAACGGGTTCGAGAGAGCGTTGACGTGACGTTGTTGCAGAGAGAAACAAAGTGCAAGAAAGAGGCAAGTAAGAGTGGGCAACATGGCTGTAAACCTATTATCCGGGATGCTGATGGAGAGACTGAATGCTGTAAACTACTCCAGCTGGAAATGGAGAATGAGAGCAGTTCTGATTAAAGAAGATTTGAATGATGTTGTAGAAAAACCCCCTCCGGCAGCTCCTTCAGCAGCGTGGTTGAAGAAAGACGAGAAAGCGAAGGCTTTTATTACTCTGGGGCTGTCTGATTCTCAACTGTTGCTGGTGAGTAATGAGCCGACAGCTAATCAGATGTGGGAGAAGCTAAGAGCCGCTCATGTGCAGCAAACTGCTGGGAGCAGGCTGTGTTTAGCACGGAAACTTTATCAGATGCGTTTTACAGATGAAGTGACTATGACAGAGCATCTGGCTGCATTTCGTAGATTAAATGCTGAGCTGCAAGATAGAGGAGTGCATCATAGTGACATTCAGATGGTCTATATACTGTTATCTTCATTTGATCAAAAATGGGATGTCCTGGTCTCTAGTCTGGAAACTTTACCCGACGGACATCTGAATTTGGACTTTGTAGAACAGAAACTTCAACAAGAGTGGAATAGAAGACAAGAGAATAAGAAAACAGAGTTAAAAGAGACTGTGGCTGTACAACAACAACAAAATCAAAGAAGCAGGCAAGAGAATAAAATATGTTACTTTTGTGGGTCCCGTGGACATATACAGAGACATTGTTTAAAGAAGAGAAATAACAGGGGCTTTGGAAGTCAGAGAACAAGCGTGAACTTTGTTACTAATTGTTACTAAACTAATTAACTCTAAGTGGCTTCTCGACAGTGGAGCGTCTAATTGCCTAATCACAGACTCTAGTTTATTTTACACTTCAAAGCCGGCGCAGGAGAAGATTTATCTGGCTGACGGATCGACTCAGGACGCAATTGCAAAAGGCACGCTCAGGTTGAGTAATTTGGGAACTATATTAACAGATGTGTTATTGGTTTCTGGTTTAAAATATAACATTCTATCAGTAAGAAAATTGGCTCAAATAGGTTGTAAAGTTACATTTGAAGGGGATAGATGTTTTGTGAGAAAGGATGGTGAAATATGCATGCAAGGGAAATTACAGAACCAAATGTTTATGGTTGAGTGCAAGATTGATGAATCAAAATATGTTAAAAATGGTGCATTCAGAAAACAGGTACATGATATTAAACAAACTGCTGTGAAGAAATGTGTTGTAGAACAGCCATCCCAGGAGGTCATTTCAGCCTCAATCAATACATCAGAAGATCCCTCTAATTTGGCTGAGATTGCTCAATTACCTCGTGCTGAGCAAGAAAAATGGAAGGCTGCAATGCAAGAAGAACTAAATGCCATAAAGAAAAACCAAACATGGTCACTATGTACATTGCCAGAAGGGAAAAAGGCTGTGGGATGTAGATGGATATTTAAAAGAAAAAGGAATAGTGCAGGTATAGTCACAAGATATAGAGCCCGCTTAGTAGTGAAGGGCTACACGCAGATTTATGGCACTGACTATGATAATGTGTTTGCGCCTGTAGTAAAATTCGAATCAATCAGGCTGTTACTAAAGATTGCTGCCATAAATCAAATGCAAGTGTTCCACTATGATATTAGCACTGCCTTTCTTCATGGAGTGTTAACAGAAGACATTTACATGGAACAGCCAGCAGGGTTCACCGAAACACCAGGCTTAGTATGTAAATTACATAAATCGTTATATGGCTTGCGTCAAAGTGCAAGGTGCTGGAACACACGGTTGGATGAAGTGTTAAAGGATATGGGTTTTTCCAGATGTGTTGCTGATATGTGTGTGTATGTAAAAAGCATGAATGGCAAGAAAACGTATTGTGCTATTTATGTTGATGATATTCTGTTTTTTTTGCCCGGGAGATGCAGAAGAAAGACAGTTCTTTGATAGCTTACAACAGCAAGTGGACACAAAGCGCCTAGGGCCGGTTGCACAATATCTAGGAACAGAAATAATACGCACTACAGATGGTGGTTTTGCCCTATTGCAGACAGGGAAGATAGTCTGCTAGAGACTTGTGGCATGAGTGAATGCAACCCTGTGAGTACACCAATGACAGTTTCATTCCAGCAAGAAGAATGCAACAAAGCATATGAAAAGCCAGACTTTTACAGACATGTTATAGGGAAACTGCAATTCCTTGTAAAGGTATCTAGACCAGATATATGCAATGCAGTGGGCATTTTATGTAGAAAAGTCGAAAAACCATCAGAGCATGATTGGCTTGGGGTCAAAAGAGTGCTAAGATACTGAAAGGCACGAGAACAAAGGGATTAATGCTGTCAGCACAGAAACACGGAGGCATAGACTGTTATGTAGATGCAGATCATGCTGGAGACATAGCCAGTCGAAAATCTACAACAGGCATTATTCTTAGATTGCATGGCTCAGTACTGGATTGGTGCAGCAGAAAGCAGAATATTGTAGCAACATCCAGTGCTGAGGCTGAATATGTGGGTCTGTCTGCAGCTTGTAATGAAATCCAATGGTTTACGCAACTTGCTCAAGAAGTGCATGTGAATACGAAGTATCCCATAACAGTATTTGAGGATAATCAGACTTGCATCGCATTGGCAACATCAGAAGCTAACACAAAAAGAACAAAACATATCAGTGTGCGATATTTCCACATTCGCGATTGTATACAACAGGGAGTCATTAGGCTACAATACTGTGACACAAAGCATATGTTGGCAGACATACTGACGAAGCCACTCAGTGAAGATAAGTATCAATCTCTTGTACAGATGCTTAACGTGAGTGAAATAAATGACTGTAAAACCTGTGTGAATAAAGAAATAAAGAAACAAGAACTGAACTGAAAATGTAAATAGAAACTGTAAGAAAACAAACCATGTACTGATATGTATTGTAATGAAAAGTTAATATTGTAGAAATGTAATAATGAACAATGAAGTTTTGTAATCTGTGAGTCTCAGGTGGGGGCTGTTGGTCAGTGAAGCATGCTGTGAGACTCACAGACAGGGTTTTTTAGCAAAGAGAGTGAAACCTGAAGCAGAAGGGTTAATCTGTGAGAACAGAGCGCCAGGTTTGCCAAGGTCAGTAGCTGGCTGGGAAGCCTGATAAGGTGGGATGCTTGGAAAAGCTCAGTGTGGGGGAAAAGCTGTCTGTGAAGAGAACTGTGTCTAATGTCTTTGCCTAGTAAAGACTCTTACAAGAAACTTGCCTAGCCTGGCTTATTCCTGTTCTATGCAACTCTTGGATTCCATCCTTGTATGATCTACACACGCACACGCAACATGATATCAATCAGGAATCATAGTGCTAGAGTATACATGTGTTAATCCCTTTCCCAATGCCTTTTTGACAATGAAAATCCCCCTTCCTGGTGCTTCTATTTTGCCTACTAGGGGAAATTTATAGGTACAGGATCTGTAAACACAACTCTTCCATAAAGAGGCAGCTTCAGGAGGGTGATTCTCACTGGGAGAATGGTATGGGATAAATGGATTGATCCCTCCCACAGGTATTATCACCTACATTTAAAGAGAGAGGAGATCTATGCACAGATCACTGTCATCTAGCCTGGCCCTCAAAACTTAAAAATGCTATAACTTAAGAAAATATTGGTCACGTATGTACAGAATCTTTAAGTGTTAAATCAATAAACATTTTTTCTTTAAAACAATTCCTCATTCTAACATTATTTAATATATACTTAAACAATGCAATTGTTGAATTCCCTTGTGCCTCTTTACCTGATAATTGATGAACCCACTTGGGTAGACATACTGCATATACTGCATCAAATATTTTCATTGTATGTAAGAAATGTTAATGTATTATGCCATTTGCCTGGAATTTCTCCTTCAAGTATGATGCCTTAAGGTTATTTACATTTCACATACACTTGCAAGTAGTAGCTTGTTTTAGCGGCAGAACATCTATTTAATGAAAAGTTACTTGTGGCTGCACAATAGTAAATAAGCTCAAAAGTAGTTTCACCAAAAATTAAGACAAGATTGTAACGAATTATTTCTGCAGCTGTGAATTATTTGAATTCTAACACACTGGAATCATACGTTATACATTCTGTTAAGAAAGGATGTTAGTCAATTAACCTATCAAACAAATGGATTCTCATTTTTTATTTATGCATATTTTATTCATATTTTTATTGTGACCTTTCACAAAGAATAAATTATTTCAAACATGGGTAATTTAAAACAATTTCAGAAACCCCAGTGATTCACACATCACATAAGAAGCACTATATAACTGGATAAGCAGAAAAATTGCAAATACTTTTACAATTATATAAAAAAGCAACAGCAAAGCACCTACTTTTCTGATAAAGTTTAAGAATTTAATAAATGATAATAATTAAAGCAGAGCTTGGAAAAGTTACTTTTTTGAACTACAACTCCCATGAGTCCAATCCAGTGGCATTGCTGGCTGGGGCTGATGGGAGTTATAGTTCAAAAAAGTAACTTTTCCAAGCTCTGAATTAAAGTTACCTTTGTCAAAAATGACAGAAGGCAACTTATATAAAAATAGAATATAAAGCAAATATAAAATACATAAAATATACAAAATTTAAGAGAAATAAACAGTGAATCTATATAAACTAAAAACAGGCACCCCATAAAAATTAACAAAATCAAAACCAGCAGAATATACAATTAACCAAAATAAAAATAAAAAACAAATAATCAGAAAAATAGCTCATCACATGACATCAGACAGCTGATAGCAGAGTGAAGTTTTAACCTGATGCTGAAAATATGTAATGTTGGCATCAGGCAGGGCTTGCTGGGAAGAGTATTCTATAGACAGGAGACAACAAGTGAAAAGGCTCCCTCCCTTGTTGCCACTTTCTGAACTTCTCTCAGAGGTAGCATGTGGAGAGCCTTCGATGTAGATCTCAATACATGGATAGGTTTGTATTATGGGGAATGTACAGTCAGATATTGTAGTCCCAAGCTGTATAAAGTTTTATAGGTTAAACTTTAACCCATCACTTTAAAGTGGGGCTGGAATGTATAGACAGCCAGGCAGCTGGGCCAGAACAGGTATCACATCATCCAGTCATCTGATCACAATTATTAATCTGGCCACTGCATTCTGAATTAGCAGCAGTTTCTGAACCATCTTTAAAGGCAGCCCCACATATACCACATTGCAGTAATCTAACCTGGATGTTACCAGAATGTAGATTCTGTAGAATGTAGTATGCCCAGGCTGCGAACCGGCTCTTTCAAGGAAAGAGCAATCCCATCCAGAGCAACCCTATCCATCCTTCAAGAAAAGAGCAATCCCATCTCTTCCCACCTCCTGCACGTGAGAACTCTGGACACATAACACACTGGTGTTTAGCTGCATTCATCTGGAGTTTTCTCCACCTGTGCTCAAGCCATTGATGTGCTCAAGCTATTGCTTCATTGCTCACATCTCCAAGGTATACCAAAGGTTTTTGAGCTCTACTAAATGGCAGAGGGATCTTAGGAGCAATTATATCAACAGCCCGGATCATTTTTCCATTCCGCAGATCAACCAGGGTTTTGAAGCACCAGCCATATCAGCTGGAACCCTCACCCTAAAGCTCACTGGAATCTAACAGCCTCTGGGGGCACACTATTTTAATGGGGTCCCCACCCTTGGCCACTGGAAGTCGAAATTACAACAAGAGATGATCCGATCATGACAAAGGAACCAGTTCAAATTCCTTCAGAGGACCATCTCCCTACTCAGCCAAGGAAACAAAATCCAGGGTGTGCCCTGCAACATATGTTGGTCCAATGACATCTTGAGACAGCCCCATGGTTATCATGGCAACCATGAAGTCCTAAGATGCCCTGGGAAAGGCAGCCTTGGAGGGAATGTTGACATCCCCCATTACCAACAGCAGGGAGTCCTGAACACCGCATCTAAGAACACCTGTCAGATAGACAGGGCAGCACAGTGGACGGTACACCAGCAAACCCCCAACCTATCCTGCTGACCCATCACAAGATGCAACCACTCTATGGAAAAAGTGATGCATTTCCTAAAGACCACAGTGACCCAGATGGACAAGTTTGAGAGAGACTGACTCTTCCCTGGTTGCTCACTATTCATTCAATTATGGATGAGGTAATCTTTTTTGAACTGACCTGGCATTCAAAAGCAGCATCCAGAGACCTGAGGACTGGCTGATAAGGCACTCACCAAACCTTTTGGTGGAAGGAGGGCTGCAGTACAGCACAGATTTCAACTGTCTGAGCTACATTCCCCTCATCTGGCTCACCCTCCTTGCAATGCCACAGCTTCTTGTACCTATGACCACCCCAATTTGGGCCATCCGGCTCCTCCAACCTGGCCTCATATCCTCTCTTCCAAGCACAAAACTGTTTCCCTTCCCAGCCACCAAAAATACACTCCAAGCAAAACTAATCACCTCCAACTTAACAAAAAATCACTACAAAATGAAGAAAAGCTCTGAAAAAGATGTTACTTTGTTGACCCTTACTCTTGTGCCACCCCTGAAGTGGCTCCCCCCTTTTTGGTGTTGCTCCCTTTAGGGCTGCTTCACTGGGGTTGACTTGCAGGTGCCAACCCACCACCGCCGCTGCCAGCCTCCAAATAGGCTTCTCCCTGGAACCAGCTGTAGCTGTGGGAGAGCTCATTCTCGTCATGAGCAGGGATTGCTGGCTAAACCTTCCGACTCCTCCAGCAGGCTGCTGTTCTCAGGTGCAGCAGACAAGGCTGGGAGACTAAAGATTTTATCCACCTCCTAATAATTAAATTATTATTGTTTTTTCTTATTGCTTTGTTTAATTTGTGTACTAGTTTTATGTAAATTAATCTTGAATGTTTGGGCAGATAAGGATATATTGCTAAATATATTAAAAACTTCAAGAAACCCCACTTTATTGTTTAAAGATAAGGTATATGATCCAAATAAAGACATCCATGTTTTAAGTGGGCTTCTGAGTCTCACTTCCTGCAAGAGGAATTGCAGCAGTGGTGGCTGTTGCCCACTATGGCTGGTGGGGTGAAGGACAGTGTAGACTAGGGCAGCTAACAGCAGGTATAGGCTGAGCTAGAGGTCACAATAGGAAGAGCACAGCTGACACACTTGACACAGGAAGACATAACACAGAGTTTAAGTGAGAGGTTATGGGAAGGAGAGCGACCAATCCTGAGGAGTGGAAAGGACAAGACTAGAGGCTGGTAAGGAGCTAAAATAGAGAGGTTGAGTGGAATGAAAGAGTAAGGCTAAGAAAGGGAGAAATAGAAAGATTATGGAGTGGAGGGGGAAAGAAAGGGCAAGGCTAAGGGGTGGGAGGGGCAGAATAGTGAAAATAAGGGAAATGGGGAGAGCTTTTTTGTACTGTGCTGCAAGAAAGGAAATTAATTTCTAGCAGCATAGAAAACAAATGGTATCCTGCCCATTTTAAACCAATGCAACACAAACTGCCTGCTGCTGCTTCTGGCCCAGTCTCCAAGATTGTGCGTTGGCCAAATTTACAGAAATGTAGCCACAGCAATGACTGAAAGCATTCTGAATAAATTCTGATTGGTCCAGGGACACCAATCAGAGTAAAATTGGGGGGAATATTTTAAAGCGCTTGCAGTGGATTGTTTGTGGGCATAAGTCTGGAATGCACCATTTTATGCAAATTGCAGCAAACGACTGTCCTGATTGGGTAAGTGTTTCTAATCTCAAAACAAGAAAGCTATTTGGAGGATGAGTGAGTCTTGACACTCTGCCTGAAAGCTATTTTTCCATGGGACATTGCTTGAAAAATTGCCTAGCATGTAGACTCTAAGCAGGAAGACAAGCAGCGAGTGAGTTATTATAACATGGAAGTAAGTGAGGATAAGCAAAAAGTCTAGGATTACAAGGGGATTAGGGGCTGCTCTTAGTAGTTTACTGTCCCTTTTGCCCTTATGACCCAATCACCCCTGAACTGCAGATATAAATTAAATATGCATCCAAAAGCACACTGGAAAGTGCATCACTTTGTTTGCATGCTTTCAATGGGATGCATATTGAATGCGTTATCCCATCTACCTTCTGACATCTTTGAAAAATACTACCTGATCTGATGTTACAACTTAAACAAATCTGTCTAATTGTGTGAAGAAAATTGTCAAAAAAAATTATGTCTTAGACTTTTAAATTGCTAAATCACCACAGTCCCATCATTAAGTAATCCTAAAAGATAAAGCTTAATATGTTCAAAAGATAAGCTTAATATGTTTTTAATGTTTTTAATCCTTTTTTAAAGTTGTTTTTAAAAAATGTTTTTAATGCTGTTTTGTTTTAATGTATTTTAAGATCTGTTTTATGATGTTTTAAAGTGTTTTTAGCTCTTTGTTTGCTGCCCTGGGCTCCTGCTGTGAGGAAGGGTGGGATACAAATTAAATAAATAAATAAATAAAATAAAGCACCTGGTGTGCAGAAATCAGAGCTGGGCCCAAACCCAAAGTCCCCACAGACATTTAGCAATATTTGGTGCCAGACCCAGCTCTTTAAACCAATCCCTAAATGTCATATACCAAAAGCACACAGAGCTTAAAACTAATGCAACTTATTTGCCATCAGGCTTTGGTAACAATAGCAGCATTGTTAAGTACGACACACTTTTTTCAGTGCAGAAGAGACTATTACCAACAACAGCTGCCTGTAGAAGGAGTGACTCATATCCTGAGAACAGGGCACACCTTGGCTTCACACTCTGGAGAGAACCTCAGTTCAACAGTCAAAAATAGTCAAAAGTGTATGCAGATAGTCTCATTTTGCTGCTGTTCTTTTCAGGAAACTTAAGACTGAAAAACCTCAGGCTCCATTCATACCACATGCAGGTGGCTCTCATACCACTGAGTGGGACCTGTTATAAGTGTGTGAGTGTGTGTGTGTGAATGGGATCTGTTATATGCTGAGATTATGAGAGATAATCAGTTCCAAATTGACTTCAGCTCCTGCAGGAAAGAATAAGGCCTTATTTACACTGCAAACATATACTGACTTTATTTCTGCCATTGCTTTCCTCAGAGAATCCTGAAAATTTCAGTTTGGTAAGATTCTGAACATTCTATTAGAAATTTCCCCAGCTGTTGCCACAAAACTACAGATGGGCCCTGTGTGAAAAAGTATGAATGGGTGTGACTGTTCCCAATCCTCGCAGAGGCCTACTGGGATAATTCGCTCTGGTAGGCTTTGTTGGTGGGCTTGTGTTGGGCCCATATTAGGTGTTTAGGAGGAGTCTTAGTACAGAGGGACATGGGTGATGCCACCCCAATTTCAGTGATTACAGGCAGAGGGAAATATAGCCATGGGGAGGTGGTGAATTACCCGAAAGGCGAAGGCAAGGCTATCTGCGCCTTGTTCCTTGCTGCCACTTCTCTCATGGATTGGTTCCTCGTTGCTCATCTGCTGTGCCCACTGGCCTGTGTGTGTTGTTGTTTAACACTAGATCGGTACATAATAAGACCATTCTCATCCATGACTTGATTGTGGATGAAGGTGCCGATTTGGTGTGTATTACCAAGACCTGGGTGGGTGAGCTTGGAGGCGTTGATCTGACCCAACTTTGCCCACCTGGATACTTGCTGCAGCACCAGCACAGGCTGCAGGGATGGGGGGGAGGAGGAGTTGCTGTGGTCTACAGAACTTCCATCTCTGTCACCAGGAAACCACTCTGTCTTGGAGCTGGTTGTGAGGGCCTGCACCTGATGTTGGGCCGAGGAGACAGTAAACTAGGGTTGCTGCTGGTGTACCATCCACCCTGCTGCCCGGCAGCTTCTCTGACTGAGCTGGTGGAGGTCATCTCGGCTGTGGCGTTGGAGGAGCCCAGAACGATAGTGCTGGGTGATTTCAATGTCCATGCTGAGGCTGCCTCTAGTGTTCCGGCTCGGGACTTCATGGCCTCCATGATGACCATGGGGCTGTTTCAACTTGTTACTGGCCCGATGCATAGGGCAGGGCACACCCTCGACTTGGTTTTTGCTCCAGATGGAGGAAGGGGTGGTCTGGAGATAGCGGGGGTGGATGTCACCCCATTGTCATGGTCAGATCACTTTCTGGTGAAGTTTAGACTTATGGCTCTGATCCTTCCCTGCAGGGGTGGTGAACAGATTAAGATGGTCCGCCACTGGAGCCTAATGGAATCCACTGGATTCCTGAATGCCCTGGGGGAGTTCCCAGTAGATAGAGCAGGTGACCCTGTTGAAGCCCATGTCACGCTGTGGAACAGCGAGGCGTGTCAGGCTCTCGACACGGTTGCTCCCGAGCGCGCTCTCCAGCACTGTGGAGCCCAGCTTGCACCTTGGTACATCAGTAAGCTAAGGGCAATGAAACAGTCTGGATGATGGCTAGAGCGCAAGTGATGAAAGATGTGCTGTGAGGCTGATCGGGCACGAGTAAAACATCATAACCGTGCCTACTGTGTGGCGGTGAGGGTGAAGAAGGCCAATGTCTCTGCCTCCATCGCATCCTCAAGTAGCCATCCAGTGGAGCTTTTCTGTATTGTCAGGGGTCTGTTGACATCAACTCCAGGAAATGGAGTCTTAGACCCTTTGGAGGCCCACTGCAAATTGTTTACAAGGCACTTTGAGGGTAAAGTTGCTCGCCTCCATAGCAGTCTTGATGCCCCATCCACATCTACTGTAGTCCCCAATGAGGTGTCCAGTGCAATATCTGCTGCAACTTCTTGGGAACAGTTTCAGTTGATGCGACCTGATGATGGTGCTTGCGATGATGCAGCCAGCAACATGTCCTCTCGACCCTTGCCCTTCTTGGCTTATTAAAGCTTGCTGAGGGGGTCTGACTGAGTGGATCCAGGGTGTGGTCAACACATCATTGCGAGAGGGAGTGGTTCCAGCCACCTTGAAAGATTCGACCACTCCTACCGTGATTCGACCGCTCCTGAAAAAGCCCACCCTGGACCCATTGGTTTGTGACAACTACCGACCGGTTGCAAATACCCCCTTTTCTTAGGGAAGGTGATTGAGAGGGTTGTGGCACAGCAACTGCAAGTACTCTTGGATGAAACAGATTATCTTGACCCATCCCAGTCTGGGTTCAGGCCTGGTTATGGGACTGAATCGGCCTTGGTCGCCCTGATGGATGACCTTTATCGGGAGAAGGACAGGGGGAGTGCGACCCTGTTACTCTTACTTGATCTCTCAGTGGCTTTTGATACCATTGACTATGGTATCCTTCTGGGCCAACTTGGTGAGATGGGTATCGGAGGCACTGTTTTACAGTGGTTCCCATCCTATCTCCAGGGTCATTCTCAGAGAATAGCATTGGGTGACTGTCTTTCAGCCCCCTGGCAGTTGTGCTGTGGGGTGCCACAGGGTACCATCTTGTCCCCCATGCTGTTTAACATCTATATGAAGCCCTTGGGAGCAGTCATCAGGAGCTTTGGGGCGAGGTGTCAGCAGTATGCTGATGATACCCAGCTCTATTTCTCCATAACATCTGAATTGGGAGAAGCCGTGCAAGCCCTGGACCACTGCCTGGACTCGGTGGTGGGCTGGATGAGGGCCAATAAACTGAGTCTGAATCCTAGCAAGACGGAGGTGCTGTGGGTTGGTGGTTCCCGAGTTCGGATAATTAGTCAGTTGCCTGCTTTGGACAGGGTCGTACTCCCTCTGAAAGAGCAGGTCCGTAGCCTGTGGGTGCTCCTGGATCCATCTTTGTTGCTAGAGGCCCAGGTGACCTCAGTGGCTAGGAGTGCCTTTTACCAGCTGTGGCTGGTGAGACAGCTGTGGCCGTTTCTGGACCGGGATAGTCTGACCACTGTTGTCCACACACTGGTAGCCTCTAGGCTGGATTACTGTAATGCGCTCTATGTGGGGCTGCCCTTGAGGTTGGTCCAGAAGCTGGAGCTGGTGCAAAATGCGGCGGCGAGACTGCTCACTGGAGCAGGGTATCGCCAACATGTCACCCTGCTGCTGAAAGAATTGCACTGGCTGCCCATTTGCTACCGGGCCAAGTTCAATGTTCTAGTTTTGGTGTACAAAGTCCTATACAGCTCAGGACCAGGATACTGTCTTACTCCTTATATACCCAGTCGATCACTGCACTCTGCAGGTGAGGACCTCCTGCAAATACCATCGTATCAGGAGGTTCATTCTGCACAATATAGGAAACGGACCTTTAGTGTGGCGGCACCTACCCTGTGGAATTCCCTCCCTCTGAATATTAGGCAGGCGCCATCTCTGCTATCTTTTCGGCGCCTTTTGAAGACTTTCCTTTTTCAACAAGCCTTTTAAGTTGAGACCTATCCCAGTCTGCATCTGTGTCAGAATTATTTAAGATGATTAAAAACATTATTAAAAAACCTTTTTTAAAGTTGTTTTTTAAAAATGTTTTTAATGCTGTTTTGTTTTAATGTATTTTAAGATCTGTTTTTATGATGTTTTAAAGTGTTTTAGTGCTTTGTTTGCCACCCTGGGCTCCTGCTGGGATGAAGGGCGGGATACGAATTAAATAAATAAATAAAACTATAACTGCCAGCATTTCTCAGGAAGAAGAAATTCCTTAAATCAGTTTAGCAGCACAGTCCTGACCTTGAGTTATGCCAGCTGAATGGTGATAGGATCATAATTAAATTCCCTTGTGTTCATCAAACAAACTCTTTTTTGCTGTTAGTAGCTTTCTCTCACAGACACTGACATAGTTCCTTCAATCATGTGCCCCTTGGAATTTTGGCAGTCTAGGTAGTTTGCCTCTGATTGTCTCTATGGGTTAGATAGCCCTTTCCTGACAGTAAATGGTGTGGAATTAGCATATAGTGCAAATATAAAATTAAACTGCGAAACTTATATTATTTAATGCATTTCCAGAAAAATAGTACAATAATGAAAAGAAAGATAAAAACATCTCTACAAGGCATCTCATTTGGTATAAGCAATCCTAATTCATTTTGTTGCCAAAACAATTGCCTTTGGAAGCCATGATAAAGCCAAAGTGAGGTACTAGAGTGAATGTTTGGATAGAACTGGGAAGATCAGGGTTCAAATTCCTGTTCAGCCATGAAGCTCTTTGCTGGAGCAAATCATTGCCTCTAAATCTAACCTACCTCACACAGTTGCTGTAATGAGATTACCCAAAATAAGTGTGGAATAAAAATGTGGTAAGAACAATGCAAAATACAATTTAATATTTTCAGAAAATCACTAGTACTGAAACAATATTTAATAACCATTGTGTGCAAGTCAGAGCATGCACATAGCTTTGAAGTGCAGTCTATGTTACATGATTAATTGTATTTTATTGTTGTGATTTTATTGTATATTGTTTTCTTAATTGTTTTGACCTCCTTGGAGGTGTTCTTGTTTGAAGGCAGGATAGAAAATGTTTAAATAAATAAAATAAGTATTTGTCGAGGAGCTATGGAAATCCATCCTTTCTCCCAGTATATGAAAGAAAGATACTTATTGTTTCTAACTGAAGCTACCATGCTGGACCTATTTAATCATTTTAACAAAGTCCCAATGCATTAAAACAAGAGATATTTTAAAAAGAAGTAATGTTTAATACTTGCTCTATCTGCAAATATTTAATCAGCTTGATCTATCTGTAGGAAGGAAAACACTGGAGTTGTTATCCTGGAGTGCCATCTCCTGGCTGAATAAAAGGGAATAAAGTCTTCTTGTGGAAACATTTAATGTACCGTAATCTGCATATTTTACAGCAGGAGTGGGAAAAAGGTATTCTGTGTTTAACGGACGACTAGAAAATTGACACATTCATACAAAAACACATGCAATTCATAAAAATATACAAAACACTCCCCCCTCAAAAAAAATAGCGAGAGGAAGCTTTAGCAGCACACCAACAGTAAAATACAGTGTTCTTTTTTTTGCTATTCAGTTGCTTATATTTTCTTAATATCAGCCAATCATTTTCATGACTATTTTGTGTTATTTTAACAGCATTTTATGTTCTATTGTATCTGTATATTTGCTGTATGCTGCCTTGATATTTTATATGAGGTAGCTTATAAATATTTTTATAAATAAATAAAACAGAGTTCCAAATACATGTGAATTCAGAAGACAGAACTATAGTCATTTCCAAATGGGTAACACAATGATTTACCGTCAACAGGCAACATAATGTGGGCAAATGATGAAGGGTGCATAATCCTCATGGAAAAAAGGAAAGTATCTGGAAAAATCTGCCATTACTCCAACGGAGAAAACCAGAGTGCCTTCTTTAATGGTTTGAAATTTGTAATTTGTGCTTTTTTTATTGTAAACAATGTCTATCCCCTCTTCAATAAAAAGAGCAACTAACAATATGAAATAAAATCAAATTACAAGCAATAAAATTGTAAGTACAAATAATAAAAAATGAAAATAACAGCACAGAACAGCAAAAATAAAAAATGTAACTACATAATAAAAGCAAAACAAAAGTAGATTACGGTGGGAGGGGATAACCCAGTTCAACAGTAAAAAAAAGGAGAAAAGAGCAGGTAAATCAGCCTTCAGTGCACTTTCTAAAGTGAAGCCTTGGGGGAAGGGGGTAATTTGGCCAAAAATTAGATTGTTTTATTCCACACCTTGCTAATCCACTAACTGTTATGCCTTAGGACAGCAATAAATAGGTTCTTTAATTGAGCTTTAACAGTGTGAGGATGCAGCACAATTTCAGCTCAGAAAAAAAACACTAAAATCATATTTTCACACTTATGAGCAAGCAGATGCCTCTGGCAGCTTGACCAGCCTGTCACTAAGATGGGAAGGAGCTGGAAGGAGCCTCCAGAGCTGTCAGTTATGGAGGAATTATCCAACCAGATTAAACGACAGCAAGATTTAACTGCAGCCTGCAAAATTTGATGAATGAATTCTCCCGGATACCACTGATATGGCCAATGAGATCATGGAATTAGGGCTGAAGCACCAGTCCCAATTCAGAAAGGTCTCCATCACTATTAGAAACCTCCAGATTAAATTGGAGAATCAGCAAGATCGCAACCAACAGTAGAATAGACTCAGAGGCATTTCTAGGAAAGGGAAGACGTGCTTGAGTATTTGATTAAATAGCTTAACAATTTGAACATTGGAATCCCACTCTTGGAATTTAACTCAAAGGACTCACAGCTCATTGGGACAAGCAGAATTAGTGAGGTCCACAGTAACAAAATGATGGTACAGAGGCAGAGGCAGGCACAAAAATGTGGCAGATGGAGGCAGAGTCTGGATGAATCATCTGGCAATTGCTGACATTTTCTACTGTTATCTAATTCATCTTTTGAAACTCTTTGCCACAGTGTTTTGCTTATTTAATTACTCAGTTTTTCTTAAGCTATGTACAAACATTTGCTCTGGAGGTATTATGACCAGTAGTGTAATGCAAATTCAGAAATGCAGGGTCCCTTCATAACAGTCATAGCCACGGCTCCTTTTAAAATTATATAACCTTCTATGATTACAGAATAATCTGGCCAGGCTTGAATAGTACTTCAGAAGACTCATAGGTCACTGGAGACATAGGGACCCTACTGGGACCTGGCTCCACGCAAAATAAGGGGACTAGGACCCCTAGAGACCTGATTACAACTCAACTTCCCCATTTTAGGCAGAATTTATGATGTAGAGACTCTAAGTGGAAAAGATTTTTTCTTTTACATGTCTCTCAAAATATTTTTATCCATCTCCTGTAAATCTTCTCCTATTCTTCTTTCAGACTCAGTTTGTACCTTATTCCCCTCCAAAATGACCAGTTTCTTTTGCCACCCTTTTAATTTCACGTCTTCCTTCTACATCAGCTTTCCTCTCTTATCCCCTTCCTTTCTATTTTCCTTTTCCCAATTTGTTTGTTTATTTATTATTTAATAACAACAAGAGAGGGGAAAAAATCAAACCTCTTCTGGCCCTTTTCCAACAGAGGAGAAGAAGCTTCCTTCCCTCCTCCTCCATCTCCCAGCCACCTTTACTCAGCACGCAAGGGGTTGATGATACTGGCACTGTTCCAATCAAAAGGCTAGAAGACAAGACAGGCAAGTGAGGAGATGATGGATAGACTGTGACACTGAGGTCCACTGTTGAGTCCTGGTCTACTGTTAGAGAAACACTAGTTTAATATGATGGGGTTAAGGCTCAAAATTAAGAGCTGGTAACTGAAAAAAATAATGTTTCTAAGGAAGACACACCAAATATCTCAGCCTACAAACTCAACTGGGAGGATATCTCTGCTCCGGGTAACTCCAAGTCTTGAGGGATGGTGATCATATCTGCAAAGCATTGCCCCTTTCAGGTTTCAAATATCCTACGGATTAAAATGGCCGCTACCTATTTTCTTGGAGCTGTGTAGAAGTACCAGTCGTAGTGAGCTCTGTTTATAGCCCCCATGTGAGATACACCTTTCTGACTGAGGGTTTAGACAAGTTAGATCAATTTAAACTAGATGATATAATAATGGGTGGAGATCTAAGCAGGGTACTTCATGTGAAAAAAGACGTAAGTGCTTTTCCCACAAACGCCATGAAAGCAGTTTTACCTGTGACTGATCTTCTAGATTCTCATGTTTTCCTTGATATCTGGAGATAACCATATCTAAATGCAAGGAACCAGTGGTGACTGGTGCCCCTTGGGACTGGTAGAGCAGAAGGCAGGAAGAGCAACAGTAAGTGGTGCCAGAGTTAATGATAGGCAGGGCATTAATTCTAGTTTTGTCCCCATCGTCCTCCCTGTTGCAGTTCTTTAAGGGCAACACTGAGACTAAGGAGAAGGAAGTGGACAGTCAATGACAGTCAGTTGTAAGTAAGATGGGAGGCAAGCGGAGCTTGACTGAGGTTTGTGCGGTAAGGCTCCATTTACCATAATCAACCTGTCTCCATTGCAAGAAACTATATGTTCTATTCCACAATACAGAAAACCTACTACTGAACAGAGCTTGGAAAAGTTACTTTTTTGAACTACAACTCCCATCAGCCCCAGCCAGCATGGCCACTGGATTGGGCTGATGGGAGTTGTATTTCAAAAAAGTAACTTTTCCAAGCTCTGCTAATGAATAGATTATCCACTGGGCTCACAGAGCTGGCAACAAAAGGTGCAAGACACAAATATTAGGAATGTGACAGTGTCATATTATGCACCTGTATTGCTTTCAATGAGCCTACTGAATGCACAGTGTTATACTACTGCATGGCACCTTGACTAAAAGGTTAATTAGAGACAAACAAGCTCACAGGGAGCTCAATTAATTTTTAAAAGAAAACTCTACCTTGTAAATAATCTCTGCCTTGCTGTGGGATACTATGAAGGTTATGTTTAGAGGTTTCACATTAAAGAAACCTCCACTGAAAAAGCAGAGAGCAGCACGTAATTGTTCTGTGACATTACCTGTTTAGAAGCGCAACATAAATAAACAGGTAATATAAAACAGTACTTGAAAGTACTTCAATTATTTCAAAGGTTGCCACACAGAGGAGGGCCAGGATCTCTTTTCGATTGTCCCAGAGTGCAGGACACAGAATAATAGGCTCCAGCAGCAGGAAGCCAGATTTCAAATGAACATCAGGAAAAACGTCCTAACTGTTAGAGCGATATGACAATGGAACCAATTACCTAGGGAGGTGGTGGGCTCTCCAATGCTGGTGGCATTCAAGAGGCAGCTGGACAGCCACCTGTTGAGTATGCTTTGATTTGGATTTCTGCATTGAGCAGGTGGTTTTTGACTCGATGGCCTTATACGCCCCTTCCAACTCTACAATTCTATCATTTTATGATTCTATGAAAACCTTAACTGAAAAATGCAGTTATCTGAAAGTTTATGATATTGACAAAATCTGAACCTCTATTACTTATCTGAACAGAATCCAATCTGGAAACAAAAATTCAAGACTATTGGCAAGACCATTAAAAAAATAAGTGCACAAGAAATTGTGTCTCAAACATAAATGATAGTGCAGGTAACCTAGCCAGCTGACTAAAGAAATCAGTAAAGCCTTGGTATGGTACTATGAAAAACTGTACACTTCTGATGTACAAGACTCTGATAGGATAGGCAAATTTTTAAAAAGGACCAAAAATGGACTGCCTTCAAGTCGATTATGACTTATGGCTACCCTATGAATAATCAAGCCCTTAATTCAGGAGCACAGAAGCCACTGAAACCCAGCCTATTTCCTTTGAGGAAATATTGGCATCTATTAAAAAGTTAAAGAATACCAAGATCCCAAGCATTGATGGGCTTGGAAGAGAATTTTACAAGTCTTTTAGTGGGGTTTGATACCACATTTAAAAAAATGAAAAGTTATCTTTTGGTATCTAATAGTCATCTTAAAACCAGGTAATGATCCCTTTCCCCTGAGAATGTACCACTCTATTGCCCTCTTAAATCAAGATGCTAAACTCCTCGCTTCCATCTTAGGAACCCTGTTTAATCTTTTTATTAGAGAATATATTGGGATAGACCAGACTGGCTTTATGCCAAGATGTCAACACAACCAACATGTATGACTCACACTTGGCAAACTTATCCAGATGCCCCCACTCCTCAGTTCTTTTTGCAGTGAAATGCCAGCAAACAAGGTGTGAGATCAAGAGAATTACACTTAATAATAGGCAGCACATAATATGTTGACCAATGACATCTTGCTGATGTTTAATAATCTGTTGGTGACATTCCAGTGCTTAAAAAAAGCTCAACAATTTCCATAGGACTTGAGATAGAACTCTTCCTATATATTAACATCCCTAGCAACAGAGCAAAAGTGATTGCAAAATTTGAGTGGCTTTATTTTTTCATTATTTTAAATGAATTTTATTAGCTTTACGTACCTCAGTAACAAAGGTGGAATTCTGGTTCCCTTTCAAGACATGTGCCCATTGGAAGAAATATAATCTTTCACAGCTGGATAACAATGATGATCCTTCTTAAATTCTCCTTCCTATTTTTCTTCTTCTTCAATCCTTTCCAATTATGATTCCGGAGGGTGTATTTAAACAACTGCAATATATGTTACAGAAATTTACTGATGATGGTAAAAAGGTTAGAATAAATAGGGCTATCTTATAGGAGCAGCAAAAAAGATGGCTTTGGCTTACTAAACTTAACAGTCTATCCTGAGGCATTTCAGCTTAAACAATCAGTACATATAACCAAAAATGATAAGGACATTGTAAGTTATGATGGAAATCTCATCAAGGGTACCCACAAATAAAACTGTAACACCTCTGATTCTGAAGTGGTTTTGGCTACTCCAGGAGGGTAGTGCAATGAGTGCTCAGGGCTATACATCTGCCCTGGCCATTACCTTTAGAGGATGCCACAGGTTTCATCTTGTTCTCCATGCTCAAGATCTAATTCCCTTTTAAACCCATCTAAATTGAGAGTTATCACTGTCATGAACCACCCCCAGGACTCAATTCCCAAACCCAGGGCAATTGATCCTGGCAGGGCACAAACCCATGCTTCCCTTACCAGAGCTGACTAAACCAACAACAACCCTGTAAGGTAGGTAGACTGTCACCACCCCTTAATCTGGTCACACACTCTCGGCCAAGGGGAAACCCAAAGTGCCAGAAATAGACCTGCCAAGGATTTCAACAGACAAGAGCCAAAGGTGCACTATTTGTCTTGGAGCCTTAGGCAAAATATCCAATTACACGGTAGTCCATGGTCAATTAGCCAAGGTACTAGATTCAGGGCCACACTACTCCTTCAATGAACACACACTGGTAAATAAGAAGTAGCTTTATTAAATAAAATGTAAGTGCACAAATATAGTAGCAAATTAGGTTCCTTAAAACCCACACCCCTGAGGGCCAGGTAAAATACGGAGAGTTACAGTCACAGACAAAAACAACAAAACTATCTAACCTAGTCTATACTTTCAAAGAGGTAAACAGCAAAAAAGCTTCATGGTTCCACATCTCCCCAGAGATGTATAGCCTGGAGAGCAGATGGTAAGACAGAACCCCAACTCAGGTAGCATCAGCATCCCCTGAGGGACATTGGGGAATAAAGGCTAAGGTCTGAATCCTATTCTTATGGGAAAATCCCCAGCCACAGCCAGGAATTAATTAGCCAATCAGGGGGCTTTCAGATGATGAGACCTTTCTGGAGTTTTTGTGCCTGTCATGTACTCCCCAAACCTTTCCAGACCTGTGGCCTTGATATACCAGCCTCCACTGATAAGATGTTCTTGCTTGTTCCTAATTAACTAGCTTCAGCTGTGGAAACTGCAAAGTCATGCCTCTCAACAGGGCCGGCGCCAAAGGGCAGCCAGGTCAGGCACTGGCCAAGGCCCCTGAGGGGCCCCTCGATAGGGTAGGAGAGTAGCACTCCCCTTCTGCGATCCGCGGCAGCATCACTGCCATGGATCACAGGGAGGGAGCTTCTGAGCCACCCACCCATTCCCTCACTCCATCTGCTTTTCTGTCTCTTGTCTTTTGCAGCTGCACCTGCTGGGCTGCCATTAACCAAGATGGTGGCCGAGGTTTCGCTAAAGGGATGATGCCTCTGCTGCCATCTTGGATGATGACACAGATGCACGCATGTAGCACTCATGTGTGCCATCAACCAAGATGGTGCTTAGGGAAACCTTCGTTAATGCTAGCCCAGCGTGTGCAACGGCAAAAGACAGGAAAGAGAGGTAGGGGGAGTGAGGGAACAGGCGGGCAGCTCAGAAGCTACCTCCCTGCGATCCACAGAAGGGGAGTGCAAGGCAAGGTAGGTAGGTAGGTGGGGAGTTCATGCATGTGTGTGTAGGGTGCTGGCTGGTGCCCAAGGGCCCTGGCATGCCTGGCACCAGCTCTGCCATGCATGGCACCAGCCCTGCCCCTGAGGCCCCATCTCAGACAAGATGTTTTCCCCACAATTCTTTGCCTCTGAGCCATTTTAAAAATCAGGCATTATTGACAATCATCACAGCTTGTGACAGTGAATTCCTGAGTTTAACTATGCTTAGTGTGAAGGACTTCCTTTTGCTTGTCCTGAATCTTCCACCATTCAGTTTCATTGGATTACCATGCTAGTATTATGAGGGAGAAAAAATTCTTCCTATCCACATTTTCCATACCATGCATAATTCTATAAACCTCTTTCATGACCCCCTCACTTTTTTTTTCCTAAATAAAAAAGCCCCAAACATTGCAACCTTTCCTTGTAGGGGAATTTATTCTTAAGAATCCAGTATACTCAAAAGACAGCTTAAGAAATCTATATGTTTGTATTTTGTTATTACTGCTTATGAAAAAACTTACTGAAGCCAATACAATTCATCTAGGCAAGTATCTTGCATTCCTTAAGAAATTGCTACATAGCTCTGATCATATCAACTACTTGTATTGTTCTTGTTATAGCGTATTTCTCACAAGTTTAGAAAGCATAAGAACATAAAAACATAAGAAGAGCCTGCTGGATCAGGCCAGTGGCCCATCTAGTCCAGCATCCTGTTCTCACAGTGGCCAACCAGGTGCCTGGGGGAAGCCCGCAAGCAGGACCCGAGTGCAAGAACACTCTCCCCTCCTGAGGCTTCCGGCAACTGGTTTTCAGAAGCACATTTTTAAGACAGCAGGAAAAGGGGCGTATAGAAAAGAAGTGGGGTATTCTCTTGCTTCAAGGAAAAAAATGAAGGCCTGGCTGCACCTGCTAAACATTCTCATGCATATCCCTTGAATTAGGTCAATATATTTGGGAGAGGGGTATAACAGTACACAAGTTTACCAGCTAAAAAGTTCAAAATCTTACCATAACATCTAACTCTTGGCCTAATACAAATCAGGAATATCAAAATGCCTGTATCTCATTATTTATTTACTTCCATTGTTCATACCTTGTTTCAAATTAATTTTTCCAAAATGGTTTATATTAAAAAACAAAATATAAATAATAATAAAAAACAAAAAGTAACAAATTAAAAGTATACAATTGCATTAAAACCTAGAAAAAGCAATAAAACTCCATCATCAACATAGTAATAATTCTGCTCATACCCATAAGTGTCAAAATGTTATTGTTTTATTATTTATTTATATCATTTATACACTGCTTGAGAGCCAGTGTGGTTTAGGGGTTAAGGTGTTGGACTACGACCTGGGAGACCAGGGTTTGAATCCCCACACAGCCATGAAGTTTACTGGGTGACCTTGGGCCAGTCACTGCCTCTCAGCCTCAGAAGGAGGCAATGGTAAAGCACCTCTGAATACCGCTTACCATGAAAACCCTATTCATAGGGTAGCCATAAGCCGGGATCTACTTAAAGGCAGTCCATTTCCATTTCCATACACTGTTTACTATCAAACAGATCTCAAAGCAATTTAACTTGATACTCACGGATCTAGGAACTTGATAGATAAAATAATGTATAGAGCTCTAGATACCAATCTAGAGGCAGCAATTACAAACTCTCACCTTTTGATCACCCAGTAAAACAATGATGCTCTGACAACACCTGCATTACAAAACTCAGCCGTTTTCTCCTTGGCTGGAATAAGCCTTAAGTTAGCCATCTTTGCACGACAGCGAACCATGTTAGACATCATTCTATATAAAAATGATAGGCATAATGATACAAAGTTCTGGGAGGAAGTCTCCACCACACACTGCCAATTGGGACACACACACTCCAATGGGGAGTGGGGCAAAATTAAAAGAAGTTAGTCTACAAAATATTTTTCTCATAAATGAAAACCTAATTATATTAATTTCTAAACTGCATCTCAACAAATATGCATTTCTTTTGTATCTGTGTTTTAATGCTGTCAACTTGAGATTTTATTTATTTGTTTGATATCCCACTGTTCAATACAGATTCCCAGTGAGACTTCCAATATAAAATATAAATAGCAAGTTAAAATAAATAAAAATGTATATCAAAACACAGTAACAGTCTAACCAAAAGCCAAATGAAACATGCATCTATTTACAAAATATGTAATTGCTCATTTAACTCTAAAGCAGGGGGGGGTGTTAAATGTTTAATACTAAAGCAGGGGGGAGCCATTTTGTCCCTACCTAGCTCCAATAACAGAAGGGAGCTGGAAGAACTAAAATAGCTTAAGGACGCAATCCAACTCACCTTTCCGCTGGGCTGGGTTGAGTTGGATGCTGTGGAGCCCAGGCTGTGCCAGCCTCCGCTGGCAGTAGCCCTCCACCGTGGCTGCCTGGGATGGCTAGCCTGGCAGACAGGGCTGGTAGAAGCCCTGAATATGGGGTATTCTGGAGGCATGTTGTGGGAGGATCTGCAGGGGGGATTTATGCGAGATCCTCCTCACATTCAGAGCCCTCCCAAGTTCTTATCCCCCACAAACTCCACCAGCCAAAAGGCTGGTCAGTAAAATGATTTTATTTATTCCTCACTGCAGCCTATTGGGAGTGCTTACTCCTTGGGAGGCCTGTTTGTCACAGCCGGTACTTCTTGGCCTGCTCATGAACACAGCTCCTGACACAGCTGGTGTTCAGCCTGGACAGTGGTTCCCAAGTGGGAGGAGGATCCCACAGAGCTTTCTGCCGACTCCTCCGCCTCTGCGCTTCCCCTCTACTGGCTCCCTGGCTTTTGGATTGCTCTGTAAGGCCATGTGAGTTAAGGCGGAAGTATGTTTTGCTTCCGTCCCCAACACACTTCTTTAAATAAATCAGATAAGCCCACTCCCATTTTATAGCCAAATGGGCAAGCATATGTAACAAATATATATGTAGAGTATATGTATACCCTGTGTTTTTAAGAGACATGCCTTACCTATAGGGGAAACTCCCCTTCCCTCTGTTGGAACTGTCTAGAACAGGTTGGAAGCTTTTCCTTAGTCTTAAATCTTTGTCTGTGTGGCAAGGCCCAGTCTTAGCTACTATACTAGGCTGAAGTTCTCCTGAATCCTGTTGCTTCTGGGTAATGGCAGACCTGATACAAGGTTTCTTCACACAATGAGCATCTTTTCCCAAACCCACGGGTTAATACAAAGCACATGAGGGCAGTCCTGAACCAGGGTTCCTCTTCTAACATCCTAGGCATCTAGAATGATTCTGGGGGGAAAATGGACTGCCTTCAAGTCAGTTCTGACTTGTGGCGACCCTATGAATAGGGTTTTCATGGTAAGCGGTATTCAGAGGTGATTTACCATTGCCTTCCTCTGAGGCTGAGAGGCAGTGACTGGCCCAAGGTCACCCAGTGAGCTTCATGGCTGTGTGGGGATTCGAACCCTGGTCTCCCAGGTCATAGTACAACACTCTAATCACTATGCCACACTGGCTCTCAGAATGATTCTGAAAGTATGCAAAGAAATGGTAAAGCCCACACCTCTGGTATTTTTCACTCTTTCCAACTTTTTACTAATGTGCTTCAGTATCAACATAGCACAGCTGAGGAAAAGCAAAGCTGATTTTAAAAGACATGGCTACATTGGCACTAGTAATCTCTTCTTCTGGTTCTCTGATATTATTTTGAGAGACAGTAGGCTTTGGATGTCATGGATCTACAGGTTGCTATATTTCTACATCAGTGAGGGGGGTGGGTAGCATTTAACAAATCCAGGTGATTCAATCAAGTGCACAGTTCCACAATCTACAGGCATACCACGCTTAACGTTGCCCCGCTTAACGTTGCCTCGCTATAACGTTCATGCTCCATCCGTCCCCATACCCTGCTTAACGTTCACGCGCTTCGCAATAACGTATACTTTATTGGCATGATGCTGCTGCCATCTAGTGGTGATTGTGTGCACTACAAGTGAAGACAATTGCTTCACTTAATGTTTATTTTCGCTGTAAGTATACTCTCCGGTCCCATTGCGAACGTTAAAGCGGGGTATGCCTGTACTTAGGGGACTGTAGAATCCACCAATGTCACCAGTATGATTGAGATCCAAATCCAGATATATTAATGAAACAGAAGAAATAAAAAGTATAAAGAAAAATAAAAAGTGATTATAATTAAATAAATAAATTTATTTCAACAATTTAGATACTGTGTAGCACTGTAGTCTCTAAGCAGTGTACAATAAGGTTACAAAACATACGCTTAAAGATAAAATTGATCAAATTACCCATAAAATCAGAAAACTCTACTTAAAGTGCCTGCAGAAATAAAAAAAAGTCTTGACCAAGCACTGGAAGTTCAACAGGAAGGCAGCATGTCTGATTTCAGCCAGGAAAGTTCTACAGAACCAGAACTCTGATTCCTAGTGGATAAGAGCTGTGCGTCAAAGCCATGGGGGCCCCCACTAACAATGACTTCCCCAAAGATGTCAATAATCAGGCAGGAATATATAAGGAATCAAGCAGTCTTTAAGGTATCCTAGATCCAAGTTGTTCATAGCACTGTAAATTAATGCAAGAACCTTGAACCTGACTCAGGAGCATAAACACCAGTGTGAGCTTTTAAGGAAGAGTTGGGTGATGGTGGTAGTCTGTCCCCCAAAATAGTCCAGCCACAGCATTTTGCATCACCTAGAGCTTCCAGACCAGGCCCAAGTGTAACCCCACATAGAGCACAATCCAATAATTGAGTCTTGAGGTTACCAATGCATGAATCATCACAGCCAGGCAATCCTTGTCCAAGAATGGCCATAGTTGGCATATCAGCTTTAGCTGATAAGAGGCACTTCTAGCCTGTGAGACTACTTGAAGCTCCAGCAACAAAGATAGATCCAGGAGTACTCCAAACAACAAACCTGTTGTTTCAGAGGGAATGCAACCCCATCCAGAACAGGCAACTGGTGCGGCCAATCTCCTGGACATGGAAACCATCTTGGAGGCTGGGCCTGGCAACCAAGGGGTCTTCTGTATCTTTAAAAGTTGTGCAGGGGGAAGGGAGAATTCCACCTTGTGGTTTTTCCCATTAGAGTGTTGCAAGAACACCTGCACTTGGCTGACTTTCTCTTCTCCTAAAGACACAGGATCAGTCTCAGGCCCTGAACCTGGCAACCCTAATGCAAATAATCTGTATTCTCCAGGATGCCTGTGTGATGTTCCTGTATTAGTGTAAATAGGGTAAGTGCTGTTTGTATAGGAGATACATGGTAAGTAGAATGAAAGAGGAAGGGGGAGTGAATGGGCAGTAGAATGATGGATGATTGGCTGAATGTTTAAAATGGCTGACAGTATAAAAGGAAGAATGACAGGTAAATCTGGGTGGACGTTGGTGGACTTGAGAGGGTTGTTTTGGTGGGTTTTGAGAGGAGATTGTGAGGAGAGGGTGGAGTTCGGATTAATACTAAGACCAGTACCTCAGGAATAGATGTAACCATATGCTTAAGTGCCTTTTAAAGAAATCTTGTTATCTTTGTTATTCAATAAATACTTTTGGTTTACCAAAGGCCTGATCCTTGGCTGGGGTTTCACAGACCAGAAGGGAGGGTAAGGTAAATACCAAGGCTGAAGGATAACAAATGGTGGCAGCGGGGAAGGGTAGAATAACACCACAAGCAGTCTGAGTAAATCAAAGGGATTGGGACAGCTTAAGCACGCAGTCACAGAGGTAACCTAATTGAGGAAGACTCAGGCCGAGTCTCTGGGACTACTGGTTATAGGATGTGACTGGTGGTGCTGCCTAGCAGGGGGATCTGTTGAGATCTGTGCTAGAGCGGGGAGAGAAACCATAAAAAAGGACAGTCCGGACTGGTGGAGTCCCTGGTGGTGCCTAGAGACAGGCAGTAACCACGAGCAGGTAGGAACCTGACAGGGAGAGCCAGGGAAGGGCGTCACAGCCTGCAACTGCTCCACCACCACCCTGTCTATCATCTTACTCAAGAAAGGGATATTTGTGATCAGGCGGTATACATTATAAACCATAGGGTCCAGGGTGGGTTTCTTCAAAAGTGTATACATTACCTCCTGCTTAAGGACAGCAAGCACAAGACCATTCTGTAAGGGCACAGGCACCACACCCTGAACCACCCAGCCACTGCAACCTCTGACTGGCTTTCCCAGGATGCACAGAGGTCAAGAGAGCAAGAAGCTGATCACATCATTGCTTTAGTCTTATCCACAAATTTAGCCATCTGTAATGACTTTGTAAGCTTCAATGACTTTGCTGGAGAAACCATTACCATAGCGTGGTTCAATTTGTATGCTTGACAAGCCCTCAAATCACATTATACATATCCAAAGAATAGAAAAAATATGATGGATGCATTCCTATTGCATTAGAATCTGTCTCCAGACTTTTCCCTAGGGTTATAAATAATTTAATTCATATGACAGACTGCAAATCTAATACAGAAAAATAGCCTACGAAGACCTAAGCTTTCATGAATTCACAGATAAAACAGGAATACATTCTAGTTTAAGTAAACAGTGCTTCATAGACATAAAACTTCTAGACTAGCTTTCTTGAGAAGTAAAACCTAAACTTCTAAAGTGTCAAGGCAAAAGCTAGTTAATCTGCTCTTCTTGTTAACAATAAGGATTAAAAGAGGAGATGAAAGTAAATTCTCAAAGGGGTCATTGGCAAAGAAAATCCCAAGTAAAAAAGTAGTAAAAGAACTGAGAGGCTGAGAAGAGGAGTAGCCATTAGGAGGCTCCATTCAAATCAGCATAAAAAATGGGTTGTTGCATTCTCCTTTATTCTTAGATGGAAGAGACAGGAAGATCTCTGAAAAATACAGCAGCAATTCAATTATGGTACTTAGTGGGACTTCAGTAAGCAATCTGAAGCACTTCAGTTGTGTTATTAAATGTGTAGAATACTCAGACAGTGTAATCCTATACATGTCTACTCAAAAGTATGCTTCATTGAGTTTAATAGAACTTACTCCCAGGTAAGTATACATAGGATTGCAAGTGTAGGTTACTTTTTTATTTGGAAGTAGGTCACTTTAATTTATTTCTGAGTAGCACAGTTGGGAGCTTTGCTAGTGAGTTTAGGATTAAGAATTGCACTCTTACAGTGCGATTTTATACATGTCTACTCAGAAGTAAGCCCCACTGAGTTCAGTAGGACATTCTCCCAGCTAAGGTTTGGGGATAGTCATTTTAGATTTTTCTAATTTGTTTTTCTGCCTAAAACAAAAAACATTTCACCATCCAGTGTCCCTGAACACTCCAAGACATTACTCAGAACTGTCCCAGAATAATTTCAAACTGTCCCTTTTTTGTATTTGTTTTTCATATTTTTACTATGAGTCACCTTGTAGGGACTAAAATATGGGTGGCCAATATGATATCCACTACATGTTTTGGACTACTTCCATTAGCTCCAGCCAGCATGGCCAATGATCAGGGATTATGGGAGCTGTAGTTCACAACAACTGGAAGGCACATTGGCTACGGCAGCCCTAAAAGCTGGGGAACAAAGAAAGAAATGTGGCTACTATGAACAGGCAAGACTATGCTCTACAAACTCTGGACTGTGTTTATATACATGTAAGACTGCAATCCTACATACACTTATTTGGAAATAAGCTCCAGTGAATCCTATGAGACTTAGGCTGCAATCCTAAACCCTGATTGGCAGTGGCAGGGCTTGATGGAGTGGCACAGCCATCATCATATCCACGCCATTGATGCTCACGCCAACTATGGCAAAAAGTAGAAGGGGAGAAGGAAGAAATGCCCCTTTCCTGCACCATTACCCAAGCTGGCACTGCAAAGAGGCCTATCCTCTCCCTGGCCCCAAACCCTCCATTGGGGTACTCTGCATCAGCATAGTAGATTGGGTGTGTGTGTTAGATTGCTCTGTCATTTCCAGGTAAACAAGCCTATGATTAGGTCGCACTTGTACTTGCATTCTAAATGAGAAATGTTTCACAATACAAAGTATAAGCAGAACACTGGGAGTTTCAAAATCAGTTTTAAATTCTACAAGCAAAATATCAATTTTCTTGCAGCACTATAGTATAATGAATTGTCATTTCCCTTTTTGGTAGGGTACTTGTATTTGTAACAGCTATACAAGAGAGAACTGTTATCCTCTCCCTCCACAACCGGCCTCATACCCACACACAGCTTTGTGACTTTTTAACCTATTATTTTATCGCTATTTAGAGTCTGAGCACTTTTCTCCTGTTCCATCTCAGTTTAGGATGCCTTACTTAGACTTTAAAAAAAACAAGGCAAACTAACAAAATCACCTCTCCTCTCCACTCCAATTTTTCCAGTGCTCATGTCCTCCAATTTTTTTAAATTATTTTATTCAGCTGCTTGAAAGTTGTGTTCTCTTACCTCTAGCACATTTCAATCCTTGTGTTGTTGTTGTTTTAAAAAATGGGCTAATGGCAACAGTCAGTGATGTATCCCCACCAAGGACAGAAATCAGGCTGGTAGGTACAAGGAATAGCTGGTAGGTACAAGGAATAGAGATTTTTCCATGGTGGACTCTCGATTGTGGAACTCCCTGCCCCAACAGACACAATTGGTTCATCCTTGCTATCATTTAGGCGAGCTCTAAAATGTTTTTATTCATGGTGCTTTAGTGAGGGTGTGTAAGAACTAAGGGTCTCTATTTTTAGTGAGATGGTCAGCTGATGGATTTGGATTAGAAGTGGAATGTTTATCATTAGTGTGTTGCTTCATATTTTATATGATTTTAAATATACATTTTTATATGCTGCAAGCCACTGTGGGAAGATTGCATATTTCGAATAGCAGCACATAAATAAAATAAATAATAAAACAAGGCTATCCCCTACTCATTCATTACATGTGGACCAAATATCATACTTGAGCCATATCAGTGGTAGAGTAGGTACTTTGTATGCATAAGATCCTGGGTTCAGAACCTGGCATCACCATTTAAAAGGGTCTCTTCTAGCACCTGGGCAGAAAAAATTCTGCCTGAGACCCAGAAGAGCCACTGCTGGTCTGAGTACACAATACGGACCTTAGATGAACCAATGGGTATAGGGTAGCTTTATAATATGTTCATATTTATATATATGTTTTATATATTTATCAGGATATGGGAGGCTATCATGTAACTGCTGATCATGTGGATAAGAAGACACAAAATAAGAGGGAATACCATGCTGCTTTTCTGTTGTATGTGACCTTTTTTCAGTAGTGGAAAGAAATGCTAATGGTCCATTCTTCTCGATGGTTTACTGTCCTCAGGCTGATTACTTTGGTGCTGAACTTGCATGACCTATGCTAACAATGGCAGTGTTTTAATTTGCATCAGAGAACACCCCCTGCCATCCAGTCAGAAGCTTTAGATATTAAGTCCCATTAAGAACAAATTAAACCGGAACTATCACTAGAAGCTAAAATGATGAAACTAAGGTTGTCATACTTTGGATATATGAGAAGACATGATTCACTAGAAAAGACAATAATGCTGGGAAAAACAGAAGGGAGCAGAAAAAGAGGAAGACCAAACAAGAGATAGATTGACTCCATAAAGGAAGCCACAGACCTGAATTTACAAGATCTGAACAGGGTGATTTACAACAGATGCTACTGAAGGTCGCTGATTCATAGGGTCGCCATAAGTCATAATCAACTTGAAGGTACATAACACATACACAAGAACTAAGAAACCTTACTTACCTCATTTTAGAGAGCCATAGATTCTGTCCCTTTTGTTTCAATAGTACCTGTGCTGAAATATAAAGCAAAATATTTAAGAAACGAATGTGAAATGTCTGAGAAGGTGGTATATAGAACTGAGAATTTCCTCATATGTAGCAGTTTCCTAGACACAGCACTACAACTAGTCATAGAACACTGTATCTCAAAATTAGTACCCTTGTCAGATTTTAGATTTAACACAGCAATGGTTCTGTGACTCAACCCCCCTAAATAAACCAAACAAACCAATTACAATAACAATGGAAGTACCCATGGGCAATCAGTACTAAAATAACATCTTGAATATTTTGTTTTCTATTTCCTATTGTAGTGAGAAAATAGTTTCTAAAGATAAGCCTTAACTTTTAGCTGATTAAAATTGTGCCCTTCTGTTTAAATTCATTAAATCTTTACCGCACAATCATATGCATATTTACTTCAATGTGCATAGGTCAGTGGTGCACAAAGGTAATTTTAAACTCTGGACTTAATGGGGGATGGGGAGATAGATGGTTATGTGTATAACTTCAGTTGTGCAACACAATTAACACTTCTCTGGACACTCCTGATAGGTTAGAGTAAAGTCATTATCATCGAATCCTGATTAAAAAAAAATACTCTGAACACTTGCAGTTTCACATTTTAAACTCAGTTAAATCAGAGCACAAATCTACAAGAATAAAATGGTATTTGCTTCTGCTGCCCTTGTAGTAAGCATATTTTCTTGGGAATAAACACCATTTTTGTTGTACAAAAGGATAATATACTTATAAAGTAAAAATAATAAAATGTACATCTGTAACTATTCACGTAGCCTGCCACTGACCCCGATTTAAAAAAAATAATGGAAATAATGCTGTAGGAAACTGTCGGCCCCAGTGGGCCTTGGCATGCCAATGCTAGCTCAAATGCTGATGCTGGGCCTGTTTGCCACTGCCTCCATCATCTGCTGCTCTCTGGGTGTTCATTTGGGGCCTCTTTGGACTGCCTCCTGGACTTTAACCCTGAGGTCCAGCCCCAGCTGCGCTACTGCAAAAGGTTGCAGTTTACATTGATTATGCTATCAATTAAACCAATAGATCCTAGAGTTGTTATAGGTCGATTACAATATGTGTAAATGCTAGTTTCTAAGGCCAGCATTATATATCAATTACCTTCTGTCTGGGTAGTCACATTGACCAATAATACTGAGGAGAATGCAACCTAAAACCAATGAAGACATTATTTTGAACCATACATTTTTGACCAGTGACATTCTTTCCTCTGCTAGCACTCCTGCACACATATGAAGGCTGGACTCCTGTTTGCAGCCTATTTTGTCCTCAAAATATCTCCTCTATAGGCTGTGTACTTCATCTCAAGCTGTTATTTCCAATATTCTAAATTTCCATACAGCTAGCGTTAAGAATGCAGCCAGGAACATATCCATGTCTGTTGAAGGAAGAGTATTTCCCACTACATCCATGCACGTAAGCTTCATCATGTTGCTGTTTGGGAATTGTACATTGTTTTGTAGCAGTGAAAGCAGCAGCATATGAAATCAGACAATGGTCCTGTATGGCAAGAGGTGCACTGTCTTTAAAGACACCTCTCCCCCATCACACTTTACCACAGAAAACACTAGTGTATCTGCAGTGCTGCATAAGTGGGTCTTCTAGCTCAGTAGGTTGTACACTAAGGATTGCATTACGCGTGGCGAAATGGTGTCAAGTTGCAACCAGCGAGACTGCACTTTCCTGCTTCCAGAAAAAAACAGTTCGGGGGTTATCACTACTGGGCAACTGCCAAGGCCCCAGTGCCGGGGTGGGTGGGTTGTCTACTGGTAATGCCGGCAGTGTCTCTGATTACTTGCTATACTCTTCCTCTGCACAGCAGGAAGGATCAGACCCAGCGCGGCTGCTCAGAAAGAACTATGAAGATGAAGCTGCTAGATACAGAAGCAACTAGTGCCTGTACTTGTTCACTCTCTTTGGGCAGCATGGTGGGGAATACTGCAGGTCCCGACAGAGCACATAAGCAACGGGCAAAAGGATCAGCTTCAATCTCTGCCTGCTTTCAGTCCCGCTACTGTAATACCCAGAAAGTCTCAGCAAGAGGGGGCTACTCGTTACGAAGCTACCGCCGCCTTTACACAGTCGTTCGCACTCTTCTGTGCGGTTCCTGAGAAAGGATTGGGCTCTCCTGGGCTGCCCCATAAGAGCTGTCGTTCGCTCATCTTCTGTCTGTCAGGATTTTGGTCAGCTGAAAGGGGAGAAGGGCAGAGACCCTATCAAAGATATGCGACTAAGGATTCCATGTAACCTTGAACAGATACCAGGGCCTCCAGACTTCTATGGGAAAGGCCACAGTTCAGTGGCATATCACATGTTTTGTATGCAGAAGATCCCAAATTCAATATGTAGCATCTCCCTGCAGAGCTGAGAAAGACTCTAGTGCGAAAAACTACGGAGCTGCAAGTCAGTAACCACAATACTGAGCTGAATGGACCAATGGTCTGACTCGTTAAAAGGAAGCTTTCTATGTTCCACCTTGGGTAAATAATAGCCTCAAAGAGAGTCCGAGGCGGCGGCAGCGGCGAAACACATGGTCTGGCTTCTCAAACTTGCTGAAGGAAGCCCGGCAAGTTTACAAGGCAAGAGACGAAAACAGAGACGCGAAGGGCTCTTATTGTGGCAGGTCAAAAAACGCTGGAGCTGGCCCAATAGCTGGGAGAGACACGAGGTAAGCATTACCCGCCGGCCCACTTGAGGAATCCCCGCCGCGTGCATGTGAGTGACAGAGAAGCTGCTTGAGAGAGACCGAATGAGCGGCGGCGCTGACGCTGCCAAGGGGGCGGTTGCTTCGGCCGCTGAAAAGCCTGAGGCGTGGGGGCGCTCAAGATGGCGGCTGCTGGCGGCAAGGGCGACGGCTGCGCGAGGTAATGAACAACTAAATAAGTTTTCTCCAGCAGCGACTTGGCTGGAGCTGGTCGGGCTTTGGTACTTCCAGCCTGCTGGCGATAGAGGGGGGCTGGGGGAGGCATCTGGCGATTGCGTAGCTGGGGGATACCCGCGCTCTGTCTGTCAGAAGCCCGTTACTTCTAACTGTCGTCTGTTCTGCCCATCGCCAGGGAAGCCCCAGCGCCAGAGTTCGGTTTTGGCGCCTCTCCGAAGAAGCTGGGGAGGGAACTTCTTTCACTCTGTCCTGAGGAAGCCACACTATCTTGTGTAGTCCCTTTTTCGCCACCCGGTGTTTGTAAAAGAGTACAGGCTTCTTCCCTTGTACTAATACGGTGGGGGGCTAACCTCGGAAGCGCCCCTCTGGATGTGAGAGCCCTTGGAGCTGGATCGGGTCGCTTCATTTACTACCTCCTTTTAAGTAACTGGGAGTGGGCAGCTCTTTGATATTTATTTTATTCACTCACACCAGTCTACCAATATTTTATATCTCATATGGAGACGGTCCCCAAACGTTATCGGCCTTCATAGGTTAAAGCCTTTCCGGATGATCTGACGTTTTCGTTTTGAGATGGTTGGATAGGAAGTGTTTTAAAACTTTTTTTATGTTGTAAAAAGGGATGTATGAGTTACGACTGCCTTGATCTCTAGGTGATGGTATTAAAAAAAATAATGAAAGTGGAAGATTTTTGAGGGCTTGCTAAGATTTCTGCTGTCAGAGATGCAATTCCTGTCTTTCAAAGGAAGCACTTGTTCCACCTGGAATAGGTTTGTAATTCTCAAAAACTGAACTTACCTGGAATCATAAATAGTGTAAAAGTGCATTCAGTAGATTGTCATTTCCTCAGAAACAAGTCTCTTCTTTTAAACACACACACAAATCCTTCCATGCATATTTCTTACTTGTATATTTTGGAAGTTGACACCTGCTTAGTCATGATTCATTGATCTGAATATTTCCTGCTTTTGTGTAATTGCTAACTAAGATTAGTTGAACAAATTAGTAGTAATACTCTGAAAAATAGGAGAAACCTGTCTCTACTGTTTCTTAACTATCCTAATTGTGAGTACAAAGGACTACTAAATAAGTGTTAAGTGATCTTCAGTATGCACCTGAAGGCTGTGCTCCTAAACATAATTTCTTATAGAAATTCCAGTGAAATGAGCCCACAAGTGAACGTGTTGAGAATCAAAAACTAGGAACCAGAGTGAGTGGAGGAAATGGTTTCTTAAATGTGAGGCATCTGTCATATAATTCATAATATCAGAGACAATAAGCAGACAAATGGCATACTTGGCGCCATACTTGAATTCTGTTGTGATTGAATAACTGGCAATGGAATACCTTTTGAATCTGTTACTTTGTGTGCATACAACTCATTGAAAGAGTACTAAAAGATAATGGGAGAGAAAATCTGTGAAACAATGTGTGCTAACAAATTTGCTAATAGGTCAGCAAAGCGCTGCAATTAAATGTAAATTGGAATGAAAAAAGTATATATAAAAAGTCAGCACGTTATTTCTGGGATTCTGATGCATTCTTTATATTCAAATAAAATAACAGGGTTAACAAAGATTCTGTAAAGAGGGGTACTCAAAGTAGTATATCTCCTACAGGGGGAGTAGTGTGTGACTTTTAATAATGGCAAGTGATTATAATGCTAACTTAAAAGTTTGAGATTTGTTAAGCCTTTATATGTTTAAATTAATGTGGTAGTGCAGGACCTTTATGACATGACAAGGTAATGAAGATCTGGGTTTCAGTGAGCTGGATTAAGGCTGCAATCCTCACCCCTAGGAGTAAGCCCATTTAATTAAATTCTGAATAGACATCGTTAGAATTGCAACCTAAAACAGTTTTCATTGTCAAGTGAAGTACTAGGTTTGAAGTAGATATTGTCAGTTTCTAAACTAGCTTCAGCTACTCTCAAAATATGCCGAAGTGCAGTAGTGGGCAGATATTGGACTTGAATTAAGGAGAGTGGAGTTCAAAATATCTGCTCAGCCACGGAGTTCACTGGAAAACTTCCACCAGAAATATTTATTACATTTTTATCCCACTTTTCCTTCAAGGAGCTCAGTGTGATGTCCATAGTTTTCCCTTCCCCCTTATATTCTCACAACAATCGTGTGAGATAGAATAGGCTGAGAGAATAACTGGCCCAAGGCTATGCAGAGTTTCATGGACAAGTCTGACATTTAAACCATCACATCATTATGCCCAACCTACCTCACAAGGTTATTGTGAGATTTTTCCATTTTGTCCTTTTGCATCTAACGGAGGTGAATAGGATAGAGGAGTTCCTTGGTCCAAACCCAACTCTTATCTGCTAGAAACCCAGAGGTATAAATGCTGGTGCCACTCCATTCTACTCTAGTGACATCACAAATGTTGGCCTTTTCATTTATCTCTCACCAGCCTCGACAGCAGCCCCACCCTTGTGATTCAGGTGCCTGTGTTGGATAACTGCACTTCAGCAGGAGAAAAAAACCACAGGCTGCTATACTGTTTTTTAAAAATGCTTCCAATGGTTTCTGACTTGCTTTTTGGGAGAAGATGGGCTGTGGGGAGAATCTGCTCAGCTACCATTTTCTCTTCTCCTGTGGGATTCAGTGTTTAACTTCCTATCTAGCATCGGAGGCCGGGTAGATCAGGAGGCTTTTACAACATTTTCTTCTCCATGAGCCTGAAAATCTGGAGCATTTTTCACATAGATTCAGAAAAAGCAGCAGCAGTAAATAAAGCCACAAACAGCAGGATTATTTTCAGGTAGGCAGAGTCAGAAGAGAAGAGATGAGAAATGAGGAGAAATGCTGAAGTTATTTTGAGCTCCCTGTGGGAGGAGACAGGGTGAATCTTTGCTTCTGGATACTTCACTCAGGAGTGTCCAGGAACAGACTGCTGATGCTCCAATTCTATTTCTACTGCTGCTTGATGGTTTTTCACATGGATTTGTGATTGCATCCAAGTCCCTTTTAGCCTAGCTTGTGTACATACAGCAGAAAGGTAGTGTGCATGCACAAACTATGGAGGAGTGGAAAACTAAATAGGCCTGTGCAGGATGCAAGTTGGCATTGTTTGCTGGAGCTCTCATTATGATAAGCTATGCCCCTTTTCACAACACGATTCTAATAAAGCTCTATTATGCCCCCTGTTTATAGTCAAGAGGACTGTGTTGTGGATGCTGTGGTTAGGGCGTTCTCTTTTTGGTGGCTCTCTTTGTCTCCAGGTGTCTGCTGACACGCTGCTTTCTTACATCATTCATTCAGTGGGATGCTGTTTCCATCAAAGAGATCTTGGTTATGTCAGTCATTGGGCCATCCAGACAGTTAAAACAATGAGAAAATGAACTTCAAGTTTTGTCCCTGATATCATTAATTTGATTTTCCTCTTTTTTATATCTGAGTAAATAAGCCCTTGAAGGTGGTTATGTTATGGTCTTAGGCTCCAATCCAGTAGACATTTACCTGGGCATAAATCCCATTGAACCCAATGGAGCTTACTTCTGAGTACTCATGTTTTAGATCACAGCCTGGAGGAGATTAGGCATCACATGCTCAAGATAAAATGATCTAAAATGTGTTAATCAGAATGCTCACTTACAAGTTAAGTAATGGATTTTGTTGGGAAAATGCAAATTCTTTACGGACTTGACAAATTTTTAAAAGTAATCATTTAGGCTACAATCCTAACCCTGCCTACCTGGGAATAACCCCCATTGAATTTCAGTAAGACTTTCTTCTGAGTGGATATGGTAAGATTGTGGTGTTGGGCTGTAATCCTATGCACAATTACCTGGGAGCAAGTCCATTGAATTCAGTAGGGCTTACTGCTAATGTATAGGATTGCACTTCTAAGGTGTGGTTTAGAATATTAGACCAGATTTTTCATGTAATTATGTACAATAACATTTGCCATTTAATTTCTTCTGCATAGCTCAACGTTTGTCACTTAGTTTTTTTAATTTCTACACTTAACATCTGGAGGGCACCAAATTGGGTCAGCTCATTTAAGTAATGTGATGCGGAGTGTTGAAAATAACTGGAGAGTCTTGTATGTAAATATATTGACTGATACTAATATGGGTTCATATTTTCTGACTGATCTAGCACTGAGTTGAGTGCCTGCTTTACTAGTAAGATGTTTTAGCAAGCAGTGTATTAAACTTCGTATTAAAAATTCCTCTTCTGTGATTGTTTCATAATGAATAGAGGACAAAGAAGGAATGATTGCTTTTTGCTCTGGTATTTTATATTTCATCAGTGAAGTAAGACAACAGGGAGAAGGACGTAGCAAAGCTGAAGTGATGTAAATCAAAACTATTTAATCAGTGATTTTAAAACTGCATTAAAATCCTCAGCTAGAAAGCTTTGATGTACAGGTATTCTGTCTGCACAACTCCTTAAAACAATAGGGACATTCTCATTTTTTAAAAGCCAGGTATGTACAGCTGATCATTCTGATGGTTTCTATTTCTATTAAATTCAGGAGGGGTGCATTTTTGTTGCAACTTTAATCAGTAGGGTTTTTTTTACTCTTGTAGGATCTTCCCTACAATGAAAAAGCGTCAGCGTTTTGAACTTTCTAGCTAACAAAAATGGTTAGAGACAAGAAAGGCAGGATATGATAGAAGTTTGTAAAATTATAAGTGGTGTAGAGACAGTATTTTCTCCCTGTTTCATAATACTGAAACTGAGTGGCAAGGGCTCAGGGCAGACAAAAGAAAGTACTTCACACAATATAGAGTGAACATGTGGGATTTCTTATCATTTGTTATTGTAGGACATGGTGATGGCCAGTAGCCTAGATGGCTTTAAAAAAACCTTTAGATTGGTTCCTGAGCAGAGGAACGTCAACACATATTACTTTAACAACTTAATTGAGTGTCAGAAGCAATATACCTCTGAGTACCATGTGCTAGGGACAAACAGGGGAGGGTTTTCCTTCATATCTTGCTTGTAAACTTCCAAGAGGCATTTCACTTCTCCCTGTTGGGAACCAAATGCTGCATAACATGGACCTTCTGTCTGTTCTAGCAAGGCTTTTCTAATATACTTCCCTTCAACAGAAATTTATCAGGGTGCTTTAAAAAAAACACTAAACATCTTATTGAAAATGGAAATGGACTGCCTTCAAGCCGATCCCGAATTATGGCTACCCTATGCGTAGGGTTTTCATGGTAAGCGGTATTCAGAGGGGGTTTACCATTGCCTCCCTCTGAGGCTAGTCCTCCCCAGCTGGCATGGGCCTGCTCAGCTTGCCACAGTTGCACAAGCCAGCCTCTTCCTTGTCTGCAACTGCCAGTTGGGGGGCAACTGGGCTCCTTGGGACTATGCAGCTTGCCCACGGCTGCACAGGTGGCAGGGCACGTAACCCTTGATCCACTCACTGTGGGGGTGATCTTTAGCTGGCCTTTTACACCCAGGGGGCACGAGCGGGGATTTGAAATCACAGACTCTGGACTCCCAGCCAGGCTCTCCTCACTGTGCTATACCAGCTGTCTAAACATCTTACTGAACATGGTTTAATTAGATCTGGTGCCTGGATGTAGTGGTGGCGTGGATGAGGAACAATAAACTAAGCTTGGCTTCTGGCAAGACAGAGGCACTGTGGGTGAGTGGTTCCCATTTCTGAGAAATGTGTCAGTTACCTACTCTGGACATGATTGCATTCCTTTTGAAGGAGCAGGTACACAATCTAGGAGTGCTTCTGAATCCAGCATTGTTACTGGAGGCCCAGGTGACCAGAACTGCCTTTTATCAGCTTTGGCTGCTGACAAGACTGTGACTGTTCCTGGACTAGAATTACCTTGACCACAGCAGGTCAGGCATTGGTCACTTTGTGGTTGAATTATTGCAGTGCACTCTATGGGAGGTTTCCCAGAAACTACAGTTAATATGGAATGCTGCAGCACAATTACTGACAGGAGTGAGACCCTGTTAGCACATTACACTGCTTCACTGGCTGCTGGTTTGTTACCAGCAAAATTTGAGGTGTTACAATTAGTAAATAAAGTCTTTGATCCTGCAAGCAGATTGTTTGAAGGATCGACACTTCCATATATGTCCACTCAATGTCTTTGATTTGTGGTACTGACAGTTTTACAAGTGCCATATAGTGTTTATTCCACACTTTCAAGGAATAGATCTTTTAGTGCGGCATCACCTATGTTCTGGGACTCCCTGCCTATTGATAACAGGCAGGTTCCTTCATTTAACTGTTTTTGATGCCTGCTAAAAACTTATTTGTTTAAGCAAGCCTACCCACACATGTCTATTATTATTATTTATTATTATTATTTACTAGATTTGATTAGACGCCCATGTGGCAGAGGTTAGTCTGCCACTCTGGGCGACATACAGCAAAACACAAATACAGTTCATATAAAAACAGAAACATTGTAATGTTTATTTTTTCTTAAAACTCTTGATCTTATCTATATTTTTATAATTTTATTGTCTACTTGCTTTTACAGTCTAATGACGTTTATCAGTATTTTCTTACAAATATTTTATACTATTTATATAAACTTGGATTGTTTTGTGATTAGGTGGTTCTAAATCTTGTTGAATAAATATGATATGTTTGTAAAGCTGGAACCTAGAAGATATAAATAGGTAGGCATGCAATGCTGAATAGAGTGATTTGTGCTAATGAAACTATGAAACATCCTGCACTACTTAAGTCTGACTGCTTGTCAGGCTGAAATTTGTGTTGACTCATGATGTTCCTGTACAAGGACACATCCTTAGCTTGGAGCTCCATAGTTTGTGGTGGATGTACAGACAACAGTAAGTGCTGTCCCATTCTAGTATTTGTCAGTGGACCACTTGAGGCATGATTTATTAAACAGGTCTGTTTAAACTTACAGTTTAAGGTAGACTAGGGCAAATTTTAAAATATGCATAAGAAAATATAATTAGTTCAATAATCCTTAATTGTTTCACCCTCTTTAGTTGTCCTGCAGATTTATGACATTAGTAAATTATCTTTGTAAACATATATTGGAAGCTATGGATGATTCTTCCATTCCTCACTAATGAGGGCACATTTCTTATCTTCAGAAGAGTCCAGTGCCTTTGAAAGCTGCTTCAGTGTTTCAGATGCCTAGATATACTGGGTAACAGAAAAATCTTTGAAAAAAGAGCATGTCATGGCTAAGGAATATGCAAGGTTGTTACTGGATTTTCAGCTGAACCATTCTTCTGAGAAAATGCTGTTTGTGTGAATCAGTGCCTCCACATGAATAATTTGCAAAAGGGTGCTTCAGTTCTAGTTATGGTGGCAGTTCACATTACACAGCTACAGTGGCATTCTAGGTGACGCAAACAGGACAGAGTTGCTTTGATGTCTTCCTGCCTCTCAAATCTCTATGCCCCTTTTCCCCTTTGTGTTATATCACCTTTACTCAGTGCCTGTATCCAACGGCACTGCGCTGTTGACAGAAAGCTTCTGTCAGCGGAATGGGAACCGAGCAATTTTTGGCAATACCACATCCCATGCCCCCCATTTCTTCTGAAGATTGGGAGACCCTGTGGAGCAGGTTGAGAGGTGCACACCAGGGAGGGAAATTGCCAAAAATGGCTTCTCTTACTGTTCTGCCAAAGGGAAGCTTTCCATCAATAAAGCATCACCTTTGAATACAATACTGTGAGTAGGAACATCCAGATACCCTTTTGGCCTTGAGGCTACCCTATTCTCATTTTTGCTACTACCTGCCTTGAAAAATGCTCTTGCATGATGCCACTGTGCAACATAGGGTCTTCTCCCAAGTGCTATAGCAGCATTTTAGGTGATGGTAGGTAGTTGAAGCAGAGTTGATGTCAGCAATAGCACAATCAGCCACCTTATGTCATTAATAGGGGCTTGCATGTGATCTATTATCAAAGGTGGTATGCTTCTGAGTACCAGTTGCTGGGGAACACAAATGAGGAGAGTGCTGTTATATTTGTCTTGTTTGCCAGCGACATTTGGTTGGCAATTGTGAGAACAGGATGCTGGACTAGATGGGTCTTTGGTCTGATTTAGCAGGGCTCTTTGTATGTTCTTATACATGGTATGGCATTTAAAGAAGGGGAAAGTAACTTCTGTGTTTTTTTCTGCTTGTAGGCCAAAATGCAAAGACTGGGAAACTCTTTGGATGATGCATTTCTGTAGTATTTCATCAACATTATAGGATTGAGAATGGATAAGTGTAAACATGTAGGACGACTTCGGCTTGCCCAAGACCATTCCATTGTGAATCCTCACAAATGGCATTGCATGGTATGCAATACTACAGAATCTGTATGGGCCTGCCTCAGCTGCTCACATGTTGCTTGTGGAAGATACATTGAAGAACATGCACTAAAGCACTTTCAGGAAAGCAATCATCCAGTGGCATTGGAAGTGAATGAGCTGTATGTTTTCTGCTACCTTTGTGATGACTATGTTCTTAATGATAATGCAACTGGTGACTTAAAATTGTTGCGAAGTACATTAAGTGCAATCAAGAGTCAAAATTATGACTGTACTACTCGTAGTGGCAGGACTTTGCGATCAATGGGCACAAGTGATGATATTTCACATAATAACGCTCAAGCTTTGCTTCGTAATCAAGACCGCATGTTCACAGCTCTGTGGCACAGGAGGCATGCATTAATGGGCAAAGTGTTTAGATCTTGGTTTGAACTGACACCAAGTGGGGAAAGGGTTTTAGAAGAAGAGAAGCTAAGAGAAGAAGCAGAAGAAAGAAAAATCAATGCTAGGAAGAAAAGAGAAGAACGAAAACGCCAGTTGAAAGAAGAAATGGAAAAAATGCCTCCAAGAAAGAGCTTTCGCTTACAAAATCAGAATAAAGAATTCTCAAATATATCACTCTATGCACTAAAAATGTCACAGAACTTGGACTCTGCTGTAGAGCTGAAAGTAACAGCTACCTCAGATGATGTTAAATTAAAAAAAATTAATGACTCTCCAATTAAACGAAGGCCTACTGTGACTCCTGGTGTAACAGGATTACGAAACTTGGGAAATACATGCTATATGAACTCTGTTCTTCAGGTATTGAGTCATTTGCTCATATTTCGGGAATGTTTTTTAAAACTTGATTTAAACCAAACTCAAGAATTGTTAGCTGCTGCAGCCAATGGCAAAACAAGATCATCTTCTAAGCATTCTCCAACTGCTGGCTCTGTTTTTTATGTGAACAAAAGCCAATTTAAGGGCAAGGCATCTTCTGCAAGACGATCTAGCGCATCATCAGGCTTGAGTGGTGGAGCATCAAATAGTAGAAATATGGAACTTATTCAGCCTAAGGAACCAAGCTCAAAGTACATTTCTCTTTGTCATGAGCTACATACTTTGTTTCAAGTCATGTGGTCTGGCAAGTGGGCTTTGGTATCTCCTTTTGCCATGCTCCATTCTGTGTGGAGACTAATCCCAGCCTTTCGTGGTTATGCCCAACAAGATGCTCAGGAATTTCTTTGTGAACTTTTGGATAAAGTACAGCAAGAATTGGAGATGGCTCGGACAAAATGCCTAGCCCTCATTCCTACTTCTCAAAGGAAACTTATTAAGCAGGTTTTGAACGTTGTCAATACCATTTTTCATGGACAGCTTTTAAGTCAGGTACGTTGTGTTGCATTCATAAAGCTTTGTAACAATTTAAAATTCATCTAAATTAATAGGTCAAGATAAGAGAATTAAAGAAATGAATTATAGAAAATTCAGTTCAGTGTAAGAACACCTTTAGGAAGTTGAATATATGAAGCTGCCGTATACCGAGTTCGTCCATCTAGCTCAGTTATAGTGTGCTTCATCAGGCAGTGACTTTTGAAGGTCTCAAGCAGAAGTCTTTCACAGCTGTGCTACCCAAGATCCTTTTTTTTATTTTTGAAGATTGATTTATTTTACAATACTTATTTATTGCTCTTTAGCAGGTTCTCAGTAGCTTACTAAAATAAAATAATACAAAAATCAAGATAATAAAACAAACCACTGCAAAGTAGATTAGAAAACCATCAAACAGCCTCCTTTGCAACCCAAACATCTAAAAGGCATGGCAGATTGAAGACTATAGTGGAATGGGATTTAACTCCCCTTAATCCTTTAGTGATCCTCCATGGCACAGAGTGGTAAGCGTCGGTAACGCAGCCGAAGCTCTGCTCACGGCCGGAGTTCGATTCCAACGGAAGGAGGAAGTCGAATCTCCGGTAAAAGGGGTTGAGGTCCACTTAGCCTTCCATCCATCTGTGGTCGGTAAAATGAGTACCCGGCATATGCTGGGGAGTAAAGAAAGGCCGGGGAAGGAACTGGCAATCCCACCCCATATATACGGTCTGCCTAGTAAATGTCACAAGACATCACTCTAAGAGTCGGAAACGACTCGCACTACAAGTGCGGGAACACCTTTACCTTTAATCAATCCTTTTAATAACATATTGGCCTAATGGGTCTGTAGATTAATTATCAAATAAGTTTTTTAAAAATAAGAGGATTATGGAGTATTGTCAGATACAAAATATACTTAGACTGTAGTCTATAATCTTAGACTGTTAATAGGTTTTGGCTTCTTCAAGTCTGCATTGAAACATTAACTTGGAGGCTAGAGATTAGAAACACTGATTAGACTAAAATTAATAGTCTGTAGTACATCTACCCTGGTCTACATTCACACTTATGAAATCATGTAAATATTCCACATTTGTAATGAAATAGCTCTCTCTGTTCACAAGGGAGCTCCATGAAGCAGAACTCGCTTTCTGGAGTAGTGTCTGATAATACTGTTTGGTACATGTGGCGTTGTCATTTATCTGTGTTTATGTATCTTACCTTGAGCTCTAGTAAACTACTAATTCTAATAATGAAATTGGTTATCCTATGCCTGTTGGTAGGGCTGTGAAACCAGACCACCCACAATTAAGGTTGGGGCTTTGGTACACCTGAGATGCTTCCCAGATATGTAGTTAAATATTAGTTTGTAAATTTAAAATGGGGAAGGAAGAACCCGCTCAAGTCATTAACAGTTTGTCTCCTTTTGGTAACAGTTTGTCATTGGTGTATGTGTATTGGAATAAGGTTAAGGGGATGAAGACACATGTCTTTATGTTAGCCTGTGATACCTGATATCTGTGTTTTCACGTATAATTTGTTCTGTTTTTAATATTTAACTTCACATTTTTGTAACCTGCACTGGGACTTGCTTATGAAGGGTGGGTAATACATTGGATGAAGATGTGCACCTCCCTAAACACAGTTCTCCCTCCCCAGTTGAGGACGCTGTAAGCTTCTAATGGCTCTGACTACTCTAAAGCTGAGAGCACTGGATGATGATTAATTGGGAATACACGAAAAACACTTCCTCTGATCCTGCTTGACACATAAGAAGAGCCTGCTGGATCAGGCTGGTGGCCCATCTAGTCCAGCATCTTGTTCTCACAGTGGCCAACCAGGTGCCTGGGGGAAGCCCGCAAGCAGGACCTGAGTGCAAGAACACTCTCCCCTCCTGAGGCTTCCAGCAACTGGTTTTCAGAAGCATACTGCCTCTGACTAGGGTGGCAGAGCACAGCCATCATGACTAGTAGCCATTGATAGCCCTGTCCTCCATGAATTTGTCTAATCTTCTTTTAAAGCCATCCAAGCTGGTGGCCATTACTGCATCTTGTGGGAGCAAATTCCATAGTTTAACTATGCGCTGAGGAAAGAAGTACTTCCTTTTGTCTGTCCTGAATCTTCCAACATTCAGCTTCTTTGAATGTCCACGAGTTCTAGTGTTATGAGAGAGGGAGAAGAACTTTTCTCTATCCACTTTCTCAATGCCATGCATAATTTTATACACTTCTATCATGTCTCCTCTGACCCGCCTTTTCTCTAAACTAAAAAGCCCCAAATGCTGCAACCTTTCCTCATAAGGGAGTCGCTCCATCCCCTTGATCATTCTGGATGCCCTCTTCTGAACCTTTTCCAACTATAATATCCTTTTTGAGATGAGGCGACCAGAACTGTACACAGTATTCCAAATGCGGCCACACCATAGATTTATACAACAGCATTATGATAATGGCTGTTTTATTTTCAATACCTTTCCTAATTATTGCTAGCATGGAATTTGCCTTTTTCACAGCTGCCGCACACTGGGTTGACATTTTCATTGTGCTGTCCACTACAACCCCAAGGTTTCTCTCCTGGTCGGTCACCGCCAGTTCAGACTCCATGGGCGTATATGTGAAATTAAGATTTTTTGCTCCAATATGCATAATTTTACATTTGTTTATATTGAATTGCATTTGCCATTTTTCCGCCCATTCACTCAGCTTGGAGAGGTCTTTTTGGAGCTCTTCACAATCCCTTTTTGTTTTAACAACCCTGAACAATTTAGTATGGTCAGCAAACTTGGCCACTTCACTGCTCACTCCTAATTCTAGGTCATTAATGTACAAGTTGAAAAGTACAGGTCCCAATACCAATCCTTGAGGGACTCCACTTTCTACAGCCCTCCATTGGGAGAACTGTCCATTTATTCCTACTCTCTGCTTTCTGCTTCTTAACCAATTCCTTATCCACAAGAGGACCTCTCCTCTTATTCCATGACTGCTAAGCTTCCTCAGAAGTCTTTGGTGAGGTACCTTGTCAAACGCTTTTTGAAAGTCTAAGTACACTATGTCCACTGGAACACCTCTATCTATATGGTTGTTGACACTCTCAAAGAATTCTAATAGGTTACTGAGACAGGACTTTCCCTTGCAGAAGCCATGCTGGCTCTGCTTCAGCAAAGCTTGTTCTTCTATGTACTTAGTTAATCTAGCTTTAATAATACTTTCTACCAGTTTTCCAGTTAAGCTAACTGGCCTGTAATTTCTGGGATCCCTCCTGGATCCCTTTTTGAAGATTGGCATTACATTTGCCACTTTCCAGTCCTCAGGCACAGAGGAGGACCCGAGGGACAAGTTACATGTTTTAGTTAGCAGATCAGCAATTTCACATTTGAGTTCTTTGAGAACTCTTGGGTGGATGCCATCCGGGCCCGGTGATTTGTCAGTTTTTATATTGTCTATTTTATATTGTCTATTAAGCCTAGAACTTCCTCTCTCGTTACCACTATTTGTCTCAGTTCCTCAGAATCCTTTCCTGCAAATGTTAGTTCAGGTTCAGGGATCTGCCCTATATCTTCCACTGTGAAGACAGATGCAAAGAATTCATTTAGCTTCTCTGCAATCTCCTTATCGTTCTTTAGTACACCTTTGACTCCCTTATCATCCAAGGGTCCGATCGCCTCCCTAGATGGTCTCCTGCTTTGAATGTATTTATAGACTTTTTGTTGTTGGTTTTTATGTTCTTAGCAATTTTTATTATTTTATTTATTTATTTATTAAGTTTATATACCGCCCGACTAGCGATAGCTCTCTGGGCGGTGAACATCAAAAATACAATAAAATTACACAATCTAATAGAACAAGTATATAAAAACTGTACAATATAAAATCAGATTACAACAATTTAAAATTAAATTAAATTACATTAAAATGCCTCAGAGGTCTTAACTTGGCGCCGAAAAGATGGTAGTGTCGGCGCCAAGCGCACCTCCTTGGGGAGACTATTCCATAATTCGGGGGCCACCGAATGTGCTCCTCAAATTCTTTTTTAGCATCCCTTATTGTCTTCTTGCATTTCTTTTGCCAGAGTTTGTGTTCCTTTTTATTTTCCTCATTCGGACAAGACTTCCATTTTCTGAAGGAAGACTTTTTGCCTCTAAGAGCTTCCTTGACTTTGTTCGTTAACCATGCTGGCATCTTCTTGGCCCTGGCGGTACCTTTTCTGATCTGCGGTATGCACTCCAGTTGAGCTAATACAGTGTTTTTAAACAACTTCCAAGCATTTTCGAGTGATGTGACCCTCTGGACTTTGTTTTTCAGCTTTCTTTTTACCAGTCCCCTCATTTTTGTGAAGTTTCCTCTTTTGAAGTCAAATGTGACCGCGTTGGATTTTCTTGGCAATTGGCCATTTACATGTATGTTTAATTTAATAGCACTGTGGTCACTGCTCCCAATCGGTTTAACAACACTTACATCTCGTACCAGGTCCCGGTCCCCACTGAGGATTCAGTCCAGGGTTGCCATCCCTCTGGTCGGTTCCATGACCAACTGGTCTAGGGCATAGTCATTTAGAATATCTAGAAATTTTGTTTCTTTGTCGTGACTGGAACACATATGCGGCTAGTCTATGTCCGGGTAGTTGAAGTCGTCCATTACTACCACATTTCCTAGTTTGGATGCTTCCTCAATTTCATATCTCATCTCAGGGTCTCCCTGAGCATTTTGATCAGAGGGACGATAGATCGTTCCCAGTATTAAATCACTCCTGGGGCATGGTATCACCACCCACAACGATTCTGTGGAGGAGTCCGCCTGTTTTGGGGTTCTGAGTTTGCTGGATTCAATGCCTTCTTTCACGTATAGAGCGACACCGCCACCAATACGTCCTTCCGATATAGTTTATATCCAGGGATAACCATATCCCACTGGTTTTCTCCATTCCACCAGGTCTCCGTTATGCTCACTATATCAGTGCTCTCCTCTAAGACCAAGCACTCCAGTTCTCCCATCTTGGTTCGGAGGCTCCTAGCATTAGCGTAGACACTTGTAAGCAATGTCTCTCTTAAAGTGTCTTTGGCACTTGTGGTTTGGCCTGTGGTAATTTTGCCCTTCTGAATTGATATCCTGTGCCCCTGCTCTCAAAATGCCTACTTCTAGGCCTACCCCTTTTAAAATTTCATCATTTCTTTGGTCTTTATCCTAGGAGGGAGGTTTATTCCGAACCGGACCTTCCTCAGCTCCTGTCAGGTTTCCCCCCTCAGTCAGTTTAAAAGCTGCTCTGCCACCTTTTTAATGTTAAGTGCCAGCAGTCTGGTTCCATTCTGGTTCAAGTGGAGCCCGTCCCTTTTGTACTGGCCCGGCTTGTCCCAAAATGTTCCCCAGTGCCTAACAAATCCAAACCCCTCCTCCCGACACCATCGTCTCATCCACGCATTGAGACTACAAAGCTGTGCTTGTCTGGCTGGTCCTGCGTGTGGAACTGGTAGCATTTCAGTGAAAGCCACCTTGGAGGTCCTGGCTTTGAGCATCCTATCTAGCAACCTAAATTTTGCTTCCAGGACCTCACAGCTGCATTTCCCCATGTCATTGGTGCCAACGTGCACCACGACCACTGACTCCTCCCCAGCACTGTCTACCAAACTATCTAAATGACGGGCGATATCCGCAACTTTTGCACCAGGCAGGCAAATCACCTTGCGGTCTACACACCCATTACACACCCCACTGTCTACGTTCCTAATGATCGAATCGCCCACTACAAGGATCCTTCCAGCCCCCGGAGATATATCCTCGGCATGAGAGGATAGCTGCTCATCCCCCAGGAAATGGGTCCCTTCTAAGGGATCATTTTCCTCTTCCTCGGCTGGATGCTCTCCTTCCCCGAGACCATCGTTCTCCATGATAGCAGGAGAGCTATCATCCTTGGAGTGGGACACAGCCCACCCAGACTGTTTAAGATGGCTAGAGGGCAGAGCCCTAACAATTTATAGTATAGTGGAATAGGAGACAAATTAGGATTGGGGATACTTAGGTCCCACATGTTGGAAGTGGGGCAAGAGCAACTCCTGTTTTGTTCTTTTGTTTGTGCTCCAGAAGGAAGATAGAGCTAGGGTCCTCCAGATGGATAGGGTTGTTTACCTTTTACCTGTGATGCTCTGACTGACTTGCTAGACTGTGACGCCTTTAGGGAAGCTTACCTGCTCCTCCTCCTTCCGCCCTTTCCACTCCTTTGTCCTCCGGCTGACCAGGAGAGAGGAGACTCCCTTTGTCTCTGCTCTCTCTCCAAGCATGGGGCTGACTCCTACACCTGGGAGTTATGCTTCCAACTTAGCTAGTTAGTTAGAACTAGGTATGCCTTTTCTATCTACTATGTATTTCTCTAAATAAAGTAGCTTTTCTTATTTTACTAAGTCTCCAGTCTCAGTGATGCTGATGCAGGGTAAAAGCCTGCTTTCTTAGGCAAATACACACACACGCTGGCACACTCGCATTTCAACATCTGCTGTTACTCTCTGCTGCTGTGGTGCTGCTTTTAAACGAAATTAAGCAACACAACTACACACAGCGCCACACCACAATCCTATCTCTTCTCCTTGCCTCCCATACAGCTCAGGAGCATGAGGTGTAAAAATAGTCCTTACTGTGCTGAAGTGCTTGGGTTTAGGAAACTTCATCTAGCCCATATACCTCAACAGATTCAGGACTAGATGAGCAGGAAGCTACTAATCTATTTCTAGGTTTCAGCAGCCTGATGTGTCAGTGAGGGGTACACATAGATGCCTGCTTAATTTTCATCTTTATGATAGATTGTTTCATTATATGTATATTAAAAAAGATATTTGCCCTCATAGGAAAACTTAAAACTTCTATAAATTAATTTTAGGCATCCCTACTAATGAAGCACACCAAACTGATAGGATATAAAGTATTTATTGGTAGAATAATAATAGCATTACAGTGGAAAATAACAAAGAGCATCATACCTGTTGGTTGGTTTGCAATGCACTGAGGGGGGATTCTGAGAGATTTCTCCAATTATGGTAGCTTTTCAGTATTGGGGCCTTAAGTTGAAAAGCCTTTTTCAGTAAATGTGGAGACCCTTCCAGTCCAGTCTCTTCATATAAACTAGGAAATGAAAGATCTGACTGAAGGATGACATCAGGAACTGTCATTGAGCTGTAACTTTCCATTTGGTTTTTTTAAAAAAGTTATGAAATACTAAAAACATAAAGGTCATAGGGTTTTTTAAGACAATGATGAGGCTTTCAAGATGAGAGTGGCAGCAACTAAGACAGCAACCCTAACCCTGGACAGCATTGGCAGGGCTTGATGGAGCAGCACAGCCAGCACTGCATCCTCAGCCCCACTGCTTATGCCAGCCTGGGCAGAAGGTGGGGGGAGGGGAGGAAATGCTCCTTTACTGCACAGCTTTTCAGGCTGGTGATGGAAGAGGGGCCTGGATTGGTCCCATTGCGGTCATGTGACTACAGCAGGGACTGCACAGTGGATCCTGTGCCTACCCAGTCCGAGCCCCAAAATGCTCCTTTCCACTAGCAGAGGCTGGCAAGACTGGGCAGAGGGACTCCTCTGCTCCATCCAGGCCCTTGTCAGTGTGGAGGATTGTGGGGTTGGGTTGCTTTGCATCTGAGATTTATGCATATTCACTTGCTATTACTCTAATTTGTTGGAAGGTGGGAAGGGACAGGGTTAAAGAGTCAAATTAAGTAATGGTTTGTCTTGACAGGTAACTTGTCTTGCATGTGACAATAAGTCAAATACTATAGAACCCTTTTGGGACCTGTCACTGGAATTTCCTGAAAGATACCACTGCAACGGAAAGGAGACAAGCTGTCAGTATCCATGCTTGTTAACAGAAATGTTGGCCAAGTTTACAGAAACGGAAGCATTGGAAGGAAAGATATATGCCTGCGATCAGTGCAACAGTGAGTAAAGGCAGTATGTACTCAGGCATCTGACTTTCATGTAACGTGTGAGCTACCTTTAGGTAAGAGCACAGATACTGCCAGTACATTTTTAAACAACACAATCAGAAAAAATACATCTTAGTATTTATGCATCATGTTAAATGTTTAACAATAGATGTGAACAGCACCTTGAACTCACATTGTTACTAATGAAGTTGTGAAACTATATTTTCTATGGAAAAATAGAGCACAGGAAAATTTTCTACACAAAATCTTCAGCCCCACATCACTATGACTTATGTACTCAGTCTAGTTGTATCTTGAAGGTTCCTTAAGTCCAAGTAATGTTTGCAGGATCACTCCAAAATGGATTCCTGCTAAACTGTATGCACAAGAATTCTTCTAAACCATTGTCTAGCTGAGAACCTCTAAAACACTGTTCTTCAACCTTGAGTCCCCAGTTGTTGTTGGACTATAACTCCTATCATCCTTGGTCATCATCTAAGCTGGCTGGGGTTGATGGGAGTTGTTAGACATCTGGGGACCCAAGGTTGAAGAACAGTGCTCTAGAATAATGCAACCTATATTTTGCATGTATTATTCAAAGTACATTAATGTAACTTAATTTTACAACTTGATCTACTATTAATATGAGTGGGGGATTTTTTTTTCTCGTTTCAGCAAAACGAAGAAAGTTTTCTTCTAAGCCCATTATACTCACAGAAGCACAGAAGCAACTTATGGTATGCCAGCTACCTCAAGTTCTACGGTTACACCTTAAGCGGTTCAGGTAATGTAGTGAACCATCTCTTTGCTAGTATATTAAGAAAATATGGAGTGGAAGTCTTCTCTTAAGGAATGTGGTGTTTTCTTTTTTAAAGATCTGTTTTGTCAGGTTATAAAGAATGTTTCTTGAGATCAGGGTAAAAATGCACTCCACCCAGATCATGGGGTATATGTTGCTCATTATCTATACTGTATTGCAGTAAAGGAATTTGTGATGAAGCTTCTGACACTGATTATTTTGAACTGGTGTGAATATTGAAACATTCCTAAACATTTCAGTTGCTCAAGAAACAAAGCTGTCAGTATCCAAATGTTAGCAGTCTTGTTTCTGTGAGGGAAGGCAAGTTGTTTGTTTGGGTTAAATTAAGCCAAACAAATTAAATTGTTTGGCTTGTATGTGCCTTAGAGCAAGAGGGAACAATATGAAACAGACTGAGGTCTGGAAAGCTGATTGGGAAGAAGTCCCAGGAAGCATGGAGTCTATAGGCAAGATGGGTGATAGAAAGAGGTAAATAGGGGAGCAATATACAGGAATTTTATAGTGGGTAAGTGAAGGGGGGCAGTTGCTGAGAAGAGGTTAATTGAAAAGGGTACCATGAGGAAAGCTTACATAGGTATGCATGACTAAATAGGAAACTTCAGGAGATGGCATGATAGTTACATGAATTTGAACAATGAAGAGCCAAGGAGAAATTGAGGCAGGGCCAAGAACCACATGAGGTCTAGAGCTCAGAGAAGCTGAGAACGTTTGCAATAAAGTGGTACATGAGCAAAGGAGCCTTGACAGCTAGAGGGCTATGAGTCAGAGAGATGAGAACTCAAAAAGTGGACTGGTCCAAATTTGAGAGATTGCTGTAGCTTGTAAGTTGCAAAGGAGGGAATAGTTCATCATATTTTTCCATAACCGCTAGGCTATGATTGGGAAAGCCACAGCTGGTGAAATTCTCCCTCCTATGAAATGCTAAAAGACCCTCCCAGTCTCTGTAACTAGAAACTCCAAAGGATCCTGCAGCATTGGAGCGAAACATTTTATTTATTTGAACCAGTCAAATTTGCTTGGAGTGGTTATGATGGAGTCAAACCCTGAACTGAATATAAAGTTGGTGGTGATGGTTGTAGCCTGGAGAAGACATGGAGGGGAGTGCATTACTCTTTTCAGATAACACTGATGTCTCACGGATGAGAACACAACTTTATCTAATGCACTGTTCTTCAACCTTGGGTCCCCAAACGTTCTGGAACTCAACTCCCATAATCCCCAGCCAGCGTAACCAGTAGTCAAGGGATAATGGGAGTTGTAGTCCAACAACATCTGGGGATCCAAAGTTGAAGAAAACTGACCTAATGGGCTTCAGTCACATGAGGCTGGATTTCAAATTAACATTAGAAACTTCAACAGTAAGAGTTTTGACAATGGAACTAGTCATCTAGAAGGGTGGTGGGCTCTCCCTCACTGGACGATTTCAGGCTGACTGGACAGACAACTGTTGTGGATGCTCTAGCTGTGGATTTCCAGTGTTAAACAGAAGGTAGGACTTAGATGATCTACGAAGTGTCCTCCAGCTCGATTCTGTAACGGTTGCCACACTAAGAGAGATCCATATACTCCCATGCTTTAGCCCATAAATGGCAATTCCTAACTCCTAGTTACGTTGAAGGTACCCTTCAGAACAAGAACTAGAAAAATAATTTTTAATACTTTTTCCTCCCCTAAGATGGTCAGGACGTAATCATCGTGAGAAGATTGGTGTACATGTTAGCTTTGATCAGATGCTCAACATGGAGCCCTACTGCTGCAGAGATTCTCTCAAGTTCCTTGTTCCAGATTGCTTTATCTATGACCTGTCTGCTGTTGTGATGCATCATGGGAAAGGATTTGGCTCTGGACACTACACTGCCTATTGCTATAATTCAGAAGGAGGTACGCATAAGAAATTGAAATCCAATTTAAGCTTCCCTTCTACAGACTAACTTTAAGAGTATCTAAATTCTTGAAATACTTTGTCAGGGAAATCTTAGTGAATGCTATCCTGAGAGGTCAGTCTCTCATCTGGATCGTCTTGCATATAACCTTCTTTTGGGCAGGGGTGGATGGGAATATAGACAAGATATAGACAAGTTAGAGTGGGTTCAGAAGAGGGCGACAAGGATGATAGCCGGTATGGAGAACAAGTCTTATGAGGAAAGGTTGAAGGAACTTGGCATGTTCAGTCTGGTGAAGAGAAGGCTGAGGGGCAACATGATTACACTCTTTAAGTACCTGAAGGGCTGTCACATAGAGGGTACAGATTTGTTCACTGCTGCCCCAGAGGGTAGGACTAGGTCTAATGGTTTTAAGTTGCAGGAGCGTAGATTCAGATTGGACATTAGAAGGAACTTCTTGACAGTAAGGGCAGTTCGGCAATGGAACCGACTGCCTAGGGAGGTGGTGGGATCCCCTTCGCTAGATGTCTTCAAGCAGAGGCTGGACAGCTATCTGCGGGAGATGCTTTAGCTGTGGATTTCCTGCTGTGAGCAGGGGGTTGGACTCGATGGCCTACAAGGCCCCTTCCAACTCTATGATTCTATGAATATAGCTATTCTCTCTGGATGATGGTACATCAGATGAGAAGTTATATTGTAATACTTAAAATCCAGTGATCTTCGATAAGAACAAGCGCTGTAATATTTTGACATTACTCTTCTCTTCTAGGGTTCTGGGTTCACTGCAATGATTCCAAGCTCAACATGTGCACTATGGAAGAAGTATGCGAGGCCCAGGCCTACATCTTGTTTTATACCCAACGAGTTACTCAGGCAAATGGACATTGTAGAGTTTCAGCTCTTGACTGCCCATCTGGAAAACAGCCAAATACTGAGGTTAATTGTTCCAGTTCAGACAGTAACAGCTAATCCAAAGCCAATTTACTATGTACAGTACAAGTCTGCTAGTTGTCACTTGTACATGTAGTAAGATGTGCAGTATTGTAAATGTATCTGTTCATACCCTTTTGTACTGGCTAAAAAAATTGTTTGGGGGAAACTGTTTAGTATAAATACTTGATATTGATGGTAGGTAATTTCCAAAATGACTAGGATGTCTCTATAGCTATTTTTTTTAAAGAAAATTGCAATTTGAATTTTTAAATCTTACCTCAAGCTGCTTTTCAGCATTTTTATATTTTGATATTTTGGTGTAGAAAACATAGATGAGAAATTTTGGTGAGCAACTTGTGTAATCCTGGGTTTTTTATAAAAGTTGTGCATTTTATACCATGTTTGTTGAAGTACTAGTCATTGCAGGCATATGTCTTGCTTCCACAGAATTAAAAAAATGATGGGATCAAAAGTAAAAACATTTTCCCATGTCTGTTTAAAATTTACTTTCCCCTCTGAACTGAAGAGTCCAACTGAGAGCAGGGTACAACTTTTCTTCATCCTTGTACTTGGTAAACTATATTATCTGCTCATTCACCAAGTCCTGGGGAAAACCAACAGGAGATTGTGTCTTTTCTCAGCGTATGCAACTGCATAGTACTAGGGCTGAATAGCTGGCAAATTGAAGTGATTTAACCCTCTCTGAGACAAACTATGTTGTCAATAAAGCACCCCAAATCTGATACTGTCCCCACAAAGTCTTGTATTTCTAGTTTTTCTGTACTTTTTTTATTTTTCAAGGTCCATGGGCTGTCAAAGTGCAAGCTCTGCAAAAGATAAAAGCTTCATTTAACTTGGAAAAAGTCCTGCTGCGTTGTTCAACACGTCCCAGGCAGTATGAGGGACAGCCCCACCTTGTCATGTCTATTGGAGGACATCCCCCTCCCACAAAAACAAGCACCAGGAAAATAAGTAACTGGTGTGAAGCTGCTGGTTTTCTTTAAAAAAAATTACAACCTGGAATACATACCTTAAAATAATTAAGAGAGCAAGCAAGAAACTCCTGTCCTCTAAAATAGGAAATATGAATTTTGGAGTTTTAGTTGGCCTAATAATTGTATTGTCTTAATATGGATTATGGAGTAAAGTGAATCCCTTTTGCTTCCAGACAGAAGCCCTACTTCTGCAGTTTGACAGGCTTAATTATTATTTTTATTACTATAGTTTATTTATACCCCACCTTATGGCCAAAAGGCCCTCAAGGTGGCTTACAAGAAAAACACAAGTATAAAAATACATCAATAAAACAAAACAATTTACAAAAATTAAATAACAAATAACATTATTTAAAGAACAGCTATTACAACTTCCAGTGAAAATACAGGGTGGTGCACAGGGCCGGTTCTAAAGGGTGGCCAAGTGGGGCCCAAGGGCCCCTGGAGCTACAGGGGGTCCTCCGCTGTCCTTCTGCAATTAGCGGAGGCATCCGTGGACTGCTATCCCCCCGCTTTACCTACCTTTCCGTTGTTTTTTGCGGCGCGCAGATTTGCCATCAATCAAGATGGCGGCCGAGGTTTCCTTAACGGTCTGAAGCCTCTGCCGCCATCTTGGCTGATGGCACACATGCGTGCTACACGTGTGTGTTGCTGCCATCAACAAAGATGGCGGCAGAGGCATCAGACACTTAGGGAAACCTCAGCCGCCTTCTTGATTGATGGCAAACCTGGGCGCGCCACAAAAAACAGAAAGGTAGGTGAAGCGGGGGGATGGCGCGTGGTACGGAAGCTCCTGTCTTGTGGTCCGCAGATGGTTAAGTTCCATGGATCGCAGAGGGGGAGCAGATGGGCCCAGGGCAGGCTGGTACCCAAGGGCCACAGCATGCCGGGGGCTGGCCCTGGTGGTGCAGGTGCCTGGAGCGGCAGAAACATCTCAGGTTGCCCCCAACAAAGCTGTGAGTTGGTTCTCTTTCCTGCTATGCTTGCAAGTCCGACACCTTCAGTTGAACTTCTGATCAGCTTCTGTGATGGCAAAATACGAGTAAGCTTTCCCCAGCACCAGGCAGTCCTGCAGAAGCAGGTTGGGTCATGGCCTGGATGTCGTTCCACATCCCGCCGCCGCAGTTGTAAATGGTGGCAGCGGCAGCCCCGCTTGGCGGCCACATAGATCTTCTCGGAGAAGGTGCACCCGCCACCGTGCTGGATGAAGGTGAGCCACGGCATACCTGCAGTGGCAGCGGCCAAGACACTGAAGTTGGAGAGGGGGTTGCAGGTGTTGCCAGTGTCAAGCCCCTCCAGCACACCAGCCAACCACCACAGGGGTGAGTCCTGCCCGTAGATGCCATTCTTGCCAGCGCTCCAGCTGCTCTGGTTGTTGCCAGGTGTCTTCCATGAGACATTGAGCCAAGTGGTCCAAACTGCCTGTGCCGACGCCCTTATGAGGATTGATTTTCAATATCTGTTTCAGATTTCTCTATAGAAGTGACCGAGAAACACACAGTGGCTTGGAACCTGAATCGCAGATCAGAGTTTTGGAGTCATACTGATTTTTTTTAAAGCACAGATAAGGATGAAACATGGGGCAGGTGCTCCAGTACTTAATACCTTCCTATTGATGTGGACTAGATTCAATCTGAGGCCAATGCATTTTGAACACTCAACAATACAAATCCCAATATTAGCAGAAACTAACAGTTGTATGCGTCATTAGCATCTACTTATGCTGACATTTGTACAACTTTTATATAGCACATCACCTAAAATTAACTTCTAACTCAGCTAATATAGCAACTACCTAGTTCCTTTCTCATTCCTGTTTGCCCCTATCAAGGAATTTGTGCATTTTGGCAAAGAACGGAGACAATCCTGGGTAGTAGCTACTTTGTGTTTCAAGAGATGGGAATTGTAATTGCTACAACTGATCTGATTCCATTGCAGATAATGGCTTTAAAATGGACCTCTACACACTTGTCAGCATCCTACACTGTAATAATTTGTTATGTGCCTTCAAGTTGACTACAACTTATGGCGACCCTATGAATCAGCAACCTCCAATAGCATCTGTCGTGAACCACCCTGTTCAGATCTTGTAAGTTCAGGTCTGTGGCTTCCTTTATGGAATCAATCCATCTCTTGTTTGGCCTTCCTCTTTTTCTACTCCCTTCTGTTTTTCCCAGAATTATTGTCTATTCTAGTGAATCATGTCTTCCCATGATGTAAGTATGATAACCTCAGTTTCATCATTTTAGCTTCTAATGATAGTTCTGGTTTAATTTGTTCTAACACCTAATTATTTGTCTTTTTCACAGTCCATGATCTGCGCAAAGCTCTCCTCCAACACCACATTTCAAATGAGTGGGTTTTTCTCTTACCTGCTTTTTCCACTGTCCAACTTACACATCCATAGATAGAGATTGGGAATACCATGGTCTGAATGATCCTGACTTTAGTGTTCAGTGATACATCTTTGCATTTGAGGACCTTTTCTAGTTCTCTCACAGCCGCCCTACCCAGTCCTAGCCTTCTCATTTCTTGACTATTGTCTCTGTGTTGGTTAATGACTGTGTCAAGGTATTGATAATCCTTGCCAAGTTCAATGTCCTCATTGTCAACTTTAAAGTTACATAAATCTTCTGTTGTCCTTACCTTGATGTTCAGCTGTAGTCCTGCTTTTGTGCTTTCCTCTTTAACTTTCATTAGCATTTGTTTTAAGTCATTACTGGTTTCTGCTAGTAGTATGGTATCATCTGCATATCTTAAATTATTGATATTTCTTCCTCCAGTTTTCACACCTCCTACATCTTGGTCCAATCCTGCTTTCTGTATGGTATGTTCTGCGTATAGATAACCAATAGGGTGACAAAATACACCCGTCTCACACCCCTTCCGATGGGGAACCAATTGGTTTCTCCATATTCTGTCCTTACAGTAGCCTCTTGTCCAGAGTATAGGTTGCGCATCAGGACAATCAGATGCTGTGGCACCCCCATTTCTTTAAAAGCATTCCATCGTTTTTCATGATCTACACAGTCAAAGGCTTTGCTGTAATCTATAAAGCACAGGGTGATTTTCTTCTGAAATTCATTGGTCTGCTCCATTATCCAACGTATGTTTGCGGTATGATCTCTGGTGCCTCTTCCCTTTCTAAATCCAGCTTGGACACCTGGCATTTCTCGCTCCATATATGGCAAGAGCCTTTGTTATAGAATCTTGAGCATTATTTTACTTGCATAGCATATTAACGCAATAGTTCGATAACTACTGCATTCCCTGGGATCCCCTTTCTTTGGAATTGGGATGTATATTGAACGTTTCCAGTCTGTGGGCCATTGTTTAGTTTTCCATATTTCTTCACAGATTTTAGTCAAAATGTGGACAGATTCAGTCTCAGCAGCTTGTAGCAACTCTATTGGTATGCTATCTGTTCCTGGTGATTTGTTTCTTCAAAGTATTTTAAGAGCACCTTTCACCTCACATTCTAGAATTTCTGGTTCTTCATCATACGGTTCCTCCATAAGAACATAAGAAGAGCCTGCTGGATCAGGCCAGTGGCCCATCGAGTCCAGCATCCTGTTCTCACAGTGGCCAACCAGGTGCCTGGGGGAAGCCCGCAAGCAGGACCCGAGTGCAAGAACACTCTCCCCTCCTGAGGCTTCCGGCAACTGGTTTTCAGAAGCATGCTGCCTCTGACTAGGGTGGCACAGCACAGCCATCACGGCTAGTAGCCATTGATAGCCCTGTCCTCCATGAATTTGTCTAATCTTCTTTTAAAGCTGTCCAAGCTGGTGGCCATTACTGCATCTTGTGGGAGCAAATTCCATAGTTTAACTATGTGCTGAGTAAAGAAGTACTTCCTTTTGTCTGTCCTGAATCTTCCAACATTCAGCTTCTTTGAATGTCCACGAGTTCTAGTATTATGAGGGAGAAGAACTTTTCTCTATCCACTTTCTCAATGCCATGCATAATTTTATACACTTCTATCATGTCTCCTCTGACCCGCCTTTTCTCTAAACTAAAAAGCCCCAAATGCTGCAACCTTTCCTCGTAAGGGAGTCGCGTAACTGGAGAGGGACAAAGCTTATTGTGAGGTGGATATACCTAGTTTTGTATATTCTGGGTATTTGCATAAGTTCGCATCCTTGACAATGTCTTGCATCCAAAGTCTTGGACCAGACATGATTCAGTGGTACCTTGTAGAGGAAATGCCAGGAGGTGTGAGTGTGTAATGGGATGATGCAAAATTTATTGTATGGTGCATTCCTCAGTTGCTTTTTCTTTTCTACATATTTTGGTATGTGTTATATATAGGCTTTTATTGAAACACCCCACTATGTAAGATACTTTATGGATATATGATCGTGATTCATTAGATATGTGGCTTCCAGAGTTAAGCCAACCGGTGCATGTCATCTACCCATTTTTTCCTATTCTGAACTATGTCTTCTACATCAGTCAAGTGAAAAGCATTCAGTAATGACTTTCCTATAAAAGATAGGAATACTGAGATTATAGTAAAGACAACCACCTCTTTTTGGTTGGTAGAAGAGACTTTAAGCATAATAATGAGCATTCTCTCAACCCAACCCCCCCCCAAAAAAACAAGTGTTAGAGCCCCTTTCAACATAGCAGATCCCATGATTCTCTGCACACAAGGCAGAAATATCAGGCCACTGGGGCATAGCCTTTTGTCTTAATTACTGTAATTGGATTAGTTCTAAAACTCCACTGTGCAGTGATAGACAACCAACATAAGTGAGATACCTAGATCAAGACTACATATTTTATTTAACACAAAAACAGACTGCCTATTAATATTGGATTTTAACTAGCAACATGCTTTTATTTCCAGCCTGCTCCACAGCTCAGCTGGGAGGGTACTGCACTTCCTTTCCCTTGTAGCAGTCATCAATATAGCAAATGAATAGTTAGGCAGGATAGGTTATCACCGTCAGAAAACCCAATGGCCCAAACTGGGGAAAAAACATGAAAGGGAATCAAGCATAGTAAGTTGTAAGTGCTTGAACCAGTTTGCCAAAAGTCCTGTTCTAAGCACCTAATCTATATGGGGGGGGATTATCCTTCAGGACATTTTGGACCATGATTCCCATTTTTACCAACTATTGGCCAAGCTGGCTGGGGCTGATGGGAGTTAAGAGTCCAACATTTATCTTGAGGGCTAGATGTTATCCACCCCTCAGGTACAGATCTGTGTGTAAAGGAAACAGGTATTTTTGCTTTAAGATATAGCAGCAGGGACAGAGAAAAACAGGCCAAGAGATAGATCTGGAAGGAAAGAAAAGCAGAGAATAATAAAATTAATGGAGGGTTGGGGAAAACGGGACAAAATTAAGGGGGGAAATCAGGAAAAGTCCCTCCCAAGCAGAGGGGGGGAAAGGGAAAAGGACTAGGATGTATGTATTTTATCCTATTCTGTTTACCGCCCTGAGAGCTACTTGCTATGGGCGGTATATAAATGCAACAAAATAAAAATAAATAAATAAAAATAAAATAAACCAAAAAGGCAATTCTAAGCTAGTTACAATTCAATAACATTTGGTTACATTTGGAGATTCCTACTGTGGCAAAGTCTGAATGTATTTTAAAAGAACTATCATGCTAGTCTCCACCCTGAGCTATACCAGTTCAGGTAGAGGTTCGTTTTTCTTAATGTGTTAGTTGTGGTTTCACTATATAAGCATAAATTTAGCAAGTGAAGCTTTCCCTTCTCTGTGTGTCCTCTTGGAAAAAAAGACCATCTGCCCTTTTCAATCTTCTAGGTTTATATTTCTTAAAAACAGCTCACCAAAAATAAAACTAGCTATATGCTTTTTTATTTGAACATCCACAGCAGATACCTAACAAAAATATCATTCTGTTTAGAATAACCAAAAGGCTCAGCTAACGCCATGCCAAGAAAACTTAAATCAAAATCATACTTCTACAGTATGATTCATTCTCCAACGCAGGGACCTTTCTGCTTCTCAAAAGGTATTTTAAAGTGTTGGTTAACGGTTGGTCTATTCAGGATTGTACATAGTTTGTCATGGTCTGTGCTTACAGTATATAAACCAATATATGAAGGCTCCTAGAGCTAGGCAAGGAAACATTTTGGAAGGAGGCCCAGACCCTCAGGACACATCCCCCAAGAAGCATGGCCACCACTTTCCTGCTCAGTTCCTTTGACAACTTCAACAGTAGCAGTATTCAGAACTTTATTCTAATTACCAATAACTAGATTATTTCCCCACCCTCCCTTTGCCTTTTTGTTTTTTCTGCAAGTGGTATTTTACTGCTTCAGTTCTCTTGAGGGCTGGCCAGGATGCTACTCAAGAAGCATGCTGACTATGGGCTGGTCTGTCTGCAGCCTTACATTCTACAGAAGCATGTTAGCTTTTCCTAACAATGAAAGCTCAATACATTAGATGTTCATTTGTACTCATCTTGTGTCAGTAGCAAGGAGGATAACTAAAAATAAAACAAATCTCTTATGTAGCTTGCAGGATTAAGAAAGAAATGTAATAATTTAATGAAAGCTAAGTAATCTCACAGCCAAATAAGGAGTAGATCTTAATGGTAGAGGGCTCCAGTTCAATGGCATATGGGCAATGCTAGGTCACAAAAACTAAACAGTACTGCAAGTTGGACAGATCCTAAAGTCAATCTAAAAATATAATTTATACACAGATAGTACCTTAAGGAGCAAAACCTGTATTTTCCATACCTTAAGTCCTAAGCACATCCTAACAGTTTATAATAGGTGTATTATACTATTTTATGACTTTCAATAGCTGCAGAGGTCTATTCTATGAATGGTCAAGTAACCATACAAGTTAGTGCCACTTTGCAGTTGGACTTTTCTGCTTCTTTGTTGTTTGCAATTATCTGAATAGTAAAAAACCACAAACTGCTAAAACCTTTTATATGCTCAGACCAGAATGTTAAAAAATTCTGTGGAAAATATAGAAACTCCTGTTACACTTTAATAAATCTCAACCCTATTGTCACTACATGGGTACAAGAGAATAGTATCTAATGTATCAAACTTTTATTAGCAGAGATTTCAAATGAAACTAGTTTTAACAAATGTTATGGGAAAATATAATCCAGTATCTGAACACAATGAATATCCAAGTTTTGATAAATGGAGTATTTGCATTGTCATTTAAATAAGTGTCATAACTAAAGTTTCAAATGTTAAATTAATTAGTGCATTTATCATAAAGGAATGGCAGAAAGATGAGTAGAATATGAACTCTAATTTCCCCATTCACAGAAAGAACCTAGCAAGCTATGCAATCTAGACCATAGTAATCCCACAGCTGAGGGCAGATACATTCCAGAAAGTTGGTAACTTCATGACCCAAAGGGAGGCAAGACTCATGCTATATAGGAAGACAAACCATCAGAAGAGTAGAGCATGCCTTCTGTTGATGTCCAGTGTAAGTAAATATAGAAATAGTATTTCTAAAACAAGATTTAATAGGGCAGGTTTTCTTCCAGTGTACTGCTGCCTAGTACTTTTAACACTTAAAAAAACCATATTTGGTGTTAGATCTGTAAATCTGTCTTTATTATTTTACAAAATGGTTTCCAGGAAGTTTAAAAGGCAATACCAGAGACGACTTAGGTGCAGAAATCAGATGTAGTCATTTCAAAGCATTCAAGTAGGAATATGGTAATATAAATATTTGAAAAGCCTTCTTTCAGAAATATTCAAACAAAATGTATAACATTCCAAACTGAAAATTGCGCTTTATAGCATATATTCCCTCAAAGAAAAATAGAAGTAACCTGAAATACTCTAGAGGCCCCAAAAGGTGTTTTTTCCTTTGTTAGTTACATTAAAGAACTTGCCTTTGATTAAATTCCTCTCTTTCCGAACATGGAAAGTTATCACATGGCGTCCACTGTTAAAACAGATTGCAAATTTATTCTGGCATAATGTGTTCCAACAGAGTACATAGTCTTGAAGTTTTAATAGTCATCTCCTCTGCTGACAACTTCTTTGCATGTTGGACGCAATAATATGGTATGCTCAAACTGTGCTGTATATGAGCCTTTAATATCACATAGGGGAGGGTATGGATCCACTATACCCAAGTCACACAGGTTCTTCAGAGCCATTAGATATTTACTTTCTCCCAGACGATCTAGCCATCTGCGACAGAAGGCAAGAGTGCCAAAGTTTTCATTGATAACATTCAGCAAGTGTTTTGCTCTTGGAAGCCTAGGAGAAAGAGTGCACTAAATGAGCAAGAAGAAATGCTGATCAGACAGATACTGTGCAATCCTATGCACGTTTACTCAGAGTAAGTCCTATTGTGTTCAAAAAAGCTTATTCCTTTGTAAAAGCATTCAGGACTTTAGCCTTAACTCATCGATTGAAATTTAAGATTCAGGGCATAATGTTTTCCTACCATCTCCCAAGTTTCTGGTTATGGAAAAGAGAAGCAATGTTCTTTACATTAACAATATTTCCAGTTAAACAATATTTTAACAATATTTTCAGTTAAAACAAAAAAGTTTTAGGTTACTAACAACTGAAAACTCATCACTTCTCACTGATCAATTGGGAGTATAAATACATTTCCCTTTATTAAAAATCCTCTTATCAATAAAATGTATTTTAAAAGTTTCTTTGCTGAAGGGTAATGCTATACCAGAGAACATTTTTAAGGCAGGTAAGCTTGGGCTTCATAAGGCCCCACTGAGAAATCTCTGTAAGATGCCAACATTTTTTTATTATTTCCATTTGTGCAATACCTTTTATGCAGGCATCTCAAAGTGGTGCAGTGGCGTACCAAGGGCGGAGCGGTGGGAGCGACCTGCCCAGGATGCAGGCAATAAGGGGGTGCATTGTCAGATAATGCCAGAGCCAGACCCAATGGCAGGCATAGCAGCTCATCCTGGGTTTCCCTCCTCCCTGCTGGGGGCAACCCCGAGATGAGCGGGGAGGAAGAGACAGAGGCAGGGAAGAAGGCCGGCTGGCAGGCGGGGGCCAGTAGGGCAGTGCCCCTTGCGCCCTCCTGGACCAGCCCTCCCCCTTGCAAGCTCTTTGGAGCAGGCTGGCACTGAAGCAGTTAATGCTCGGGGCTCAGCTGGAGAGGCGCAGGCAGGCTGTGCAGGAGGCAGAGCGCGGCTCTTGGTGCTGGCAGGCAGAGGAGACACAGCCGGCAGGCAAGCCAGTGAGGGGTGCCCGGGGTCCAGCATGCCCAGCTCAAGGGGCGGCCATTGGGGGGGAGAGATCAGTGCCTTTGCACCGGAGGAGCTCCCTGGAGCCAGCGGAGCTCTCAGAGGTGCCTGCCCTCTCCCACCACCGTGCGTCCCAGAGACGGCAGCAAGCAGGAAAGGAGGGCTCTCCAGCAGGCAGCAAGCTGGAAGACATGTGCGGACAGGTGAATGCCCAGATATGTGGATGCGTGAAGCTAACTTCCAGGCATGTGGCATTGAACACAGCCACGGGGGCAACACACCCTTGGCCTGCCTCTTTTTGCATGTGGGAAGAGATCACAAACTTTGTGCAGGTGCGTTTGTGGACTGGGCGATCATCTCTCAGCTCAGTCAGGGTGCCGGCACTGTGGATGTGGACACGAGGGGCTTTGTACTTGTACCGGTGTGTGTGTGCACGCAGGTATATAGACCAATGTGGACATTCGGTGTGTATGTGAGGGCATAAATGCACCTTTGGAGGCCATTTTAAGTGTCACTTCTAGCCATCGATATTTATGTATCAGCAAACTGTATACATGCCATAATGCATGGATGACAGAGGGTTGGTAAGTGCATACCCCACTGGTCACACCTCAAATTTTTCAATATGTAGGTACAGGCATACCCCGCTTTAACGTTCGCAATGGGACTGGAGAGTATACTTTAAGCGAAAATAAACTTTAAGTGAAGAAATTGTCTTCACTTGTACTGCACGCAATCACCACTAGATGGCAGCGTCGTCATGCCAATAAAGTGTACGTTATTGCAAAGCGAGCGAATGTTAAGTGGGGTATGGGGTCATATGGAGCATGTACGTTATGGTGAGGCGACGTTAAGTGAAGCGACGTAAAGCGGGGTATGCCTGTATACATGTTGTCCCTTTTTTCAAAAAATACATTAATTAATTAAAAAGTATTAATCCATTATTTTTTTTCCTTATTTGTACTGTAATTTTTTTTTTTTTTTTACTGGCATGATTATATATACGAAGTTCAATAAAATAAAATTTTCACTGTCTCCGTTTCTTTTCTGGTCATTATTATTATTCGTTTCATTTTATGATTATTATTTAAAATAATTTTGTCATATAGAGGGGGGTGTTAAAAATGATCCGCTAGGTATGCCACTGAGGTGGTGCAGAATAAATCAAAATCATTAAAATACTGACATTAAAAATATCCTTAAAATCCCATTAACAACTGGCATCAGTAGCCAACAAAACTATGGCAAACAAAAACGTTTTTGGCATGCACTGAAATTACATCACTGTTTGTGCATACCTTGTTTCTTAGGGAAAACCTTTCCAGAGCGTGAGCTTTGCTTTCAAATAACAATAAGCATATAAAAATGGGTGGGCTAACCTGTTCTGACCTAAGGACTAAATTTGCTATTGGCCAACCCTTCAAGGAGCAGGGAGGGAGAAAGGATTTTCCTTACTTGCACAGCACTGAAAAGAGCCTCTATGCCCAGTCCAGCACTGAGATGAGAAAGAAAATACACCCCACACTCTTACCAGACCAGCACTTCCCTTCATTGGAGAAGTTCAGAGCACCCCTGTTTCTGGAGTGCTCCAACCTGCTATCAATGACAAGGTTCAAAATGTTTTGAGAGTTGCCTCGTTCAGCACTGTTGTCCCTGCCACTGCAGATAATTTGAGATCTAGCCCATGCGCCATTTAATTCACCACTGCTAACAAAGAATGATTCAAGGTATTTAAGATGCCATACTTGCATATAACAAGTATAACAACATACCTGCATATAACATTTTGAAATCACAAATGTTAAACCACAGTAATTTAAAGCTATTCCTAGTATTGGCTGCATTTGGACAACATGCAAAACTAACCTTCCCCAATATGGTGCCTTGCAGCTGTTGCTAGACTTGATGGCCTTATAGCCCCCTTCCAACTCTACGATTCTATGATTCTGACTTTCATTATCCCTGGGCATTGGCCATGTAGGCTGGGGCTGAAGGGAGATGAGAGTTTAACAACATCTGGGAGGGCACCAGAGTGTGGACAGCTGCACTAAATTACGGTTTAGCAAGATACAGACAAGCCTTCCCTCCCCTCACATCCTCTCCCTGCTTCTTTCCTACTCCTACGCAGCCAGGACAAGGAACTTGAAAGCTTTCACTTATGCTTTTGGTTAGCTACAGTTTGTTGTGTCATCCAAACAGAACTGTGGTTAATATTAATTATTATTGGTTTAAACAAAGCTTCAACATTTTTAAGTTGGCTGTTTTGAAACAAACCACTGTGTTAACCAAGGGTAGAAGTGAAAGCGTCCAGTTGTGCAGGAGAAGTATGCATGTCCAGGAGGAAGCAAAAACTGTGCATGCCTTGCTAATCCATATTTTTGTATGGCTTCCAAATGTAGCCACTATGTTATTGACAAGGGATGGGGAACCTGTGGCCCTCCGGATGTTGTGTCAGCTCCCGCCATCATAACCAATGTCAGAGATGATGGAGTGGTAGACCAGCAACATCTGAAGGGCCACAGGTTTCCCACCAGTTACAGACATAGATGCACCTTTTTATTTACCACTCACACAGAGCAAGTAACTTTAAAAAGGAACTGGATAAATGGCTCTAAAAGTTATTTTTGGTTCACAAGTACATCTAGAGTATATTTCATGTAAGCAGTTTACTTACCATTCTTCTTTTCAAGTTCTGAATTAGCCAATATATTCCTTTCCATAGTACGAAGTGACATCTTTGTCCATATAATACAAGCAGGACTAACCTTATTGGCACATGTCCAACATCAAAGTTCTTCATATAATGAGAACATTCCATATCATCATGAACAACGCCTTTTCCTGTGCTGCCAAAGGTTTCTATAGCATATACTTCTCCCTCCTAGAATTAAACAGATAGACATACTAGATAAGCACACTAGAGTGCATGCTGAGAATTAATTGAAGAATTATATTTGTTTGCATTTGACAAAGTGGACTCTGACCAACACAAGCCAATGAAGCAATATATTTGCTATTCTTCAAAGGTTCCACAACACTATTTTGCTACTGCTGAGTAACACAGTTTCCTCTCTGGAATTTCTCATAACTATAAATGTAGGCATGCCCATGAAATATAATCAATCTATTCCCTTCCTCTAAATCAAAGATTTTCAATGCTGTGCGGGAGATACTTCCTTAGTCAGACACTGTTCAATCAGGTTTAATGAACAACTTAATCCAAAGTACTAGGAATAACTAGTCTAATATAGTGAATATTTCATTTATAGACCTACTCTTTATTTTCCAGGGATTCAGACTGGCTTACATATGGGGATGGGTCGTAGCTCAGTGGTACAGTATCTGCTTTGCAAGCAAAAGATTCCAGGTTCAATCCCCACCATCTCCAAGTGGAGCCGGGGGAGAACCCTGCCTGAAACCCTGGAAAACCACTGCCAGTCAGTGCAGACAATACTGAGCTAGATGGACTCAGCATAGGCAGGTTCCCATGTTCCTAGGTGGTCTCCCACACAGGCAGCAGATAAGGCTAGACCTGCTTCATTTCAACAGTAGAAAGTCATAAGCCTTCATTCTGTGGTTACACCTGGGAGCTAAAGTGGCATACTATATGAGAATACCACCAGCAAGTAGGGCAGTGACAACCCAGTTGGCTTACTTCTTGTGAATAAGAATAAGGAAAGCAGCACATTTTCAGAATAAATTTCCATGAGCTATGGCCTATTTCTGGACAGGCATGTACTAGGACAGGATGGTGTGAAAGTTATCGCAGATCATGAGAAGATCTATCAAGAAGTACATTAACCCTACTGCCTACTTTTGTCATCTCAACCAAACAGCTAGATTTTCTACTTTTCCTAGCTGAGAAGTTCGCTTCCCATTTTTTAAAAACGGTACATTTATTAGCTTCTAAATACAAGATTAAATGGGGGGATGGGGCATTATTAATTACTTGGAAAAACAAAGGAAATGTTCTCTATGCCTTGGATAAGTATACTGTTCTTTTTAATTTTAACAGAAATAATGCCAACTATGAGTATCACATACATATTCACATTCCATTGTAAGCGGCAGACACATGCTTCCAAGTTTCAAGATTTTAGTACTACAAACTAAAAAGCCTTCATTTGAGGGAGAAAAACTGAATCTCAAGCCAAAGCCGTGCAAAGTTTGGCAGTCCAATTGTAAACATTAACAGCCTAACCCTATGCATATACTTCAGTGAGTGTAAGGCCCTTTGAGCTCCGAGACTTCTGAGTACAGAGGATTGAAGTGTAAGAATAATTTGCTTACTTCCATTCTTGTTGCCTCTCCTCCTTTCACAATGGGAACAGTTTTGCCTGCATGTATCCTGTATGGTCCAATAGAGTGTCCATTCAGATTGCGAATTGGTTTCACTGTAACAGAATACAAAGCACTATAAAAAATGCTTGTAGTTAGCTAGAAGAATTAACCTTTCTATAATAAAAATGTTTTTTAAAACCAAAAGACTATGAAATTCCTGAAAATGCTGCTGAATACAAAAGTCAAAAACTTTTAAAAAGCTTGCTAGGTCTTAAAATGTTTTCCTCATGGCCAGCAACAGTAATCAGCAGTCAAACAAATGGGATATTTATATCAGTCTGTACAATACACACACACAGTTTTGAATTAAGACTACCATGTGTACTAGACGGGGGAATTTACCTTGATATGTTTTGCCATCAATTTCAACTTCGTAAGATTCCATAACTTCTTGAATAGCCTCACCAACATCACAAAGACGAACATCTATTCCAGCGCACTGTACACACAGATAAGAGAGATTGAAACTGAAAGTAAAAATTATCTCTCACGAAGTATTTAGGCAAGAGCTAAAGTTACACTTCCCCTTGTGAGTATACCTTTATTCCAGTATTAGTTGCATCTTTTACAGCTTGTAACAGCCTGTCATATTTTGGATTGAATGTGACAGTAAAAGCACAGTCAATGATACGACCTGAAATTAGATATAAATTAGATAAAATAATTTGCCTTCAACTAAATTATCTAAATGCATAGTAAGCAAGAGAAAACTCACCACTAACATGTGTTCCAAAATCTATCTTGCAGATATCATCATATTGCAATACAGTTGGATCCCCAGCATTAGGGGTGTAGTGGGCTGCACAGTTATTCAGAGAACACCCCGTGGGAAATGCAAGCCCAGCATCTAAGCCATTCTCTTTGATCAACTTCCGTGAACAGTCTTCTAGTTTTTCGCTAGGAAAGCAAAGGTCTTCATTACATGAAAGAATTTGTTTTCCAACAGCTTTGTTTAGTTGCCTCGATGATAGGTTTTAAAAATTCCAAACAATTCATTTTTCTCCTTTTGCTATCCATTACTACTGGCAATATTGTTAGAACAGAAGATATTTGTTACCCCAAGAATGTAATATATAAAAACTGAGGAAGTACCATGATCTGCAGTTATATCATACTTTATCAGCTTTGTAGCAACTCATATGGATGAGTTTCAGTTCGTGCAGCTCGAGGACGTGGACAAGGTGCTTGGACAGGTACGTGCAACCACTTCGATACTGGATCCTTGCCCCTCTTGGCTAATAAAAACTAGCAGGGATGGAACAGCTAGTTGGGCCAGGGAGGTGATAAATGCCTCTTTACGAGAGGGAGTGGTCCCTGGCCCTCTGAAAGAGGCGGCAGTGAGACCACTTCTGAAAAAACCTTCCTTGGACCCAGATAATTTCAACAGCTACAGACCAGTAGCACATGTTCCATTCCTGGGCAAGATCTTGGAACGAGTGGTTGCTGGCCAGCTCCAGGCGCTATTGGATGAAACCGATTATCTAGATCCATTTCAATCGGGTTTCAGACCTGGTTTCGGCACCGAGACAGCCTTGGTCGCCCTGTATGATGACCTATGTCGGGAGAGGGACAGAGGGAGTGTAACTCTGTTGATTCTCCTTGATCTCTCAGCGGCTTTTGATACCATCGACCATGGTATCCTTCTGGAGAGGCTCGCAGAGTTGGGAGTTGGTGGTACTGCCTGGCAGTGGTTCTGCTCCTACTTGGCGGGTCGTCTCCAGAAGGTAGTGCTTGGGGAACATTGCTCAACACCGTGGGTTCTCCAATGTGGAGTCCTGCAAGGGTCGGTCTTGTCTCCCATGCTTTTCAACATCTACATGAAGCCATTGGGTGCGGTCATCAGGAGTTTTGGAGTGCGTTGTCATCAGTATGCTGATGACACGCAACTCTACTTCTCCTTTTCATCTTCCTCAGGTGAGGCTGTCGATGTGCTGAACCGTTGCCTGACCTCGATAATGGACTGGATGAGAGCTAACAAACTGAGACTCAATCCAGACAAGACTGAGATGCTGTTGGTGCGGGGTTTCTCTGATCAGACGGTGGATATATACCCTGTCCTGGATGGGGTTACACTCCCCCTAAAGGAGCGGGTTCGTAGTCTGGGAGTTCTTTTAGATCCTTCCCTGTCACTGGAGGCTCAAGTAGCCTCAGTGGCACGGAATGCGTTCTACCATCTTCGGTTGGTAGCCCAGCTACGTCCCTATCTGAGCGGGGACAACCTCACATCAGTGGTACATGCTCTGGTAACCTCGCGACTGGATTACTGCAATGCGCTCTACGTAGGGCTGCCTCTGAAGACAGTTCGGAAGCTACAGCTCGTGCAAAATGTGGCTGCCAGATTGATAACAAGGACCAAGCGGTCCGAACACATAACACCTGTTCTGGCCCGCTTGCACTGGCTTCCAATTTGCTTCCGGGCCAGATTCAAAGTGCTGGTTTTGACCTATAAATCCTTATATGGCGCGAGACCACAATACCTGTTGGAATGCCTCTCACAATATGAACCTGCCCGTACACTGCGTTCCACATCGAAGGCCCTCCTCCGAGCTCCGACCCACAGAGAGGCTCGGAGGGTGGTAACAAGAACTAGGGCCTTCTCTGTGGTGGCCCCCGAACTGTGGAACAGTCTCCCTGATGAGGTGCGCCTGGCGCTGACGCTGTTGTCTTTTCGGCGCCAGGTTAAAACCTTCCTCTTTTCCAGGGCTTTTAATTTAACTTAATTTAGTTTTAAAGGGTGATGTTAATTGTTTTTAGATCTTTCATTCTCTGTACTCTGCTGTATGTTTTATTGGATTTTATTGTATATACTTGTATTGCTTTGTTGTTCACCACCCAGAGAGCTATGCTAGTGGGGCGGTATAAAAAATTAATAAATAAATAAATATGCCAGCTACTTTCCCCACAGCCTCAAAAGAAGCAATATATGCAATCACCACCAATGGCAATGAAAACTGTGTGGGACTAAGCTGATATACTGAAACACTACGTCTAATGTCTATGCCCAGCACATCCAATTAAATCTATGAATACAGACTCTTGGGTAGCACTCCCTTAATAAAAAAACTCCTATAATCTTCCATTCTCACCAGATTTCTATCATTGTCATTCCAGGTTTGATCCAGCTCATAACATATTTCCTCACTTGTCTGTGTGCTTCAGCAGCCTCTCTGAAATCATTCCAAATCTCTTCACTTGCTTGATCAAGTGCTTTCTTTTCATCACTTGTGGTTCTCCACGCAGCAGTTCGCCTTTAATATTGGAAAACAAGGACAGTCAAGGAGACTTGCGTCATCATAGCATGTAATCCAAACTAGACAAGGAAATGCTTGTATTGGTTCACTAAATAAGCACAGATATACGCAATAGGAAAACTATTTTAATTATACAACCATAAGACTGGCTGTATACTAAAGCCAGCATGGATTTCTCACATTCCACAATGTTAAATTGAAAATACCCCCCATGCCATTCTGATGCTTCCTATAAGCTCATTTCAAAACTAAACCTTACAAAACTTAGTCCTGAACCCAGAAACGCTTCCTTAACAACCCTCTAAGTTTTCCTGGCGATTCACAAAACAGTCAGAGAGAATCAAAGTTCAAAGAGTAGAGAAAGGGGAAAAAAGACCTCTGTTGGAGTTTTTTCTCTCAACAGTTCTCATAATTTGTTAAAATTAATTAAAAATCAGTCACGTTCACAGAGTACCTGTAATCCTATGACTGACCTTGCCCCATACTCTGATCTTCATCTTCTGCAGTTTAAAAGTTAAAAGAATGCCTGGCCCATTTTTAATTAATGTAAGACATTTAACATTGGAGTCAATGATAAGCCCGGGCATGCTCAGTAAGAACCAACTGTCAGTGTTCTAAAAGCCAGACTCACAGCTGCTTGGTTTGGCTAATCAGGGGGCCACACCCACACCAGACCTTTATTTCACTTGGGACAGTCATGGCTTCCCCCAAAGAATCTTGGGAAGTGTAGTCTGTGAATGGTGCTGAGAGGAGACTCCTATTCCCCTGACAGACCTCCAGTGGCTGGAGTGGTTTAACAGTTAGCCTCAGGGCCGGTGCTAAAGGGCGGCCAGATCAGGCTCTGGTTGAGGGCCACAGGGGCCCCTCAATAGGGTGGGGGAGGAGTAGCACTCCCCTTGTACTGCTGCGGATTGCAGGGAGAGAGCTTCCCAGCTGCCCACCCATTCACTGGCTCCACTTACCTGTCTCTCTTGTATTTTGTGGCTATGTGGGCTGTAAGTGCAGGGTTGCCATTAACCAAGATGGCAGCCGAGGTTTCCCTAAAGTGCTGATGCCCCTGCCACCATCTTGGTTGATGGCAGGGATGCGTGCATGTAGCACGCATGTATGCCATCAACCAAGATGGTGGCGGAGGTAGCTTCAGCCCCTTAGATGAACCATGGCCACCATCTTGGTTAATGGCAGCCCAGCGTGCACAGCCGCAAAACACAGAAGAGACAGGTGGGTGGGGTGTGTGCGTGCATGTGTATGCATGCGCATTGGGGCAAGCTGGTGCCCAAGGGCCCTGGCACGCCTGGTGCCAGCCCTGGTTGGCCGCTCTGATTGAAGCTCTGTGAGGGGAACAAGGCCTCTCCTAGCAATTCTCAGCACCGTTCACTAACTACACTTGCTAGGATTCTTTGGGAGAAGCCATGACTGCCTAAAGTGAAATAACAGTCTGGTGTGGATGTGGCCAGGGACAGCTTTGGTTTCAATTTGGTTGGGAGGCTACATGTACCTGCTGTAGAATAAAAAGGTGGGGGAAACGCTGATAAACAATAATACTGTTCACAATGTTTTCCTTTTGGAAAGGAAACGGGCTACCCCTCTGCCCAATCCCCACCCAATCTCTTCCCCTCCCTCTCCCCTCCCTGTCCTCCCCCTCCCTCCTCCAGATCAGTTTCACCTATCCAAAACATGATTGAACAGGAGTAAATCTGATTGAAATCAAAAGCATGCAAGTGATCAAACCTGCCCTCCCCTCCTATCCGTTCCCACTTGCTCCTCCCCTCTCCCTTCCTTTGCCCCCCCTCCCCTCCTCTATCCCCTTCCAATCCACTCCCCCCCTTCCCCTCCCCTATGGTCAGCTTTATTTATCTTAAGCATGATTGCACAGAAGTAAACCCCTTTGAACTTAATGAGCATGCAAATTATGAAACCTGCCCTCCCCTCCTCCTCCCTCCCATCAGATCCCTTTTGCCCCTTCCCACCCACTTCCTTCGCCCCTCCCCATCCCCTCCTTCCCCCTCCCCTCACTTCCCCCTCCCCTCTCCTCTCCCCTCCCCCATGGTCAGTTTTACCTATCCTAACCATGATTGCATGGGTGTAAATCCCATTGCACTCAATAAGCATGCAAATGATCTGACCTGCCTTTCTCCTCCTTCCCTTCTCCCTCCCCTCCCCTCTTCCTTCTTCTTCCTCCCCTGCCCACTCCAGCCCTAACTACCTCCCTCTTCTCCTCCCCCCCCAATGGTCAGTTTTACCTATCCTAAGCATGACTGTATGGGAGTAAATCCCACTGAACTCAATAAACATGCAAATTCACTCCAGAGTTCTTCTGGTTCTCTGTCAACTAAGTTTAAAGCCTCAAATCTGTTCCTTATTTGATCCTTATATGCTTCAGATTACATACAATCACTCGTTATTAATCTTTAACTAACTCACTATGATTACGTTTCAGAGGGGAACACAATCAATGCTTGTTGCCAATTTATCTTATATGCTATCACAAACTACTTCAAAAGGCTATTTAAACTATGAATATTAGAAATTGGTATGAAAGCTTTTAAAAAATGACACTGAAGGAGAAATACTGCACGTACACCATATCTACCATGAAAAAGCTTGAATCCTAGCCTCAGACTCTAACTTTGGGGAATATAAGGAACAAGTTTAGAAACGTAGTCAGGTCACCTTTTAAGAAGGAAAAATTCAAGTGTCCGGAGCTCCTGTGCACATGCCCCTCTCAATTTTAAATGTGCCTGCACACATGCAATAGCTGGTATAGTATAGTAGATTGTACCACTCAAAAGTGCACATAGAAAGGGTCATGTTTTTAAATAATCCTCTGTTATAAAAAGCTATCTACTAAGTGGAATGCTAGTACATCAGACAGCAAGCTTCTCCCCTTGCTTTGCAGTTTTACTTCTAGGGGTTGTTTACATGGGAGCATTCAAAAGCAGTACAATCCCACCTACAGTTCAAAACAATATAATCCACTCTATCACTTCACTATTCTACCACCTTATTCTGCTGAGAGTGTAGACTAGGCTTTAATGTATCTCAGGGGAGGGGAATCTCACCAGGCCATTTTAGCCAAGCCACATCCACCTGTCCTACACCAGACAGTATATGTGACATCAGGTATGGGACAGGTAAAAGCAAAACTGGGCTGAAAAGGGTTCACAGGCACATCTGATCAGCTGAGCCTGCCAAGCCCTTTGCAAGGTGTTTTGAAGCCCTGACTATCAGCTGACATTGCAGGCATTGACAATCAGCCAATCGTGCAGGGTTCTCTCAAGCACCAACAACTGAAGATCCAACAATCAGCTGGGATCAGTTGCACTAGGGAGTTCTTCTGGAACTTCCTTGTGCAGCTCAGGGAGTTGGAGGAAGTGTCTTGGATTCAAAGTGCTTCCTCCAATGTTCCTCCAATTTAGACCCATGTTCAAGTATAGTTTGCTGGCAAAGTCACTGTCATATATGATTTGCTATTCATATATAGAAGTGGTCCCAGCTCAAGAAGCATAGCTACATTCTTCCTAAGATCATCAACCAACAAACTATGCAGATGCAAAAATATACAGAAATGTATAGATGGGAATGCTCTAAAGTTCATTCACTTCCAATTAAAATGACCCTCAAAGTAGCAGAATATAGTAGAGTGCACTGGATAATAATCTGGCTCATGGGCAAGGAAAGAGAGACTTTTGAACAAAAGGCAATTAGGTGAGTCTACAAAAAATAATTTGTCAATGTACTGCTCTGTACATTTAAAAAACTTTAAACAAGATACATACCCATCTTGTGTTGTTGGATACTCACACTCTTCACCTTTTGGAAATATTCCATTCGTAAATAAATCACATATTGGAATAGATGGAGGATCTGTCTGGACTTTAGCTGGTGGGTGAAATGCAGAATGTGAATCTCTTACAACGCATGTGAAGTTCTATAATTTTCAACACGACTGCATTTACAGTTTTAAAAAATCTTGCCTCCTGCTTGGGCTCACATCTGAAACAGAAACATGCCAGGATACCCTCAAATAATTGAGCCAGTTCTCAGGGTGCCTTTACAGTTGCAGTGCTGAGTCAGTCTTAGCCAAAAAACCTGGCTTGTGCATAACAATAATCAGTTTCACAACTATATCTGTGTACATGCCAAATGCCCTTATTTACCAAAACTACATCTATATAAATGTTCTTTGCAAACCATTAAGCCTAATTTGCCTTTTAAAAATTAAAACTCTTGTACACTGCATACACTAGAGTGCTTGAGGTTTCAGTATTATATACAATACAATATAATATAATATGGACAGTTGTCATTATAAAATTTAACATGCTCTCTGACTATACTCATTTGTCAAGTTATTTTTTTTAAAAAAAACCCTCATGGTTGTATGCCAACACCCCCTTCAGAAATCAGTGCAGGTTTCTAAAAGAGTGGGGGCGAAAAAGTAGAATGTACATTTTAGAATAATCATTACAGAATAATACCATGAACAGACTTCAAGGAACTTGCAGTTTGGGGGGGGGTGCATGCAAAATTCTAAGGGAGTAACAAGTTTTCATCTGTATTTATGCTATGCTCATCACATTTATGAACGTTTCACTAAACATATATCATAACTAACAGTTGTCTTGACGTTATACAACAAGAATGGGGAACCTGTAGGTCTCCAGATGTTGATAGACTGCAGCTCTCCCCAGCCAGCATGGTCAAAGGCCAGGGAAGATAGGAGTGACAGTCCAACTACATCTGGAGGGCCACAGGTTCCACAACCCTGCTCTGTAATGTGAATGATGAAGAACAGTTTGTCCCATCCACTGGCTGGTGGACTATCTAGGAGAGGAGAACAAATTCAGCATGAACCTACCCAGTGGCCAAAGGACTAACAGTTACTATGTGCCCGTGTCCTCTCCAGTGCAATACAACTCCATTATAACTGCTTTCTGTAAAAAAGTTGTCATTTGGCAGATGGCATGGAATTTTTGGGGAGGGGACAGCTATTTTTTAAGGGGGCTAAAAAAAATAATTTGAATCAATCATATATACAATAAAGGGATCAAAGCTCAGTGGAAAAGCATATGCTTTGTATGCTGCTTAGCACCTGGTACAGTTAATAGATCTCATGGGATGGGGCTGGGAAAGAGCACTCCACTGCCAGTTACTAGACCAGGGTGGCTAAACTTTTTTGTCCATCATCCACATTGACAGTCAATCATGTTAGTGATGGGTGTGGCCAGCATAAACTTATGTGCACGCACACATACACACAAGGTTGCATCCATTATTCATAGTCTACTAGCTTATCTTCTTTAATTTCAATGGGTCTATTCTAACTTAGCTGGATACAACCCATTGTGCTCTCTCTCACACACATACACACACAGGAACCTCCCACTCTCCACCCCAATCTCATCCCTACCCCATCACTAGGATGAGGAGGTGGGCAAATGTTGCCTTTTACTCTTCATTTCTAAACAGCGGGCAAAGGGCTTTATCTCCCAATCTCCACACTCAACATAACTATGGAGGTTGGTGGGCCACTTCCTACAACTTGCTGAGCTCAATGCAGCCCTTGGACCACAGGTTAGCTACTCCTGAAGTAGACAATACTAAGCAAGATAGACATATGGTCTTACTCTGCATACAGCAGTATTATACATATGCTTCAGCTACATGAGATGAACAGAAATAAAATTCACACAATACAATCATAAAAACACCTACGTCCTTTCTTCTTTTTCTTCTTCTTCTTCTTCTTTCCTGCAGCACCATCACCTTCACCTTCACCATCTGCAGAAGACAAACTTTTATGAATTTATAAAAAATAGCTTTTGAAAATAGCCCTAACACTTATGAACATCATTCTACAGTTGCAAGAGGAAAAATGGGGTCAAGAGGCTTGGCTAAAAGCCAGAACAAAGCTACATATTACAACAGCCTGACTGGACCCGCCCAAACTGCATGCTGAGATAACTTCACGCTTGCACAGGGCCTTCTTCCAGAAGTGGGTTGAGTTGGAGATACAGATACTGCAGACGTTTTCCACAAACCCTGCGGATCTTGTGCAATGAGATCACATCACACTGTGCTGAGAAGAGGGTTGCAAAGTATGACGCTGTCCTGCCCATATTTTGCAGAAACCTTCTCCACAATTTAGCATGATGCATCCACAACATACCATGCAAATAATAGTAGAGTTGAGTTCTTATTGTACGGTCCGCTGGCTTCCCCTATAAAACCTTCTCCTAACCATCATATATTCATGCCTGCTCAACCTTGCATCATTCAGCAGAATGAGTGGATATCCAGGACAATCACATGAACACTCTCAAAGAAAATATTTCTTTGTGTTTTAATAGAACACTGCCAGATCCTCCTCTAGGATGCACACTTTAATGTGGTGAGGGCATTTGAGAGTGTCAAAGAAGCTGAGAGCAATGCCATCAGGAGTCTAGACCAAGAGGCTAGACTCCTAGCAGGGGCACCCAAGGCGAAATGGTCAAAGCTGAGACACCAGACGAAGATGCATCCAAACTCAGAGGAAGGCAATGGTAAACCACCTCTGAATACCTCTTACCATGAAAACCCTATGAACAGAGTATCCAAAATGCAACATGAGATAGTGCTGGAAGATGAGACCCCCAGGTCAGAAGGCACTCACCAAGCTACTGGCAAAGAACAAAGGACAAGTACGAGTAGCGCTGTGACTAATGATGCAGCTGGGTCAAAGCCAAATGGAAGCCCAGAGGCTGATGTGCACAGATACGAGAGTTCGGAGTTGTACAACATACACAACAGGAACATGGAATGTGAGAAGCATGAACCAAGGAAAGTTAAAAATTGTCAAGCAAGAAATGGAATGCATCAACATTACAATATGTGGTGTGAGTGAATTAAAATGGACGGGAATGGGCCACTTTCAGTCAGGCAACTACAAAATATTTTATGCAGGAAATGAGAAATTAAGAAGAAACAGGGTTGCTTTAATAGTAAGAAGTGATGTAGCAAAAGCAAGTAGGAACTATATAACGCAAGGTCTGAGCGAGTTTTATCAATGGGATTTAATGGGAAACCTATTAACATGACCATCATCCAAGTCTATGCTCCAACGGCAAACACAGAAGAAAAGGAATTGGAGAGATTTTATGCAGAAGTACAGGAAGAAATTGATCACACACCAGAACAAGATGTGGTGATAATCACAGGGGAGTGGAATGCAAAAGTAGGGAGCAGAGAAGAACTAGAAATTGTGGGGAAATGAGGCATAGGAGACAGAAATGAAGCAGTAGAAAGACTTCTTGAATTCTGTGAAGCCAATAATTTGTGTCTTGCAAATACATTTTTTCCGCAACCGAAAAGACAACTGTACAGTAGGGTTCTGCTTTAAGGCTTTCCGCTGATGCGGTGGCTTTCATTTTCATTTCTAAAGGTATTTTTTGCTCTTTTGCACTGTTTTCGTGCCATTTTCGCGCGACGCAGCCCATTATAGTGAATGGGGTTCCGCTTTACAGCGATTTCCGCTTTACAGTGGGGGTCCGGAATGGAACCCGCTGTGTAAGCGGGGCCCGCCTGTGCATGTGGACATCACCAAGTGGTCTATATAGAAATCAAATTGATTATAAAATTGGTAGCAGAAGATGGAGAAGTTCCATACTTTCTGCGAAAACAAGACCAGGAGCAGACTGCAGTACAGATCATGAACTGGTAATATCGAAAATCAGAGTAAAGCTAAAGAAGAAGAACAAAACAATCATAGTACCAAAATACAATTTAAATAACATCCCAGAAGAATATAAAGTTCAAATAAGGAACAGATTTGGGGCTTTAAACTTAGTTTATAGAGAACCAGAAGAACTACGGATTGAAGTCAGAGACATTATCAGGGAAGAATGCAAAAAGGCAATACCTCTAGTTAAAAAGAGAGAAAGACCTTAATGGATGACTGAAGAAACTCTTAAAATGGTTAAAGAAAGAAGGAAAGGAAAAGCAAAAGGAAACAGAAACACGGTTAGAACCCTAAATGCAATAATACAGCAAGCACTACGTAGGAACAAAGAGAACTATATTGTATAGAAATAGAAGAGGACAACAAAAAAGGTAGCCCTATTCCAAAAGATTAGGGAAATTAAAGGGAAATTTAAACCAAGAGTAGGGATATTGAATAATCAACAGGGGACACACTGACTGGCCGAGATGAAATAAAGGAAGATGGAAGCAATACACTGAAGAACTCTATAAAAGAGATGCAAGGATGACAGATGCATTTATGGAGGGACCGTATGATGAAGAACCATTATATAAAGGAAGCCACAGACCTCAACTTACAAGATCTGAACAGGGTGGTTTATAATAGATACTATTGGAAGTTGCTGATTCATAGGGTCGCCATAAATTGAAATTGACTTTAAGGCACATAACAACAACAAGCCAGATCCTTAAGTACAAACTGTTGAGGCACAAAGTTTATCCATGACTGTAACCACAGTCATCTTCATTTTGATGTTCTACCAATTTCAATGAGGTGCCAGCAACTTACTACATGTATTTATGCCATCAGAAATTTGGAGTTTGGCATGTGTGCTGGTTCCTGCATGTTGTGAAGCATATGGAGATACACATTATGGAAAGCAGTAAGCACAAGCGGAACCTGCAACAAAATATTGCAGTGTGGTACATTCCTGTTCAGTGTTTCAGCCAGCCATGCCCTGCATTGTGTTTTTTCCTTTCTTTTTCTGTTCCCCCACAAACGTCAGTCAGCATTCCATGCTCACTGGTGATGCTTAATACTCAGCAAGTTAAGGAACCTCCCCTCACACTTTTCACCTCTTGTGTTTTTTTCTACATCAGTGACTTTTTTAAGAAATCGTTTTCCCCAAACCTCCCAATATCTCTCTCTTGTGCATGCATGTTGCCATTTTGCCTAAATAAGCAACAGTACTCACATCTGAACATCAGAAATAAAGGGACTGATATGCCTATGCACTACATGTGCTCATACATGTGCCACTTCAGGCACAGTAGAAAACCATCTTTTGAAAACCTTTCAAACATTGGTCTTCAGTTCTTGTTTTCAAACCGATCACAAATCATGGTCAATTCAGACATGACAACAATCCATGATTAACCTCTTAATATGGAAGAGCTATATTTTTAAATGATGTGTATTCTGTGTGTTATATGCACCCATTGTTTTCAAGTGAGTGCATGCACTGTCCAGGTATGTACCCACTATTTCTGCAAATGTGATGTGCCCCTTAAAACAACATATAAGGAACCATAGTGCTGATTTTCTGTGGTGTTACTTTTTTAAAAAATCTATCCTGTTTTGTCTATAAAAATACAATTAAAAATCATACAGCACCTAGTGAGTGCATTACAATTGCTCCAACAGGCAGAAAAATCATTAAGTGATCTGCCAAGACTGTCAACAATTTTCAAGTGGTCTTTGGTGTAAAAAAAAAAAAAGTTTGGGGACCATTGCTCTAGCTTAAAATGGTCACTTTGGAGCAGGAGTGGGAAAACCTCAGGCCTGAGGGGGCAAAGGTAGTCCTTCAGCCCTCTGCATCTAGCCCTCAGAACCTTCCCCAAGCCACATCTCCTCTCCCCAGACCACACTATTCGCTGGCCCTGCTTCAAGCCCATTTATACCTGGCTGGAATGTGTTCCTTAACTCTGATCGTGCCTCTTACTTGCCTGAATGGGGGACAGAGAGGGTTGTGTGTGTAGAAACTAGCCTACTGTAGAAGGCTAAAATTTACGTTTCTTGTTCTGCCCATTTTTGCCTCTGGCCCCACCACTGGCATGTGGCCCTTGAAAGTCTGCCCAGGAGGGAATGTGGCCCTCAGGCTGAAAAAGGTTCCCCACTCCTGATTTTGAGAAATTAAGATGCATTTTCTTTAATTCCTGCAAATGACCAGAAAAAGACTGATGTTTTGTTTAGAACGAAACTTTTCAGAGATCATTTCACAAACACATATGGCCAGCTATGACTTTCAAGCATGCATTTCTGATGACTGATGCTAAATTATAAGTACTAATAATTAGCCAAACTTCTATAAGCTATCATCAATACACTATCACCTTTTCCAAAGAGGAACTTCAATATATAACACAATTTATGTGCTGTAGTGGATAGCCTATTCTACATAAACCTGGAAAATCTAGGTGCTCAGCTATCTTTTGATATGGTTCCTATCTCTCATCTTGAACTACTTGATAAGCTTTGCTCCTTCCAAGGTTATAATCGCTTAGTATAATATGATCTCTTTTTAAAATCAATTAACAAAGTATTAGATAATTGCCTTTTTAAAAAGTGACATTTTCAAGCAACATCATAAAACTTCTTCAGCATGAAGCTTCTTCCACCTCCAGTAATCCCTTAACTAAAGTAATCTACAAATATTTTATACATTAATATTTTAGATATTGAGAGATGGGTAAAATCATACTTGCCTTCATCATCATCATCTTTTTCCTTTTCCTCCAGTGTTTGTTTATCCAACTGCTTTGTCACTTCGTCAAGTGTTGTCTCAGATTCTCTTTCAGTTTCTTGTTGTCCTGTTTGCAAAATAAGCAGGTAAGTTTGAAAAATGCAAATGCCAGTAACGAAGTTAAGATCCTTTCAAAATTGTGTGCCTCTATTTTCTAAGTTCTACAATGCTCTCCCCGTGTTAGCATTCTAAATAAATTATGAAATTCTTTCAAGTAATCCTATAAACCAAACTCTGTCTCCCTAGCCCTTGGACAGATACCAGATGCTCTTTCTATTGAAAGCATGCAAAGCCACTGTTTCTGCCTTATGCAACCACAGCTTAAGTCCCTCTATCTATAACTATTTATTTATTTTTTTTATCTTCAGCCCTGTAAAAAAGTAGGCTGGTACAATTGCTTTCCAAGTCTCCGCTATATTTTCTCCCTCTCGTAGAGAGATCTGACATCCACTTTAGAAAACTTGTTCAATACAATAAGAGTACATAATGGTGAATGCAGCGTGCCTATATCCCATTGCATATGAATTTCATGCAATCCCGCTATATAAATTTATCCATCAAATGCAGTATTATGTTTATTAACTTTCCTAGATCTCTCTTCCCGACCTGTGACAGCTGCACACCCATCCACCTTCTACTTCCCAAGAAAACTTCAGCTGCATGTCCCCACCCCAAACCCCAAGACAGGGATCTCGCACGAAAGAGATCCTCCTTGGCAAACACGATCTGCTTCCTAGTTTAATGATCTCTAATCATATACAACAAAAAGGGTGGAACAAGAGCCCTGTTCCTGAAAGGGAAATTTAAACCAAGAGTAGGGATGTTGAATAATCAACACACACTGACTGACCGAGATGAAATAAAAAGAAGATGGAAGCAATACACTGAAGAACTCTATAAAAGAAATGCCAGGATGACAGATTCATTCATGGAGGAACCGCATGATGAAGAACCAGAAATTTTAGAATGTGAGGTGAAAGGTGCTCTTAAAATACTTGGAAAAAAACAAATCACCAGGAACAGATGGCATACCAATAGAGTTGCTAGAGTTGTTACTGAGACTGAATCTGTCCACATTTTGACTAAAATTTGTCAAGAAATATGGAAAACTAAACAATGGCCCACAGACTGGAAGCGTTCAATATACATCCCAATTCCAAAGAAAGGGGATCCCACGGAATGCAATAATTATCCAACTATTGCCTTAATATCCCATGTAAGTAAAGTGATGCTCAAGATTCTACAACAAAGGCTCTTACCATATATGGAGCAAGAAACAAAGGCTCTTACCATATATGGAGCAAGAAATGCTAGATGTCCAAGCTGGATTTAGAAAGGGAAGAGGCACCAGAGATCATATCGCAAGCATACGCTGGATAATGGAACAGAGCAAGGAATTTCAGGAGAAAATCACCCTGTCCTTTATAGATTACTGTATAAATCATGAAAAACTACGGAATGCTTTAAAAGAAATGGGGGTGCCACAGCATCTGATTGCCCTGATGCGCACGCTATACTCTGGACAAGAGGCTACTGTGAGGACAGAATATAGAGAAACCAATTGGTTCCCAATCGGAAAGGGTGTGAGACAGGGGTGCATTTTATCACCCTATTTGTTTAATCTATATGCAGAATATATCATACAGAAAGTGGGATTGGACCAAAGTGAAGGAGATGTGAAAATTGGAGGAAGAAATATCAATTAATTTAAGATATGCAGATGATACTGTACTACTAGCAGAAACCAGTAATGATTTGAACCGAATGCTGATGAAAAGTTAAACAGGAAAGCACAAAAGCAGGACTACAGCTGAACATCAAAAAGACCAAAGTAATGACAACAGAAGATTTATGTAACTTTAAAGTTGACAATGAGGACATTGAACTTGTCAAGGATTATCAATACCTCCGCACAGTCATTAACCAAAATGGAGACAAGTCAAGAAATCAGAAGAAGGCTAGGACTAGGGAGGACAGCTATGAGAGAACTAGAAAAGGTCCTCAAATGCAAAGATGTATCACTGAACACTAAAGTGAGGATCATTCAGACCATGGTATTCCCGATCTCTATGTATGCATGTGAAAGTTGGACAGTGAAAAAAGTGGGTAAGAGAAAAATAACCTCATCTGAAATGTGGTGGAGGAGAGCTTTGCGCATACCATGGACTGCAAAAAAAGGCAAATCATTGGGTGTTAGACCAAATTAAACCAGAACTATCATTAGAAGCTAAAATGATGAAACTGAGGTTATCATACTTTGGACACATCATGAGAAGCCATGATTCACTGGAAAAGACAATAATGCTGGGAAAAACAGAAGGGAGTAGAAAAAGAGGAAGGCCAAACAAGAGATGGATTGATTCCCTAAAGAAAGCCACAGACCTGAATTTACAAGATCTGAACAGGGTGGTTCATGACAGATGCTCTTGGAGGTCACTGATTCATAGGGTCGCCATAAGTCGTAATCGACTTGAAGGCACATAACAACAAATCATAGCCTGCGATGGCCTATGGTTATAAGGGATATAACTGGCTTGACGGTCGAACATCCAACCCTATCGCTTTCCCCAACCCGTCCGAAAAACATTGTCCAAACACTTCACCCACAGCAGTGACCAACATGGCTCCATTGAACAACCTGACAACCCCCACGGGGGGGAGGGGCACCAACTAAACATCTTTCCGCACAAGCAAGAGGAGCTAATCCCACCCTAGGCACCCCCTTCCTCACGTTTGCCTGCACAGTCGACGTACCCAAGTCCCCCCATCCCTATACGTCTTTCCCTTCAGGTTCTAGCGCCGAGGAGATTTCGTTCCCGCTCCTTCTACGAAGTTGTTTCCTTGGTTGCCCCGGCCTCCCCCCCCCGACGCGGCCTCCTCCCCCCCCCGACGCGGCCTCCTCCCCCCCCCCCGACGCGGCCTCCTCCCCCCCCCCCCCGACGCGGCCTCCTCCCCCCCCCCCCCGACGCGGCCTCCCCAGCTCTCTCTCCTCCTGCCTTGCCCAACTCAGCTCATACCCGCGATGGCTCCTTTGCTCTTTTTCTTCTTCTTACGCTTCTTCTTGGCGCCTTCGTCAGCGCCAGGCCCAACCGCGGCTTCTCTCTCCTCAGGATCCAAGAGCAGCTCTCCGTTCAAGTGTTTCTCCTCCTCGGGACTGCCCCCTTGTTCCACACCCGCCATGTTGCAGCGCCCGCCGTCGCTCCCACGACTGCCGCCGACAGATCCAGCGAGAGAAGAGAAGGACAGCCGCTCAGGCCCCAGCTGCTCTATGGCTCAGCTCCGGGGCACGTCGGGAAACTTGGAGGACTCGGGACCAAGAGGGTGGGTGGGATGGAAGGGGAGCAGCCGCGAGCACATTTGGTGTGAAGGCGCGTGCGCGAGAGATCGACGTAGGACTCGCCAAATGCGTATTGTTGCGTTACATTGTTTTGGCGACAGACTCTCATCAGTCGGAGGTTCTCTAAAAGCTGCATCTGTCTGCCTCCTCCTTTCTTCACGCTTGGTTTTTTTAGAGGGGGGGGGGAACAATTTCCCGTATTTGTTGCAGCAAAACCAACCAAGAGCTTCGTGTTACCTTAAAGGCTAACAGTGCATTCCTATACTTATCTACTAAGAAGTAAGTCCCATTGAGTTCAGTGAGTCTTTCTTCAAAGTAACTGTGACATGGTTCCAACCTGACGCATTTTTTATTGCATAAGCGTTCGTGGACTGGAAGGAACCCATTCCATCAGATGATGTACGATGCTACAACAAACTTGCTAAGATTTTTAAGTTGCCACAAGACTCTATGGGTTGGTTTGTTTGCTTGCTTCTATCACTAATCTGAAAAACTACAGAACATTTTTTAGAAACCGCTTCACGGACTTGCTCTCGTGCCTGACAATACACAGTATTTCAATATGTGAGGTATCATGGCTCTAAATCCTCCTGAGAAATAGCATTGCAAGCTGTACTCTGCTAAGTATTGCTGCCCTGGGCTCCTTTGAGATGAAAGGTGGGATAGAAATCTAATCATAAATAAATAAATAAAGTAGGCTAAGAGCATTCCTGTCCACTAAGACTTTCAACAGAAATAGTTTTTCTGATCATATTAGTATGTTGTCATTCTTACTGGATTTGGTTAGAAGCTTTGGATGTTCACTTAGGGCAGAAAGGCAGAGTAAATATATTTTCATAAATAAATGTGGAAAGGATGGGTTTTCTTTTGCAGAAGAAAAAGAATACATTAGCCAACATGAAAAACAATAATGTAGTATGTTATTTACTAATTACCCCATCTGGCAAAGGTGATCTGCTGATGCAGATATCCCAGATACCTGCTGATATCTATACCCCAGTGGTCGCTTGATCCTCCTTTCATGTAATGGATGATCACATCTATTGATGTGAATGAAAATGTGTGGCCCCAACAGGATTGCTAATCATGCATAACACTATTAAAGCTGAATCGGGAGCCACTTAAGTTATGAAATGTTAATAACATTTAATTTTAATAAAATTAAAATATTACAGCCAAACAAAGCTAAACAAATGCATTATGTCCACCAATGTGCTCTCATGCAAAAAAAAAAAATGCCCATGGTTACCAGCCAGTAAAATAATTGCATGTGGAGAGTGGGTGGGAGATTGGGAAATGCAGTCATGGCCAACTGGAGCAGAACTGCTGTGATTGACAAGGGAGGGGGAGACAGAAATCTGAACTTTTTTTCTTTTATTTATCTATATATATGATGCAGATAAATTAATCGGCATAGAATAGTAGAGTTGGAAGGGGCCTATAAGGCCATCAAGTCCAACCCCCTGCGCAATGCAGGAATCCACATCAAAGCATTCCCAACAGATGGCTGTCGAGCTGCCTCTTGAATGCCTCCAGTGTCAGAGAGCCCACTACCTCTCTAGGTAATTGATTCCATTGTCGTATGGTTCACTGCTTCTGTTTATTGTCAGCCTTCCCAGTTAGTTAAAATGTATTGGCCAAAAAAGTGGAAGACAGGACAAGGGATTGCTTTTTACTGGGCAACTGGTTACACAGTTCTTGTAAAGAACAGTTGTAGCAGGATGCTTATGTTTAATGCGTGGGGGACAGAATAGGCATCTTACAGCGGTTAAAAAGCCCTTCCATGTATGGTACTATATGAAAGTGCTGCTTCCCCCCCTTCAGGTTTACTTAATTGTCTAGAGTCAGAATTTGAATGGAATATTGCAATTTTGGGGAAATGGGTAAGTAGGCAACCAAAAGTGTGTTTTTAATCTGGTCACCCTTAAAGCAAGACTGAATAGTTAAATCCAAAAAGGCACTATCCTTTCTTAGATTACCACTTTAGCCCTATATACATTCACTTAATATGGGATCAAGGTTTCCTTTTCTTTCTATTTTATTAATATTACTTAATAGAGTAATGGATGACTTGCTTTAAAAGAGGATTAGACAAATTTATGGAGGATAACACAATCAGCGGCTACTAGCCATGATGGCTATATTCTCCCTCCACAGTCAGAGGAAATCGCAAGCAAGGGGAGTCCTATTGCAGTCAAGTCCCACTTGAAGACTTCCCATGAGCATCTGATTAGAACAGCAAACTGGACTAAATGGGTCTTTGGCCTGAGCCAGCAGGGCTCTTCTTAAGTTGTGCTTTTTAAGAGTGAGATGACATTAGTAGTCTGTGACAGTGGCAAAACATAGAGGCTAAGCAAAAGCTTGTTTTCAGTGAAATTATTCTAAATACCAGCCACAAACAATCCAGAACAGTTAAGTATACTAATAGCCATTGATTAGTGGTGGCTCATATCCATTGAAACTGGTAGGGTGGAATGCAAGCAGCCCAAACACTAGGTGAAAACAAAGCTAAAGATAGGCAGAGCCAACTAATTCTAGTTTTGTCCCTATCTTCCTTCTCCTTGCTGAGTTCTACAAGGCAACACTGAGATTGAAGAGAAGGAAGCTGGCAAGCACTGTCACCCCCTAAACTGGATGTGTAAGTAAAAAGGCAGGCAGGTAAGTAGGTGCTGGCTGAGGATGGACTAAGGTTGATGGGGCAGCTCCCATTCACCCTCATGAATCACTGCCTCCTCCACTGCCATTGCTTCACTGCACTTCACTGCACCCTCCACTGCCATTGATTCTGTGGATTTCACATAAGAGTACATTGAATTGTGGCTAGCCTGGTTTAAGATTGCTGCTTAATGCCTAGAAATGGAGAAAGGAAGTATGTCTGAGTACAATCCACACCATGTGGTAACCAAGCAACAGGGCTTTAAACAGCCTATTGACAGACTGCCAACACAGAGAGACAACTTCTAGTCTCTTTTCCTTGAAAGAGAGCTTTTAAGTGTTACATTTTACATTACTGACAAGCAAGTTCTCTATGTGGAAAGACTTCTTCCAAGGTATGTTTTAACATTTATTTACTATATACAGAATTTATAGTTAATAACGGAGGTTTGAAAATACTTGAGTACAAGAGACAGATAGCAAGTGAATTATCTGTATCAGTCTAAGGAAGAGTTTCAAAAGGAAGAGATTGTATTTGTTCAGTTTATCGAACAATCTAATTTTTTGTAAATTTATGAGACTAGTGATACCTTCTAAACACAGACAGAAGATGCTAGAGATCTGAAAAAGGGAGTAAGCAGTACTAACCACATTTGACAAACAACTGATATGATCACACAAAATGTCTCATTAACAAACATATTTTTTTACTTAACAAGACACTATTCACATCATGTCTGAAGGTTAACAGTTTAAGTCAGGATCCAGGCTTTATTGCTAGCTTGAGTAAATTAGAATGATCAACATATTGTTTCTGTTGTTAATTAAGTTTTATACCCCTCTTTCTCCCAAAGGATCCCAGGGCAGCAAACACCTAAGTGGTAAAGCAATGCAATTAAAAATAAAATAAAATATTTAAAACATTCAAAAACAACTAAAAACATCAAAAACATATAAAATGCTTAAAAACATATAACATGCTTATTCCATATGAATGCTAAAATCTACAGTAAGAAATATAGTCAATGTAATGTAAATGTACTGCCTTCAAGTCAATTCCGACTTATGGCGACCCTATGAATAGGGTTTTCATAAGGCTGAGAGGTGGTGACTGGCCCAAGGTCACCCAGTGAGCTTCATGGCTGTGTGGGGATTCAAACCCTGGTCTCCCAGGTCATAGTCCAACACCTTAACCACTACACCACACTGGCTCTCTAGCACCAACCAAAATGTCATAAAATACTGAGCAAACTGAAGTTCTGCAGAAATCTTGAATCAGCTTGAATGTTACGTAAAATGATGGTGAGAAAAAGTGGCTTGATGTTGAATCTACAAAGTCAATCAAAATAATCAAAAATGGGGAGAAAATTGTTATGTGCTTCTTTGTCCCTATGTGCATAACCCGAGCTGCAACCTGACATGTGCATAGCACATAGTAGAATCTAGCTCGGTTAAGACTGCAGTCCTTTACATTGGGTGGAAAACCTTTTTTTCAGCCCAGAGATGTATTCCCTCATGGGCAACTTTCTGGGCTCCACATACCAATGGTGGGTGTGGCCTGAGGCAAAAAAGGACAGGGCACAACAGAGGATCTGAGCCTTTGGGAAAGGGCTGTAGCTCATTGGTAGAGCATCTGCCTTTATTTTATTTTTATTTATTAAATTCCTGACCTGTCCTTTTTGGAAGGAGCCCAGGGTGGCAAACAAGGGACAAAACACTGAAAAACATCTTAAAAACAAACATCTTGAAAATAAAACATCTGAAAAACTTCTTGTTTTTTTTTTTTAAAAAACTTTTAAAGTATCTTAAAAAGCAGTTCCAACACAGACTGGGATAAGGTCTCTACTTAAAAAACTTGTTGAAAGAGAAAGGTCTTCAGTATGTGCTAAAAAGATAACAGAAATGGAGCCTGTCTAATATTTAAGTGGAGGGAATGTGAGAGAGTGCCACAGCACTAGAAGTCTGCTTCCCATGTTGTGTATAACGGACCTCGTGACAAGATGGTATATAAGGAGTAAGACAGTCTTTCAGGCACCCTGGTCCCAAGCTGTATAGGGCTTTGTACACCAAAACCAGAACCTTGAACTTGGCCTGGTACTAATGGGCAGTCAGTGCAATTCTTTCAGCAGCAGGGTAACATGTTGGTGATATCCTGCCCCAGTGAGCAGTCACCCCACTGCATTTTGTACCAGCTGCAGCTTCCACACCAACCTCAAGAGCAGCCTCACATAGAGCGCATTACAGTAATCCAACCTGAGGGTACCAGTGCATGGACAACAGTGGTCAGGCTATCCCAGTCCAGAAACTGCCACAACTGTCTTACCAGCTGAAGTTGGTAAAAGGCACTCCTAGCCACTGAGGTCACCTGGGCCTCTAGTGACAAAGATGGATCCAGGAATCTGCTTTTTCAGAGGGAGTACGACCCCATCCAAGCAGTCAATTGACCAATTATCTAGACTTAGGAACCACCTTCCCACAAGCACATGCCTCTTGCTAGAATTCTCCTGATTAAGATGTTACGGAGAAATAGAGCTGGGTATCATCAGCGTACTGCTGACATCTCGCCCCAAATCTCCTGATGGATGCTCCCAATGGTTTCATATAGATGTTAAACAGTATTGGGGCCAAGACAGTATCCTGTGGAACCCCACAGCACAACTTCCAGTGGGCCAAAAGACAATCACCCAGTGCTATTATCTGAAACTGTCCCTGGAGATAAGATCAGGACCACTGTAAGACAGTGCCTTCAGTACCCATCTCACCAAGTCGGCCCAGAAGGATACCATGGCCAATGGAATCAAAAACCACGGAGAGATGAAGTAAGAATACCAGGATCATAATTCCCCTTCCTTCTCCCAATAAAGTATATCCATCAGTGCGTCCAGGCTGATTCAGTCCCATAACCAGGCCTGAACCCAGATTGGGTACTTGACAGTTGCTGCGCCACAGTGCTCTCGATCACCTTCCCTAAAAAGGAAGTATTTGCGACCTGGCACCTTCCTATATTCCTTTTTTTTTTTTTGGTATTTTCATGCTATCTTATCACTGTAGGTACTAGATTTTATTGAGAAAAATGGCTGGAACTCTGGAACAAGGACCCATATATTTCTTTGACCAGGTACTTTCTCATATCATGTATCATGTTTAATTCATTTCTATTGCTTTCTCTGAAGCCATTGAGGATTTAATTAAAGCTTGTATTTTATTTTAGCCCAAAACCAAACAAAAATGGGGTAAGAAAATGGAACCAGGAAAATACTTTCCTGATATAAATTTTGTCAGCATGAATCCTCATGAAATTGAGAGCTTTCATAGGTAATATATTTTTCTACTTAAAATGTAATAATTGATTAATCACTTTAATTAACTGATTTGTTAATTATAGATTAAAATATAATTTTCATTAAATTGGTAAAAACATTTTTATTAAAGCATTATTTTTAACATTTATAATCTACACAAAAATGTAGACGAAAACACTTAAATTCTCAATCTTAGTAAAGCAAATCATGACTAAATCCCATTGAAACAATTTACAGTGCAATCCTAATATCTACTCAGATGTAAGCCCTATAGAATTCAATGGGGCTTATTTCCAGGTAGGTTGGGTTAGGACTGTATCACTTACATATTTTTTTAATGGAAAGGGCAATGCATTTTATGTATATTTAATTGGAAGTAAATCTCAATTCAATGAGGCTTAATCTCAAGTTTGTGCATAAGATTGTACCCGAGTCGTTATGACTAACCTTAGTTGGATCTGGGACCAGAGTTTGTTGTATTTTGCATTTTTTGCATTGTTGTTATGTGTCTTCAAGTCGATTACAACTTATGGCGACCCTATGAATCAGCAACCTCCAATAGCATCTGTCGTGAACCACCCTGTTCAGATCTTGTAAGCTCAGGTCTGTGGCTTCCTTGATGGAATCAATCCATCTCTTGTTTGGTCTTCCTCTTTTTCTACTCCCTTCTGTTTTTCCCAGCATTATTGTCTTTTTCCAGAATCATGTCTTCTCATGATGTGTCCAAAGTATGGTAACCTCAGTTTCATCATTTTAGCTTCTAATGATAGTTCTGGTTTAATTTGTTCTAACACCCAATTATTTGTCTTTTTCGCAGTCCATGGTATGTGCAAAGCTCTCCTCAAACACCACATTTCAAATGAGTGGATTTTTCTCTTATCCCCTTTTTCCACTGTCCAACTTTCACATCCATACATAAAGATCAGGAATACCATGGTCTGAATGATCGTGACTTTAATGTTCAGTAATACATCTTTGCATTTCTAGTTCTCTCATAGCTGCTGTCACCAGTCCTAGCCGTCTTCTGATTTCTTGACTATTGTCTCCAGTTTGGTTAATGACTGTGCCGAGGTATTGATAATCATTGACAAGTTCAATGTCCTCGTCAACTTTAAAGTTACACAAATCTTCTGTTGTCATTACTTTAAGTCTTAACGTTCAGCTGTAGTCCTGCTTTTGTGCTTTCCTCTTTAACTTTCATCAGCATTCATTTCAAATCATTACTAGTTTCTGCTATGGTATGGTATCGTCTGCATATCTTAAACTATAGATATTTCTCTCTCCGATTTTCACACCTCCTTCATCTTGGTCTAATCCCACTTTCCGTATGATATGTTCTGCGTATAGATTAAACAAGTTGGGTGATAAAATACACCCCTGTCTCACACCCTTTCCGATTGGGAACGAAACCCCCATTTCTTTTAAAGCATTCCATAGTTTTTCATGATTCTACACAATCAAAGGCTTTGCTGTAATCTATAAAGCACAGGGTGATTTTCTTCTGAAATTCCTTGGTCCGTTCCATTATCCAATGTATGTTTGAGACATGATTTCTGGTGCCTCTTCCCTTTCTAAATCTAGCTGGGACGTCTGGCATTTATAAAGTCAAAGGTAAGCATTTATGTCCCATTGAATTCAACCAGAGAGTTCAACATATGTACAAATTTCTAAAATGCAATAGATCATGCTCTAAGAATACACTGTATTTTCCCCATGCAAATAGATAAATAGCTTCCTCAGGTTCTCCTAAAATGTTTTTGTATTTTTTAATAACATTGCAAGACATTAAAGGTTATAATTCCTAAATGATATCCTTCAGACAGTATGTAATAGATAGTAAAATGCTGGATTTTTTAAACATTACTGTCCATTACAGATTGTCCAGAAGCATGTCATTTAGGAATCAGAAGCTTGAATAGTTGAATGAAATGTTATTCATAAAACTGTCTTAACAAAACATTTAATGTTCAATTTCCAACCACATTCTCAGATCAGGAAGATCTTATAAACCTGTCCAGAGATACAAAAACATCTGATATTACTTGAGAATATGCCATGTTTTTTAAGGCACCTGGTTATAAACTTTAGGAGCCTCTGAAACTTTGGGACATCTATACTGCTGTTACAATTTCATCTACTTTGTTCCCTGGAGGGATTGTTGCATTCTTTAATGTCCCATCCCTACCCAGCATTAACACAGGGTCAAACTAACTAGATATGACAGCAGCCAATTGGTCCTTTTAAGGGTGTATATGTCCAATCACAAATGAGTAGAAGGCAGAGGTGATGTCTGGGGTCCAAGCACCACATCCAGTTACTACTATTTTGACTCAGCATTTGTTGCAGTGCCATACTCTAAATTGGTCCTCTTCCCCCACCCTTTCAGCAAATTCCCATTTTTACTTTGGAGAGACAAAAGAAAAAAGGGATTCAAGCAGGCACATAAAGCAATGCTGCACACATGGCTTCTTCACACAATGCACAACTATAAAGTTACAGAACTCATGGGATTCACTGCTAAAAATGTGATTATGGTTATTAGCTTTCATGACTTTTTTTAAAGGATTCAAAAATGTATGACAAATAGGGAAATTCAACAGCTATTAGGTATGATAGCTAAATATTTAGAGACAATGGCTGCATTTGAACAATTATATTTTGGCTTACCAAGCCAAGATATGCACAAGCCTTTTGCCCATGCATGCAGCCCCTTCATTCCTCCATTTACTGTGAGCTGTCAGGAAGTCTCTAATTAGCTATAGTGTTCCAGTTTGTCCAAAAGAGGAAATGATGGTTACCAATTTTGAAACAAGCCAAGATCTTAAATGAACTTCAAACTATAGGCTGAGATTCCCACTTTTTCAGAAGCAGATAACCACGGTTTCCCAGTTTGGACAAAATGGGGAACAATAGTTAATTGGAAACTTTCTGGTTTAATCACAATCAATTAAGGGGGGGAAATCATGCACATCTTGGCTTAAAAACCTGATATGTAATTGTCCAAGCCAGCTTACGAAGCTGGATCCAAAAAACTGTGAGGAAAAGGAAAATAATTCTACAAGCATATGTACAAGAGTTCACTCAGTGCTATACATGGTAAGTTCTACAACAATTCTCATGCTTTTGCTTGTCCAGGAGGTTACATAAGGTCTTGCACAACCACTTGTGCAAGTGAAAAACCATATTTAGAGTTAGTTTTAGTTTTCTAGCCCAGTATTCTAGGTGTAAAACAATCCTTCTGTGAGTGGAATAGGCTGAAGTGCATTTATTGGTCCAACTTGGTATGCCTTTGAATACAAGCTCAAAGGACAGTGCAGGTCCTGATGTGGCACTCAGGCATCTTCCTTAGGAACAGTCAGGGAACAAACTCTGTGAACTTATTTTGACACCTGTATTGGTACAGCAAAGAAGTGCTGGAACCTCAGAGTCTTTATTTAAATGCCACACATGCTCAGTACTAAGAAAAAGGTGATCTGTTTTACTCTTGTGCACGCACTTCCATTTTTTCTCCATTTTGTCTATTTCCCTTTTTAAAGATGATGATACAACAACCAGCGCATTCTTCATAAACAAGGTACTACCAGGGCACTAGACAAGCCTATGATCTTAATTGCAATCTCTTTCAGTTTTCTCAAATGAAATTAATGGGACTTACTCCCACATATATGTATGTACTTCAAAACCCTCAAACTCACTTCTTTAGCAAAAGTTTTCAGAAGCATCATAGCTTTAGCCTTTCTTTCATTTCTGCCATCCTCACCACTACTTTATATCTCCTGATTGCTGTCTCTACCTTTTCTTCTCAAAAAACCCCTATCTGAGTATAATATGGTGGCCAGCATAAAGCTATCTCCAAATAAATATCCTAACATTTTGTAGGATGGATCATTTTGCCATTAGCTTTGACTTTAAAAATTATGTTTCTTCCTGCCCTTCCCTTAACCCCCACTAATAGGCAAGCAGTTGCTTCTGAGGTCTGTTGTTGCACAGCTAAATAATCTGAAGGGAGCATCTTCTAAATTTGGCATGCAAATAAAATATGTTAATTATTATTGAAATAGGTCGTGCAAGTCATTTTCAGTCCGTCAGTTGATTTATTAATCCCCTTTGGAATGATGTCATTGTGAATCACCAATAAATCAGTATAGCTAGTAGAAGTGGTTATTAACCTTTTGACATCTTCGTGTAATATTATGGTCTGGATAGATCTGGTGGCAAGACTTAAAGGCACACTGCAAATTGAAAGTTTCAAAAGGATGAATAGGATATACAAGGGTAGTGGTCATTCCAGCAGGAAGTGAGTATTTCTTCTGTACTTCCTACTTTTCTGAGTCCTGCTGTTCTCATCGAGAGTTACGCCTGAAAAAATACATAAGTGTGTCTGAAAATTTTAGTACATATAGATATGTGGTCTTTGTCCATATAGGGTCTTTGATATATGTTCTGGAATTAAAGGCATAATATACATTCTCTATCCACATGCAGGAACTCTGGGTGCACGGAAGAACACATGGAAAGAAATTATGCTTTAATGAAAGACAATACAGCAAAGAAAGATCCATTTTCCCCTCAAACATATGGTCCTTCTGTATTCCAAACCAGCTATAAGAACCCTGTTGGTCAGCTCTCCCAAATGCCTTCAGTTCTGCTTACAGAAGACGACCTACAGTCCACCTCACTGGATGAATATAAATGCATGGCTGTTACAATATTATGCGAGCTGGAAGAAATGTTGAATAATTATTCCAAGTTTAAGTTTATTTTTCCTCAGGGGATTTTAAATATCCTGAGCTACAGTTGGAAAGATCTCACTGAAGGTGCCTGGCAAAATAAAAACTCTTGGCAGGAACTAGCATACAAAAACATAAAATCAGGGAGAAGGCAAGGATCAGAAGCGTCCAACAGGTTGACACCTACATCTGAATACACTCACAGTGAGATGGCTAAAAACATAAAAAGGAAAAGCAGAAAAAGTGTTGGTCCCGCTGGGGTTGCAAAAGGAACAGAGAATCCTGGGACTCTATTAAACAAGCTCAATGGAAATAAGAGTAAGGAAAAATTACAGGTTTTCTCTTAATACATAATATTATCATAGAGCAGGGGATGATACAGCTGGTTTAACATACATTTATACCCAGTCCTGAGATCACTTTTACAGAAAAGAATACAAGCAAACTGATTGGTTTTTATGCTAATACCTACATTCAGGGTTTAGTGTAACTACTTTACTATATATTTAGCTCCAATTAGCCAAAAGTCCTGATTAACATAAAAAGAGTATTCAGTAGGGGTGTGTAACAGCCACAGATTCTATTCAGACTCCAATCTAATGCTTTGGAAAAGCATTGGGTTACACAGAATTCAGCAGCATTACTAGGAGAGACTAGACACCACTTTACTGCACTGAGATGTTGTCATTGTAACTAGACTCCCCCCCTCACCTAGCTTAAGTAAGGATGGGCGGCACCCTACTTGTGTGTACTAAGTGTCAGGGTAGAGAACATGCGCACACCTGAGCTCCTCCTCAGAGGGGCCGTTTGGGTGTGTTGAACTTGCTGGCATGGCCGCCTCTGTGTGTGAGGCGAGGACAGCTGTGGTGCATGAGCAGGTCCCTCCCTGTCAAAGGGAGGATGGCTGCTCTGAGGAGGCGGCGAAGCCAGTGTGGGAAGAGGAGGTTCATCAGGCAGAGTGGCAACTACCTGACTAGGTTGGGCCTCCTCGTGGGTAACTGGAGCTATGGGGTGGAGCTGTCACTATCCATGGTGAGAGCACAGAGTCCTGCGTGCCAGTTGGCCGGCATTGGGATGGTCATTGCATTCAAAGTCTACCTCCTCTTCTCACCGCTCCCCCCCTTTTCTGCTGGGCTCATGACAGATAGCTGCAGTGGTTTTCCTACATGGGCAGTTGTTATAGTTTGGGTCAATCAATCTTCTGTAATGTTTTGTGGTCAGTTTGCCTGAAAATTGCAGTCATGAAAGATGTACTCCTCGAGAAGAGATTAGCCAAATGAGTTCAGAGTCTTTTGTGCTAAACTCCTTTAACATTGCTTTTTTTTTGGTAGGGGGGAGCTAAAAGGGATTTTGTTTCTGGATAAATCATTCCCATTGATTACAAGCTTGACCTGTCAGTCACACCAGAGCTCTTCCCCTTGCCTTTCACCCTACCTTGGCATTATTCCTTATTTGGTAAGCTTATAATGAAAAAAGTTAACAGCACATAAGCACTTGCTCTGATCATTAGCTAGCCCTTTGCACAGTTGTAATTAAAGCAATAAACAATTGTTAATATATGTGCTTATGTGTGGTTATGTAGCTGTGTGCACATAATCAATATTCCTTTCTCTTCTGTTTAGCTGCAGTCCCACAAAAATATACCAGTGATTCACCTTTTGCAATCAGTTTCTCGCTATCCTCAGAACTATGCAAGGAACGAGGTATGATGTATGTTTGTTTGTTCTTTCTTTAATCAGGTTAATTTGTAGATTAGTCAACTACAGCTGCAGGGTAGTTAGCTGATGGAGATTTATTTGTTTATAAGATTCCTTACCTGCCCTTCACCATGAGGTCCCAGGGTGGATTACAATATACACTTATAAAAAAAACAAGTAAAATGGTTTCAAAGGGGTGGTGTGCACAGTATAGATTAAACAAAAGTGGTGGGACCCACAACACAAAATACTTTAATTGTCAAGATGTAGGATAAAGACATCTGTCTTCCATGTACAGCAGAAGCTATATAGTGATGATGCTAGTGGTACTTTTGTGGGGAGTTCCACAATTTTGGGCTGCCACAGATAAAGCCCTCTCCAAAGCTGCCGTTCCCCAGCAGAACTACTATAATACCAAAAGATGATATTTAAGGACACGCACATGTGTGCGTACACACAGACACAGACACACACACACACACACAGGATAACTGGTTCTGGTTTTACTGTAATGGGGAATGAATAAGAAAATATTAAAGATTTGGTCTCCACCCCTGCTCACTTCCCTGGTCCCCCTCCCTCCCCCCACAGGTCCCCCTACTCCCATCCACTGACTCACCCACCCACCAAGGACCAGCCCCAGCCAGGACCAGCTGCCACGGGGCACCTCATTCACCTCTGCCCCACTCACTTGTTCACCTGCTCATCGCAGGCGCTGCTGCCACCAGGTGTTTTGCACACTGCCACCAGCCAACTCGCCCAACTTGCTAGTGCCGCCGCCACCCTGCCTCGCCTCAGAAGCATGTACTGTGATGCTTACAAAAGCATTCTATAGGAAGATGTAACAATAACCAGTACTTTGTGTTTGTGTTAAACTATGTTAATCACACTAACTTCACTATACCCCAAAAGGCACATTTTAGTATAGTAATATGATAATTCATTGAAATTTAATCAATTATCTGCCATTTAATCAACTAACACTTCCTTAATTGGTTGATAGCCTATATATATATGTACATTTTATATATAATTTTTTTTGTGTGTGTATCCAGATATAATTATGTTCAAGACATATTCAGCACAAGATAATGGCTGAGATGCACATTCTCATACAGTTTGCAATGTGAACAGAATTTTTGTTTTTCAGTGATCTGAGCTGGGAAATTAAGAAAATAAGCATTATAGTCTTATGATACTTATTTTGTTTGTATCCGTTGCCTTAGTCCTGTGCCTCCTAGTATGTCTGTGACTGAGGTAGAATTTATCTCTAAGTCATCCATATCCTAATTTAACTTGCTATCCATTATATCAAACTGGCTTTCTTAACTTTTAGGTATATTGTTTTGATTAGTTCAAACATGTACTGATAAATTTGACAGGCACTTAAGAGTTATATATTTATTTTGCAATACAGGCTGTAATTCAGATGACTAATTCTGAGTTTTTTCATTCCTTTAGTTTTGCAATTCAGGTAACTTATTCTGTGGTGTTTGTTTGTTTTTCATTTCTTCATAAAGGTTGGATTTTTCAACATTCTGATTATGACTCTAAAGACCTAGAATGGAAAGAGCCATATGTCTGGGCAGTGGAAAGACTACGAAAGGCTAAGACCCAAATGTATCAAAATGGGATTTTCTATTATGGCTCTTTTTTTGTATTGTGATTAAATAAAACTGAAATTTCTTTGTTGTATACAAATCTAAAATAATCAAAGTTGGTTTAAGTTGTGTTAAATTACTAACACAGAGCAAGAGAGCACTAGACATTTGGGGAAATATGCAGAGCCAGTAGGAGTTTTCTAACTGGAAACGATGGTGTAGAAACACAGACTGTATGAATTGATGTTTCCACTGGGGGCCATATATACAGCTGCTGCAACTTTCATAATCAAGGCACTCTGTTTCTGAGCCACTGTGATCAAATCACAGCTACTGTGTAAAAGGTGGCACATGAAGGTAATGGTTAGTACAGTCGGTGTACTCATGCAATCACTCCTGGGTCATGAACCCAACAGCAACCCCACATGCTCCTGTGGATGATCATGTGGAGTAGGGCTGGCTCTACCATTAGGAAGACCAGGGCAATTGCCTCCAGTGGCAGGTGCTAGGGAGTGTGCAGGAGCAGTGAGGTATGTGTTTGTGTGCCAGGTAGACTGCCTTACACTTCTTAAGCTGTTCTGCTGCCTGCAGGTGCAATGGAAGATGCTGCCCCTCACCACTATTGAAGTAAGAATCTGTTGCCAGTCTAGGCAGGTTCTGGACATGGAATATGGGGGCAGCCTCTTTCCTTTTGCCTCAGGCAGCAAAATGTCTTGGGCCAACCATGAGACAGAGCATAATACGTGTCAAAACCAGATTACAGAAACTTCGTTCCTGTGAAAAAAGTAAATAATTGAACAATAAATATTTGGTATGTGAAAGAGAAAAAAGTGAAGATACTTTTTCATAGGAAATAAAAAAGTTCCCCAACAGAGTGGAGTTTCATCCCCAAATTGACATTAATCCTAACAAATATTTTTGAAGAACAAGTAATATATCATCTTTAGAAGTCGTTCACTTTCTCATGCCCTATATTTTCTTCGACAGTTTTAATGAAGAACCTAATTAAGCTTCTTGAATTGAGATCAAATGACTATTTTCTGTTAGCTAAAGCTGTTTATATAGTTCTATGTTTTCTTATTATTAGAAGAAGATTTATTTTCATCTAAGATATAATTTTCTAGGCAAAACCAATGCAAACCAATCCATCCCAAAGGAGGAGAGTGTGCTTTCTTTTTCAGTGTTTATCATCCTGTTGGCACATAAACCTGGCACTGAAATCCTGATCCTTATTTTGGAATGTACTGTGCTGATGGTTGCCAGGTTTCTGTGCCAGCCCTATTGCACTTGCCTTAGTGTTATTGAATGCTCATTCTTACCCTGATCAGCAAAAAGGTATCCTCCTGAGTGCTATCTTGTTACAGAATTTAAGATGTAAGGAATGTTGGCTCCCAATCAAGGATTCTCCTTAGATTTCCTCTAGTTAATATTTAGAATTGCAAGTGTCTAGAATGCTTTCCTGCTTAATTCCTGCTTTTAGTTAAACGTTTGGATATCTGACTCTCTCAAAGTCAGCAATGTGTAATAGAGAGACTGTGAGAAAATTCAGAGTGACATTGAAATAAGGCTGCTTGAAGAGACTCATAGTAAATATGTTGCCAACCAGTGGAAATAACAGCCCAGTCTGATACCACTTATTTGACTGAAGTGGTACAAGCAGTGGCTTGTGCTGGTGCAAGCCAACACAATATCACCCTGGCCCTCCTCAGCACAAAAACAATATCACCCTTTCTCTCCTCAGTACTTAGAGTGAACGAAGCTAGCTGTTCTGTTCCATTTCGCCGTTTATCCTAGCAGTTCAATATATGGTGGGATACTTTATTTTAGAGTTGTAGATGGCCATTGTTCCTTCCTACTTCACCATTGCAAGTGGTGTGCAAGTTTCCCTGTAGAAGGACGAATGACAACTATTGGCATGCTAGTAGTTAGAGTTACAGCTTCTTCACTAGGTCTGGGCTGGGGCTAAGCCCTGGCAATAGCTAGTGTCCCTTTTTTAATTCAGAATAAGAGGCAAATAAATGGTCAAGGATTTTTTTTATTCTTTTATTCTATTTTTTGCAACTAAACAATAAAGGTAAAGTAGGACTCAAACCTAGTCTAGACTGGGATGTCTGTGTTTGGAATCTATATTAGGAATCCACTAGAACTACCTGAGGAAAGAACAAGTTTAGATTTGCACCATACTTTTAAAAATGTTTTTCTGTCTAAAATCAGGGTTTGGATGGAATGAAACTGCTTTTGACTCAGATAAATAGAAGAATGCTGCCTGGAACACTCTGTACTTCACTGCTTATTCAGTTCCTATAGATAGCCTGAACATTTTCAGCCTAAATGCTAGATATGGTTAAGACCTTCTTTAAGATTATTTCTTAGTAAATCATTGTTGTTGTTTTTCATCTTCCAAACAGAATTGAACAGCTTTCTAAGCTGAACGAATCAGGATTTGACAAACCTGTTATTCTTCGTCATTATGGTGATGGCAAGAAGGAAACCTTTCCTCATAACATCAAAGGGTGGCTCAGTAAGAAAGTTTCTTCTGAGGTCCTACATGAAAAACTACAGTTGCCAATGATCAAACAGGCTGAGCGAGCCTTTAAGAAACTGCATTATGGATTGATTGATGGATCATCCTTCATCTAATATCCTTTGAACATATAAAGTAAAAGAGAATCTAGTAGGAATGGGAGGAATGGTTTCTATAACCAAGTAAAAAGCAAATATTAAAAATGGTTTAATTCAGTCCTGAATACTTAGCAGTCAACAAGTAAATGTCCTTTAGGCACAATAGAACTTCTGAGTAAACATTCACAGGACTGAACTGTAAATCAGTTAGGTTCTAGATCACTTTAGAAGAACAAGATGTTACCAATTAGATCATCTGCTTTTTTTAATGTTTCCAAATGTCAAAGTAGAATTTTATGTAGTTAAGCCTGGAATGAGAAAGGCAACCTTTTTATTTTAATGGCTTGTTCTAAAACATTTTGACCAGACTAAAAAGAAAAATGAATAGTGAGTCACTTCCAAGATCCAAGGATTATTGTTCCTACTCACTTTAATATCAGAATTTCAGGTCTTTATTTGCTGCTGATTTGAGAAAAATGAGGATCCCTTTTCCACTGAAGTGACTAGACCACAGGCTATCCAAGGTTTTATACAGAAATAGATATAGATATACATGTAAAGGATGATCTGAGCATGGGCAAACAAATACCTCCTGCCAGCAGGGTGGATCAACATAGAAAGTCATTCATGATAGCAGTTACTTTAGCACAGGATAGGTCACTGCGGTGAACCACAGTGATTGCCTATAATTTGGAAGCATTTTGATGCCTATTTGGTAAATCCTGTGAATCTTCGGCACTGTGCAGATTTAAGCTGCCGCCAAATGCAGAATAGACAAGAAATAGAATGAGTAACAACACACAACAAGCCATTGATTTTTGTACACCACTATACTGAGTCTTCAGCTCAATTTTTAGGCTGGGTTAAGCTGTTGGACTACAACATGGGAGACCAGGGTTCGAATCCCGACGTAGCCATGAAGCTCACTGGGTGACCTTGGGCCAGTCCCTGCCTCTCAGCCTCATGAAAACCCTATTCATAGGGTTGCCATAAGTCGGAATCGACTTGAAGGCAGTACATTTATAAGACTGGAAAATAGGAAGTCGGCCTGCTCTGGTTGGGGTTACACTCTCCTAAAAGATCAGGTCCATAGCCTGAGGGTACTCCTAGATTCCACTCATGTCATTTGAGGCCCAAGTGGCTTCAGTGACACAGAGTGCCTTTTCCAAGCTACAATTGGTTTGTCAGCTCCAGCTGTTTTTGGACAGGGATAGCCTGGCTGTGGTTATCCCCACTCTAGTAACCTCCTGTTTGGAGGATTGTCATTAACTCTTCATGGGGCTGCCCCTTGAAGAAGGGTCAGAGACTGTAACCAGTGTAAAATACAGCAGCAAAGTTTTGATGTGCCTTCAGGACAGGACCATATTACATTGGGCCTCAAAGATCTGTGTTGGCTGCTGTTAGTCATTAAGGCCAATTCAAGGTTTTAGTTTTGATTTATTTGACGTTGATATGATTTTGTTTTGATGTATAACGACCTAAATGGTTCAGGACTCCAGTTCCCACTACTCCTCTAGGTTGTTTTTAAATTCTTTTTAATGTCATATTTTTATATTGTTGTTACCCACCCTGGGACCTTTGGGTGGAGGGCGGGTAATAAATGATGATGATACCTGTAGGAGCACCTCTCCCTGTCCTGCCTGGACTTTTAAGATCAGCTGAGAATGCCCTCTTGGTTATACTCCCTTTGAGTGAGATCAGAGGAACTCTGACCCATCAGAAGGCCTTCTTGGCATTAGCACGCAAACTTTGTACATCCCCTCCCCCATTGATGTTTGGCTGGCACTTAACTGTGCATCTTCCAGGATCAGCTAAAGACATTTCTAACTTAATTTTAGTGGACCTACGTTGTAAGACATGGGAAGTGATATTGTATGTTTTCAACTGAACTGAATTTCAACTGTTCTTAATGTATTTTAACTCCTTGTATTTTAACCCTTTGATTAAGAACAGCATAGACATTTTATAAGTAAATATATAAATAAGGCATTTCTCTAGAGTGCTGAAAAAATTTGGACAAATCCTAGCTGAGCGGCCACAAGGCTGTCTCCTCCCTACAGCAGCAAAGCTCCTCCCCCCAACCTTTTGTGATTCTTTTTTTCCTTATTCAGCAGTGGAATACACATGCAGCCTACTTAACCGAAGGGAAAATACACCAAACAGGAGATCCCCTGGCAGTTTGATGATCTGGTGTGCAACTAGATTTGTCCCCTTTGCCAGTTGCCTTTGCTTAGTGCTATTTTAGTGATAAGATAGAAGTGCATTATAATTAGACATCTGGAAATGCCCTTCCTATCTCAGACCAATGCTAGAAACTCCTTAACTTGTTTATTTAGCTATCCCTCTGGGCACATTGCCATCTGTCAAAGTTACTCTGATCCTCCTTGTGGTGGTTTGTACACCAATATATTTAATGATTTTCCTGATTGTGCTTTACCTGGAACATTTACTCCTTCTGGACATGGCAGTATCTGCTCTTCTAGCAGGTAGGCAGAAACATTCCAGAGAGCTTCCTGACTAACTGCAAATGTTGGCTGGCAGGCACTGTGGTATTACAGGCAGCCATTTGGCAGTACCTGCTGTACTGAACATAGCACATGATTCAAAGGCTCCCACATTGCTTCAAGCATGACTCACTCTCTTGCAAACTAAAAGTGTGCCTCAAAATCTTCTGTTTATCCCACCTAGGACAACACAAACATCTTGAGCTAGCCCAAAATCCATTCCAATTCAGTGCTGCTGTATCACACATGGTGACATTGATCTATCTGGTTGTGCCTGATGAGCTGGATTGGTTAGCTTACAACAGTGGCACAACAGGTGAAGGTGCTGTGCTAGCACAGCATTTGTTATATCATTTCTTAAGAATCTGTTAGATATACATGGTAGACTATAGGCTGCATGATATGAATCGAATTATTAAGCACAAATATTAAGGTAGGTCATGTAACAACTTGCTGTGTGGAATCAGAGCTCTCTGGATTTCAGATATCCTTTGTCAGCAAAAAAAAAAACTTGGCAGAGAATCATTGCTGTGTTGGTTCCAAAGAACAGGAAGTACAGTGTAGGAAAAGTGATACTGTTGATGGGATTATAAGCGAGTGTGCAAGCATTCCGCATACACAACATTTTATATCAAATAGAATGGGAAGAATATGTCTGTGCTATGGAAAGAGCAAAGATTTTTGCACCTGGTTCAACACTGTCAGTCCAGACTGTGTAGAAGCAAACATGCATTCTTCTGGTACTCACACTTCCTTGGATCAGGGATGATGTGTTAGGGTCAAGTGTGCTAACTAAGCTGATTCTTGGATCACAGCCATAAAAGAGTATAAATTGTGGGGGGTTGCCATGAATAAAACCATAATGGTGTGTATAGTTAATACCTGTGAAATACACTTAGAATAATGACTGACAAGAAGCAGTATTAAGATGGAACTTTTCCTGCACCTTCACGTTTTACAGTTAAAATATAATGGTTACATTACGAAACAGTTTTGTGACTCTTTAAGGCTGGATTGTTTGTTTATATCCATCATGTACACCTGTCTTGAATACTGAGTGAAGAAAATATGGTGAAGTGATAAGTATGCAAATTAGTACATTAATTAAAAGCACTAAGATCAAAGTAAGACAGTTTGAGTTACTCATTATGTTTTACTCAATGGTACCATGAAAAACTGGCTTTTGGTTTCTGCAGTAACAACACAGCAATGATATTTAATCAGGAAGGAGGCATGGTGACTAATAAAGATGGAGAAATACTGCGCCAGTGGAAATGGCCTGGGGAAGGAAAGCTGGATGACCCAGTTATTATAAAGGTAAAAATTATTACTTTTATTTAATTCTTTTTATAAGACTGTTTTTCGTTTGGGAAAAAAATGTCTGCAAAGTTGTGAATTCTTCAGCTAAAAGAAGTAGTTGACTACCTGAGCTTGCTCATAGTAAAATTAATGAAGAATGAAGCTTAATGAAGAAGAGAAGTCTATGAATTCATTTTCTTATCCTTACAATGAAGCACCACAAACATTATTATGAATTAAGATTGATTCATCTTAATTACAAGCTTGGCACAGAGTCATTGCTGTGTTGGTTCCAAAGAATAGGAAGTACAGTTTAGGAAAAGTGATGCTGTTGATGGGATTATAAGTGAGTGTGCAAGCATTCCAGATACCACACAGTATGGCTCTGATTCCATACAGCAATTTCTTACATGACCTACCTTAATATTTGTGCTTAATAATTCCATTCAATTAATGCAAAGCATATTCATATATTGAATTAATATTTTTATGAACTGCATCTGATTTTGTATGAGTTAATATTATAATGAGTTTGTATTTATGTTATTAAATACGTTGCAAGTTGCTTGGAGACCTTTGGGTAACAAGCGACCAACAAGTCTAATAAATATAAGAAGAAGAATTAAACAGAAGAAGAGTGGGAAAATTGTGCATCACTTTAAACTGGAACTGCTTGGCTTTACTTCTGTTCCTTCCTCTTTCCCCTAGGGCAGCATGCTTAACCTAGCACTTTTTAAACTGGAAGAGGGGAAAAGTCTTGTCCACACTTGACATTTCCTTTCTGTCATGCAAAACTTGAATTAAAGACTTAATTTTCACCCCATTATCTGGCAGCCCAAACCTAACCAACCATGGCAGCTGCAGTAGACTAGCCATGGCCTGTAACTGCTACAACTACCGCAGCATCCTACATCTGGCAAGAAGACAGAGGCATGATTTTATCATATGCCCAATTATAACTTGCAGACAGTATTTGTAAAAGGTGTGATAGAGGATGTGCTTTGCATGCAGAAGGTCCCACGTTCAATCCCCACCATCTGCAGGTAGGGCTGGGAGAGACTCCTGTTTGAATCACTGGAGAGCCACTGCCAGTCAGTGTTGACAGTACTGAGCTAGATGGACTAGTGATCTGACTCAGTAAGACAGATGTTCTCACAACAGCATTTCTGGGGAAGGGCCATAGCTCAGTTGTAGAGCATTTGCTTTACATGCAGAACGTCCTCGGTTCAATCCCTGGCATCTCCAGGTCTGACTGGGGATTTATCCTGTATGAAACTCGAGAGCTGCTGCTAGTCAGTGTGGTGTAAATATTACTGAGTTAGATGGACCAATGGTCTGATCTGGTATAAGGCAGCTTTCTGTATTCTTATGTACACACATACAATGCACTCAAAAGGCCCTTATGATGTTGCATGATTGTGGCAAGGAAGCACGTTTTTATTGTGCCTCTGCCTTCTCTTGATGAGTTCTTTGAGCTGATGTTAGTTCAAAAGTATATCTATGTGTTCAAAAGACACAAGGACCCACCCATGTCAATAGGTGGGTAGTTTTTTTAGGACTAAGCTGCATGTTTAATCATCTGTGGTAACCTGGTTTGAAGCCCTAGTACAGCCTTTCCCAACCAGTGTGCCTCCAGATGTTGTTGGACCACAATTCCCATCTTTCCTGACCATTGGCAATGCTGACTGAGGCTGATGGGAGTTGTGGTCCAACAACATCTGGAGGCACACTGGTTGGGAAAGGTTGCCCTAGTAGCAGAAGCAGAGAATGAGAATAAAACAGCTGGAAAGGTCCTGAACCTTTTCAGACAAATGATAGAAGCTCCTTGACTTTGCAGTCTGCCAGAATATATATATAACTTTTACTCCTTTAGGATATGTCTGTGTTTACTTTCTTAACTTGTAGGAAGAAATATTCCAGAGGCATTTCTGTCTACAGCTGTCTCTACAGCTGTGACAGAAATCGAGCAGGCAGCATTTAGGGGGCATCTAACATGCAGGACACAGCATGAATCTAGGCCCATGTTGCTTTCAGCATGACCAACCATTTTGTTATCTGTGTACCTGGCCCCAGAATCTTCTGTTCACACACACTTGCTGTCACCCATCCCACTGAAGGGGAAGAGTTCTATGAATATTGCTATGCAAGTGCAACTCTAGACCAGGATGCATATGTGTCAGAATTATTCTTCGATGACAAAACAGTAAAATCATTAGTTAGCCGGTCCATTAATTTAAGTAAGAATTATTTTATTTTTAAAACTTGTATCTCAAATTTTGTCCCAAACAAGCATCCACATAATCATAAAATGATTAAAAGGATTAAGCTTTTCATGAAAACCATCACTGATAATGTAGGTCAGAACAAAGAATCAGGAAACAGCATGCAAAATTCTCAAACCTAATATTTTTAGGATTTTTTTTTTAGAAGAAGTTTATTTTCCTTTGTCACTCACCTTGAGTTTGATTTTATCAAGGCAGGCTATAAAACTTTAGTTAAATAATAATCAGTAGGTAGTCAGATTGCCTTTAAAAGCTCTCTCAGGTAAAAGGATCTTAATAAGGAAAAAGTTTGTAAACACACCAACCATACTGATGTCAGACTAACCTCTCGTTTGTAGCACCTGACACAGTTTAAACTGACATATTACTGGAGAAAATAAGCAAAGTCTGGAAGCAGAGAATGACGTTTAGATAGTAAATGAAATGCAGTGTCTTTTTTACTTGGTTCACACCACTCCTTCACTAGAGCTGCTACTAAAAGGAAACAGAACTAAAAATAGCACCTTTTATTCACTTCAGAAAAAAAGGAACCATTAATTACAATTATGAGTATATTAAACAGAGGAATTGCTCAGAAATAGTTTGCAGAGAATTGAAGGGCAAATGATTACAGCTTTCTTTTCAGATAAGTTGTAGTTTTGTTTCTGTGCCTATTATCTGCATTACGGGACTAATATATTTTATTCAAGTATGTCTTTTTAGACAACATTTATATTCCCTCTAGTTATGATGTTCAGTCAGGCATAAGTAGCATGCACCACCTATCCACAAAAAATCAGCAGGTTTGGGTGAAACTGAGATTTGCAAAAGTACAAAAAAAACTATGGGGGGAACCTAAAAGGGTGGTCAAAAGCAACCCAGTGAAAACTGAGTATGGCAAATTGCAGTGGGGGAGGAATGGAACATCAGGGGAGGGGGGAGGGGATGGATTAGAGTATCCTGGAAAGATGGTATGGCAGACTAGAACACTAAACAGGGGCTCTGTAGTTGGTTGCAAGTCTCATCTGTGGCTTTCTGTTTGCATTTCTTTTTAGTGCAGAGAACGCCACTATATCATTTTGCAATTTAGTAGTTCAGCATTATCTCATCATTGCTGTATATATGCGCATGCACGCACGCACACGCACATACACACCACTACAAACATTACTTCATTCTGCAAATGAAGCCCCTCTGAGCATTCCATCCTCAAAGCTCTATAACTGCCACCTTGGTAAAAGCATTTGTATGTTAGTAGCTGATGAAGGCGGAAGCCAAATTTATTTATTTATTTATTTTTAAAACTTATATACCGCCCGACTAGCAATAGCTCTCTGGGCGGTGAACATAGATACAATAAAATACAATATAATACAAAACATCAGTCTAAAATCAAATTTCACAGTCTAAAAACAGCAAAGGCTAAAATCAAATTACAAACATTACAGTCATTAACAAAAAATTAAAATGCCTCGCCGAAAGGATGATAGTGTCGGCGCCAGGCGAACCTCCTCGGGGAGACTATTCCATAGTTCGGGGGCCACCACTGAGAAGGCCCTTGATCTTGTCACTGCCCTCCGGGCCTCCCTATGAGTCGGGACCCAGAGGAGGGCCTTCGTAGCAGACCGTAGTGTATGAGCGGGTTCATAGCGGGAGAGGCGTTCCGACAGATATTGAGGTCCCGCGCCGTATAAGGCTTTATAGGTTAATACCAACACTTTGAATTTGGCCCGGAAGCGTATTGGAAGCCAGTGCAAGAGGGCCAAAACAGGTGTTATATGGTCAGACCGCTTCGTTCTTGTTAGCAGTCTGGCCGCCGCATTTTGCACCAGCTGTAGCTTCCGAACCGTCTTCAGAGGTAGCCCTACGTAGAGCGCATTACAGTAATCCAAACGTGAGGTTACCAGAGCATGTACTACTGATGTAAGATCCTCCTTACTCAGGTAGGGACGTAGCTGGGCTACCAATCGAAGTTGGTAGAACGCATTCCGTGCCACAGAGGCTACATGAGCCTCAAGTGACAGGGAAGAGTCTAGAACGACTCCCAGACTACGCACCTGTTCCTTTAGGGGAGTGTAACCCCATCCAGGACAGGATATGTATCCACCATCTGATTGGAAAAACCATCCACCAACAGCATCTCAGTCTTATCAGGATTGAGTCTCAGTTTGTTAGTTCTCATCCAGTCCATTGTCGCGTCCAGGCAACGGTTCAGCACATTGACCGCCTCACCTGAGGAAGATGAAAAGGAGAAGTAGAGCTGCGTGTCATCAGCGTACTGGTGACAACGCATTCCAAAACTCCTGATGACCGCACCCAACGGCTTCATATAGATGTTAAAAAGCATGGGAGACAAAACCGAACCCTGCGGGACCCCACATTGGAGTACCCACAGTGTCGAGCAATGTTCCCCAAGCACTATCTTCTGGAGACGGCCCGCCAAGTAGGAGCGGAACCACTGCCACGCATTGCCTCCAACTCCCAACTCCGCAAGCCTCTCCAGAAGGATACCATGGTCGATGGTATCAAAAGCCGCTGAGAGATCAAGGAGAATCAACAGAGTTACACTCCCTCTGTCTCTCTCCCGACATAGATCATCAAACAGGGCGACCAAGGCCGTCTCAGTGCCGAAACCGGGCCTGAAACCCGATTGAAATGGATCTAGATAATCGGTTTCATCCAATAGCGCCTGGAGCTGGTCAGCAACCACTCATTCCAAGATCTTGCCAAGATATGGAACATTTGCCACTGGTCTGTAGCTGCTGAAATCCTCTAGGTCCAGGGAAGGCTTTTTCAGGAGTGGTCTCACTGCTGCCTCCTTCAGACAGCCAGGGACCACTCCCTCTCGCAAGGAGGCATTTATCACTTCCCTGGCCCAGCCAACTGTTAAGAACATAAGAACATAAGAAGAGCCTGCTGGATCAGGCCAGTGGCCCATCTAGTCCAGCATCCTGTTCTCACAGTGGCCAACCAGGTGCCTGGGGGAAGCCCGCAAGCAGGACCCGAGTGCAAGAACACTCTCCCCTCCTGAGGCTTCCGGCAACTGGTTTTCAGAAGCATGCTGCCTCTGACTAGGGTGGCATAGCACAGCCATCATGGCTAGTAGCCATTGATAGCCCTGTCCTCCATGAATTTGTCTAATCTTCTTTTAAAGCCATCCAAGCTGGTGGCCATTACTGCATCTTGTGGGAGCAAATTCCATAGTTTAACTATGCGCTGAGGAAAGAAGTACTTCCTTTTGTCTGTCCTGAATCTTCCAACATTCAGCTTCTTTGAATGTCCACGAGTTCTAGTATTAGGAGAGAGGGAGAAGAACTTTTCTCTATCCACTTTCTCAATGCCATGCATAATTTTATACACTTCTATCATGTCTCCTCTGACCCGCCTTTTCTCTAAACTAAAAAGCCCCAAATGCTGCAACCTTTCCTCGTAAGGGAGTCGCTCCATCCCCTTGATCATTCTGGTTGCCCTCTTCTGAACCTTTTCCAACTCTATAATATCCTTTCTGAGATGAGGCGACCAGAACTGTACACAGTATTCCAAATGCGGCCGCACCATAGATTTATACAACGGCATTATGATATTGGCTGTTTTATTTTCAATACCTTTCCTAATTATCCGTAGCATGGAATTTGCCTTTTTCACAGCTGCCGCACACTGGGTTGACATTTTCATCGTGCTGTCCACTACAACCCCGAGGTCTCTCTCCTGGTCGGTCACCGCCAGTTCAGACCCCATGAGCGTATATGTGAAATTAAGATTTTTTGCTCCAATATGCATAATTTTACACTTGTTTATATTGAATTGCATTTGCCATTTTTCCGCCCATTCACTCCTTGCCAGTTTTTATTAACCAAGAGGGGCAAGGATCTAGTACCGAAGTGGTTGCACGTACCTGTCCAAGCACCTTGTCCACGTCATCGAACTGAACCGACTGAAACTCATCCAACAAAACATGATAAGACTGTGCACCAGACACCTCACTAGGGTTAACTGCTATAAAATGAGAGTCTAGGTCCCGACGAATGTGTAAGATCTTATGCTGGAAGTGCTCAGCAAACTCATTGCAGCGGGCCACCGAAGTATCTACAGTGTCCTGAAGGCCTAGATGGAGTAGCCCTCGGACAACTCTAAAAAGCTCCGCTGGGCGGGAGAGAGATGCCTTAATAGTGGCGGCGAAATATTGTTTTTTCACCGCCCTCACCGCTCCTATATACCGCTTGGTGAAAGCACAAACCAGCGTATAGTTGCATTCATCAGGAGTTCGTCTCCATCTCCGCTCAAGCCGCCTCCTATCTTGCTTCATCGCCCTCAACTCTGGAGTATACCAAGGAGCTGAATGAGCTCTGCAAAGGAGAGGGCGCGCAGGAGCGATCGTGTCGACAGCCCGGGCCATCTCCGCATTCCACAGATTAACCAGGGCTTCAACAGGAGCGCCGGTCCTATCAGCCGGAAAATCCCCCAGAGCCCTTTGAAAACCTTCAGGATTCATTAGTCTCCGGGGGCGGACCAATTTAATAGGTCCCCCACCCTTGCGGAGGGAAAAGGTCGCTGAAAGTCTAAACTTCAGCAAGCAGTGATCTGTCCATGACAAAGGGAGAGATGTAAAACTCCCCACATCCAGATCACTATCCCCATGTCCAGTAACAAAAATAAGGTCGAGTGTATGCCCTGATATATGTGTTGGGCCACTAACATATTGGGACAGCCCCATGGTTGTCATGGAGTCCATGAAGTCCTGAGCCGCCCCAGACAAAGTAGCCTCGGCATGAATGTTGACATCCCCCAGTACTAATAGTCTAGGGGATCTCAACAATACCTCCGAGACCACTTCCGTCAACTCAGTTAAGGAAGCCACTGGGCAGCAAGGTGGGCGGTACACCAAAAGGATTCCTAGTCTGTCCCTCTGGCCCAACACAAGGTGCAAACATTCCAGACCAGTAGTTGTATGGACATGGTGCTAGTTTTGCTAGTAAACATTTACTGTTCTGTTAATCACAATTAGATGTATATATTTTTAGGTGATTAACAGAATCTTTATAGGGATCCAGAGCAAGCTTGGGTGAAGTTCTGTTTGTTGCTTTCAAAACTGTCTCTCTCTATATATGCCTATATGGGAAACTCAAAAACAAATAGAAGAAAAAATGACAGAAAATTATTAAACAAGCTGATAAACCTACTATATATTTTGATTAATAGATTGAGATAGTAGGTTAATCAGCTTTCTGTTCGCATTTTGAAGTATTCACATATTGACAAATTTCTTATCCAAAGAATACTAACAAGTACACATTTCTTATGTCTTATGCTAGGTTAACAAATGCATCACTGTGAAGGTTGCAGGACGCTTTGCTGTTGGTTTGCTTTACAAGTGGCAACATGAAAGTGTGCGTTTGTCTTTGTCACCAGTACGAGGTGTGGCTGTTCCACAGTTAGAAAATCTGGTATGGTGCAATCACTTATTATTCAAAACCACACGACATCCCAGTCAGGCTAGAGCTTGTACGACTACAGAGGCTGCTTGGAGATAACAGCCGTCATGGTTGTGTGTGGGAAAATTTGGTTGTGGGAATGTTTAGAAAGTAAAATATCTGTTGTACAGTAGCTTGAAAAGCAATAAGAAACAGAATAAGAAGGCAATTTCCAGTTGATGAGGTTCCCATCTGTATGTTCTTGCACACACATATTGTTTCCATGCAAACAGACTTCTCCATTGAATTCAGAATCAGGGTGAGCTTGATAGTGAAGTGAGTGGGAATACCCTTTGGAAGCTCCACCTGTCATAAAACAAAGGTGCCACAGTCTCTAGTGACCTTCAATCTGAGCAAACCAATCCTGAGTTATGTGCTGGCACCCCTGAAATCTCTTATCCCTTGGAGATTGGGGTGCATGTAACAGTATTTTAAGCAGTAACTACATCACAATCAGGACAGGAGCCAAATAGTAATACGCTCTTGTTTTGTTACAGGTAATCTCACTGCGGTCACATAGAATTTTGTTGCTGCTATTTTCCGGTAGGGCTTGTGTACTTCATAACAGGCAGCAATTCAGCAGCACATATTTTCTTCATTGTTGCATCTCCTTGCCAAGAAAAGTTTCACCTGTTTTGTTGTCTGTATGCAACTGGAATAATACAGGAAATCCTGCAAGAAAAAAGATAGAAACTCATTATATTGCACATACTTAAAATATGTCCCTTTATTTGTTCTCTCTATCTTTCTGTTTTCTAGGGTCAGATATTCACAGAAGTTAATTTACCATCTACATCAGTCAAAGGATTTTCTAATACACATGGCAAAACGGAGGCGGCGGCAAAGAACCCTCTAAAAAAAGACGTAAGCAGCTGTCAGAAACCATTATTAAAATAAGTAAATGTAATTTTATTTTCACACTGCTACAGTGTATTTTTTCCTAACATATTCCCCTGCTTTCAATAAACTATTATGATACATAACAGATATTTTGCTGTAGTTTATTTTCAGTATGCTGATCTTAACCCCATGAAACTGTAAGCAAAATGCTTCTTTAGCTAATGCAATTTTGATTCCTTATTATACAATAACTACCAAATCCAATAGAAATGAAAGGCAGTGTGCAAGATTTGCAGCTATTTGCTGGATGCTTGGGTGCCATAATAATATCATTCCACCGTATATCAGCAAATGCAGGAAAGGAAGGAGGACCATAAAAAAGAGTCTGGGAAGATAGCAGAGGATGAAAAGAAGGCAAAAGGACAGGCAGGACATAGAACCACAGGACAAAGGAAGCAGGTGTCAAGGAAAAGGAAAAATGAGTTAAAGCCAGCCAAAATTAAGATATTGCCTGCTCTTCCTTATGTCTCCAATCCATACACATACCTACCATTGGAGTTGTATTGTGAGGAACTGAAAGGAAAAGGGGAGGAGGCAGAGGACTGAGAGAAAGATGAAGCCGGCATACTAAGAAATAACACACAGAGAAAGCTGGTACTGAATTAAGAATATGAGGCAGGGGCAACTGGAGTCTTTAGAGTGGAGCAGAAAATAGAGGCCAAGAGAAAGGAAAGTGGAACAAAGGCAACTGAGAATAAGAAAGAGAAGTGGACTAGCATTTGTGCCCTTGCACTTAGATGTGAGTTAGATGGTTGCCAGGACAAGGACTTTTTAGTGATGACACCCTGGTTATGGAATGCACTACCCAGAGAAGTTTACATGCTGCCCTTCTGTTATGGATTATTTATGTGTTGTTATATTTATATCCTGCTTTTACTCCAAAGTGTTCAAGGGGATATTCATGGTTCTTTCCCTCCCAATATTATCCTCACAACAACCCTGTGAGGTGAGTTAGGTGGAGAAGCAATTACTGGCCTAGAGGCTTCCAGTGAACATCATGGTGCTAGGTTCAGACGTCTTTGAACTTCTATTTAATTTTTTTTGGCTGGGAATGTTTGCACAGGTGGTTCTTTTATCTGGAGTTTTATTACTTTTACTGCTTGATTCTGCTTTTCCTTTGCTATTCTACTCATAATTTGATCTGAACTTTTATTTGATGTGCTTTGGTTTTTATTAATATTTATTACACACCTCTTTGGAAATGTTGTTTAAAATTTAAAATGTCATTAATTTTTAAGTACAACATCATTATTAATAATAATGGGCGATATGCAATGTTATACTCTGAGTAGATCCATTGAAATCAATGGATTTGAGCATGACCTACAGAGCAATTCAAACGATAGGAAGTCAGCATACATTACACTGAGGAAATTATGCTGGTGTAATTCTGTTCAGAAATGAAGGCTACTGCCGGCTGAGCTGGCAGAAGGAATACAAATAGGGTTTAAGTAGACTTTAAAGTAGAGTTTGACTTACAGCATCTTTTTTGCCAGTGTAAGTTCTGCTGGGTTGCTGAGCTGCATGACCGAGCTAAACAGAATTTGGAATAGGGGTAAGCCTCCCTCTGCCCTGCCATTCCCCTGGAACACCTCCTCGTCAGGACTTACCCCAGCTTTTGCTCTATCAGCTCAGCCATGATGAAGGACGTCAGCCTAGGCTCATCTGGAGATCTGCCTATTCCAAACTCTGCATATGCCAGCAGATCTTGGCTGAGTTTGAATTGCTCCCAGGCAGAGCAATCCAACTCAGGGGATGCTGGTGTAAATTGTGCTGCAGCAAGAGAAGCTAGTTGTTGCATCCAGTTGTCATTCAAGAGCTTCTCAGTTGGCTGAATGCCAGCTGAGCCAGGAGCTTTGCGTAGGGACCAGAAAGTAAAAGCTTGCTCTCCCAAATATGGCTACCAGGGTATAAGCTCTCCACATTGACTTTTACTGTAATTATTTTCTTAGACTGACCTTTTTCTTGGCACAACTCTTGCCTGGATTGGGACCTGCAGGAGCACTCCGAACACAAGCTGGATGTGGCTTAAGTCCTCTCACCTCGGCCCCCTTCCGTGCCATGCCCTCAACATACTCCTTTTGGGGCCTTACACCAGCTTATGCCAGCGCCACCAGTGCTGGTCTCAGCTGAGCCAGGTTGGCCCAGCTGAGCTGGGCTGAGGGACGTCCGCTGGCACAGCCCGGCTGAGCTATATAAATACAAGACAGGGAAGTAATGCAAGTGTTTTCCCACTGACCAAAGACATAAAGAACTCAGAATTTGTCCTTTTTATTATATCTGCTTTTTCCCCCTTATTGTGAGCAATTTGGATATTTAAACATAGACGCATACCAAAGCTCATAAAGTATTTAATTGCTGCAGAGCAGCTACCCATTGTACTATCATGCCAGGAGGATTAAGAAAAAGGGAAAATTATTTTTAAACCTGTTGGATATTCTCTTTCTTCATAGGGTTTTAAATGTACTAAATTTTGTAAAATAATGGGATTTTGAGTGGAATAATAGATATTTCTAAGAGACAGAATTTTGTCCCTAGCTGAGTAATCCAACACTGTAGTATTTTGGAAATAGTAAATGGATTCATAAAATAATGTAAAAAAAATCAGTTTGCCTTTTCCAATCGAGTTGAAGACAGAGTAAATTGTAGTAAAGAGATGAAGCTTTTAATAAGAGTTGTCTATTCCCATTAGTTTCTAGAATGCATCATTAGATTGCCATAGAAATAAAACATTAAGCCTCTTTTAAACTGCTTCTGTGCAGACCATATTTTTAAAGCATATTCAAAGCACTTGCCCTCAGCTACAAAAAAAAAATAAAAATCCTGAGAACTGTCATTTACCCCTCTCACAGAGCTATACTTCCTAGCACACTTAAGAAACTACAGTTCCCAGGATTATTTGTGGGGGGAAATGTGATATGAATGTGCTTTAAAGGAATAGTATGTGTACACAGCCTTGGCGCTCTGTGTGTGTGTGTGTAGCACAAGCATGTTTTACGGTGCCTGACCATTGCCTTCCAAAACACTCATGTTCTTTCCCAGTCTTATATTTAAAAACATAAATCTAGATACCTCTTTTAAAATACTGATTCATATCTATAGTAATAAATGTGATGACTCAGCACCACCTGACTTAACATTTATTTCATTTATTTTGGCATGGAAATCTAATCCACATTAGCAACTGACATTAGTTGTCTGGCTTCATGTTGATGAAATAATAGCATTTTAAGTGTGACTTGTGGGTGTTGAAATATTTTCTTCAGTTAATCTGTACATATGATGTGGTGTTTTGTATACACTATATTTTAGTAATTGAATGCTTGAACTCTATAGCGCCACAAGATCTCAGCAACAATCCCTTTAAATATAACAGCTGGAACACCCAAGACAGATATGAAAAAAATCCAAACTCTACAGGAAATATTTTAGTATACACGTAATTTTCTACGTTTTAATCTGTGACTTTCATTGGTGCCAACCATTATCAATTTTGAGATGCCAGCTTCAATAGGGAAGTTTTATATTTGTGTACTTTTGTCTAGTACTCTCAAAAGGGACTGTAGCATGGCAGAGGATAGTTAAAAAACAAAACAAAATAGTGAGAGACCAGCAGTAGAGTGGGTTATCTTTGTAGCCATGCGGCATTCTTCAGCTATAAGCACTGGTGGAGCTCTTCATTTTGAAACTTTAATATAGCCACCTTGTGTTAAACACATATCTCTGAGACCATAAGGCTGAGTTTCTCATATGTCCCTATTATCTCTAAGACCAAAATGGCCAAGTACCGATGATATGGATTTGTTGCTCAGCAACATCTCCCCTGTTCCTTGACAAATTGAGTGTATTGCCTTCAAGAAAGGAGTTTACAAGATGGCCAGTACCCATCTTGTACAGCAGCCACTATTGCTCTTGAGCTGAGAATGAGGGCCAAACCACTCATTACATTAGCTACAGTACAGGGTGTTATTGTTTTACACAAATTGCCAGAGCCTGATACTAGTGTATGGGGAATAGGTGGTGCTTTAGTTGTTTGTGCCCCTCTATAGTCCAGATCAGGAGTGTCACACCTTCAATTTGAATAGGAAAAAAAACTCTCATTGAAGAGAAATGGAAGGGTTTTTTCCCCATGCAAAGCAAATCGCAGGTGTGGCAGGCCTTACCTGGGTCAGAAGCAGAGCAGAGGTAAAGGGTCAAAGCCTCCAACCCCATGCTAGGATCCAGATCTGGATCAGAGGCCCGCATGGTCAAATTGTGTTTTTTAAAAAAACCTGCATACAGCTTCATATCTAACAAAATGTGTTGTTTGGCCCAGAGTGACAGATGGCAGAACATGATTGCTACCATGGATTCAGTCAGTGGCATGTTGTGGGGAGACTTGTTGCTATTTGGGCAAATGCTGAATTAGAACCTCCACACAGGTATGAAAGGGGCAGTCACCACAGCATGCTTCTCTTAAGAGAACATAAGAAGAGCCCTACTGGATCAGACCAAAGACCCATATAGTCCAGCATATTGTTGTCATAATGGCCCACCAAATACCTGTGAGGACCTCTCAAGCAGGATGAGTGCAATAGCACTCTTCCTGCTTGTGATTCTCAGCGACTGGTATTCAGAGACATACTGCCTCCAACAGTAGAGGTAGAACATAGCTGTTGTGTTTAGTAGCCATTGATAGCCATACATTTGTCTTATCCTTTTCAAAGCCATCCAAGTTAGTGGTCATTACTACATCTTGTGGAAGCAAATTCCATAGTTTAACTATGTGCTGTGTTAAGTAATACTTCCTTTTTCTGTACTGAATCGTCCAACATTCCGTTTCATTGGATGTCCCCAGGTTCTAGCATTATGAGAGAGGGAGAAAAACTTCTCTACACACCTTTCTCATATCATGTTTAATTTTATACACCTCCTCTTACTTGCCTTTTATATAAACTGAAAAGCCCCCAAAGTTGTAAGTTTTTCTGATAGGGAACTTGCTCCAGACCCTCAATCACTTTGCCTTGCCCAAGAGATGAGAAAAAAGAAGTGCTCTGAGCATCAGAGGAGGCAGTGCCAATATGATCTCCAGTGGCGAACTGTAGCCATTGCCGCACATTCTGGAGTGCAGTTGCCACAATCCAGGCATAAATGAACTTGTATAGACAAGCCAACTTGCCCAGGTTGAACACCTTCACGTCAGGGTACTTTGGCCACCAATCCTGCCAAGTAGCAAAATGGTGAACTCTCTCTAATTCCTGCTTTTCTAAGAATTTGTGACAACAGCAGACAAACATTTATATTGCGCACTCCTTTTTTTTATTAAAAAAACGATCACAGGAGATAATACCTAGAATTCCAGAAGGAAATATAAACCACATCAAATACTACAATCCTACCAGAGAACTAAAAGTGCTGAGGAGGAAAATCAAGAATATTGTGGAAGACTGGATGGAGTATTACCGAATAGCTTTTGGTCAGTCCTTAATTTAGTAGCCTAAGTATATTGGAGGAGGATATTAACATTTTAAAATTAATTTATATTTTATCAGCCAGAGGAATGAAATAAGTCAGAACATGGTTTATATATTTGGGGCGTGGTATTTAAAGGGAAAGTTAAAAATTATTATAATCACTGTGTGTAGACTAAACAGTACAATTCATCTGCATTTGTATTTGTTAATGTAACATTAACCTGACACCTTGCAAAGAGACCTTAACGCCACTTAATGTTAAGACTGTTAATAAAAATATACTGTTTTATTTTTGCTTTACATTTTGATGTGATTTATATTATTTGAAAGATAGCCTTTAACGTAAACATTGATTTCACACTTAATTAGTTTGTGTGCATGTGGGATATGTTTTGAGATTGGACTTTTTTTTGAACACTAGTTATATAGCCATCAGTGAATCCATGTGTTTAAAATTTAATTGCTGTGAGCTACTTTGAGATACATTTTGGTCTGAAAAGCAAGATAAAACCATAACAAACAATAAATAAAGATAAAGGGTTGTATCCAGTTTTAGCACTGCTCAAAGTAAGCCCATTGAAATTAATTTAGCCCTGTCTATTCATTTCACTGGGTCTATGCTGTGTAGGACTAATATTGAATACAACCCCAAGTTTTAAAACTGAGTTCACACATTCATCTGAATACTAGTTGCTGGAAACCACAGGACCTCTCACACTCAGGTCCTACTTGCAGGTTTCCTTCAGGGAAGTCACCACATATAGCAGAAGAACGCTCTGTTCTTAACGTGGGTTTGAGCTGATTATTGGCTATGCCAGGCCAGTTATGGCTGATGAGTTGGAGTCTAACAACATTCCCCATCACTGAGCTAGAAGATAAGACCTGCTCCCCAAGAGCAAGGAGGAGAAGCTGCTGCTGATGAAAGCCTGGGACCCGGGGGAGGAGAGAAGCAGACTGCAGTGTGGTGGGGGTGGTGTCCATGAACATTACCTTCCTGGCTGTGCCCAACATTTTATCCGAAGCAGCCTACTTACCCCGTGGCAAACTAACCAGAAAAAGCATTAATCAAAGTGTGATATTCTTTATAGTAATCTTTTTTTCACAGTGATTACTCTTCCCAGTATTATCCCAGTGCAGAAACTCTAAGCATTACAACTAATATAAAGGTTAACATTTGGTTGCAAATATTTGTTTAACACCTGGGTCAAAGTACCTGTTTTATACTCTAGACACCTAAAAACAAATTTTGTATGAATGGGATGGACTCCACCTGGGGGGAATATTTGCTTTGCACTTTCAGTTCTTGTGCAGTGTAATTGTGCATACAGTTAACTAATTTCAAATGTATCTGAGTCAGCTGTCTCAGAGGCAAGATTAATGCCCTCTTTATATTTTGTTGTCGGTGTTGACTCTGTGGTATATTGTTACATTTCAGAAATCAGCTCACCACATACATACAAAACCTTAACCTTCCCTCAAAGAGCTGGCAGACAGTGCACAATGCAGTTTGTGGGTGCTTCCCTTGACTCCCACATGCCACAGGGAAAAGAGAATGACAGTAGGATTCCTATGTCAGACAACATTCCTCCTTCCCAGTCCAGTCCATCTTGCAGCCTGACACAAGATGTGTCATCTGGTTCTTCCAGGTAAAAGCAGCAAAAGCCAAATCACTTTGCAATGGGGAGTAAATGCTCCAGAATTGTGTAAATATAGGTTTATGCTGTTAAATTCCATAATTTGTTCAGGATTGACCAATTTTATATTACCGTTCTTTTCGGAAAGTTAATTTTAAATCTTTATGCTGTGTAAATAAAAAGAAGAGAGTCAATGTGGCATAATGGTTAGAGTGTTGGACTACGACCTGGAAGACCAGGTTCAAATCCCCACACAGCCATAAAGCTCACTGGGTGACCTTGGGCCAGTCACTGCCTCTCAACCTCAGAGAAGGGCAATGGTAAACCCCCTCTGAATACCACTTACCATGAAAACCCTATTCATAGGGTTGCCATAAGTTGGAATTGACTTGAAGGCAGTTCATTTCATTTTTTTCAAATGAAAAGAAATTGAGAAAATCTTCCAAAGCTACAGCTGTAAAATGTTGCAATATTCATTCTCCATTAAGATTTGTGCACTCTGGAATTGACCACAGCACACATAAGTTCAATGGATAAATTACCCAGAACGTGAACAACTTCCTTTGCAGATGGATCTTATACTGCTCTGTTAACATGTTTTAGGAATTCTAGTGTACTGGATATGCAGTGTGTACCTACTAAAACTGTTATTCAGGTGTGAGGATCCTGTGGCTTTCTAGATTTTGGGACTCTAACTTCTATCAACTTGGAAGTAGGTTTGCCTGCATCCTTCTTAAAGTGTGGTGTCCAGAACTGGATGCAGTGCTCGAGATAAGGCCTAACCAGTGCTGAATAGAGGGGAACCAATACTTCACACAATTTGGAAACTGTACTTCTGTTAGTGAAGCCTAAAATAGCATTTGCCTTTTTTGCAGCCACATCACACTGTTGGCTCATATTCAGCTTGTGATCAACAATAATCCCAAGATCCTTCTCGCATGTAGTATTGCTGAGCCATGTATCCCCCATCTTATAACTGTGCATTTGGTTTCTTTTTCCTAGGTGTAGAACTTTGCACTTATCTCTGTTAAATTTCATTCTGTTGTTTTCAGCCTAATGCTGCAGCCTATCAAGATCCCTTTGAATTTTGTTTCTGTCTTTCAAGGTATTAGCTATCCCTCCCCATTTTGTATCATCTGCAAGTTGGATAATCATTCCCTGCACCTCCTCATTCTCATCTCAGTAAAAATGTTGAAGAGCACTGGGCCCAGGACAGTGTGAGGATCCCACCTCAGACCACCACCTGTTAGGTCCCTCCAGTCAGGATCCTCAGTTTTATTTGTTCTCTCACTGGCTCTAGAACAGATCTCACTACATCCCACTGCTAGGCAGCACCACCAGCCACTCCCTATTTCACAATATTGCCTGGGGACTTTGCCTTAGTCTCCTTCTGGCTTATTGTTACTTAGTATCTGGGTGCACTTGCAGGCCACAACCCCCCTGTATCTTTGTGCCAATAAAGCATACAGCCCTGGGTTGCCCTGGATACTTGATGATACGCTATCTCTTCACCGCTGCCACCACTGATACTGTTTCCCAACCTTAGTAATTACCCTGCCCACCCTTCTGGTCTGTGAAAGCCCCAGCCAAGGATCAGGCTTTTGGTAAACCAATAAAATATTTATTTATAAACACCAGGAAATAAGATTACTTTAGGTATATTTAACAAGCATATGGTTTCATATATTGTGTTCCTCTTTATGTTTCTAGTCATATATAATCTGCCTCAATACCAGCCAAATATAATCCAACCCACAACCAACTCCAACTTCCAAAACTCCACCAACAGAACCCCAACCAACTATTATCCTCCCATTTATACCTTCAGCCACTCAAATGCTCAGCCAATCATCATCCAGCATTCTCCAACATTCTAGCCCATGTACTCCCCCCTCTCACTCAATCCACTTACCATGTATACTTTAATAAACCTGCACTTACCATATTTACAGTAATCAAAATACAGGGGCATCACAGATACCCCTGCGGTACCCTGCTCATTACATCCCCCCCATTTGAGAAAGAACCATTGATAAGCACTCTTTGAGTACGATTCTGTAGTCAACTGTGGATCCACCTGATAGTTGTTCCACCCAGCCCACATTTAGCTAGCTTAATATTCAGAATATCATGGGGCACTTTGTCAAAAGTGCTGTATTGTGTGAAACAGCCATTAGAAATGGGTCTACATTACATACCAATAGATATCAGTGTATTTGTCTTAGAACTGCAGAACAATTGTTGTAATTGTGGTTATTTTTCTCTTGCAGATCTCCTCATTTATTGAGCAGCATTTTCAAAACCAATCAACCATTCGTGAGTCACTTTAATCTAAATAGAGACATGCCCAAAGCAAAGTAGGTAAAGTTAAATACAAATAAGTTGTTAAGTATTTTGAACACTTACTAGGATTCTTAAAATGCCATTTACATTATTTAGAACATGTAATGGCTGAAATACATCTTCAAGTGATTGTACTTGGAGGGGTAAGGAAAATATGGCAATTGGACCCATTAGTATAGCAGAACCATAAGAATAATTTTGTATTATTTATATTATAGATTTATTATGCTATTCATTATGCTTATAGATCCCACCTGTCCTCCAAGAAGTTCAGGGCAACATACATGGTTTTTCATCTATCCACCCCTCATTTTATTTATATATTTTTAATTATTACATTTATATCCCACCCTTCCTCCCAAAAGGAGCCCAACCCTTTGGAGTAAAACTGAGTAGAATTTAACAGTTTGCAATCCAGTCTCTTAAATTTTACTCTTTGGTTTATTTGCATGAGATTACCAAAGTTGTAAGCTGCAACTAGGAAACTGAGGAACAGGTCTTTTCCTCTGCAGCAAGACACTACTTCTTTCTGACATTTATAAAGTTACCAACCTACTGAAGTAGAATCAGTGTAATGTTAGGTATAGCTATGGTAGCCTTAAGAACGTAAGAGGAGCTTGCTGGATCAAGCCAATGGCCCATCTAGTCCAGCATCCTGTTCTCACAGTGGCCAACTAGATGCCTGTGGGAAACCTGCAAGCAGGACCTGAGCGCAAGATTGTTTTCCCCTCCTTCAGTTTCCAGCAACTGATATTCGGAAGCACACTGCCTCTGACTGTGGAGGCAGAGCATAGGCATCTTGGCTTGTAGCCTTTGATATTCTTATCCTCCATGAATTTGTCTAATCCCCTTTTAAAGCCATCCAAGTTGGTGGCCATCATTGCCTTTTGTGGGAACAAATTCCATAGTTCAACTATGCACAATGTGAAGAAGTACTTTCTTTTGTCCTGAATCCTTCAAGATTCAGCTTCATTGGATGTCCTGTCCATGAGTTCTAGCTTTATGAGAGAGGGAGAAAAACTTTTCTCTATCCTCTATCCTTGGCAAGTTGTCCCTGCTGCCTTTTTGTCTCAACACTTCAGGACCTTGTCACTAGTTATCCAGTGTCTTACCCACATTTTGTTTTAGGCTGTCTTCTAAACTTGCTGAGCCCGTTTATTCACACAAAGAGCGTCTGACAGGATTTTCTTTATACTGATCTACCTAGCTTTTCTGCTCTGAAGGATCAGAGATTACATCAAAAGTCTGTGGACACATTATACCTTTAGAAAACCATGGATTTCAGTGAAAGTCAGGACTCAGGGGTTGTTTTCTTTTTTCAATTTTGTGTGTGTAGTTGGGTGTTCAGTTCCTTTCAGATTTTCTTTTTACACTTTGAATTTTATAAGGGTTGCTTATAAAAAGGCAAGGAGAAAAGAAGTGTATGAATTAAACTTTGTTCCTCTCTCCCCTTTTGAGCAGCTGCATTGCTCTGTGAACCCCCCCCCCCACACACACACACAAAAAGGCTTTCATGAATTTGGCAGCCAAGCGCTACCTCTGAATCCCATGATATCTTTTCTGTGGCCAGAAATTCAAAACCAAGTAGATGATACCTGCTTTTCCCATGAAACAATTGTTCCCCCATTCTCTGCAACAGCAGGTTGCTCTGAAACCAGAACCAGATCTTGAAAGCATAATTTTAACTTAGGCATTATCTGTTAAGCACTATGTGTGTCAGGAAAAATATGCTAGTAGGCACTCATAGATCCACACTTTGGGGAAAAAATTCACCTCTGACTTAGATTATGTAAAAATTGAAATAATCCGTCATTGCATAGAATATCTGTTGTCAGATTTCAGTGATAAGAACTAAATTATAAAATTTGTTTTTTATTTATCATTGTATAATATGTATTTAGTGATAGTAATGTCTTCTGAGGTATGAAAATGAATGGAAACGGTGAGATTTTATTTTTTAACTAACCAGTAAGGAGGTGAAGGTTAAATAAGTTTTTTTAAAAAAATAGCTATATGCATTACAAGGCAAAAAGAATAAAAAGGCAATGGTGCTGGAAAAGCTTTCCAGGAAAATTGTTTGGGGAAGTGTGTTAAAGGAGGTAAGGATGACAGATAAAGAAAGAGAGGAAGAGAATGGTAACATCATTGATGAGAATTGCTGGGCTCTCTAACAAAATATTGTAAACTACTTTGCAGAGCTTGGAAGATTTACTTTTAAAAAGTAATAAATTACAGTTACAATTACTTGGCCCAAAAAAGTAGTAATTACCGTTACAATTACAATTGCTCTGAAAGTAACTGATTACTTTACTTTTTCTCAAAAGTAATCACTACAATTACATTTCAGTTACTTTTTTAAAAAAACTCCTACAAGGTGCTGGCCTTGGCTGCTGCACATCTAAGAAGCCTAAAACAATATTAAAAATAAACACACACACACAGGGGGTAGTAGAATAAAAAAAATTATCCATAAGATTAACATAATGGCATAACAGAATCTCACATCCCCCCAAGCAATGAAGATACCCCAACTCTTGAAATCAAATTTTACACTTGAAATGCTTTTATAATATGTTTCTGTTATGTCTCAAAAGAACAAGATGCTCAAAGAGCATGTCAGACAAGGAATGTCTTTTTACAGTCATTACGTTGCCACCAGTACTGAACAGGCGTTCTACTGCGGCGCTTGAAGGCATGCCTGTGTTGTGCTGCAAAAAACACCGCAGCACACGTGGAAAGCCATGGAGTGATGACACTTCCCTGCTGGGAGACCTCAGGTACCTCACCAGTTCCTCCTCAGCAGTGTCCAGTGCTGACTTCTTGCCCTGGGGCAGAAAGTTAAAGAAGTCATCTTCTAAGTCATCTCCTTCCTGGTCTTTATCTGAAGACTGATCACTGTCCTCATTAAGTACACCCATCTTTATTTCAGCTTTCAACAAGGCTTCCATTGTGTATCTAAGAAAGAGAGAGGATATGTTAACACATATATGTTAGGAAACCATCATCTGCTCTTCATTTCCTGATGCTTGTCATGTCCCCTGGTTCAGGGTCCAGCCTGAGCCTGTGGATGATGACATGGAAGGTAGGAAGGTGACCAAGTCACCACACTCATGGGGCAGCACAGAAGACCCTTAAGGATTACCTGCAGCAACCCAAGGTTGTGATGAGGAGCCCCAGGAAGAAAAGGCCCAGCCCCTGCCTTAAGCCCTCTGATGCCTCCCTTGAGACAACATTTCCCTTGGAGTAATCCACCCAAAGGGCTTCCCTAATGTTCTTACTTGTTGGTATGGGTGGTGGCCTGACACGATTCCAGCCAATCTAGTTTGAAGCGAGGGTGTAGGCAGGCTGCCAGAAGAAGCCTCTTGTCCTCCCAGATAGCTGCAAACCGCTTTCTTAGGGCTTCGCGCACACCTCTCAGCAGCTGAAAACAGTATGTGTACCTCTCAGGTTTGTTTTCCAGTCCTTCTAACTTGAGGTCCAGATTGCAGAGCGTTGGTAGCAAATACCCCATGAACATGCCGTTCTCCCGTTGCAGGATATCTAGGGACTGGGCTAGTGGCTCCATAATCTCTGTGTATTCCTGTACCACTTCAGTCTCAGCAGCTGTGATCCTGGACAAGGAGCAGCGGTCCATTATGGCGTGCATTTTTAGTGGCACAGTTGACAGGAGCTCATGTAGTTGCTTCAACGCATCAAAGGTGGAATTCCACCTGGTCTTATTCGGTACCTTCAGATACACACCACATTGCGCACGGATATACTCAGCAATCTGGGCTGACTGGTTCTGCTTGGACCACAACTTGCTGCACTTTCCCATCAAGGGACGAAACTGTTTCTTGAAAGGACCAAGAAGACTACTTTTGGAGGAGTCAGAAAGCATGGCCTCTATGTCTTGTGTTGCCACAAGGTTTAGGGTGTGGCTAGCACATCTCTGGTGTGGTGGTAAAACAAATCCTCTCCTGAGTCTGCAGCTTCTTCCTCTGCCTCAGGTCCTGTGTCCAGGATCTCACAGATAGGCACAAACTCCACCTCAGCCTCCTCCTCGTCCTGGTTATCACCATCATCGTCACTGGTGCCTGCAGCTTCCACTGGTTCTTTGGCCATGAAAACTCTGAACGCTTTCACAAAGTTGGAGCCGTTGTCTGTAGTAGTGCACATAACTTTGTTGTGGATCCTGTACTGCACATGTACATCATGCAGTGCTTTTGAAAGGACATCGTATGTATGGCGCCCCTTCAGACACTTACAAGCCAAGGCTCCGACCTCACGTTTCAGGGTAGTTGGGTTGATCCAGTGGGCTGTTACCCCAAAGTAACTCTTCTTGCCATTGGTCCAACAATCTGCAGTGGTTGCTATATATGCCACAGCACCCATTTGGTTTGCAAGAGTTTTTCTTATGTGGCATGCTCTCTTCTCAATTCTGTCTCTCAGAGTCTTGGCACATATGATGGTGAGATCTTTGAGGAGTCCAATGCGAACCAGATTAATGAATGATGGTTTGTCCACAGTCTGAAGTGGTAATGTCTCCTCTACAATGAAATCAATGATTCTCCTGACGAGATTGCTCTGGGTGACAGGCTCCCTGCCAGATCCCCACCTCTCAAGGGTTGTCTGCTGCTGCTTCAGCATTTTGGGAGGAGGGGTGTCATGCATTGGTTCAGGAAGGCCACGTCTCCTTGCCTTTATTGCTTCTTCAATTGCTCTCAGCTTCTCAGGGTGTGCCCTCTGAGGAAGAAGAACAAAGCATGAATCCAAGAAAAAATGGAAGAAAAACTTCACAATTTAAACATAAATAGACAATGGACACTCTTTGAGGACCAGCATGACAAAGGCTTACCTCAAAATGTTTCTTCACATTGGATGAGGAGGAAACAGCTGATCTCAGATTTTTGATCCTTGGAAGGCAGTAATTGCATCGTACAACAACATTTTTCCCACTCTGGCTCACAAATGTACAAGCTTTCTCAAAGCCAACCCATGGTACTTGCTGTTCTGCAGATGTGGCTGTGGGCAACTGGCACTGCTTCATGCCCTCCTCCTCCTCGTGCACAGGGCCTCCTTTCTGAACCTCACTTTCTAGTTTTGCCTCCTCAGGATCAACAAGCTGTGACTCAAGTGGCTGCACTAACTGACTGCTGCTCTCAGCAGCAAAACCTGCAACAGGCGTCTCTGTAATAAACAAGAGATAATGCTCCTATATGGGTGAACTTCAGCTGTGATGTGCCCCCATCTCTTCCCCATGCTGCAAGATGCCCCAGTCAGAGTGGAAGTAAGCAGGTCGATAGCACAATTAAAAGAGATCCTATTTGCATCATTTTTGCTCACTGAATAACCCTGCCTGGGCCAGTCTAACCTACTATCTCACAGGGTTGTTGTGAGAACAAAATGAGACTAGGGTTCAAATCCCCACATAGCCATGAAGCTCACTGGGTGACCTTGGGCCAGTCACTGCCTCTCAGCCTCATGAAAACCCTATTCATAGGGTCACCGTAAGTTGGAATCGACTTGAAGGCGGTACATATATTTTTTATTTTGAATATGATGATTATGATAATAAATATGCAGCATTTCAAATTAATTCTGTATGAGAAGCATTCCATGCCAAGCTTGGAAAACCAAGGATGAGGTATAAAATGTAGACAAAAATACTTTTGACAAAATGCCGTTTATCTTTTATATCTATATCTATAATTAGCAATACAGCTGAATGATGTATGTAAAGTATTTTTTCTTTCCCTTTTCTTTTTTATTAATATTTTAGTACTACTGCTAAAGTTCTGATGAAAGAATAAAGCATTCATTAGCCAAATTCAAATGATTAGAACACATCACATAAATTCCACTGAAGTTGGAGTTTTTGCCATAGAAAATGAAAAAAACATATAACCTATGATAGCCCAATAGACAATCAGAACTAATATAAAACCCTATTGCTTCTCATTTGCAAATCTTGCAAGATCTAAGGTAACTCTAGATCATGTGAGTTCAGGTGATGCATGTTATGTACATTTGTATAGATATTAGCAGAGATTGTCAACAGTCTATGATGCTTGTGTGTGCCAATGTGTGTGTTTGTGGCAGGCTTTTACCCTGCACTGAGATCACTGAGACTTAAGACTTAGTAAAATAAGAAAAGCTATTTCATTTATAGAAATACATCGTAGATAGGAAAGGCATACCTAGTTCTAAGTAACTAACTTGGAGGCGCAACACCCAGGTTTGGGAGTTGCCCTCACTGCCCCTTCTTCATGTGTACTGGAGAGTGACAGAATAGGGCTAGAAGCAAATAGAAAGCAAAAATGGAAAGTAGGGTAACATCTAAAGAAATACTCCCCTTTACATCTCTCCTTTCTTTCTTTCTGTATATATATATATTTATTTATATTTATATATATCCCGCCCTTCCTCGCAGTAGGAGCCCAGGGCGGCACTGACAGTGGTTGACCTTCACTTCCTAAAAAGCAGTAATGATGAAACCCCTCAACATTGCCTATTGCAGCCTGTGCAGCTTTGGCACTGTTCATCTTATTGAAGCTTACTTGAGCTTCTGCTTTTTGCACCTTCACATTCTTTTCTAGGCAGCAATTGTGTTGCAGCGACTGCACCACACAGCCTGAGACTTCCCTCCTCCTTGCTTTGGTCACCACATGGCAATGTCATCAAGAAAGGGCTTGCACATAAATACACAAGCCTGGGCTGTGATGAGAACAGATTAATCTCAACTCTGAAATTCACTGTATGCGAACTGAACGGTACTTGTCTTCCTGGTCAAATGATTTTTTTTTAAAAAAAAAACCAACTCTAGGGCTACAAGCTTTAATTTTCAGCAGATTAATTAACTAAAAGGAGAGTTGATTAATCAGTGGGGCCTATTTTTATTGGTAAGAATGAGTTTTAATATGAGACACTTGTTTATTGTTTTTAGAGTAATTTTGTGTGTTACTGTACCGGGGAATGCATGAAACAATAACAAAGATCAGCCTTGATTTTTTTTAACTGTGTGCCCTAGAGCTTCTGTATTGAATTCTTCATTGTCTTGCACTCCTTTTAATTATTATATTCTGGAAATTCTCATAGATTTGAAGTCTTGGTGATAAGCAAATCAATTGAAATGTAATTGATCAGTTTATTGAAAGGGAGAGGATTAATCAGTTAAACATTTTAATTTTACATTGCCCAGATATTCAGCTGCAATAAATGGATTTTTTTCAACAAGAGGTGATCTTCACAGGTACCCCGCCTGGGGATGCTGTTGGAGAGAATGGGGTTTACAGGAGTTGTCTCTCTCTGGGACTGGGAATCTCTCTCTTTCTCACAGAACATGAGTTTGAGAGCTGGGGGACTGAGAGGAGGAGCTGCAAGGACCCTGCTTCTCACCTCATCTCTGCCAAGAACAAAAAAATCAGCCTTAAGCCATTTATTATACGCCTAATGATTTATTATTATTATTATTATTATTATTATTATTATTATTATTATTATTATTATTACCGAGACAGTTTTTGTCCCACATACAATTCAGTCTTGTGATTAAACAGGACAAAAATACAAATAAAAAGAAAGATGGAGTTCAAATAAATATACAATAAAAAGCTAGCCGGCATTTTAAAAGGCAGGAGTGCTCTGTCTGGATAAATACAGCACACAGGTATGCATGGGAACAAGGGGGAGAGTTCAAAAAGGGGGGGAAGGAAGAGAAGTAGGCCGTGGGGGGGGCAGAAGGTGCCGCGGAGGCAGCAGCGAGGTAAGGAGAGGCACACACACACACACACACATACACACACACACACACACAAATCATTGTCACTCACCTCCACAGCTCTTCGCCATTCTGCTGCTGCCTTCTCCTCCATTGTCCTTGCCCTGGCTTTTTCCTCCAGCGTCCATTTTTTCCTCTCAGTCGCTAGCAGGCCCTGCCTATTCACCGAGGGAAGAGAGAGTCTGCGCAGAGGTCCAATCAGTGTGAGGCACATGTCTTGTGTTCACCAATCACAGCCAGGAGCTGACTTCCCCTTGTTCCCGCCCCCAAGTAATGTCCAACCTAACGTGGAAACGTTAAAGTTGCAGTTGAAAAGTAGGGAAATTACTAGTCGTTCCGTTACTTGCCAAATGTAATGGAATTACCCTCTCGTTATTTAAAATTGTAACGAATTACAAGTAACTCGTTAAAAAAACGAGTTACTTCCAAGCTCTGCTACTTTGTGATGTTAAATAAATAGCAAAAGAAAACCCCCTCATACTTTAGCAAACTGCAGTTTATTATTATTATTATTAATTTTTATTCAAATTTTCAAAGACAAAAAAAAACACAAAACAAAAATAATTAAACAATAAAATAAAATGTTGACTTCCGATTTGTCGCAGATCAGTTATAAGTCTACAATATATAACAATCCTGTCTCCTAAATTATATTATAAAATCACTTTCCTCCAGTAGTTATCTTAATCATCAAATCTCATAAACATTACTTTATTCTTCCCACAAAAAGTCAAAGAGAGGTTTCAGTTCCTTGAGAGATATATCTTTCAATTTTTCTCCAAATAAACATGTCGATTAATCCATCTCATTCAAATCTGTTAGGTCCAATAATTTCAATAGCCATTCTCATTATCAATGTTAATTCCATCTTCTATCTTCAATAATCCTATTAAGTCCAATAATTTCAGTAACCATTCTTCCATTATCAATAATCCTATTGAATCCAATAATTTCAGTAGCCATTCTTCCATTATCAGTATCCCATAATAATCTTGTTGTCATTGTCATAATCCAAATAAATATATAGATTAATCCATCTCGCCAAACCTGTTTGAGCCAATAATTTCAATAGCCATTCTTCCATTGTCAATATTAATTCCATCTTCCATCTTCAATAGTCCTGTTCTGTCCAGTAATTTCAGTATCCATTCTTCCATTATCAGTATCCCATATTAATCTTGCTGTCATAGCCATAGTCATATAGTAAGAGTCTGATGGGAATTTCCTTTATCACAAATATTTTCTTGCCATCAATTCTGAATATGTTGCTAAAATATTGTTGTAAAGTCATATCTCTGTTCTTCTTTTTTACAAAATGCACTGGCTCATCTCTTAAGAATTTTTCCATTGTCACATATCTGTAGTCCATTCCATAGATTTTTTCTATGTCAAGCTCCATCACATCATTCCAGTCCAAAAAATTATCCAAGACATTAATAACTTTATCTCTATTATCTTCATTAATTTCTTCAGAGACAACGTTGATTTCCAAACAGTAAACTTTATTTCTAGTATCCATAAACTCCAGATCTTTTTCCAATTTCACATTTGTTCCAATCTCCAGAGCTTGTATCTTCCCTTTAGTTTTTCTTTTTTCATCTCTAATCTCATCAACTATTTCTTTAAACTCCTGTGTCATTTTACTAAATTCATTTTTCATCTCCTGTCTACCCTGTCTCAGGGTTTGTTTCGTTATCTCAATCTCATCCATTATTTTCTGAAACATAATTTCTTCCATGGTCTCAGCCACTTTCCTGATTGCCATTCTTAAAACCACAAAAACAAAAATTATTTCAGTCACAATTGGGTTAATATTCCAGGCTTGATGAAGTCACAGTGTAGACAGTACAGCCTGCCTTATCTCTTATATTCAGGAATACAAAACAAATTTAGCTCCCAGCTTCAAAAGAGTTAGTAGTGTCGTGAACAAGCAGATTCGTCAAAATGAAATAGACCAAAAAAAAAATAGTCCCAGACATATAATGCTCCAAAGTTCATAAATCAAATTTATTTATTTCTTTTCCCTCCTCGAAATAGAAATCTCTCTTCCATTTATATCTTTAGAATGCACTTCCCGGCCAGCTTTTTGCAATAAAAACTAAGATAGGCTTTTTCAGTTTCTTTCCTCCTTAGTTTCGTGAATAACAGAGAAAATTTTTAACTCACCCAGCCGTTCTTATATAGCCGATTCATTGACAAATCTCTTTTTTGCTGCAACGATTTAAACCAAATAAAAAAAAATATAGAAAGAAGGATGCTTGCTTGTTTAAGTTCGTTTTCTTTGAAGAAAAGATAAACGTGTCACTTAGTCAGTTAGAGGTTGATGGACGTCCTCCGGCATTGCTGGCTGAACCTTCTCTCATAAATTAATGAGATCCAGTCCTCCCAAACAAAAACAGGCTTTAATGGTTAATCTCTACATTTTTCCCTGCCCGGGAAAAAATCATCACCAGTCAAAAAAGAATGTTCTGACTTATTTATACTGAAAAAGCTTCTTCTGAGACAAGAGCTCGTCTCAAAAAGCAGGCACAAGCGAAGTCATCCTTCCCGGAAGAGCAAACTGCAGTTTTGATACATGCTACAGTTTAACTGCTGAACTTAAAAGGGCCTGATCACGCCTCGGTACAGAGTAAATATTATCACAAGTTGCCCTGATAACAGATCAGGACATGTAGCAAATCCAAGTAGACTTCCTAGGACTCTTTAGAAGGCCATGAACAATAATCTGGTATAAAACTATACCAGTATAGGCTCTCCAGATGTTGCTGAACTATAACTCCCATCATCCCTGTCTATTGGTTCAGTAATATCTGGAGGGCAAAGGTTCCCCACACTTGCTGTACAGCATAAACAAATCCAGGGGAGGGGGGCTACTCCAGAAAGTGCAAAGGTGGTTGTGGGAGAAGAAGAAAGAACCAGCTGGAAGCTAAAGAGCTGGGATAAATGAGAAGGTAATAGAGGAGCTATAGTTAGCGACAAACTGTTGGAGAGCCTTCAAGGAAATAGCAGACACCAAAAGGTACATGGAGAAATGGTAAAGAGAAAGCAACAGAGAGATCATTTTGCATGGCCTTTTGAATTACCCAGAGGCTTTGTCAGGAAGATAAGCTATATGTAAGCTGGCAAAACTTTGTTACTTCAGTCACACTCTAACCTATGCATCCTTATACCATCTTGACAGTGGAAAGGCATCTAGTACATTACAGATGGCCTGCCCTGCAGCCCTTAGAAGAATAATGCTGGGAGATGAAGTAAAGATATGCAGATGCAGCAACCATCAGATTCCATATATTACAGACCTGGAATATAATCACATTATTAATAACCAAGTGTCTTCCCCAGAGCAAATCATTGTGGTCTGTGTGACTATTTCACTGAAAGCAACAGATTATGATCTTAGCACAGATAAGAACCTGGAACAGCTCTATGAAAGAAAGAACATAAACAGGAGTATGCCTTGTACACAGGTAGGCCTCTCTAGTGTTGGTGTCTCAGTCACATCAGTGGCTCGGTTCACATGCTGTGTTCAGCCAATCCATGGCTACGCACAGCACAAACTTCAAGTGCCTCATCATCCTGCTACTGTGCTACCCAGAACTAAGCTATGGCTTGACTTAAGTGTTACATCTCCATACCCAAGTTCATGGTTTGTTTTGTTCCAGACAAACCGTGAGCCATAGCCAAGGTTTGTTCTTGGTTTATTGCTTGTGGTTTGTCTGAAGATGGGTTTTGGATATAATGCATATGCTGCCCATTAGCTACTGGGGTAAGTTTAAGGTGCTGGTTTTGGTGTACAAAACCTTATACAATTTGGGACCAGGATACCTGAAAGATCATATTACCCCTTATATACCAGTCAATTATTGTACTCTACAGGTAAGGGCCTCCTGCAGATACCATTGTATCAGGAGGTCCATTCCACACAACATAGGAAGAGGACCTTTAGTGTTGTAGCACCTACCCTTTGGAATTCCCTTACCTTAAATATTAGGCACCATCTCTGTTATCTTTTTGGAGCCTACTGAAGACCTTCCTCTTTCAACAAGCCTTTTAAGTAGAGCCCATATCCCAGTCTGTATCTGTTTTGAAATTGCTTTTTAAGATGTTTTTAAAGTTTTTTAAAAAATATGTTTTTAAGATGTTTTCTTTTTAAGATGTTTTCTTTTAAATATGGTTTAAGATGTTTTTAGTGTTTTGTCCCTTGGTTGCTGCCCAGGGCTTCTTCTGGGAGGAAGGTCAGGATACAAATTTCATAATAAATATAGTGGCTAATGCTAAGACAAACCATGGCTTAAGTCTAGGTAGTGACAGCAGCAGGACTGGTGTGTGTGTAAAACAGGCATGATTTCCTCTGTGAGTATCCACATGCTCGCCTGTTCATGCTTAGTCATTGTGTGGATTAGTGCTACATGCAGGGGTGTAGTCTCAGGTGTGTGTGTCTTAGACCCCTTACTTTTTTTGGAGCAGGGTCCCTATGTCTCCAGCATCCTACGAGCCAATCAGCATGAAAGGGGAGTGTATTAGCCAGCAAGAAGAGTCTTCTAACATGCTTCCTTGTCCTTTCCCGTTGATTGGAGTGAAAGGTGAGTCAGCCACTGAGAAAACTGTTCTCAGTAGCTAACACTTTTCCCTTTCATGCTGATTGACTCCCAGGGACATCGCCAGGGATCTCATTCTCAAGCCAGCAGCAAAAAAGTGGGGAAGGGGTGTGGCTGTGACTATAATGAAAGGACCCTGCACTTCTGAATTTGAGACTACACTACTGGCTACATGAGAACTGGGCTAATGACTGATGCAACACAAGAAGATTTTAAAGAACTTTATAAAGCACCCTTTTGTTCATTTGCTAAGTTGGATATTTTTGCCTTTATACAAGTACAAAGAAATCAGGTGGTTGACACAGGAGTTTGGTAATGAAACTTCCTTCTACATCATTTGAGGATGGTTAGGTTATAAGTGGTCTCGATGGGTGAGCTTATTCTGAGCATGAATGCTGATGTATTTCTATATGTACTAAATCTAATTTAGCAGCAATGGCCTTTTTTTTAAAGATGGGAGTACATCAGAGGGATATTCTGACAATCAGGAATGTCCATCACTAAGTTAAATGTACTTGGGTCAGTTGCCAGTCTGAGCAGCGAAGAGCAGATAATTCAATTCCTTTAATGCTGACTTTTTCAATGGGAACATTGTGCTCTGACAACTAATAGAATAAGATTCATTGTTATTATTGTTGACCTATTCCTATAATGAAACTGTCTTTATTTTTGTAGGGTCGCCTAGACTCTTTTCGCCTGCTCAAATACAGTATCAACTCTGCAGACGAGTTTACAGACCATTGTGGTTCATTACTGGTGAAAAAGCATAATATCGCTCCTGGCATGTTTTTGGTAGGTTACAACTGTCTTGTCATAGCTCTCTTCTTGCACATCCAGGCCATTTCAGTTCAAAAACAGATTGACAGGGAACCAGAGATATGAATATGTCAGATATGTACAAATGAGGCAAGTTGCTAATTTTCCTTCCAGTGGCATCTTCTTGTACCTGATGGAATGCAGTGGAGACTGAAAATCCTTCACACATGTATATTTTGGTTTTGAAAAGTTTGTTTCATTCACTCTCTCCATGAACGCCCTGCTTTTTGAAGCTCTCCGAGTCTGAAGAAGCTTGGTAGAAAGCTGCTGAAAGCAAAACAGGGTCTGTGCTTTTGAATTGAATTTGAATTGAATTTTTGAATTGACTATTCACTCTCAATTTTGTAGCAAATGGCTATATAGCACAAAGGCATTGTTGACATCCTCCCCATTTCAATTGGGATTGGTGTCATCACTGTCATTTTAACAAACACAGAGATTTATAGTTTAATTCTGCAGAGAGGTGAAAAATACACAACTGAAAAAAGGCATAGAATTCCAATTTCTCCATCGAAGGGGGTTCAATAACTCTTTCTCAAGTTTTTGATCTGAGGCCTAAGGGAAGGATCTCTCTTTCCCCGCCCTGTTTTAAGTAGATAGGCAAAGTTGGAGGGTCACAAATTGAGATGTAAGCACATTAGTGAACTGGCCCATAACTGGTTCTCAGAATGTGATGCAAACTGTGGGAAGGTGACTCTTCTAGGTTAAATGGGCATGTGGTAGACATGCCAATGTAGAAGAAGCCTAACATGCAAAAATGAAATAGCTAGCATGCCCTTCCCAATGCAAGGGACATGTTAGAAATATGCTGAAGTGGTGTCTGGGACCAGGAATCCGGGAGGAATAATCCCCCAGAACTAGGAGTAAGCTTTGTTCACTCTGGAACAACAGGGCATCTTTTCCATTCTTCACCATTGGGCACTCACTCTATCCTGCATTTTCTTCTGTATCTAGTAGTGTATATCTACTGTCCAGAAGCAAATAAATATTCTATGCCTGTCCCAGAAGCTAAAAAATAAAAACCTCACTTGGCAGTGGCCTCAAAGTAGCCTCCAGTATAAAAAATTGTAAGTTCTAAGTTTGCCCAGCAGAGGTCCTCTGTCCACCTACATCTAGACATCTCATTTATGTCTAGCTGCCCTACTATTTTGATCTGCTGCAAATACTTTCACTATAGTTTAGCTATTTTGGAATTACTTTAGTTTCTGAACTATTACATTTGACTCCCACTTTCAACCCAGGCAGGAAGTAGGTCTTGTAACCAAGTGTATGGTTCCCCATGATTATCATTAATGTTTGTGCAAACGCTATACAGATTATTAAACAGAGGACACAGCTTTAAAACAACCACCTCTTGTGGTGGTATTTTATATATAGTGAATATAGCTTGCAGATTCTTTTATAAACAGACCAATACCAAGGAGAGCAGGTATTATATTTAATAATAGTTTTAAATTGTGAAAAATGTATGTCATGGAACAAATATAGGGTTATCTGTAGTCTGGGTTGTACATAATCTTTTTATTAACCTTGACTTACATGAGCCAATTGCCTTAATGGAGAAAAGGCCAATATAATGTAGGTACTTTTTGCACCTGACCTCTGTTTCCCAATCAACTGGCAAAGCAGGGCAAGTGCTTGTCTTCACATTCGTTAAGAAGCTTCCTTTTATTGAGCCAGACCACTGGTCCATCTAGCTCAGGGTTGTCTACTGTACTGTTCTTCAAACTTGGGTCCCCAGATGTTGTCAAACTACAACTCCCATCAACCTGAGCCATCTTAGCCAATGGCCAAGGATGATGGGAGTTGTAGTCCAACAACATCTGGGGATCTGAGGTTGAAGAACAGTGGTCTACCGTGACTGGCAGCAGCTCTCCAGCTTTTCAGACAGCGGTCTCTTGCAGCCCTACCTGGAGATGTTGGGGACTGAACCTTGGGACTTTTTGCATGTGCTTCAGCCCTTCTTCTAGAATGCTACACTATCTGTTCTTATATAGCTGAGGAAACATTCTCCCCAAACTCTGCTAGATTAGGATTTAAAAAAATATTTCTCTGAAGCTATCCACTTGAAGTCATACTGGTAAACCCAAACATTCAAGGTAACTATTTCAATTTTCCTCCACTTTTACCTTTTGATTAACAGGACAACTTCAGAAGTATCCCACCCACCACCCACTTTCAGGAATCCTTTGGATTCCAGACTGTTTGATGGGGTTCCATATAGGCAGCCCTGAATCAGCCCCTACTGTTCCCAGCAAACAAACCGCGCAACCGTGTGCATAAGAAGAAAGCTCTGTTACCTGTACCCAAGTAAATGGGTACAGGGCTGCAGTATAAGTGTATCTTTCTGTAAGCCTGAAGTATGAAAAATAAATAAATTTGGCTAAAAATAGAAAATTTTAATAAACTGGATAGCTGGCCTGCCGTAAAATGAAATTATGAAAAACACTACCACAGGAACAAGATGGCGACTATCTAGCTAAAAACAGATGATTTAAACAGTTTCAAGATGTCTTGCAGGTAACAAATTGAACATTAGTTTGTGCTCTAATGAAGAAGGAGAAAGCCAGTAATGGAGGCATCATAGCTGAGGTGACAGGACTTTCTAGTGCCATGTAAAACAATATTGTGCTCAGTTCTGGGTACTCTGTTCAACAGGTAAGCAGGATGGCTCATGAACACAGCTCAGTGTGGTACAGCCTGCTAATTTAAAATTGCCAATGTGGCCCCAGACCAAACTGAGTCCTATTCGGCTGCATGTTTCATCAAAAGTAGACTTTCCATTCTACTCACCCGTTTCATATGTTTTTGACAGATGTACACGCGAGGAAAGCTCCTCTTTGCCAACTACATTTTCAATGGATACAGCAAATCAGTGAGAGATCTTCAAAAGCAAATTATCCTAACCAGGCACAATTACAACAGGGGCTACCATTTACCTGCTGATTATAGATTAAGGTATTATAATACTCTGTATAGACATTCCTATGATCTGTAGCATCTACATCCAAATCTTTAAATGTGGTTTGTTGCAGCACATCAGAACAGACCCAACAGACAATATTTAGGTTGTGAAGAACTCTAGGTTTTATGACACATTCACAGAGTGACATTGTTTCATTTTCTTCCCTCTTATGAAAATAGCAAAAACAAATATGTGAAATGATGTGACAAGCTTTTAATTTTATTTAATTTTATTCCAAGTTTTAATTGGATTAAAATTTTACAGAAGTTGTTTAATTGAGGTTTGTGTAGTGATAAAATGCAGCCACACCAATTATAACTTCAGGGTACACTATTTTACAGGCTACTTTCGTTTTAATGTGCTATGTATTAGGGAGTGAGAAAAGAACTAAGGAAGTCTAGCTACATTTGGACATAATGATAAACCATAGTTTAGCACTATAAGGAAGGGATACATCTGGGTGAACCTTGGGCTTATGCACTCTTCTCCCTTCAGTCACACCAAGATCAGAAGCATTTGTTTCTGCTTTTGATGAATGGCAGTTTGTCATTATATCCAAATAGGAATTGTGTTTAGTGTTTAGTTTATCTTTACAAGCCATGGTTTCAAGTTGGCTTGTTTGGTCCAACCATACTTAAAACTAACCAGTTTATTCTGGTTCAGGTATAATGATAAACCACAGTTTTCTCATCTTCTCATAGCCTCTCTGGAAGAGGAGAGTGTATGAAGCCAGTGCTTTCCCAGGCTCATTCCCATAGTGCTCAATTATGGTTTGGCATTATGTCTGAACAAGGCCAATGAGTGGTAGCTTTATTCAGTTATAAGCACCAATATTAAGCCTTTGGTAAGTATTATTATTTTTAATATATTGCTTCAAACTGACATATCTAAGTGCTGTACAATAAAATCAATACATGAGATGCAAAACAAATTAAAATACAGGCCACAAATTCCAATTACAACATATGCAGAACTATGTGTGAAGAGGTAAAATAGAGTTAAACCTTAATCAGGAAAGACTTGGGTAAAAAAGGTTTTTAGCAAGCACCAAAATGTGGACTGATCTAGTGAGTACCTCATCTACACAGAAATGGAATTCCTACTGGAAGGGTGGGATATAAATCCAATAAGTAAATAATGTGGAGGCCACCCAGCTGAAGGTTCAGTGCCATGTTACATCCAGCCGGCCTACTGCTGCACTTGCCATCTCCAAAAAGGATTACCCAGCTGAGTATAGCACCAGACGGGTGCAGAAACTATTACTTAATAGTTTAGAGGGCATATGATGCATACTCTAAAATTCTTTGGTTTGACAACCTTGTTATTTTTATTCCGCAAAACCCTGAATGAGTGACATGAGGGTGAAATACTCTTTTCATCCTGCCCCCAAACTCTTACATTACCACTGGTTATTTAACTCTTTACAAGCCAAAAGTGGCATAAAACAAATGACTGTTTTATGTTGTAGAAAGGAAAACGTGGTAGAAAAATGCAAAAACAAGAGAGAAGAAACACTGGCATTAGAAGGAAGGCACACAGCAATGATCATTTAAAGCAAGTTAATTATGCCTTTATACATATCAGCCATTATTTTGCACTCATAGTTGGTGCAGTTAAAGGGTTAAGGGCGGATTCTCCATCAGCAATTCTAAAATCAGGGAACTGCTCACTTGTAGGTTGTGTAGGGTAAAATATTGTAACCTTGTCTATGAGACTAAACCAGTAAGCTATTGAAGAATAGATGTGGCAAAGTAACACAGGAGAAGAAGGAAAACAGGGTAGTACAAGCTTTTAATGAGAGAAAGCAGAAATTCAGAAAGTTATATAAAAGTACAGTTTATATAAGTCAAGCATCTGAAGAAGTTTAGAAACAGGAAATAATTTTTTATTACAATAAAGTACTTGTTCAAAAGTTACAATCTCAAGTCATTATATGTCTATGTACATTCTTGTTACTTCAGGAAACAAGTATGATTCCTTACACTGGAAAATCCAGAGTGCTAGTGTTGCTCTTCCTCAAAGAATATTTGTATTTACCTGTATACACCTTGATAACCTATCAAACAAGCAGCAAAAGCAAAGGCCAACAGACATGACTAAAAGAACTTGAAAAACAGATCTTTGATTCTATGCAACGTTTATCACATAATTAAGCAGCTGCTCACCTCAACACCCTACAGATTTACTTCCTGAAAACAGTTTGCCTCTGTTGCAACAAATATCTTTTGTTTGCTGGCTGAAAAACAAGTTATTCCTAGCTGCACCATAACATCTTAATTAAATATCAATTCCATTCCAATAGCAGAAGCAGTGAGGCAGAGAGGGAACATTGCTCAGGAGTCATATATATATGACTTTTCATATATGAAAAGCTTCTCAGCTGAATATAGAGCTTAAGCTAAAGTTGCAGAGAAAACTGACTTTCCCATGGAAATCATATAGGCAACAGTCTAAGGCTATGTACAGACAACTTTTCCGAAATATGATGGTCAATTAAAGCTACCATTTATCTGCAGAAGTGGTACATAAGTACATGGTCTGCAATACTGAGTTTGTGAGAAATGCTGCCAACTTGGCCTTTGCTTTGTACCTTTAAAGCAGGGATGGCTAACCTATGGCCTCCTAAATGTTGTTGGACTACAACTCCCATTATCCCCAGCTGGCACAGCCAATGGTCAGGGATGATGGGAGTTCAACAATATCTGGAGGGCCAGTTTAGCTATTCCTGCTTTAAAAGATACATAAAGGGGCCTTCTCTGGAGGCCAAGTCAATGTAGGACCAAAACCCTCCTTTTTATGCTTTTTGTGTTACAAGTATTATCTTTTGACTTTATCAACTGCTGCCTGCTTCCCTGTATTGATTAACTCTACATGGCCCTTGGCTAGCAAGCTTTTCATATAGTGTGACAAGATGCTGTCTCTGCAGAGACTGTGTTTGACTGCTACAGAGCCATTAAGATCTTGTCTGAATCATTAAAGGTGTCCCATGGAGCTACTCTGAAGAAAACTTAATACACACTGAGTCTTACTTCAGTCAGCAGGTATATGGACAGGAGCAACCTACTCTCATTAGGAATATTCCTACAACAGCGAGCCAACACTGTACACTGCATAAACTAGCTATTGCCAAGATCATTTAGCAAGAAATTCATCTTTAGTGGAAAGTCAAGTTGTAAACAACCATTTATACAAATAGACAAAAACTGCAGTGCTGATGAAGCAGGTATTTGCCCTTCTCACACTCCATTATACTGCAAATTGGAGAAAAAGTATGTCGTTGCATGAAGAATACCAGTTTTTAAAACACAGTGTGTTATGGATGCTAAAGAAGGAACACATTTAAGTGAGAACCAGAATATGTTAAACTATAAATAGTTGTTTAAGAGGGGTAAAACATACCAAATGGAACAACCTACAAGAGAAAATACAGGCAAGAAAGTGAAAACCTTTGGATTGGTATTCTCAAGGTATCCTTTCTGGGCCTCACAGTAACACTGAATGTTACAGAGGCTTTAGTCGAAGTGTTAATTAAACAATTTTTCATCAAATATAATACTTATGCTTATTTTGGTTATAGTAAATTTCAGAGCAAAAGGTTAGTACCTACTAAGTGGTTTGCACTAGTTAATGTAAATGATATAGCCATTTTGCCTCCATTAAAAGTAAAATGAAAAGTCAGCTCTGCATGTGGTTGCCTCCCCTCCCTCTCTCAGCCCCCCCCCTCTATAATTCAGGCATAATCACACTAGCCTATAATACAAAGCTGTTGTAAGGATTATCAAGACAATGTAAGTGAAGTGCTTCAAAGCACATTTGTGGCTGGACAACACTTAAAACTATGGAAGAAGCTAAAATGGTCAGGAAAACAAATTAATGCCTTGGGCCCAAAAGCAAAACTACAAATAGTCATTTAATTCAGGGCTGCTGTTAAAAGGGACGCCAGAAAGTAATAACATGACCGTAGCAAACTAACCCTCTGACACAAACAAATAGAACATACATGCACAAGATTGCATGATTAACTCAGAAATAAGTCCTGCTATGTTCTCTGGGGATGACTCAGCAAGAATGAACAATATAAAAGTTAATGCTTAAAAAATGGAAGAATACTTGGATTATCTGAATTGACAGATGAGAGACTCCTTGAATAGAATGGGGAAGGAGGCATGTTAGTTGCCAGGAATCTAGATTAAAAATAGTTGATTTGACCTGTCAATTTCAGCTGATGTAGCAAACCCACCTAGAAGTTCAACTACTAGGTCTATCGTGAAGAACATAGTCATATAACAAGTATGCAGTGGAGTAAGCTTGCTATTAAATGTAGAAAAAAATCCTTTTTTGTGATAACCTAGAATTATAACATGCACAATTGTCAAAATATACTAACATGTATGGAAACCCATACTGATTTCTCTTATAACTGTAGTACTTTCATTGTGGAATTTGTTTTTGGCATTACAGTTCTTTTGAAAACAGCCTGAGAGTTACCCTGAACACACACAAGCAAGAATTTCACAAGATATTTCTAGATGTATTTGTTATGCCACTGATAGGTATGGAAAAATAATTCTCTCTTCATAAACGTCACCACCATGAGCACCTTGGGGTTTGGAGAGTCTGTCTTTTTAAGATGACCCAAATCACAGGAATTATGGAATAATTTAAGGTAGTAATTTACAAGGACATGTTTTACATGAGAATTTTAAATAATGGTCAGTATTTGTTTTGGGGCCCTTGCTCTGTCCCCACCAAACTGCAAATCCAAGTTATGGAACAAGTGCATGGGAGCAACCTACTGCTGGCAAAATAAACTGTTGAGAGATGGCTGATGATCATAGGATTATTGCCATTCTTGGAACAGGAAAGTCCAGCGTTTCTATAGTATCTATCGGAGAACTAGCATATACTTCAGAAATAATAAAAAACCCTGATGCATTGCCAAGTAAAATGCTTCAAAGCCAGTTGTTCTGGAAAAAAATGCCTAAACACAATTTTGTACAATTAGCTTGCGGACTTCCTTGTTGACCTATGTTAAACTGATGCAGTATGATGTGGCATGGTACATCAAGATCATATGTCTAGCAAGATGGATCACTGGTTCAGAATGGCTCCGATCCAAAAGGACATGTTGCACCTGAATTTGCTGAGAATTTCCCTCCATAAATGTGCCCCCAGAGCCCTGCTGCTCATTAAATCCTCATCCTACCTCAAAAGGCACCCAGTTATGGGACAAAAGCTTTTACAGGGGGGATATGGCACTAGTGTCTCCACGCTGTTGGGGCTGTGTGATTTCCCCAAGGGTTCAACATTCACTTTGGCATTTCTCTAGGAAAGTTGTCAGAAAATTCCAGTGTGTATGCAAGCTCATCTAGAACATAGCCCATGTTAGGAATCTATATTGATGTTGTATATTTATACATTTTGCTTGGTACTTTATTTTGAAATATACCTGGAGAGAAAGTATCCATGATTTTGAACTATTTAGCTTATACAAAGGAGCCATCTGTCCTGGAATATAGAAACAATTCAATTGATGAAGCCAGCTCCAAACTCATATTTGGATGGACACCTATCCTAGCCAGGATGGACTCCTGGTGTCATAACAATTGCTTGGAAATCTATCACAAGCCACAGAAGACCATTGTATAAGGGAGAGAAAAATGCACAAGTAGTGACATGGAGGGGGGGAAGGGGAAAGATGTGGGAGACAGGGACTTCTACTTTTTTTCTAAAGGCAAAATGAAAGGGGACATTGGGGGGGGATTGAAAACACTTTATATATTTTCCTCTGTCAAGATGAGTGAAATAATTTGTTTAAAGAGTTATGTTAGAATAATTGTTATAACCAGTTCAGGTGCTGTAACCTTCTAGGCCCTGTCAGTGATAACATTTGTTACTTTAGTTTGAATGGATTACTAAACAAAGCAATGCACTTGATACTTAAGAGTTGCAAACATAATTTTGAAAGTTGCAGAATACAGAGTATTCTTAGGTATTTGGCCCAATCTGGGAGTCTGCTAAGCATATTACTCATACAACATAGTAGCAAAGCCTTTGTACATCAAGTGAATTCTATTCACTTGCTTCAAATTACTCCATCTTCTGCATCAAGTGAAAAAACAAATGAGATGTCTGAAAGTTCACACACTCAAGGAACAAACACGTGATAAAATTAAAAAGTTATGTTCAATTCATGCATTTTCTGAAGTTCAGTGTGAAAGTTCAGAAAGCTATAGATCTTTCAGACACTGATTCCAGTTAGAGAAATAAACTTGAGTTCTGCTAGTATTTAAAGTTATATTATTTACTAGGATAAAGTGAAAAATGGATTCAGGGTAGCCAGTTCTGTTTACAGTTGTTATGATGCTTACTGTGTATGATAGGAGGCGCCAACCTTTTCGGGCCCATGAGCTCATCTGCAAACAGAAGAAACTATTGTGGGCACCATTCTGCTACCTAAGTACACTCAACAACAAATTCTATTGGCTACAACAGAATACTTTTTTCAAGCCTAATTTCAGTGATCGGAGGGGATCCTGTAGGCACCAGGAACGATATCTGTGGGCATATGTGCTCATGGTCACCTCCATTGGTAACCCCTGATGTATGATGATACAATATAAAAAAAATCAATTTTATATAATATTTTAAATATTCACTTTCATTGCTATTCCTCAATTACACTCTCTCCACGTTCTCTTTTCTAAAAAGGGTAGTTTCTTTAGTTTCTGCATGATAATGCTACATTCATTTTTTTTTTTTTTTGCATGTTGATGGTTTCAACAATTTTCAACTTAATTTTATTTCTATTTTCCAAATGGGCAAACCCTAATTTACTGTGCAATCCTATGCATGTCTTCTCAGAAATAAGCTCCAATGAATTTAATAATGCTTGCTGTCAGATAAGCATGTATACAAGGATTGCAGGTTTAGGTACCTTGGAGTAGATAAGCAGCAGCTTGCAGTTATAACATTAGGTATTTTGTAATTAATTTGAATGAAATGAAGGTATTTATTCTTTACAAGTGGATAAATATACCAAACTGCAATTTTGTATGCTTAGTTATAATACATTTTATGTTCTTAAAGCAAATTTAAATTTGATGAGTTGGATATATTGCAATTCTCACTGAAATTTTTTTCTCCTGTAAAAAAAAAATGTTTCAAAACACCTAGAATTTTACATTTGTATGCCTGAAAGATGTTGCTTCTCCTTAATATAACAATTAGTTTATGCTGGATGTCTCAAACAGATTCTGAACGATGTATGTAGCTTCTTCTATAAAATCAGAATGGAGTGGTAGTAGAATTTGGAGATATTTGCTTAAAAATATCTGGTTGAGAATTCATTCTCATCAAATGCAGACATGTTCATTCCTCATCTCAGAAACTTGTCATTGGAACTGAATAAATATGAAATACTTTAAATAGGCCAGACAATTAAATTGACACTGCAGTGAATTGGCTGTTATATTCTCCTACTTCAAAAATCAGTCAAAGCTTTCTAGAAGCCAGTAAACAGATCTTGTATGTTTTCGAATTGGAGGCTGAAAAATCAAAATGAGAAATTGCAGCCCAGGTATGATATTACATTTCCCCCCACTTTCCCCAACATTTTAAATGTAAAGTTCAATTCACAGACGCATTCCTGCTGTATATCCAAAAACACTTCCCCAGATAAATACAGAAATCCAATTGATGCTTATGAAAACCACATCATAAAATTCTCCCAGAGCAAGGAGAGCATGTAAGAAGCTCAAAACTGCTATAGTGTCAGATGTGGAGATAACAAGACCACCATCTCCAATGTCTCTTCCAAGTAAATAGCTTTAAGGAAACAATGTTGAGTTCCTTATGCCAGGAATAGATAAGACTGTGGTCTACTGGCTTCTTTTATTATGACTCCTTAGTGCCTGCTAGCTGCTGGAATTCTTGCAAGTTGGGGATCAGGTGAGCCTTGGTCTCATCTATCAACACAGTTTTTATGCAGCTCATTAATCTCAATCATTTAAACCAACCATCCCCAACCTGGGGTCCTCCAGATGTTTTAGACTACAATTCCCACCAGTCTGAGCCAGCATGGCCAATAGTTAGGGATAATGGAAATTGTAGTCCAAAACATCTGGAGGCCAGATTGGTAGACTCAAAACTTAGTTGCTTTGCTGAAATGTTAGAGATCTTGAATATGCACTTATGTTTTTAAATTTCACATACATGGGATTCTAGTAAAAGGACACTATGCAAGACTGAAATCAGGCCATCCCTGCCGTATACTATTACTTGAGATATTTGTGTTTTAAACATGGGAATCAGTTTTTTTAAGACGGTTCTTCTAATACAGGAATTGGAGCATTTAAAGTACACAGTGAGCACAATACACTACAAGCCCACCTATTTGACTTATGTTGATGCCAGTGGAAAGCTTGTGTTGAATAGTAGTAATTAGTTTGGCTGTGTCTGCGCTTCAGGTCATTCAAGTTGTATTAGTGCAGGCCTGACAAACTGGTGGCTCTTCTGGGTTGAATGCGGCCCCATCAGGTGCTGGACACATCTGTTTTTGAAATACAACAAAATGGAATTGAAAGTGGGGGAGAAGAGTGGTGGTTATCATCTGGTGAGTCAGTAAGATATTTTTGCAGGCAGGCCTTTCAAGGCCTGAAGACCATGAGTTTGACCTTCCTGGAGTTTCTTTGCATCACATGCTTCTTTTTTCAGATCTGGTGTCTGAAGAGCCTTTGTCCTCTAGGTCTAGATACACTAGGTCAGGAGTGAAGAACTGGATCTGGCTAATAGGCCAGATCCCTAATTCCCCCACCTGCCAACTTTGATGGTGATGTCATGGGGTCTGCAGAATGTTTCTAGAGTGATCAGGAAGAGGAGGATATCTGAGACCCTGAGGAGGGCCCAGTGGGTTCCAGAGGCAGGAGGCTTAAAGACGAGAAAGTGACCGCTCTGTCTCCTTAGTTTCAGTTCCAACTGAAGAAACACTGCTGTCTGACAAGCCAGCCGCTGTTCCTCCTCTTCTCCCTCCCTTGTCATCCCAGCTGCTGCTGCCACCACTTGAGGGAGTAGAATCAGAGGCTGGATCAGAAACAGTGTCCATGGAAGAGCTGCCTGACTGCCTCTGCCCCCATCACCAAGGATGTGCTGGCAGATGCACAGATAGGCACAATTAGCACCCACTCTTCATCCTGTTAATAGGAGCGCCTGCTTGCTAACCTAGTCCCATTCAGAGACACCTTTCAAGCAAATAGAGAGCCTGACATGAGCCTTCCTAAAGAGTCTTAAAGGGCGTGTCTAGCTACTACAACATCTTAGATTGAGTAGACATGCTTTCAACTGCTGTGTAAAGAAGCAGAATCCTGTGCAACCTGTAAGCTGATTGATGAAATGCTCTAAGCTGAAATTTCACATTAAACATAACGGAGAAAAACACACCAGTGAGTCTGAAACCAATGGGATTGGCCAGGATAGGTGGGCATGATTGCCTATTCAGGCATTTCACATCATAATGATGTCAGCTGATCAACACCTGTACAGTTCAAAGGAGTACAGTTGATCAGCTAATCAGTGGTTACAGCAACCTCCTTTGAGGGTACACTTTCAGCATCAACCAACCAGTCGGTACTGGTAGTATGCCTTCAAAGGAGCTTGCTGTAACCAATGATCAGTGATTACAGGAAGTCCCTTTGAAGTCAGTTTAGAGGAAGTGGTTTGGATTCAAACCACTTCCTCCAAAGAGAGAAAGTGTGCCCCTTCAGCTGCACTAGGGCATTTGCAATGGGATCTCCCCAGTGTAGCTGATCCCAGTGGGGCTCCCTATCAGCACTGATCAGCTGATTGGCACTAATATGGAGCCCCACTTGCAAAGCAACTATCAGGAGCTCACTTTAAGATCATTATTGTTCCTTTGTCGCTACATCCATACCTGCCCCACACATGATGTCACAGATGATCCCAGGTGCGAGGCAGTTAGGTGTATTTTGTGGAAAATGGCCTCATGGGCCAAACTGGGACCTCTGCTGGGAGGCACTTCCCCACCACTGAATTAGGGTAATGGGGTTACTCCTTGGCATACACCCACAGTTGTCTACATAGGTATTTAACTATTTTGTTTAATCTCTCCTGTGTTGTTAGTCTTTAAGTGAAAATGATCTGAGAACATTTGTATTATATTTAATAATGCCCCATTTTCAGCTCGGTATGAATTTCTTGCTGAAACACTTAATAAAGAGGACAGTTACACATACTGCAGCTACTGAGGCTTTATCACTTGTGTAGAACTTTATCAACTACCACAACCTTCAGCATTAGGAAGAATCAGCCAATGCAATTACTCTGGTGGAAATCCTGAATGAAATATATATGAAAACACTTGTAGCTCAGACTGACCATGAAATAGAACAAGAATCTGACTTACCTTTGGATTTTCAGCATTTTCAGACTGTGCAACCCAATGCAAAAACATAAATTAAAATCAAAGGTTGCTAAGTCTCAATTTACTCTGCTGCAGAAGTAAATTTGTTTTCATCCACACAAGGTAATGAATGGAAAGAAACAGGGAAGAAGGCCCGTTCAGAACCTGTTTAATTTTCCTTATCTGCTAAAGAGGGAATGGGTATGACATGTGACAACTTGGCACTATTTGGAGTGCAGAGAAATTTCATTGTAAATACATGAAATATTTAAATTATCCTCTCCAGGAGTTAAAATATGCAAGGATGGGTTGTTAATTTGCTTTGTATCACCTTGCTAACAGCTTTTTATTAGTTTAGATTAGCATTCCAGGATACACTAGCTATAGCTTTTATTAAATAAAACCATCTACATTTTAGGCTGTGAGCCAGATGAATCAATGGAAGAACAAAAAAAGCAGGTTATTAAGTGATAGAAAGCAAAAACAACAGAAAGCAAAACAGGCAGGGAAACCCACATGATATGTTCTTCCTGAAAACACATTTCAAGTAGTTTTATAATTAAGTTATTACAACCAGCAATTATGACATGGCAATTAGACAATTTCCTTTTTCCTTTTTGGAACAAACCTTATTATTATAAATAAAGATAAAATATTAAAAGAAATGCCACAGTTATTCATAGTACCTGTAAGAAACATACTATACATTTGGAGTCTAGTTTATACTTGCATGTGTATATATATTCAAAAGACTAGTCAAGCCCAACTGAAGTCATGATTTAAAAGGTTATCTTCTCCAACAACCAATATCAATGCTGCATTTTTGCATGTTGCCGCTTTTGGTTATTCCACTAGCCTTCTGTGGTATTCAAATAGCCAAAGCAAAGTTTAGGTGTGCTCTATAATTCTTCATTTTCACACTCATTTACTTCACCTTTGTGTTTTTCAAAAAAGTCTTCATTTTCCTGTATTTCCTCCTCCTCATCTCCAAATGTTTGCTCTTGCATGGATGTAAATGTCAGCGACCTGGCAGCAACCTGTACTGCTAGACCTGATGTGAAATTGAAACTTGCTGATCTATGAAGCTCAGACAGTCTTTCTTTGATGGAGGACTGTAACACATCTCTCTCTGAGGACTTCAACACATCAACTCCATCCACACCAGCTGGCTCAGACTCTTCACCTTCTCCGTTGCACTGGTAGCATGTTCTTTTTTCAACTTCTGGTGAATCACTATTAGTGATGTCATTTTTGCTCTTGCCAGACCCATCAGAGAGGTACTCCGTCCTACCTTTCTCATTGTCAGCTTGCGTTTGGAGGTCAGACATTGTTTCTTTTAAGTTGACATCTCTGCTGTAATCCTGCTTGCCTGATTCTGAATTCTTCGGCAATCCCAAAATATTCATGGGTTTCTCTTGCTCTGCAGTAGGCAAAGATTTCAATGCAGCTTGAAAGGGGAGGGGGAAAAATGAAATCAGTACTCAAAATAACTTCACTGTAAGATTTAAAGGATATACTGTTCTAAGTGCAAAAACATGAAATTAGTATTTTCTACACAGGATGTTAGGAAACAGCTATGCCAAGCACTGAGGGCCTTTGCAGTGGCGCCTCCCTGTTTGCGGAATGCCCTCCCTGGTGAGATGTCCAACTTGATCGTTACTCATTTTCAGGAAAAAAATTTTTCCAAAACATTCCTGTTCACCTAGGCATTTGATGGCTGAAAGATATGTCCACAGTAACCTTGAAATTAGCAATTGTAAGGATATGCAATTGCTTTTAAATGTTTTTAGATGTTCTAAATGTTTTGAAATATTTTGAGATGGTTTTTAAATTGTTTGAGATGTTTAAAATATGTTTCAATTTAGTTTTAACTTTTTGATGTTTGACACCTTGGGCTCCTTTGGGAAGAAAGGCGGGATAGAAATTTAATAAATAAATATAAACTCAAACATCAAAAGGTACATAAAGAATATGATATAGTGCTAACATGTTTAATGGAATATTAAAATTAGTTATTACACTACCCATACTTTTAAGCTGTTACCTGTTATGTAACAGAACAATGTATCTTTTGTGGTAAAGGTAACAGGCAGATAATAGGTAACATGTCATAGCCTTTTTATTAATTTACAAAGTGAAAGATAAAAATAAGTTTCCAGTGAGAATATGGAAGTATGAGTTGCCAATGTAAACAAAGCCTGAGTAGTCTTTAGACACTATAATAATGAAGTTACCTCAGAACATGCTAATATTTGTCTGAAACAGTTCAGGTATAAATAACAAAAATGGTTTGTCATGTTTTGCAAGGGGCCAAACTAGGATCAGGATTTGCAAACTGTGGTTTAGCTTTACAGCTGAACTGACAAATCATGGTTTAGAATGTTACTTTTCTCAGGCCGCTGTTCTGATAACCCTGTATTTTCCAGGAAGATGGAAGAAGAAAACTGCACAAACCATGTATATATGGAACACAAACCATGATTTGGAGTCTAAACTACAATTGGTGCAAGCCATCACATTTCTTTGTTTACATGTAAAGAATTTTGAGAATTTTGCAGCACATTCATTATTTCTTTAATTTATGGGATTAAATGTGACAAAATTAGGTAAAGAATGAAAGAGAACATCGTAAGTTTCATAGATATTAGTTCTACTGCTAATCCTTATATACATGTGCTAGTTTTAATTAAAAAACTCGGGAACACTGGATCCTAAAATATTTAAGTTAGTACATGAGGCTGTACTAACAAGAAATAAAGAGCATCCAGTAAGCAGCTGTCCACTCACCAGAAAAGGGCCTCAAGGGAAATGTGATGAACTAGTGCTGTTCTTGCAGGTTACTGCATCTGTTTTGGTCTGTGATCCAACTAGTTCTAGTCTGAATCATTGAGTAGCTCACTTTATAAAACTAACTTAAAGCATGTTCAGTCCGGTCTTTCCCAGACACTCCCACCAATTTGAGTGATGGAGAAAGTAGTATCAATATATGTTGTTAATGCTGACTCTCTTTATATAAGAACTCAATCTGTCCAAGTGCATATCCTCTAGTCTCAAGTATAATACAATGATTAAAATCAAATCTTGCACATTAATAAACATAATCTTTATGAATCTAGAACAGGAGTGGGGAACCACAAGCCAGATTCAGTCTTCCAGCTCTCTCTATGTGGCCCTTGAGCCATACCCCTCACTGGTCTCCTCACTTCACACCCCAAGTGTCTTTACCTGGCTAGAATGTGTCCTTGAACTCTGATAATGCCTCTTGCTTGTCTGGTTGGGGCGGGGGGGGGGAGAGAGAGAGAGAGAGAGAGAGAAAACTAGCCTACTGTATGAAAGGTAAAATTTACATTCAATTCAGTAGCAGCTGGTGGGGAGGGGTACAACTGCACACCTGATCTCCCAGCAGCAGAGCCTCTGCCACTTACTGATAGGTGGAAAATGTTCCCACCACCTCAGTTTCTCTCAGTAAGTGGCAGTGGACTCTGTTGCTGGGGGATCAGGTGTGCAGCAGCACCCCACCCCACTGCCTGCTACTGCATTCATTCCTGTGCCCATGTTTCCCTCTGGCCCTGCCCACCACTGGCATGTGGCCCTTGGAAGGTTGCCTGGAAGGGAATATGGTGCTTAGAGTGAAAAGGGTTCCCCACCTCTGCTCTAGAAGGAGAGTCCATATGGATCCTTCGAGGGAACAACTTATTAATATACTTGACAATTCCGTGAGTTTAGAGAAAATATCAAAGGATCATACAAGATAGTTACTTTGGCTGCATAAACCTATCGCCAACATGTGTCCCGTGCAGACGTTGTATAGTTACTACTCTTTATTCTAAAGAGCAAAAGAATACCCAGTGGAAGAAAATATCCCATCTGCCACTCACACATTGTGCTCAGTCTGAATGTGCCTGGCTATAGGACCCTAAAAGCTTTTCTCAAACAGCAGGGGATGAAACCATATCTGCTACTATGGAAAAAAGTTTTTTTTAAAAAAAGCCTTTTTTTTTAACCAAACAGGTCCTCATAAGACACCCTACACTAAAAAATAAATAGTTGAATGAACACAAACCGTGCTTTGCTTCTTGTCTTCCAGTGGCAGTTTCTCCATAGGAGTCAGTACATCTTATCTGTTATATAGTGACAATCCATTTATGAATCTGCTTTAGTTTAGTAACTAGCATGTGCAAAAACAGGACTAAGGGTATTGACAAGGATGTGATGAAGCATTTCCCACCCAAAGATGAAGGGGAAAGACAGGAAGTTTCATGGCTTGGGAAGTTTGTTTTAAGTATGGAAACTGAGAGCATATTATACTTATATAATTTGTGCACATGCTATCCCTGACATTGCCGGTCATTTAAGTGCTTAATAAACAACATATATTGCACATCATTGGTGTGGCAAATTAGGACCACAGGAGTTCCAAGACATTGCTCCTGATAATCAAAGCTAAATCTATTCTCAAAAGACAGCTGCACATGGATTCCCTGAATTTAGCAATAGAAAGAATCCTTACCATGGTCACTAAATAGGAGTTGCTTCCACTTTTGCCTCTCTGCCTCTGAAGCTTTAAATCCCAACACAGATTTTAGTTCCTGCAGCACTCTCTTGGATTCCTCTCTTTCACGTTTTTGCCTCTCTCTGTCTTCCAGGGAAAAGTAATAAAAGTCATCTCTCTTATACTCGTTGTCTATATCTGCATCATCAACATATGCTTCAAGTTCCTGAGGAAAAAGTCAACAAACATCTTGTCGGATCGACATGTTACTTCTATCCTAATAAGACACTAATATTCCTAATCCCCATTGATTTAAACTACAAGAATTGGGTTCCAAGTGGTGTTAACAGGGCAAAGGGAATTCTAAAATAACTCCGATATATAGAAGTGAATCAGTTAAGGCCAGTTATTCTATTTGAGATTTATACTATTCAGACACACAAGGCTGTCACCAGAATTTCTAGGGTGACTGAAATTTTAGTTGACAAGAAACCTCTTCCGTAATTTGTAAATTTAAAATTATGCTCAGTGACTAGTAGTATCACAGCTTTGCATTCAAGATGTCACGTCTTAAGAATATACTAAGGATGGGGAAGCAGTGCCACTCTACTTGTTGTTGGACTACAACTCCCTTCATTCCTTACCATTGGCAATGCTGACTGCGGTTGATGGGAGTTGAAGTCCAACAAAATCCGTAAGGCCATAGGTTCTCTATCCTTGCATTGCGCTATCCCCTAAGACCCCATTTTGACATTGTTCATTGGAACTTTATCCTATGTAACTAAGAGCAGCAGAAATACTTTCCTTTGATAGTACAAACACCGCAACTAGTAATCATTTTTATTATATTAAAGCTTCCCCTCTGTGAGGACACATTTTGTGAAGTTTCAAGAAATATTAACCCATGGCTGACAGTGCTATACAAAGGAACACATCAGTAATGTGTCACTTAAATATACACAGCTGCTGCGATCCTAAGGTACATGTAAGTAACAATAGGTTGTATTCAAAGGCACCCTTTCATGTGAAGAATGTGGGCCATTATATAGCTTGCACTAGCATTATGCATTTTGGATACTCTGTTCAAAATGCATAACACTAGTGCAAGCCGAAAAAAGAGAATAAGAGAAAAATCAACTCATTTGAAATGTGGTGTTGGAGGAGAGTTTTGCAGATACCATGGACTGCGAAAAAGACTGTGAAAAAGACAAATAATTAGGTGTTAGAACAAATTAAACCAGAACTATCATTAGAAGCTAAAATGATGAAACTGAGGTTATCATACTTTGGACACATCATGAGAAGACATGATTCACTTGAAAAGACAATAATGCTGGTAAAAACAGAAGGGAGTAGAAAAAGAGGAAGACCAAACAAGAGACATATTGATTCCATAAAGGAAGCCACAAAAGTGAACTTACAAGATCTGAGCAGGGTGGTTCATGACAGATGCTACTGGAAGTCACTGATTCATAGGGTAGCCATAAGTCGAAATTGACTTGAAAGCACATAACAATAGTGTTATGCAAGAAAAATGAAACTAAATCAAAGTATGTTATTTCTACTTGGTACAAGTGGAAATACAAACTACACTGTTATAGCTTTCTGTGAATTTTTGTGCAAGAGTTTTTTGAGAAATGCTTGTGGCAGGTTATAGCAATGCCAGCAGCATCAGCTGACCTGATCCTGCTAGAATTAAAAGCAGAACAAGCTCAAGAAGAATAACCTGCTTCCATGCCAGTCTCTGAGAGCTACACCTGCAACTTGGATTCTAAATGTAGATCAAGAAAGGATGGCGATGAAACTTGTATCCCACATCCTTGAGGAAAAAAACTCCACAACTGATTTGCATAATAACTCTTGCAAAATGGATGATGAAGAACTCACAATTCTTTGGATCTACCACAGTATTTCCACAGTATGTATTTATTATTTATTCAATTTATACCCCAATTTATGTCATGAACATGGCAGCTACCAACTAAAAAAAATTTCTGTGCTATTTGAACATCTTTGGGGTGAAAAATTGCCCTCTAAAGGTGAAAAACTGGGGTTATACATTGCCTTATAAAGATAAAGTATTAAAAGTGAGTTTCTTTGTTTCAGATCCCCTCTGCTTATTTGGCCATCGTGTAGATAGAAAGTTGTGCTGTAAAGTTGAAAGCTGGAATTCTTGGGTTTTAATGTGTAGTTGTACAATGTGCTTTTGGTGAGACACAAACATGCCTTGTGGATTGTAGGTGCCCCACAGACAACATGCTTTTTATTCAAACTTTATATAAATCCATAATGAACTATCCTAAAACAAAAACAAAAAGCTACAAAGTAGAAAGCAAAAAATATGGCATAGCTTGTAGCAAAAACCCCAGCCAAAACCCCAAAAAGCTGCCATTTGAAAGTTTAAAAGGGTTACTCATTAATATATTAAGAAAAAATGTAGAATACAGCATACAGCTGTACTGCTTCAGTTCTCTGTACATTGAAAGTTTACTTCACAGGCCGAAGGCAATACTAGATTCTTTCCAAGAGAATTTCTTAAAGCACCTCATTCCTCAGGAAACACTTCCTTAACAGTGAAGAAACAGGTTTGAGAACATATTTTTAATATTTCTTCTCAAAAATGCTTAGAATATGACAACATATAAAATATATTTACTTGTATTAGTATTAAACTTATGTAATATGTCATATATATTCATTCTACTTGTATCTTTAGCAAAGAGATTTATTTAAAAAATATACTTCTTTGCTTACACTGAATATGACCAATGCTTCAGTCCTATATAGCCTACTTAGAAGTAAGCTCCATGAGCTTCAATGAGACTTACTCTAAGTAAGCGTGTATAGGACTGCAGCCCAAGTTACACATATTTTGTAGTATTACAGATTGTAATATTTGAGGGCGCAATCCAACACACCTTATGCTGGCAGCAGCTCTCCACCACAGCTGAGCTGCCAGGAGCCTACCGGCGCCTCTGGGGGTTCATTGGGGACAGCTAGCCCAGTGGATGGCCAGAGGAAGCCCCAAAAACGGGGTGTTCTGGGGCAGAGCCGCAGGGGGGACTTGTGCAAGATACTCCTCGTGTTCAGAGCCCTTGCCTGGGTCCTGATCCGCCAGGAAACTCTGCTAGCCAAAAGGCCGGCACAGTAAAACCATTTCCATGATGGCCTATAGGGAGCGTTTACTCCCCAGGAGGCTTGTTCATGGGAGCCAGCACTCCCTGGCTGGCTTGTGTGTGCAGCTCCCAATGAAGCCAGTGTTCAGTCAGGGGGTGGCTTCAGAGCAGGAGGAGGATCCTGCAGGGCTTTCCGCTGGCTCCCCATAATTTCGATTGCTCTGTGTTGTTGTTTTTTAATTAAAGCAAGACTGGGAGCTCTGCCATGAAGTACAATGCAAGTGCTATAGTATCTATTATAAAAATCACTTCCTCCACACAATTTCAAATGAATTGGTTCTTCAGTAGGAGAATGCCGTTACTTGACTGGTGTATAAGAACATCTGTGATGATAAACGTTTTTGTAAACTGCTGAAAGGCCTTTTTTGTTCTAGTTAGCGGTATATAAATTCTGTTAATAAATAGCATTCACAACATAAAACCTAGAGATTATCCTTTCGGGCTCTATAACTATAATATTTTTACCTGTTCTTCTGGGATTGGGTCTTTATCTTCTATTTGCACAGCTGGATGCAGCAAAGGTAACATAGTGCAATGCTTGTTCTCACATGATGGTTTAGGTTTGACTGGATATAAGGTAGAGAAGCAACAGAGAAAACAGGAGTCAACCGAATTGGTTTAAAAAAGAAGTAGTGAGTGGTATCCCAACAGTGTACATCCATTGGATGGAAGGACTCGATCAATGGATTCCCCCTGTAGCCCCCATGCCCTGCCTAACTCTGCTCCAGAGGGCTGGAGGAATCCATTAACAGAAGGATACCACCCTAAGTTTTAACTGATTTTCATTTAAACAATAAACATAACAAACAACAGTTTCAGCACAATGAGTCGACAGTTTTATTGTGACTATTCGAATGCTATAACAAGGATTTTATGTGATTTTTCTTATGTTTTAATAGTGACTCAAAAGCCAGATCACTTTATGGAAATCTGGTTTCCCTTTATTTAATTTAAAACATTATACCACTTTTGATATTGTATATAAAGCAGTACAATGTTTAAATTAAAGAAAGGGAAACCAGGTTTCCATCAAGTAATCTTGCTTTTAAGTCAATAAAATGTTAAAAATAATAGTATCCAAATAGTTTAAAGAGGCCCACTGATTAGATTTTGGTCAGGACTGAGATGTGCCAACACATACCTTGTTTTCCAAAATGCTCAGGATTTGGACCCCTATTTAAGCTCTGCCACTCACCTTTTAAAAAAGCAGACCTTGGGGAAAATGGTTCGCTCAGTCAAAAACACCTCACTGCATATTTGTAAGCCTAAATGCTGTTCTAAGCTCTTACACAAAGGGCAGGCTATAAATGTAACAAATGAATATATTCCATCATCTCTTTCACTTGCAATCGTAATGAAAAAATATAATTTGAAGCATCTTACATTAAGGTAGATTTGAAAAAAATATATACAATTGCCCTGGAACAATTCAAGTGACACATTGGGAGTAGCATACACTTAATACTGGATCAGGATTAATATATAGGCATGTGGTTCTTGAATTAATAGCCAATGATCTGCAACAAAACTATATTATGGAACCAACATTTTAGCAAATATACTATCAGCTTTTATCATGATGAATGGATAACAATACATATCAGAAAATAAGTACTGGGTTCTTCAGGAGGAAGGGTGGGATATACATTCAACAAATTAAATGTAAAACTTACATCAGACAGGCTCTGGCATCACAGTGCAACCACATGAAATTAAAATACATGCACAACACAAAAATCGATTAGAGGTGTATAAATATGTTTATTTAGAAAATTTATATACTGCTTAACGACAATTGTCTCTAAATGGAGTATAAGAAATAAAAATAAAAAATGGTTAAAAATCAGAATCCAGTTAAAATGTTTGCTGGAATAAAAAAGTCTTCAGTAGGAGCTGAAAGTTCAAGTGGGAGAGGCCCTGTCTGACAACTGGAAATTGGGCCCACAGTACTGGTGGTGGATCAGAGCCATGAATCTGAGTCATGGGGAACCACTAAAAGTGACTCCCCTGAAGACCTCAGTGACTGGGCAGAGATGTAAATGCAGCCACCTTTGAATCTGCTGACTAGGTTATAACCCAACTATCACAGAGCATCTGCCTAGATGAAGTTGGTAGTTGATTGCCTAATATTTGTCAATATCTGGCCATAATGATATAGGGCTGGGTACCTACTTTTTAAATTGCATCATGTGACTGCTGATAGCAAGTCAGGAGTGAGGCTCCTTGCTCTCTAGTCCTAATGATAGCTGGACGCACACTGGGTTGCTTTCCACACTCTTTCTTCCCACTCCCTTTTGCATGAATGGCATTTCTGAAATACTTTCAGGAGACAACTTACCTTTGTTCTCTGGATTTCTTTGAACCATTTTTTCCACCTGAGAAATGGCCTCTTCCCAGCAGCTGTTGCTTGCTTGCATGTGAGGTTGAACAAGTTTCAGTTTCTTCTCTACAACATGGTAGGCCTCTGAAGTTAGTTCTTGGCTTTCCTTGGAACTAATAAACTTCTCAAGTTCATCCTCAAGAATTATTACTCTGAACAAAATAAAAACAAACATTTAACTAGCATTTGAACCAAACATTTTGTGGACTACTGATGTTTCCCCCCCAATTTTTCATCTGAACAGTAACTTGCTAAAATGGTAAATTCTGGTAAATGCACACGATCAAGGGTTCACACGAGTTCCCTTTTAACTTTGTGGCCCTGCAAAGCTCCACTTGTCAAACACTGTGCTAACCTAAGCTAGCACTGTCTCTGAACACAGGAGATATCCATATGTGTCATCAAAAGAGGAAAATCCCACCAAATATTCTCTAGGACTAGGGATATCAGCAAAATAATGGGACCTTCACAGCAGAATAACTAATAATGTTTATTTCATACACACTGAATTCTTACTTACATAGGTAACGTACATTCCTGGCTCTACCCAGTAAACAGAGCTAAACTGTCACAATAAAGCAATAAAATGGAATATGTCAGGCTGCTACACAAAGCCTGTTCAATTAAACATTTGTTACCATTATTCAAGCTTTAAAGCATACTGTTACATAATGATACAGTCTGGACTTATATGACATAGTATATAAAATCTAAGTATCTAAAACTGGAAAAGAATGAATAATCCTCACCAACTAAGCCCCAAGGCAAAGCAAACTTTGGACTTTCCAGCAGCAATTGTAAGATGAGGGACCAAATCCATGAGACTGGCTAATTGAAAGGTGAGGGGCAAAGTTCAAAAGGACTGGTAAATTGGGAGGTTTAGCACATCTCTTTTATAAGAAAAAATGAAGAACAAATTACAGGGAATGGCAAGGTACATAACACGGTACCCTGGGAATTTCTCACACTTATCAGTCTGGCCATCTCTAAATTCTCACAGATACACAGCATTACAGGCATAAGTCAGCAGGAAAAGCCATAAAAGGAACTGGTGGAGGAAAAGCTATACATGTACTGTGTTATCTTGTTTATGTTACATTCTCAGAGCCAGGCTGATGTTCCAGAATTGAATAAAAAAACACTGTACTGTTACAACTGGAGGAAGGAAAAAACAAACAAAAAAGCCTCTTTAACCCTGTGAGGCTTCTTCTTAACACTTACAGGTATGTAGAACTCTGATGGGACAATCTATCACTAATCAATATTCTATAAGGGCAGCTAGCCTACAACATTGTCACTGCATCTTGTCCTATTCTTGGTAGACAGTGGGGATGTTTTTTTTTTCTGATTGTCTTAAAATATCTGAAGAGTGGACTTCCCGGAAGGAGTGCTCTGCTGGTGGTGCCTCTGAGTGAGCTCTGTCTCAGAGGAAGCTTTTTTCAGTTAAAAACCAGTCAAGAGGAATTTTTGACTGGTGTAAATGTTCTCCAAGGCAAAGGTGAACCGAAGAGATTATCCACGGAACTTCGTTGAGCTGTAGATAGCTGGAATTGATCAGGAATCCCCTGAGATAAGAAGGCTGATCTAGCAGCGGAAGACGAAGTCAGGACTTCCAGCAAGCTGTGCTGAAAAAAAGCGATACTTTTTTTTCCCTTAAAAACGTTCTATAACGAGCGAGCCTCCTTCTGTCTAAATCTTATCATTGGGTTTAAATTACTACAGTAAAAGAGACTTGTTTATGAATCAGCAATTGAGAAACCTGGGTGGGATGTTCCAGAAGGAGTGATTTTTACATTCAGACAACAAAAATATCGATTGAATACTGTTCAAAAAGCAAGGGACTTCTTGAGAAAAGCTTCAAAAGACATGGAAGAAGACAAACTCAAAGACATGGATATAATTCCTGGGAAACAAAGACAACAGGAACATGCAGAGGAGGGAAAGGAAGATGATGGATTAAAGGGAGCATCAAGTACTTTTTAAAATACATGCTTAAAGATGGATTACAAATATCTAACTTGGAATATAAATGGAGCCAATACGTCGCAGAAGAGAAAGAAAGTGTTTCATTATTTGAAAAAATTAAAATTGGATATAATTTGTCTACAAGAAACTCATATTAAGAAGAAAGATTCCAAATATTTGATTTGTAAAAATTTGGGTGAAGAATTTATTTCGGCTGGATCAAAAAAAATAATGGTGTTGTTCTTTATATTAACACACAATTGTTTCCTAAATTGATATTATTGGATGACAGTGGTAGATTTGTGGGAGTTGAAATTACTTTACAAGGTACAAAAATTTTGATAGTGGGCATTTATGCCCCCAATGAAGATAAAACAAGGTTTTATACAGGACTTATGGAAAAATTATCAGAGTTTGCATATGATCATTGGTGTGTTATGGGTGATTGGAATGGAGTAATTTTACCAAAAATGGACAGACTTTCTGAGAAAAATATTAAAGAGACACAGGGTAAATTACCGAAGATTTGCTTTGAATTGATGGAAAATTTAGAATTGGTGGATGCTTGGAGATATATAAATGACAATGCAAAAGAATTTACTTATTTTTCAGAAAGACATAAAACATTCTTGAGGATTGATATGATTTGGATGTCTAAAAGCCTAGTGAAAGACATTTCCAAAATGGATATATTACCAAAAACTTTTTCGGATCACAATCCAGTGATATTGACTTTAAAAAAAAAAATCTTGGATTTAGATGGAGACTAAATGAATCTTTATTACAGAATGATAAAATAGTGCAAGAATGTAAGAAGAAATTAAAAGACTTTTTTGAACACAATTTACATAAAGGAACAGATGAAAATATTGTTTGGGATACAAGTAAAGCATTTATGAGGGGATATTTTATTAAATGTAACTCTGAATTAAAAAAGAAGGAACAACAGAAAATGCAATTAATCTTGGAAGAAATAAAAGAGGAAGAATTGAAAAAGAATCCAACTAAAGTTTCTATTGTAAATCAAATTAAAATGTTACAGAAACAAGTGTCAATGTTGACAGTTAGAGAAATTGAAAGGAAATTAAACTTTGCCAAACAAAGGACTTTTGAATTTGCAAATAAACCGGGGAAATTGCTAGCATATAAATTAAGAAAAGAACGACAAAAAAATCTTATTTTAAAGATACAAGAAGGAGATGAGATGTTGACAGACAATGTAAAAATCCAAAGGGTTTTTCATCAATATTATTCAACTTTGTACAAGTGTCAGGAAATTCCCTCTGAAAAAATAGAAGAGTATATATCTAAACAGAATTTGCCTAAAATTACAGATTTTCAGAGACAAACTATTAATGGTCCTATTACGTCAAGAGAAATATCTGAGGCTATAAGTAAAATTAAATTAGGAAAGGCGCCAGGAACGGATGGACTATCAGCAGTGTATTACAAATGCTTGGAGGAGGAACTCTTATTACCTTTACAGTATACAATGAATTCTATTTTGCAAGAGGGGAAGATACCGGATAGTTGGAAAAATGCCAATATAACATTAATACCTAGAGAGGAGCAGGATCTAACCAAAACAAAAAATTATCGGCCGATATCTTTATTGAATAATGACTATAAAATTTTTACAACGATTTTGGCAGAAAGAATGAAAATAATATTGCAACAATTTATTCAGGAAGATCAAGCAGGGTTTCTACCTAAAAGACAACTACGTGATAACGTCAGGAATGTTTTGAATGTGTTGGAATACTTAGAACAACAAAATGATAAACAAGCAGCTTTGATCTTTTTAGATGCTGAGAAAGCATTTGATAATTTGAATTGGAAATTTATGTTTAAGGTCTTGGAGCAAATGGATTTTGGAGATAACTTTATAAAATGGATTAGATCTATTTATACATCTCAGAAGGCACAGATAATTGTTAATGGAGGGTTAATGGACTCATGTGAAATACAAAAGGGTACAAGACAGGGATGTCCATTATCTCCCCTTTTATTTATTTTGGTCTTGGAAGTGCTGCTTAGAGATATAAGACAACATAAAAGGATTTCGGGAATAAAGGTAAAAAAAGAGGAATATAAATTGAGAGCATTTGCTGATGATTTGATAATTGTATTAGAAAATCCATTGGAAGGAATTAATGCATTGATGGACAAATTAAAAGAATTTGGACCGTTAGCAGGATTTAAGATCAACAATCAAAAAACAAAGGTGTTGGTGAAAAATTTATCTTCAAGGGAACAAAAAGAGTTGATGGGCAAGACAGATTTTAAAATAGAGGAAAAGTTGAAATATTTAGGTATTATTATGACAAATAAAAATTCAAAATTGTTTCATAATAATTATGAAAAACTATGGACAGAGATTAAGAAAGACTTGTTAAAATGGGATAAATTACAATTGTCATTAATGGGAAGAATATACGTGATAAAAATGAATGTACTGCCGAGAATGTTTTTGTTTCAAACAATACCTGTAATATCCTCTGATTTACCTTTTAAACAATGGCAAAAAGATATTTCTAAATTTGTTTGGCAGGGAAAAAAACCAAGAGTTAAATTTAAATTATTACAAGATGCCAAAGAAAGAGGAGGACTGGGATTACCGAATTTGAGACTTTATTATGCTGCCTGTTGTTTAGTCTGGATAAAGGAATGGTTTTTATTGAGGAATAAAAGGCTATTGGATTTGGAGGGCCATGACCTGAAGTGGGGATGGCATGGATATCTATGGTATGATAAAGTAAAAGTTAATGTGGATTTTAATAATCATTTTATAAGACGTCCTCTGATGAAAATATGGAATAAATATAAACCAAGGTTTTATTCGAAAATACCATTATGTGTCTCAAGTCAAGAAGCGTTTTACAGAAGAGAAATGGCTGGAAAAGAGAAATGGTTAACGTATCAAGAACTATTAGAAAATGTACATGGAGAATATATAATGAAAGAGAGAGAACAACTCATAAAGGAAGGATATCGTTCTCAATGGTTTGCCTATTTACAATTGTTAGAAAGATATAAAATGGATAAGAAAATGTATGGGTTTGAAATAAATCTGATTTTGAAATAGGTTTGTGTACAAATGATGAAAATATAATTGCGAAAATGTATAAACTCTTGCTGAAAATGGATATGGAAGAAGAACAAGTAAAAGAGTGTATGGTAAAGTGGGCAAAAATTTTTGGTTATAATATACAAATGGATCAATGGGAAAATATGTGGAAAAAAGGCTTGAGATTTACATTATGCTATAATCTTAAAGAAAAAATTTATAAAATGATGTATCGTTGGTACATGACTCCAGAAAAGTTGTCAAAAATGTATAGTAATGTTTCTAATGCTTGTTGGAAATGTAAACAACAAGAAGGATCATTTTATCATATGTGGTGGTTGTGTAAACAGGCAAAATCATTCTGGGCACAGATAGGTAGGATGATGCAAAAAATCCTAAAGATAAATATTCAGTCAAAACCAGAATTTTTTTTATTGGGTTTTATGGATAAACAAATAGAAAAGAAATATGGAAGAATAATATTATATATGATTACGGCAGCAAGATTATTATATGCACAAAAGTGGAAAATGGAATCAACACCAACAACGAAAGAATGGCTATTGAAATTAATGGACTTAGTAGAGATGGATAAATTGACATGTTTACTTAGAGAAAAATTGACAGATACATTTCTTAAGGAATGGAAGCCTCTCTTAGACTTTTTGTTGAAAGAAAAAAATGAAATGATGATAATGGGATTTGACGATTAATTAAGATAGACTATGGAGAACAGTGATTTTGTATGTATTAAGGGACAGGTTTGATATATATTATATATTTATAGCTGATCTGTGACAAATCAGAAGTCAAATTTTTTATTTTTATTTTTAATCTTATTGTGTTATGTTTTTTTATTTTGTTTTGTTTTATGAAAATTTGAATAAAAATTATTGTAAAAAAAAAAATATCTGAAGAGTTATTTAAGTGTCCTTGTAAGCACGCAACACATTGCTGGCTCCAGATAGACAAGATGCCCATAATGGACTGTGTCAACCTGTGATGGCAGCCCTGACCTGTACACAGGTATTAATTAGCCCACCAAGAAGAACAGAAGTCAAATAGACGCATGGCCAAAAAGATGAAGTAGTAGTCAGCCACTTAGGTTCAAAAGAGAACAAGCACACTGCAAAGAAACCAGTACTATGCACCCAAAGGACAGGAAGCCCTGAACAGAGATGTGAAGGCCCAGAAACCCCCCCATAAAATTCAGGAACGGAGACACACACACACCCTGGAACAAAATCCAGGTTTTTCCTGTTTTTTTCTGGGCCTTCACATCTCTAGCCTTGAAATTTGAAGCCTACAGAAGGAAGGGATTTTCTTGTGAGTAGATGTGAGAGAGCAGGAAATTTGGAGATCACAGTATATATACTCTTTTGTTGTTCTTACATTCTACCTGTTTTCTGTATGTGACATAATTGTGTCTGGCAAAGTGTTCCCTCAGCAAACAATATTATTGTATCTTCTGAAGTAGGTAGAGACTATGTGTACAATATCAACATGCTACAAGTAACCGGGCAGGGCCTAAAAGGTGAAATTACTTTCAGACAAGTAATCCAAGCCTCTGACATAGCAGTTCCAGACCACCACTAATACAGTGACTAGGAGCTATGTTCTAAGGAAGGCTGGAAATAAATCCATGAATTCATAACAACTTCCCTTGCGGACAGTGGCCATAGAACAGTAGTACAACCAGAGCTTGGAAGTAACTCGTTACTTTTAACGAGTTACTTGTAATTCGTTACAATTTTAAATAACGAGTGGGTAATTCCATTACATTTGGCAAGTAACGGAACGACTAGTAATTTCCCTACTTTTCAACTGCAACTTTAACGTTTCCACGTTAGGTTGGACATTACTTGGGGGCGGGAACAAGGCTCTAGGGCACACAGTTAAAAAAAATCAAGGCTGATCTTTGTTATTGTTTCATGCATTCCCCGGTACAGTAACACACAAAATTACTCTAAAAACAATAAACAAGTGTCTCATATTAAAACTCATTCTTACCAATAAAAATAGGCCCCACTGATTAATCAACTCTCCTTTTAGTTAATTAATCTGCTGAAAATTAAAGCTTGTAGCCCTAGAGTTGGTTTTTTTTTTTTTAAAAAAAATCATTTGACCAGGAAGACAAGTACCGTTCAGTTCGCATACAGTGAATTTCAGAGTTGAGATTAATCTGTTCTCATCACAGCCCAGGCTTGTGTATTTATGTGCAAGCCCTTTCTTGATGACATTGCCATGTGGTGACCAAAGCAAGGAGGAGGGAAGTCTCAGGCTGTGTGGTGCAGTCGCTGCAACACAATTGCTGCCTAGAAAAGAATGTGAAGGTGCAAAAAGCAGAAGCTCAAGTAAGCTTCAATAAGATGAACAGTGCCAAAGCTGCACAGGCTGCAATAGGCAATGTTGAGGGGTTTCATCATTACTGCTTTTTAGGAAGTGAAGGTCAACCACTGTCAGTGCCGCCCTGGGCTCCTACTGCGAGGAAGGGCGGGATATATATAAATATAAATAAATATATATATATACAGAAAGAAAGAAAGGAGAGATGTAAAGGGGAGTATTTCTTTAGATGTTACCCTACTTTCCATTTTTGCTTTCTATTTGCTTCTAGCCCTATTCTGTCACTCTCCAGTACACATGAAGAAGGGGCAGTGAGGGCAACTCCCAAACCTGGGTGTTGCGCCTCCAAGTTAGTTACTTAGAACTAGGTATGCCTTTCCTATCTACGATGTATTTCTATAAATGAAATAGCTTTTCTTATTTTACTAAGTCTTAAGTCTCAGTGATCTCAGTGCAGGGTAAAAGCCTGCCACAAACACACACATTGGCACACACAAGCATCATAGACTGTTGACAATCTCTGCTAATATCTATACAAATGTACATAACATGCATCACCTGAACTCACATGATCTAGAGTTACCTTAGATCTTGCAAGATTTGCAAATGAGAAGCAATAGGGTTTTATATTAGTTCTGATTGTCTATTGGGCTATCATAGGTTATATGTTTTTTTCATTTTCTATGGCAAAAACTCCAACTTCAGTGGAATTTATGTGATGTGTTCTAATCATTTGAATTTGGCTAATGAATGCTTTATTCTTTCATCAGAACTTTAGCAGTAGTACTAAAATATTAATAAAAAAGAAAAGGGAAAGAAAAAATACTTTACATACATCATTCAGCTGTATTGCTAATTATAGATATAGATATAAAAGATAAACGGCATTTTGTCAAAAGTATTTTTGTCTACATTTTATACCTCATCCTTGGTTTTCCAAGCTTGGCATGGAATGCTTCTCATACAGAATTAATTTGAAATGCTGCATATTTATTATCATAATCATCATATTCAAAATAAAAAATATATGTACCGCCTTCAAGTCGATTCCAACTTACGGTGACCCTATGAATAGGGTTTTCATGAGGCTGAGAGGCAGTGACTGGCCCAAGGTCACCCAGTGAGCTTCATGGCTATGTGGGGATTTGAACCCTAGTCTCATTTTGTTCTCACAACAACCCTGTGAGATAGTAGGTTAGACTGGCCCAGGCAGGGTTATTCAGTGAGCAAAAATGATGCAAATAGGATCTCTTTTAATTGTGCTATCGACCTGCTTACTTCCACTCTGACTGGGGCATCTTGCAGCATGGGGAAGAGATGGGGGCACATCACAGCTGAAGTTCACCCATATAGGAGCATTATCTCTTGTTTATTACAGAGACGCCTGTTGCAGGTTTTGCTGCTGAGAGCAGCAGTCAGTTAGTGCAGCCACTTGAGTCACAGCTTGTTGATCCTGAGGAGGCAAAACTAGAAAGTGAGGTTCAGAAAGGAGGCCCTGTGCACGAGGAGGAGGAGGGCATGAAGCAGTGCCAGTTGCCCACAGCCACATCTGCAGAACAGCAAGTACCATGGGTTGGCTTTGAGAAAGCTTGTACATTTGTGAGCCAGAGTGGGAAAAATGTTGTTGTACGATGCAATTACTGCCTTCCAAGGATCAAAAATCTGAGATCAGCTGTTTCCTCCTCATCCAATGTGAAGAAACATTTTGAGGTAAGCCTTTGTCATGCTGGTCCTCAAAGAGTGTCCATTGTCTATTTATGTTTAAATTGTGAAGTTCCTCTTCCATTTTTTCTTGGATTCATGCTTTGTTCTTCTTCCTCAGAGGGCACACCCTGAGAAGCTGAGAGCAATTGAAGAAGCAATAAAGGCAAGGAGACGTGGCCTTCCTGAACCAATGCATGACACCCCTCCTCCCAAAATGCTGAAGCAGCAGCAGACAACCCTTGAGAGGTGGGGATCTGGCAGGGAGCCTGTCACCCAGAGCAATCTCGTCAGGAGAATCATTGACTTCATTGTAGAGGAGACATTACCACTTCAGACTGTGGACAAACCATCATTCATTAATCTGGTTCGCATTGGACTCCTCAAAGATCTCACCATCATATGTGCCAAGACTCTGAGAGACAGAATTGAGAAGAGAGCATGCCACATGAGAAAAACTCTTGCAAACCGAATGGGTGCTGTGGCATATATAGCAACCACTGCAGATTGTTGGACCAATGGCAAGAAGAGTTACTTTGGGGTAACAGCCCACTGGATCAACCCAGCTACCCTGAAACGTGAGGTCGGGGCCTTGGCTTGTAAGCGTCTGAAGGGGCGCCATACATACGATGTCCTTTCAAAAGCACTGCATGATGTACATGTGCAGTACAGGATCCACAACAAAGTTATGTGCACTACTACAGACAACAGCTCCAACTTTGTGAAAGTGTTCAGAGTTTTCATGGCCAAAGAACCAGTGGAAGCTGCAGGCACCAGTGACGATGATGGTGATAACCAGGAGGAGGAGGAGGAGGCTGAGGTGGAGTTTGTGCCTATCTGTGAGATCCTGGACACAGGACCTGAGGCAGAGGAAGAAGCTGCAGACTCAGGAGAGGATTTTGTTTTACCACCACACCAGAGATGTGCTAGTCACACCCTCAACCTTGTGGCAACACAAGACATAGAGGCCATGCTTTCTGACTCCTCCAAAAGTAGTCTTCTTGGTCCTTTCAAGAAACAGTTTCGTTCCTTGATGGGAAAGTGCAGCAAGTTGTGGTCCAAGCAGAACCAGTCAGCCCAGATTGCTGAGTATATCCGTGCGCAATGTGGTGTGTATCTGAAGGTACCGAATAAGACCAGGTGGAATTCCACCTTTGATGCGTTGAAGCAACTACATGAGCTCCTGTCAACTGTGCCACTAAAAATGCATGCCATAATGGACCGCTGCTCCTTGTCCAGGATCACAGCTGCTGAGATTGAAGTGGTACAGGAATACACAGAGATTATGGAGCTACTAGCCCAGTCCCTAGATATCCTGCAACGGGAGAACGGCATGTTCATGGGGTATTTGCTACCAACGCTCTGCAATCTGGACCGCAAGTTAGAAGGACTGGAAAACAAACCTGAGAGGTACACATACTGTTTTCAGCTGCTGAGAGGTGTGCGTGAAGCCCTAAGAAAGTGGTTTGCAGCTATCTGGGAGGACAAGAGGCTTCTTCTGGCAGCCTGCCTACACCCTCGCTTCAAACTAGATTGGCTGGAATCGTGTCAGGCCACCACCCATACCAACAAGTAAGAACATTAGGGAAGCCTGTTGGGTGGATTACTCCAAGGGAAATGTTGTCTCAAGGGAGGCATCAGAGGGCTTAAGGTGGTAGGCAGGGGCTGGGCCTTTTCTTCCTGGGGCTCCTCATCACAACCTTGGGTTGCTGCAGGTAATCCTTAAGGGTCTTCTGTGCTGCCCCATGAGTGTGGTGACTTGGTCACCTTCCTACCTTCCATGTCATCATCCACAGGCTCAGGCTGGACCCTGAACCAGGGGACATGACAAGCATCAGGAAATGAAGAACAGATGATGGTTTCCTAACATATATGTGTTAACATATCCTCTCTCTTTCTTAGATACACAATGGAAGCCTTGTTGAAAGCTGAAATAAAGATGGGTGTACTTAATGAGGACAGTGATCAGTCTTCAGATAAAGACCAGGAAGGAGATGACTTAGAAGATGACTTCTTTAACTTTCTGCCCCAGGGCAAGAAGTCAGCAGTGGACACTGCTGAGGAGGAACTGGTGAGGTACCTGAGGTCTCCCAGCAGGGAAGTGTCATCACTCCATGGCTTTCCACGTGTGCTGCGGTGTTTTTTGCAGCACAACACAGGCATGCCTTCAAGCGCCGCAGTAGAACGCCTGTTCAGTACTGGTGGCAACGTAATGACTGTAAAAAGACATTCCTTGTCTGACATGCTCTTTGAGCATCTTGTTCTTTTGAGACATAACAGAAACATATTATAAAAGCATTTCAAGTGTAAAATTTGATTTCAAGAGTTGGGGTATCTTCATTGCTTGGGGGGATGTGAGATTCTGTTATGCCATTATGTTAATCTTATGGATAATTTTTTTTATTCTACTACCCCCTGTGTGTGTGTGTTTATTTTTAATATTGTTTTAGGCTTCTTAGATGTGCAGCAGCCAAGGCCAGCACCTTGTAGGAGTTTTTTTTAAAAAAGTAACTGAAATGTAATTGTAGTGATTACTTTTGAGAAAAAGTAAAGTAATCAGTTACTTTCAGAGCAATTGTAATTGTAACGGTAATTACTACTTTTTTGGGCCAAGTAATTGTAACTGTAATTTATTACTTTTTAAAAGTAATCTTCCGAGCTCTGAGTAGAACATACTCTTTGCATGCAGAAGGTCCTGGTTCAATTCTTTGCATCATCATCTAAAAAGACATCAGGTGGTGAGGCCAGAAAGTTCCCTGTCTGAATCCTTACAGAACTGCTGCCAATCTAGACTAGAAGGACCAATGAACTAACTTGCCATAAGGCAGCTTCTTATGCTTAGATGTTCAACCACCACCACCACCACCACCACCTTCTTTAAGACTACAATCCTATTATACACACTTATCTGGGAGCAAGTCCCATTAAACTCAGTGACTATTATGTCTGTGTAGACATGCAGAGGATTAAATTGTAAACCTTTGGCAAATGAATGAAGAGATGAATAAGGAACTAGTAAATGTTTCTGCTTTAAATAGTATCTTTGAAGAATTAATATGAATATACTACTAACACATCTCAACAAAGAACACACAGCTATGTTTTCTAATTTTCTAGCTTAACCCCAGCCTAAACAACAAATAGGAAGAGTACTAAGATCAATCCAAGTTCCTGTTCTCTTTCAGTAAAAACTTTATATGACAAAACATTTCTTTAGGAGGTAATCTCAGTAAAACAATTCAATAATTAATGCATACTTACTCCACTGATTTTCATACAAACAATATATTAAAATAAATGGGCTTCAGCACACATAAAACTCAATTGGATTGTGGTCTCTTGCCTTTCGTATGCATTATTCAACCAGATGACTCATCTGCAGTTCTCACATAGCCAGTTCTAAATATTGGCCCTGTAACAAACTCTCAACTTCTTTTATAGTTGTGTATATAATTACACATACAGCTTGTGTATAAGACACACTCTTTCATCTCTTTATAGAACATAAACTAGATTGCTTAATTAAATAAGAATCAGAGTAACAAGGGAAAGAAGTTATGGTAATACCTGCCTCCATAAATCTTACCAGTAATTTGTGATTGCAACACTATGTTTTTAAAGTTCCTTTTTTAAACAAAACAAAACAAAACACAAAACTCAAACTACAGTTAGAATTAAACTAGTGAGAAATCACTCACGGAGAACTTACTCATTCAGTAAGGCCTTCAGATGGAGTTGCAAACTGCGCACTGCTGTGTGGAGATGGTTAAGTTCTCCTGATTTCTGTTCGGTTTTGACTGAACGTTCCAAACTAGATCGATGATGCGTTTCAAAGTACCGATAAAATTCATAACTTCGTTTAAGCTCTTCTAAGCAGGCAGCATGAGCATGAGGCAAACCTTGAGTTACATCAGAAAAGATACAAAGTGGCAAATGCTCTGGCCCAATCGAGGTCTTGAGAGATGCATTGGAGGGAGACAGCAAAAGAACTAGCCGCCTGAAGAACTCAGAGTTTTGTCCAACCCAAAGCTGAAATAAAACCTGAGAACACAGAAAAGTTGTAATAATTCTCATTACTACAAAAGAAACCAATTGCACACTGTTTTTCCTACTTTCCCATATTTTAAGCAACTCAAAAATAATCTGATTACCAAATCAGTTAAACATTTTTTGGGGGAAAACCACCATTCATTAATATTGATACCCGGACAGACTACAACAAAACACTAAAACAATCAGCCAGTTTTGCAATAACAGAACACTCAAACAACTTGGCACCTGCCATAATGGTAAGGGAAGGGCATTCCACAAAGAAGGTGCTACCACAGAGACCACCTTGGGGTACAGAAACACAGAGCAGAAATGTTTAAATAATTAAATAAATAAAGGATACAACCTAAGTCAATTTTCTGGATTCATACTAGGATGCTTTCTCCCATAAAAACTACTTATATTAACACCTTTAACATACATATAGTTGGCTCTTTGGAGACAAGGATCCATCTCACAAATAACTGCTGGAACCCATGCAGAGTCCTCCTTTTTAATTATTATATTAAAAAGTACAAAAAGATGGGAAAGTCACATATGTCACTTACAAACAAATCATTTATTAATATAATACACCATGAACCTCCTTCCTAAAGTAGTACAAAAATATGGTTTCCCCAAATTTCTATGCTGCAGCAATTCTGAAAATAAAATATCCTTTCAAGAGTCCTCAATAAAAGCTTACAAAAGGTAACATTTGAGTCTAGCCCAAAGACGCAATAACTACAGTTAATATATACCAAAGAACTAACTTGAGTTTCAGATTAGTCTTTTTTAACAAATAGTGACAGGCTCACTCAGCCCCCATCCCAATTGCTACAAGCTGAAAGTAGTTACAAAACAGGCTGAAGCTAAGATCAATGAAATGAGCCTGAATGCTGGATTACCTTTAGTGCAGGCAAGCTGAAACCGTCTGTGAGATTGTGTGCTTCTTCTTCAGACACCTGCTCTTCACTGAGTCCTAGGCCCAGTTCTTTGAAAGGCACTACACAGATGTAGTTTGTCACATTGTCACTCTCAGAATTCAACGGGTAAGTTTAGTTAGCGTTAAGGCAGTTAAAGAAGCTTTTGCATGACATGCAACGTGGACAAACATGAGGTAAAAAAGCAATCAGCTGCCTTTCTAACAAGTTAAAGATCCTATAAAATGCTATTTATTTGTAGAAAGAACAAACAGCTGTTTATTTAATTCAAACAAGCTGCAGAATAAAGAAAAGACTGGGTTGGGGGGAAGCACACCATCATTTGTTTACAAAAAAACCCTCATGTGATTTGCTGGCTGTTTATGTTCTCTTTTAGAAATAAAACTAAATATGGGTTGTTGTTTTGTATTTAGCAATAGATCATGAACAAAAATATGTTTTACCAACAAAATGAAACTGACGACATTCATCTAAGCATTAATAACTTTTTATTGAGTGTTAAATTTCTCCCTATTAAAAAGAACACAAATCTATACCACATAAAACATCATTGAAATGATGAGCTTTATGAAAAGCATAAATGAGTCAAAGGGGGATATTCCACTGTCCTTCACTTAAACATCTTTACTCCTAAGAGAGGAGGAGGAAGCCCAGTCGAGCCACATGTATAAAGGTGAGAGAAACTAGTTATAGTGTTCCATTGAGCCACAGCATCTGAATTGTAACAGTGAGAACTGATCCCACTGTGTACTATAACCTATTCAAACATCAACTTGTAAGGCAGATTTCTCCTTCAGTCTCATTCTGTTTGATTGGCACACTCTTTCTCTTTCAAAGTGAGCAGAATCCTCTGTTTGGCTAGCCTTTTCTGTCTTCTCCCTCTCAATTTGGCAGAAGAATAAACTATGCTCCAGTTTTTTCCCTTACCCCCAGCAGCAGCAGATGACAGGAACAAACAGTAGCACTTGGCCAGGCAGTGCTTGGCCTCCTGCTTATTGGGAGGGAAGAGATGGCAGCATGGTTGGCACAGTGCAAAAGCATCAGAGGGAGCACAGGATTGCCTCTGCTAGTGTGCTAGCACTGTGCTGACCTTGCCCGCTGCCTACACCTCCCAGTAAGCAGCAGTGATGCGGATGAAGAGATGTTGGGTGAGCACTGCCACCTTGCACCACTGACCATTACTGGTTAGAGATATAGAAAGAATAGATGGTTGAGTTTGGAAGAGTCTAGAGCAGCCTTTTCCAACTAGTGTGCCTCCAGATGTTGTTGGACCACAATTCCCATCTTTCCTGACCATTGGCAATGCTGGCTGAGGCTGATGGGAGTTGTGGTCCAACAACATCTGGAGGCATACTGGTTGGGAAAGGCTGGTCTAGACTAAGGACAGAAAAGAAAGAATTATTAATAACTTACAGTGCAATCCTGTCGCTGGTTTATATTTAGTATTTACTCAGAATCTATGTACAAAGGGCATAATCCCTGCCTAAGTTTGTAACCCTATGAACACTTGCTTGGGATGTAAGTGCCTTTGAATATAGAGAAACTTTCCTCTGAGTAAACAAGTATGAGACTAGACAGTATGTGTCTGAAAACATGGAATGATTAGGGGAAGAGCAAGATGGAAGAGGGATTGAAAGGAATGGTGGGAGATGTAGGCCACAGGGTTCATGGGCAGAAATTCTGCTCCACTCATTTCACAGGCTGCCAGCTGCTACTTCTTGCCTCTAGCAATATCCTAGTGTGGAGCAGCAGTTAGAGCAAGGACAGGGAGCCATTTTCAGCCCAAGGAACATAGTCTGTTCTGGGCAACCTTCCACGGGTCACAAGGCAGTGGTGAGCAAGGCCAGAGGCAAAAACAAGCAGAGCAACAAATGTGAATTTTACATTACCCTGTGTACAGTAAGGAAGATGCTAAACTCGCTCACCCCATCGCTGTTCTCTGCCCAGGCAAGGAAGAAGCACTATCAGAATTTGAGGACATATTCCAGCCAGGCAAAAACACTCAAAGAGGGTACAAAACAGAACCAGTAATGAATTTGGCCTGGTAGACCACCTTTAGCCCAGGGTTCCCCATCCTTGGGTGTTGAATTGACACCAGGCAAACCCAGTTTCAAATCTTCACTAAGCCATGAAGTTCACTGGGTGACCTCTGTCAGTCCCTAACTTAACCTGTCTCACAGGGTTCTTGCAGGCGTAAAGGGACAGGTAAGACCATGTATGCTGCACCCGGAGCTCTTTGGGCGTAGGTTGAAAAAAATGTAACAAATAAAACCAAACAATGTGAATGTGTAGGATATTAAGGCCATGGACAAGTGTACACAATAAACTCAAAGCTTGTGCAAGTTCTAAAGATGTAAAAACAAAATGAACATAAAAACTGTCCAGCAATCTTTCTTCTTCATTACAACTACTTAGCCTTTTCCTGTATGTCCTATTTCAAAAAGGATATTGTTTCAGCATGTATAGAGTAGCAAGTCTTGAAGCGCTGAAGTTGGCTCTTACTGATCGGTAAACAGCTTTCCGAAGACCGATGAGATGCTGACAAGGATGCTGTCCAGCTTTATTAAATGGGCAAGCAGCACTGACCCTGTCAAGCAAACTTGAAAAGTAAAATGTGATACAACTGTACAGATGTCCTAAATAATGTTAAAAATACAATATAAATTAATATTGTTGTCTTAGATGTTTTTCATTTCATAGAATATACAGTAGGGCCCCGCTTCTCGGTGCCCCGCTTTTCGGCATTCCGCTAATACAGCACCAGCGGGGCGATCAGCTGGAGTGGGGGCTGGAGCTCCCCGCGCTCCAGCTGATCTCGCCAGAGGAGGGGAAGATCAGCTGTAGCGTGCTCCAGCTGATCTTGTCCTCGGGCGATCAGACTCCAGTGCTCCAGCCAGAGGAGGGGAAGATAAGCTATAGTGCGCTACAGCTGATCGTCTCCTCTTCTTGTGCGATCAGACCCCTGCGCTACAGCGGATCCTGCCTGAGAAGATGAGCTGTAGTGCACTACAGCTGATCATCTCCTCCTCAGGCGTGATCAGCGGGTTAGTTTCCAGACCCCCATGCTACAGGTGATCTGCTTTGCAGCAGGGGTCTGGAACCTAATCTACTGTATGAGTGGGGCCCTACTGTACCTTCAGAGGGGGGGGGAGAGAGAGAGAGAGAGAGAGAGAGAGAGAGAGAATGATTATTTCATTATTTTATAAATTACGGAAGCTGAGAAGGGCCCACACATTGTTAGTTGTTGTGTATAAAATCCAAGACATAATTTTAACTTGAAGCCCACTTTGAAAATCAAAAGAAATACCACACTTTTTACATAAATATCATGACCTTTAGGACTGCTTGTCTTTATTTAGAAAGAGTCATATCTGTTTCCACCCCCCCATTAATTACCATTCTACAAAGTCTGCAGTCACTTATTTCATATTTTCTAAAAAGAATTGTTTCTTTAATCTAAAAAGATGTATAAGTGGCAAATGAGTTTTACTGTGGTCTTCCAAAGCCTGTATGGCATACAAGCAACTGCTACCCATTGTTGTTGCTTTTAGCACACCGTCATTAAAATTAGGAGCAGATAAAATCAAAGTTCAATTTACCTATAGCAGATGCACTTCTAGGTGAGCACACATATTGGAGTGCAACCTATCTACATTGTAATTCCAGCAATGATGGGCACAAGAGCCAAACAAAAAACTTATTTTTATCAATGCTAAACCAGAAACCAGTAGCCTTTTTAGTAGTTTGAATTTAAAAAATGTGTTTATCTAAAATATGTATAACCCGCCTTTCAGGCCTTCATACCACAAGGTAGTTAACATAATCATTGTTAAAAATATGACATAAAATAAAAAAGACTGAACAATAAAAATGAATCCAAAACAAAGAAAAAGTTCTTAAGAGTAGACTACTTCAGCAGAGTAGGCAGAAGACTGCTTAAACTCAAGAGAGTCACAAGAGCTCTCTGAAACAAGACCATTTTAACTTGTCATTGAAAAGCTAAGAAAGAAGGGGCAGAATAAACTTCCCAAAAATTAATTTTGTAGGTACTTCCAAAGTCTTGGTGGTGCTGAAAAGGCCATTTTCGGGGTATTCGCTCACCATATTTTCAATGGTGAAAAGACCTTCAGAGACTCAAGGACAATATTAAACTACAGATTGGCTTGAATGGGAACAGGAAAACATTTACATCTTCCAGACCTGGACAGCTGAGGGCTTTAACACCAGCGCCTTGTATTGAGCCTGAAAACCAAGTAGGAGCCAATGCAGCCATTTTAGAATTTAGCACCATGTGTTCCTTGTACCCTGCCCCTATAGCCTTGTGCTCACATTTTGAACCCTTCATAGTTCTGAGAACTTGTAAAGGGCAACCCCACATAGAGCAGATTACAATACTCCTGCTTATAGGTGACTAGCACTGACATCCTATACACACTCACTTAGGAGCAAGCTCCACTGAAAACAGTGAAACTTATTCCTAAGTAGGTATGTATAGCAGGGGGTGGGGTCCTCTGGCCCACAGGCCTAATTAGGCCCATCAGGCCTCCTCAATTGGCCTGCAAGAAACTTCAGAGAGGCTCCATGCAACTAACAATCAGCTGACTGGTGCTGAAAGCAGTTTGGTGCTTACAATGATTTCTTTTGAACTTTGGCAGGTGTCAGTCACCTGATGTCATTATGATGTCAAGTGAATGACAGGTGGGTAATCCCACCCACCTACCAAATTTGACCTGTGAGTGGTGGGGGAGATCATAGAATAGTGGGTAGAAGAGGCTTATAAGGCCATCAAGTCCAACCCCCTGCTCAATGCAGGATCTGGTGTGCTGGCTACATCCAGTTCCCTACCTCTGATGTATAGCACTACATTGTAAGAGATGAATAACCATGGCAAGTTGTTTTATCTAGGAAAACACACTTTCCTTTAAAATGAACGAGCAGGTCATATTGTATATCCAAAAAAGAAAAAAACTGCTGAGATGTTTGAAATGTTAAGCATTGCTGCTTTTGGACACGTTTTTTTAAAAAAATATTAAAGTATGGTAAACAAGAAGACACTACATCATAGACAGAATGCAATAGCAGCATAAATCTTGCCCAGGCTGATAAACTCATATGTCACTTCCATTCACCTATAACAAGTGCAGAAACTGCATAAACATATCTGTTGATCATCACATGGAAAAGCTGCTGCGGGCAAGAATCAAGAGATAAAAAGGAAGGCAGAACATTGAAAATGGACTTGTGTATAAACCACCTATACACACTAACTTTATGAAATATATGCTATCTGACAGTATTTCAACTGAATGTTAGAAATGTTTTTGCTATATTATTAACAGACTACCTTTTAAATTGGTTTCTGTCCTAAGACTGATTGGCAGGAAGCCTAATTATATTAAAACATTATCTCAATGAATATTTCCTTGTCTTTTTATCTTTATTTCAAGATACGGAAGCATTCTAGAAATTTATAACAGAACACAAATCTGCTGAAAAGTGTACCTGTTTCATTGGGCATTATGCTAGCAAAACAAAAAAGCTCCTGAAAAACACCTAAATTGTTTTTATAGGGGAAGACAAAATCAAAAACAGTGAACTGAAAACCCTGTGCCTCCAATCCAATGTGTTATTATTATTATTATTTTATTTATTACTTCAAAAAATTCAGGGCAGCATATGACACAAGTCTTAGATGCAATAAAAGGGGAACATACAATGTTTACACCCAGTGAGCTTCATGGCCAAGTAGGAGTCTCTCCAGTCTTGGTCCAACCCTAACCACCCAAGCATACTGGTTCTGCAACTTTGACTCATGAGAAGGGATTCCTCAACTCCATACCCTGAAAAACTCCTCCTGAGGATCAGTAAACAACAGATGAAACTTCAGACCTCTTGCAGAAATGGAAGTGGCTTTTGCTCGTGTTCTCTCTCAGCTGAATCCTAGCCACTAACTTTTTTTTATTTTTAAAAGCTGGAGGCCTAGACTATTGTATTAATCTGCTAAAATTAAGGAAAAATATTTTGCCTCAGGACTCACTCGCTAACACTAAGCTCTTTTGAAGTATTAGTTTAACTATAGGATTAACTATTCCTAATTGTATGCTACTTTGTCCAGAACAGACTTTGATTGCCTTAAAACATGCCTAAACATTCCACAAGAGAATGTATTTTTGTCAGCAAAGCTCCATTCAGGCTTATCGTTTATGTTTGGAAAATTTGTTCTCTGTAAAATGCCTACATTTCTGGTTTTACATGTAGCTGCTTGTGTTGATCTGGTATTGGAAGCATATGCTCTGTAAGTAGAGATCAAAATGTTTTATGTACATGAGAATCCTTAAGCAACTCAAGCTGTGGATATTACTGTTTCTTTCTCTTTCTGTATGAAGTATGATGTAGAAAAGAGCAATGTTTGAAGACAATATACATCCAGAAGAATTTTAACTCTTGTAACTTGACTCACTGCAGTGAGTCATATAAATTATAGAAACAAATTGTCTCCTAAGTGCATTATGTTCAATTTTGTTGTATTTAAACCTTCTGAAGTGCTGGGGGAGGAGTTTCTGTGCCATGCATAATCTGTAAAATTACTTTCTTATGCAAATTACCATTTACTTTCTTCTTGAATGATATGTAACAAAATATGGTTTTGAATAATGCAAATAAATACTCAGAGAGCTAAATGACTCTGAAAAATTAAACATGTTATCTGTGAAGTGAAAACTGGTTCCAAAGAGACACTTGTACTTTTTCTTGTTGGTGTACTTGCAACCCAAGTATATGACAATGTTTCAAGTCTCTTGAAGATGGTTGGTAGCAGGCAACCGCAAAAAGATAAGTGCTGTTTCAACAGGGTTTTTTTTTTTTAAAGAAGAGACATGCATCTCATTTTTAATATATATTTGTTGTCCTTCATACTTCAGGTCCCAAGACTTCAGGTCCCAAGGATGAGAGTTACAGCTAGGAATAGCACAACCACCCAGCTAGAAAACTGCCTCTTTTGCAGCTACCTTTTATTGCAACACCTACACAGAATTCACCGGGAAATTCTGCCAAACATCATAACAAAAAACACATTGTTTCCATTCATGGCCTTGTTACCCTTTATTTGGGATAGCAGTGACAAATATGTTGTGTAAATAAGTGACACATCTTAGAGTTAGGCATTTAAAGGAAAAGTTTCTTTGCTATTTATTTAACAGCTATGCCTGAACCAATTAAAAAAACAAAACTAAAATTCAGACTCACAGAGTAAATCCTCTGGAAATGACTTCAGTTTCTTGAATGAGCCGTAGAGCTTTTCTCACAAGGCTAGTGAAGGCTCGGCAATTAGTCACTATATCTTCTAGCTGGAAATGGCATTTTCTTAGGGACATTTGCAGCTTGGCTATCTTCAATGTGTCCAAACCTCGCAAGCACATGTAAACCAACAAGCCTAATCCCCACACCAATCCAAGTGATCCATTCCACAAAGAAGGAAGAATAACCCGCGTGCTGATGAAGGCAAGCAGTAATGAGATATCCCTGCAAAACAAATAAGCCAATATGAGCCACACCAAGGAGTAATGTACTTTCCAAGCTTTGTCCAGATTCTGCACATGCAAGCTGGTGTCCAGCTGTCATTAAAAACAAAACAAAACCAGGTCCTAGCCATTATAGAATTATAGATATAAGGCAAATTGTGCAACTAGTATTCTACTTAATCATTTTGTGAGAAATAGGGTTTTCTCCCCCTTCCATTGTTATAGCCAATGAAGGAATAACAATGGCAAGTATGATTGTCATATGAAGTAAAAAGTGATATTCATAGATATACAGATACACAGAGCATTTTCTGGAGATGGAACTTTATTGCCTTGCTAATGCCAATACAGCTTATTATATCCATAGTTTGGGGGTAGAGAGGAGAACGTGGGCTAAGAGAGAATAGTTTACAAAGCCCTGAACTGTAGTCTATTGTTAATATTTTAGGTTAAAGATGGAACACAGAACCAAATTTTGATTTCTAGCCAAAGATCACCCATACAGATACTCAGACTGCAGCACAGGTTACTTATGTTCAATAGCCCCTCTGGCCCCCTTTCCCATTCTAACTCCAGCACTCAACTGCATGCAGAAGCCTTTTGTTACACTGCATTAAAAATTACAATGCATTAAGAACAAAAAGATTAGATTTTCTGTACAAAATAACAGTAAAATATTTGTAATTAGCATACAATCTTAATTACGTGCAAATTAGGGCCCCTGGATTTGGGGAACTCGTATTATAAAACAGCCCACTTAATTTACTGAAGCTGCGATTCATTTATCTCCTGATTAAACATTACAGCCTATATTAATTAGGATTAACATATCTAAAGCAAATGACTGATAGAGCTAGGATATGTTCATTTCCTTAAAATGTATACATCGGATAAGATTACTCTTTCAAATGTATGACCTAAAGAGTAAACCCTGCAGTAATGAGTCCCCCCCCACCCAGATTCAGACTCATTTATCCTGACCACCACAGTCCAATTGCGTGCACTTATTATTTTGAAGCAGAATCTAAAAGCCCTTATCATGAGCAACCTTTTGAACAGCTTGCTCATTATTTTTCTTAAAATCATATATGAACAACAAAGCTTCTCTCATTTGTTTTTGTCATGTTTGCAAAATTGGTATTTTGACAAATTGTTACAAAATACAAGTCTCTTCAGGAACACCACAACAGACAGCATAAATTAATACATCCAATTCCTTTCTTGCTCATTGTAAAGTATGATGAATTTGCATTTCCCCATTACTTTTATCAAATGCTAGCTCTTGAATATTGGACATTACAATGTTATACACGTGTAACCCATGTAATTTAAAGAATGGACAGGGATAACAAACAGAATCATATAAAAAAAACCAGAGACTGAAGTATTACATAATTTCTATCACCAGACTTGCAAACTTGTATAGTAAGCCTCTCTCAAGATAAGGAGGAAAAAACTTGTTGCAACTTCTAAGAAAACAAAGAATCTTTATGACACTGCTCACTCTTTTCCTTAACCCCAAATAAGCTTATCAAAGAGGAAAGGAGTACGTTAAAACAGTCCAGAATACATTCTTTAAGGAAAGGGTCCACAGAAGAGAAAGATCACTAAAAAATTAGAACTTTTCAGTTGTCAGAGCACTGAGGATCAATACAAGATATGCAAAGAGATGCTTCCTCCAACAGAGTATGTAGTCTATGCACACAGCATGCACACAGCTCAAGGCAATACCAAATATTAGGAGTTGCTAGGGAGCGTAGCGTTGGAAGATGTCCATGTTTCTGTTGCTTGGGCTGCCCTGCAGACAGGATACTGGGGTCAAGCAGCTCAATCAGTTCAACATCCTCCTGCAGCAGAACTTCCTGTTGCAGGATGGTGCAGAGAGCCTCCGAGCGAAAACCAACATCCTTAATATAAGAAAAACAGCATCAGTTTGACCAATTTCTCATACACCAGCATTTCTCAAATATAATGAAAACTTTTCTATCACCACTTAATATTTATTTATTTATTTTGTATCCCGCCCTTCCTCCCAGCAGGAGCCCAGGGCGGCAAACAAAGCACTAAAACACTTTAAAACATCATAAAAAACAGATCTTAAAATACATTAAAACAAAACAGCATTAAAAACATTTAAAGAAAAAAACAACTTTAAAAAAGGGTTAAAAACATTATTAAAAAACATATTAAACAATTCTGACACAGATGCAGACTGGGATAGGTCTCAACTTAAAAGGCTTGTTGAAAGAGGAAAGCCTTCAAAAGGTGCCAAAAAGATAGCAGAAATGTTTTAATATGTAAAACAGAGGTGGCTAATCCCCAGTTCAGGGTTCTGATCCATTCCCCAAAGCAAAAATTTCTGCCTCCCCTAAGGCCTCACCAACATTGGTAGCAGCAGCAAAAAGGGCGGGGGGGAATTCAAATAGACACAGAACTGAGGTGGTCAGAGCCTAATGCCCCTGATGAGAATGCAAATCACCCCCTGCCAAGTCATTGGATTAGGGAATGGCTATAGGTCAGTGACAGATAATCTGTTTTGTATGGAGAAGATCCCAGGTTTATTCTCCAGCGTGTCCAGATAGGAGTAGGAAAGTTCCCCATCTCAGACCTCGGAGAGCTGCTGCCAGTCAATGCAGACAATACTAAGCTAAATAGACCAATGATCTGACTAAGGCATGCTCCTGTGATGTACAGCCTCCTCTAGAGATACTTTAGGATCTGCAGTTAGCCTTAGAAACACAGGTTGCACATATAGCCACATATTTATTATTGGAAGGGCCATAGCTCAGTGGCAGATGGTCCTAAATTCAATCCCTGACATCTACAGCAGGACTGGGAGAGAAATTTGTCTGAAACCCTGGAGAGCCGCTGTCACTCAGTGTAGACAATACAAATGGTAGGCAGTACCAACAGATGGACCAGTGGTTTGATTCTTTATAAAGCAGCTTCCCAGGGCTGGTGCCAGCAGGCAGCCAGGTTGGGCCTTGGCCAAGGGCCCCCTCCTTAGAGTGGGACAGTGAAGTTCCCGCTCAGCGATCCATAGCAGCCTCAGACGCAGCAGTGCCAGGTTGCAGAGCTCAGCAGCCCAACATAGTAGTGGATCACAAAGTGGAAGGTCCCATGGACCCCCAACTCCCCAGTACAGGTGGTGTCGGGGCTTTAAAAAGCCCGCCCACCACACCTACCTGTTGCATCAGTGCAAACACCCTGTGCGCTGTGTCTCACAGGTCTGCCATCACCCAAGATGGTAGCGGGGGTGTCCCTAAGGGTTGACACTGCTGCCATCTTGGGTGATGGCATGTGCACAGATGCGACAGGTAAGTGGGGCAGGCGGGCTTATTTAAGTCCGGACTGCCTATTATCAGGGAGGTCTTTGACCTTATAGTGCTGCAGGCCTGGGGCCCAGTCATGCTCAAGGGGTCAGTCATGCCTGGCGAGGCCCTGCAGATTCCTATGTTCCTATTATTTGAGCGGAGTGGGGGTGATAAACCTTCCCTCCTCAACTGATGTGCATGGATCACCTGAAGAGAAGAAAGTATGTGCTGGTACGAGCATGTGCCCGTGGGGTGGCCCCTGGAGGGTTTGTCGAGGATAAATGTGACCCTCAGGCAAAAAAAGGTTAGCCAACCCTGATGCAAACATTTCTGTTATTGCTGCTGTTATTATTAACATAGTACCATCAGTGTGCATGGTGCTTTACAGAACACAAGAGGAAACATCCCTCCCTCAAAGAACTTACCATTCAATATGGGAAACAACAGAAGAAGGGGTGAAAACAGTAGCAGTGGTAACAGGAAAGCAATATTTGTTTATTCATGTATTTATTTATTAAATTTATATCCTGCCCTTCCTCCCAGTAGGAGCCCAGGCTAAGGCATAATAGCATATTTAGTGAAATGTTTCAGTTGCACATGCTTTGGCTTAACTTATAGGCTGCATAAAGGGCATGGGAAAGAGGGCCAAAAGTGTCCCAGTTCTATGTAAAGTATCTATAAGGGCCACCTGACCGCTCTTTACTCTTAAAATCACTACTGCTATATGAATAGTTTGGTGAAATGAAACGAACAGATAAACTGACAGGATGTGAAATACGAAGCATATAGATTTCTTCCTATGATATCTTCAGTCAAAAAATAGGTCCCAGAGATAGATGGGTTTGCAAATTAAACTTGGCTGTGTAGTAAAACATCAATTCCATTCGGAAGCCATTGAGAGACAGAATCTTTCAATAGCAATTCTCACATTAGAGAATGTCTAGAACTCTTTTAGATGAAGAGCTAGATAAATAAGGAAAATGGGAACAAAATCACAAGATACTGTGGAAAAAATATATGTTAAGAAGGATGAGGTAATTTATTTTAAGCTGTGAAAAAAGAGGTGTTTGATTCTAACATGCAACAAAAACGATAAAGTAATAATTCATAAAACATCAGAATGCACGCAAAGGTTGAGCTTTGATCCCCTTGCTATAGGATTCCTTTCATACAGATTTGAACATCAAGTGCTATGCAGAACAAACTATGACCCATTGGCCTAGCTTTAAAAATAGCTGGAAGAAATGTATTTATTAAAGAATCAAACAGATCACTGCTGGGAAAAATGGGACAGTTGCTGCTTACCAACTGATTAAGTACGTCATCTTTTTTCTTATTTGGTAAAAAAACCAGCCAGCTTTTCAGTTTCTCAGCTAGGTTTGACAGGATGCCTTTCTATAAATAAAAAAAGCAATAGTCCATAAATACAACAATTATCCTAAAAACATAAGAACAGGCTTCATTGATTGCATCTGATCTAATTACATTTGAAGATTATGCCTTTTGAAGCAGATTTTTATGCAAGATCAGATAGTCATTTCTTGACTCTTTATTACATACTAATTTTAATGCAAAACTGAGATTAGTTAGTTAATTTCCAATCTACAAAATTATTAAGTCATGGTGCCACCTTTTTCCCTAATGATCTATCACCAACAGTTGACAATGGAAGCATTTAAATGGTTTAAGAAAAAACCCATGGGAAATAATACATCGGGAAACCCCTGAAGCCTTTATGAAGCATAAAGAAAGTCCAGATTATTATCAACCCTCACACATTACCAAAATGCCTTCTGCTTGATTCAGATCACATTGGCTAGTCTTTTTAACAAGCGGATACAGAGTTGGACTACGGAATGGACGAGCAGGGTTCAAATCCCCACTCATCCATGAAGCTCACTGGGTGACCTTGGGCCAGTAACTGACTCTCAGCCTAACCTACCCCACAGAGTTGTTGTGAGAATAAAATGGAGAGAGGGGAGAACCATGTACACCACTTTGAGCTCCCTGAAGGAAAGATGGACTATAAATACAATAAATAAGTAAACAAATAAATAATACAGAGCCATCATGACAAATGTAGGGCATGCGCTCAGGATTACTTAACAGTGTTTAGTTAATTGGCCTTAATGTACTTTAAAGGATGGTAGGTTGAAATAAATTAAAAGTGCAATTTCTGTTCTCTTTCAATACATAGTTGGGTGTGGAATGGCAGACTAAAATTTATCTAATGAGACCTGCAACAAAATGTTGCAGTGTCCTGTCAGTGTTTCAGTCAGTCAGTCAGTGATACTGTTTTCAAGGGTACTCCCTTCCATTTCCATTTGCACCCAGGTTTAAGTCTCCCAGGCCCCAGACAATTAGCATTCTGTGGCCACTGAGAAAAGAGGGGATAGTGATCTTGTGCAGTTTCTCTACAATTCTCTCATTTTGTATAAAGAAAATATTGTCCCTGCCTTACTGTAGCAACACTATCAGTTGTCCTTGTTAGGAACTCAGAAACTAGTCAAGAGAACATGAGAAGGCTCCCTCTAGTCTAGTAGCATACCTTCAACAATGGACACACTTGGATGGAACATATAAAAACTGATCATTTGTAGCAGGAGCCACTGAGCAACCCTATATCATGGGAATACTAACCACTGCATGAAATTGTACTATTGTACACTGCATGAAAATGTCTTAGTTCTTCAATTCAAGGAGACAGAGAGCTTAGGCGGAAAGAATGCTGAAAACTGTTCAGTGGTTAACTTCCTGTTGGTAACAGTGCAAGTCGAGATCTCATACTCTGCTTTGTAGGGAACATCTGATCTATGTTCATATTCCTGATTTAAAAAAAAATGTTTTCCAATGCAACAAAGCCATTATAACATACTTATGCCAACTTGGTCAGTTAATGAAAATCTGAATTGGCATAAATACTAGACAAACCAATGCTTGAAAATACCATAATATGGCAATACAGTATTCTAAACTGTATATCATTAGTGTTTAGCACCTCTTAAGATAATCGTGAACCTTGAAATGTCATCTTCTGACTTATTCCCACTGGCAATATTAACAACAATTCTCTACTCCCACCATGCACACCAGGTCACGACTGTAAAGTATTACAGTACTCTATTTGGGAAGATTGCTTAGACTGGGGCAGCCATTCATTTGAGTTTAACTTCAAATCTAAGGTTGCAATCCAATACATCTCTACTCAGAAGTAAGCTCCATTGGGTTAAATGGGACTTACTCCCAGGTAAGTGTTTATTAAGTCAGTAAATATTTCACTAATGTTTTCTTTTAGCAAAGAAGAGTTTTAACTAAGGCACATTCATGAATACCTCTCTTTCAGAGCACCTTTCATCCCAGCTTGCTTCACTAAAGCTGAAGAGGTTGCTTTTGGCTACAGCCTAAATGTAGGTCTCTCCAAAATGAAATCTGGCAGGTGTGCAAACAGCATTAACAAATACGTACTTAGGTTGAGAATTTAAATGATGAAAGGAAAAGGTCAATCTGATCAAAAGCAAATGCAATTAGACCAGTTAACTAGGGTTAAGAATGTTATTTTCTTGAGAGAAAAGTGCCTTCAGGTTAATACTGACAAACCATACAAATGCCCAGCTCAGTACTGACTCAGAGAGAAGGTTATTACTTCAGTTCATAGGTGCTTTAGGAAGTTCAAGGTTTCTCATCCAATTACTCAGTTAAACCACAAGTAATAGGAATATGAAGCACACTCTTATAACTATGTGGCCTTCAAGTCAGCTTCTGCTTGACTTGAATGACACTGGCAAAACAAGCAAGCATGAATATGGTGTTGCTTTTCATTAAAAAATGTAAACAAAATGTTTTAATACAAATATCAGCCCAATGAATGTATTTGAAAGACAGTTACACCCAATTCTGATATCATTATAATTTCTTTGGCAATGGTTTTTCCTTTATTGTCTACACACTGCAGTTATTAGCTGCCCCAAGTACTCCCTTTCCATACCATATCTCAGAACACCACTCTATCTACCTGGCAACAGTAAGTCTGAAATGAGCATTAAAAACGGTGCAAGCTATGTCTGATAGACTTTGGCATACATCCTACCATTGCTTCATGTGGAAGCAGGAAACATGCAAGGGTATCTCTAGCCTTACAGCCTTGCTATGCTCGGATGAACCAATGCCTCCTTAAGAATGGTGAACCACTATCTTCATGTGGGTCATGTACAAACGGCCTTCTAAATTTCCATGTTGCTGGCTCAATAGAAGTGCTGTTGGTAGCAGGGAAATTTCAGTTGCCATGTATACAGCTGAAATGTGAAGATTCCAATTTATACAAATGAGGCCCACACTACTTAACTACAAGCCCAGAGGTGGCCCTATACCAAAGCGCCTGAATTAATGCTGACATTGTGCGATTCAGCCCACAAACAACAGAACAGTTATCCCAAACATCAGAAACATCTGTATACCAATGTTTACCATGTTCTGAACAATACCACAGTTTAGGGTGCAAAGGACACTTTGAAATGGAAATGGACTGCCTTCAAGTCGATCCCAACTTATGGCGACCCTATGAATAAGGTTTTCATGGTAAGCAGTATTCAGAGGGGGTTTACCATTGACTTCCTCTGAGGAAGAGAGGCAGTGACTGGCCCAAGGTCACCCAGTGAGCTTCATGGCTGTGTGGGGATTTGAACCCTGGTCTCCCAGGTTCTAGTCCAACACATTACGTCACACTGGCTCTCAAGGACACTTTAGTCATCCAAAAATGACAGGGAGAAGAAAACGTAAAAGGACAGCTTGGTGTTAAAATAACTTTGTACATTGATATGTTGATTGAGGTGCTGCTCTTAGTGGTTTTTGCTTTTTGCTGTTGTTTTTAGTTTGTTAATCTGTGTTTCAGTGGATGGATTATCCTTACATTTCCTTTTATTTGTAAGCCCCTATTATTTATTTAAAAGCATTTCTAAACCAGCTAATATTTAAAAATCTCTAAGCAGTAAGCCATGAGCAGCTAGTTCTGGATGAGAAAAGTGGAATCTAATTTTTCTTAAATAATTTGAACACATTTCCTCCTTAACATGAGGTAATATTAGCATGCTCTGTTAGACCTAAGTGGAGAAACTCCAGCTTTCCTGCAAATGTCATCAAACTATTCATTAGTACAAAAATAATAATCATATATACAAATACTCCAATAAAAAAACCTTGATAGCCAAATCCTAAACAATGCATTTCAACATAAGCCAAAAGGCATTTTGATAAAAAAAGTCTTCAGCTGTGGCCTAATTAAGTGGGTTATGAAGGTTTTATTATTTAACTATTTGTATATATGATTAGTTACTTTTGTAATAAATAATTTTTATATATGTTCCCCTTAACTTTGTTTTTGGCTGTGTGAGTTTTTTAAGGATGGTGGTTTTTTTTGGTTGAGTATTACACTGTTACAGAACTAAGAATCATTTTAATGAGCAACATTTAAGAGAGAAAAATGATTACAAAACAAATTATTTGGAAATAAGCAATTAGGAGCATTTTTGCTGTAATCATCGGCATTACTATTTATTTAATTTATTTATTCATTAGATTTATATCCCACCCTTCCTCCCAGTAGGAGCCCAGGTTGGCAAACAAAAACACTAAAAACACTCTAAAACATCATAAAAACTACAGGATGAAAAGGAAGTAGTCTGCTGGGTTCCCTAGTAAATATAGGAACCACTGTTCACTTCTAATTTTAGTGTTGCTAGGCCTCTAACTTGTTGTGGAGAACATGCTAAATATATATTTCATTTCCTAGAAGGATGGTGTCATGTGCAGAACTGCAAAGTGTAGCAAATATTTGCAAGGATTAAAATCACAAGATACAATGATATCAGCACTGTGATTATCTTCTACAGAGGCTACAAAAATGCTTGTATCAAACAGTGAAGTCTAAAACCGTGCCATTTCCCACAATCACATCCAAATAAGATCAGAACTTAAAGAATCCAGGTTCCTCAATTGTAGCAGAGGTCTCTACCTACAAAGGTATTTCTCCTAATGCAAGAACAAGATAACAGCAAAACACAAGTTTTCTAAATGCATCCCTGTGAGGGTCAGGCATTTGCAGGTCAGGATTGACAGGGCGGACCGTGTATAACTGGAGATGGGCCTGGAAAAAAACCCATGCTGTTTCTCAATTTTCCCCATTCTTTTCTGGGCCCCATTTTTTCTCTATAATCCTGTCTGCCAATTCTTCCCTGCACTTTCCTCCCCCAGGTCATCCCCCACTCCAAGACACATACAATATTTCTAGTCCCTGAGCACAGCTATGGGGAGGGGGGCAGTTTAAAAATGGCCATGGTGTACTTGCAGGGTGTGGATGAAGAGTTAAAACAGCCCACAGATGCCTCCTGCTTCTGCATGCTGAAACATGGGATAGGGAACATAATGTATAGTTCTGCTGTTAGTACAATGCTGACAATGAATCAGTGTTCTTCAGCAGTTTTACTGCAGAGGGGAAAAAATCTGAGAAGCAGAAGTAAAAACTAAAAATAGACACCAAGAACAACTGGTAGGTACCAACATTTCTGTGATATCCTGAATTTTATAAACCTATCCCAGCAGTGTTCTGCAGCTTTTATTTTTCTCTTTATGCTTCAAGTAAACCTTTATTTTTGTTGGTCTCATTGGCCTTGTTTGCAAGTCACATTAAACCATTGTTCAAATAAATGATGATGTAATGCAAGGCTGGGAAACCTGTGGCCTTCTGAATGTGGCTGGACTTCAACTCTTATCATCCCTGACCATGGACCATGCTGGCTAGAGCTGATGGAAGTCCAGAAATATCTGGAGAGCCACAGGTTCCCCATCCCTGGATTAATGTGAATAAGCACCATGATGGTGCATGCTGCTGAAATTGCAGGTGCTTTGCTCCTCCCTCCCTCCCTCCCTCCCTCCCTCTTTCCTCCTGTTATACAAAGGAGGTTTGTTCTTAGCTTATTGCTCGTGGTTTGGGCGGCACCAAGGAAAGAGCAAAGCACAATTTTAGCATGATGCACCAGCACGCTGCTCATTCGCATTCAACTATAATTTATTTTAACTATGGTTTAATGTGACATGTGAATTAGGCCATTGGCTTTTAACAATTTCACCGCATCACGTCAGGACCATAGCTAAGTAAAAACACCATATTTTTTAAGAATATATAGATCAAGTGTGGTCAACCTATTTTCCATTTCTTTCCCTCTGGCATACTGGAAAAGCCTCCGGCCTGCCCAGTCATGACCAAGGAAGTCTGCAGAGCAGTCTCCCCCTCCAGAATTTAGTTTAGCAAGTAGCAGGAGCCTGCCTATTGATAGCAGAACTCACCATTATCAAAAAGAGAGGCAGGCAGAAATAACTGTGCCAATCATGTTCCTACTAGGTGCTAAAGAGATGACATAAAACAGATGAGCTTCTAGGTCAAGTCATGTGACCAGCAGAGAGATTAGTATCACCCTTCCAATGTTAATGTTACAGATGAGTTCATGGTGCTTGGCATAATTGCTAATGAACAATTCATTACACTGCTTTTTTGCTACAAAATGAGCAGCAGCACACACGTATTCTTTCCCCTAGGGGGCTTTATTGTCAAAGTACAGGAGAAATTGCATGAAAAAGAAACATTGATTGTGTGAGGAAGAAACTTGCACTAAGATATCTGAGCTATCTGGATGAGGCAGCCCAGGCTGGCTCTGTTTTTGTCCAAACCTGCTATACAGAGGGGCAATGGACAGTGTGAACTCAGAACAGGATATGCATGAACTGCAATACGTAGTTCCTCCCCCCTCTTTAAGTGTCTGTAAATGGGGCCCAAGCTGATGTTTAGAAAATAATTAAACTTCAGATTTTCCATTTGCTTTTTTGTTTTTATATTTTTCCTTTTCCTTACAGTGTAAAACAAGCTGCAGTTTTGAAAGAGGTTCCATTGGCATTTTTATTTTTAATTTAGAACTAATTATTCTTCTGATGCTTTAGCAGTCTTAACTAAAGTTGCACTCATATTCACACTTACATATTAGTAACTCCCATTGGACTCAACAGAACTTACTTCAGAGTACATACACATAGGGTTACCCTGTGTGGGAGTCAGGAAACTTAATACTTGTTGAAATTAATGGTCTTTGGGCACTCCCATTAATCTTCACTGACAACACTCACTTCTAAGCGGATTCAAGGCTTTAATGTACCACATACCACTCTGTATGATATAGCGGAAGAGACTGATCATTGGCAAATCAGTCACAGCATATTCCTTAATACTGTACCACAGTCAACCAGGAAACTAAATGTCCCTTCCCCTGCTATAGTAAAATTGGCTAGAGTTCAGTTTCCATTATTATAATTGGGTTTTCAGCGAAATCTGACTGAGACATGTTTCTGGTGACTTGGAAAAAAGAGACACTTTTCTGCAGATGGAATTCTGAACAAATTCAACAGTGTTTAGAAGATTTATCCATTTTAAACCATGAAACTGTTGTAGTACACTTAGTATAGGAGGTCTAATGCAGACCAAAGAAAAAAGATGTAAAACTGTATAATAATGATTCACCATGTTGGGTAAAAACAAGAAGTTCATATTGTTCCCCACCCGCCCAAATATGGAGCAGGCATGAAGATATTAAAAAATCATATAGCTCATATCTCTCTCTCCCTAGGCTACACCATTTAAAAGAGCAGTTTATACAGAGAAACAGGCATAACCACTCCCATCCTTTCATAATATCCCTGTTTCCTCAGAAGTGCATCTTTTGGGCTCCAAGCTGCTGGTCTCTGTTGCTACAAGGCTTCAACCCTGACTGACTGCTGTGCTGTTTCCAGAGGAGTTAACACTAGCAAACAATAAGAAGTGTTCCGCACACTGGATGAGCCTGGACTGTTGAACTGGATGAACTACAAATTGCTTATCTGTATTACAACATTAAATGATTAACTAGGACCAAAATAAAATGATACCACAACTACAGAGGGGGGGGGAGAGTAGGATCTTAGTGCTGTAGGCAAGTAGGTGAAAAGGGAACATATCCCTAACGGAAATGTAATTCAAACACAAACCTGAGGCAGGAATAGATGAGGGGTGAAACATATGTCTGCTCCAGACGGAGACAGGAAATGGATTGTGGGGTGCGTGTCCAATGGCGAAAGACCAGTGTATGACTCCAGCCACAAGAGGGTAAAAACCCACCATGGCATGTGTTCACCACCTCTGGAGAAGGGAACACTGCTCATCACCTGGCTTTGGTTGCCCCTAAAAGCTACATCTGGACAAATAGTTCACACAGTCCAAAAGCAAGACCAGCTTTGCACAGTAATACACACTGTTCTCAGTAGTACTGATGTACAGACAAGGACATATATTATGAAGGCAATGCATTTTTAAATAGAGGCTGGAATTTTCATTTGAAAAATTATGTAGCCGTTGAATTACAAACTGAATACTTACGTTCTGAGTGGCAACTGTATCCATGTCCTTTTGCCCCTTTTCGGATGTACATTCTTCCAGCTTTTGCAACAATGGTGAACATACTTCGAAATCAGTATGTCCTAAGTCCTGCAAGTACTGATAAAGTGGTGAGTTCTGAAATAAAAATGTAAATTGATTTTTTAAATAAAGTATTCTGGATTCACAATTCATTTATTCTTTATATTTATAGCCTGCCTTCACTGAATAGAGAGCCAGTGTGGTATAGCGGTTAGAGTGTTGGGCTAGGACCTGAGAGACCAGGGTTCAAATTCCGACTCAGCCATGAAGCTTGCTGGGTGACATTGAGCCAGTCACAGTGTCTCAGCCTAACCTACCACACACGGTTGTTGCGAGGATAAAATGGAGAGGTAGGAGAACCATATACGCCCCTTGAGCTCCTTGGAGGAAAGGTGGGATATAAATGTAATAAAAATAAATAAATAGCAATCAAGACAACTACAAAGTATATTAAAGTCATACCAAAAATCCACAAAACTAACCAATAATGAAATTATCAAAGTGGCAGCACAGAACAGTAATACACAAGGAAGGGAAAACACCCACCTAGGCAAAGGCCTTGACAAGAGGTACGCCTTGACAAGAGGTACGCCTTGACAAGAGGTACGCCTTAACCAATCATGGAAAAGCATACAAAGATGCACTTCAGAAAAGAGGTAATTCAACAACTTGGGGGCCACCATATAGGAGGCCCTCTTACTTACTACTGCCCCTTGAACCACAGAGGGCAGTGACATTGCAAATTGGGACTTCCCTGTTGATCTTAACCTTGGGCAGGTTGATATGGGGGAGGTGCTCCTTCAGATATTTGGAGCCCAAGGCATTTAGGACTTTGTATGTCAGTATTAGCACCTTAAATGGGGCAAAGTAGTGAATTTGCAACTAGTGCAGATCTTTCATGGCTGGCATAATGCATGTGGCTGGTTAGAAACACTCACCAGCAGCCTTGCTGTAGCATTCTGTGCTAGTTGCAGCTTCTAAACCATCTTCAAAGGCACCCCATATAGAGTGCATTGCAATAGTCCAGTCTGGAAGTTACCAGAGCATGGATCATTGTGGCTAAACGATCCCTGTCCAGGAAATGTTGTAGCTAGTGAACCAGCCTTAGCTGGAAATAGGCATTTCTCACCAAAGAGGCCACCTGGGCCTTAAGTGACATAGATGCATCATAGAGTACCCAAAAGCTATGTACCTGCTCCTTCCAGGGGAGCACATCCCTGCCTACAACCAGTCATCTCCCTACTTCCCAGACTCAGAACCTGCAATACACAGTACCTCTGTCTTGTCTGGATTCAGTTTCAATTTACTGCTCCACATTCAGCCCTTTCCACCTCCAGACAATGGTTAAGCACCTGAACATTCTTTCCTGACTCAGATGAAAAGGAGAGACAGAACTGCCCATCATCAGTATACTTATTATACTTCACTCCAAACCCCTGGTGACATCTCCCATCAACTTCATACAGATGTAAAGAGAATAAATTATTACCATTTACTCAAATGCAGTTTATATACACACACCTCTATATAACATAAGATGAAGGTGACCTAGGAAGTAATCTTTGGAGATCACACTGGCAATGCTATTTAGAGGCCAACTGTATGTCCTGCTGCATGGTGTAGGACAGACTGGGGGAATCCATCTCTACTGAAAGGAAATCCCTAATTTCCTTGTTGTACTGCTCAAACAGATCTTGTTCCTGCGCAGAGTGGGAATCCAGTGAGATAACTGTTCTGGTGTTCTGGTTTGGAGTACTTTACAACAGGCTTTTTTTAAGCACAGAAAAGATGTGCAGAAGTGCTAGGTATTAGGAAAGCATTCATGTGTTGGGGTGGGGCACCTAATAACAAAAGCCTACCTAAACACTGCATGAAACATATACCACAATAAAGCCACAACCAGCTCTTAATAAAACAAATGGTTCAATTTCCAAAATGAAAAGCACACCTTGCCCCTACTAGCATTCGTAAGCTTCAACTCTCCATTTGGTTGCTGTAGTCGGTAGCTTGAGGTTCTAAGGGAACAACCAAGGGCCTGGCTCCTGAAACTATAGCCCAGTAGTAGGGGGAACAGCTAAGAGAAACCAACTGAACCAGTATCCATCCTACTGGAGTCCTGGCTCAGAACTCCAAAATTTGGAAGGTTAACTCTTCCAGCCAAATCTAGAGTCAAATACTGAGGGAGGACACCCATGGTCTCATTGTTGCTGAACTACAACTCCATCAACCCTGACCGTTGAATGTGCTGGCTCAGGCTGAAGGGAGTTGGAGTTCAATGACATCTGGAGGACAAGAGGCTATTGTAAGGACAGAATGTGGAGAAATCGATTGGTTCGCCATTGGAAAGAGTGTGAGACAGGTGTGTATTTTATCACCCGATTTGTTTAATCTATATGCAGAACATATCATATGGAAAGTGGGATTGGACCAAGATGAAGGAGGTGTGAAAATTGGGGGGAGAAATACCAATAATTTAAGATATGCAGACGATACCATACTGCTAGCGAAACCAGTAATGGTTTGAAATGAATGCTGGTGAAAGTTAAAGAGGAAAGCACAAAAGTAGGACTACAGACGAATGTCAAGAAGACAAAAGTAATGACAACAGAAGATTTATGTAACTTTAAAGTTGACAATGAGGACATTGAACTTGTCAAGGATTATCAATACCTTGGCACAGTCATTAACCACAATGGAGACAATAGTCAAGAAATTAGAAGAAGGCTAGGACTGTGGAGGGCAACTATGAGAGAACTAGAAAAGGTCCTCAAAAGCAAAGACGTATCACTGAACACTAAAGTCAGGATCATTCAGACCATGGTATTCCTGATCTCTATATATGGATGTGAAAGTTGGACAGTGAAAAAAGTGGATAACAGAAAAATCAACTCATTTGAAATGTGATGTTGAAGGAGAGCTTTGCAGATACCATGGACTGCGAAAAAGACCAATAATTGGGTGTTAGAACAAATTAAACCAGAACTGTCACTAGAAGCTAAAATGATAAAACTGAGGTTATCATACTTTGGACACATGATGAGAAGACATGATTCACTAAAATACTGTGAAAAATAGAAGGGAGTAGAAAAAGAGGAAGGCCAATCAAGAGATGGATTGATTTCACAAAGGAAGCCACAGACCTGAACTTACAAGATCTGAACAGGGTGGTTTATAACAGATGCTATTGGAGATCGCTGATTCATAGGGTCGCCATAAGTCAAAATTGACTTGAAGACACATAACAACAACAACAACAACGAGCAAACAAGGACAATCTGGTAAGATGAGGCACTGCTAGAGGCTCCCCAAAGGTGAAATATTATTGCCCTTTCAAAGTTGTGTGCTAGAATACCAAAGGTTGGGAGGAGGCTCCTTCAGAAAGCTCAAATTGCAAAGTAGAATAAAGGGTAACTTGAAGCTTATACCTCTACAGCTCCCAGCTATGTACCTGGCGTCTACATTTAAAGAGTTCTGGATCTAGTCACTATCCTTCTCCTGAGCCTATCCTTCCTGGGTTAGTATATATACCTAATAACAATATGCGCCCTGGATGCATCTTTCACCTTGTTTTCTGTTAAAGAGCCATTATAGCAAGAAGTTGACTAATCTACCGAAAAGATCTAATGCATTTTATTAAACTGAAGTAAAAAATTACAAAGATAAAATGTGTGCAGATGATAAATAGCAAACACACAGACGTTTGTGAGAGATGGAAACACCATCAAAGTTTAGGAAGATTTAACTTACTTTTAATCAGTTTCCCATTCACACAACATATATCTACCATTATTTAACATATTGATTTTGCAACGCAACGTAAATAATCAATTTCCCTGTTTTAATAAATGAAATTGAAATAAAAACACAAATTTGAGTAGTCACCCAATTCATCATTGTAGCTGCTAAAATCAAAGCCACACCTCGGTAATTTCTGCTGATGTATTATAAAGGAAATGACTAAGACTTTCTCCACTAGGTCTCTCAGGTTTCCTCCCTCTCCCACCCTATTATATCTAACCTTTTATTAACTCTTAACTACATAAACAGTGAAACTTCTAAACCTCATATAGATTAGCAGACAATAATATCCTTGCTTAAAACCACAGCAAAGCTAAAGACAGTATATCAAGAAAATACAAACAATAGATGACCCTCCCAACAACAGCTTTAAACCTCTCTCTCTCTCTCTCTCTCTCTCTCTCTCTCTCTCTCTCTCTCTCTCTCTCTCAAATTTTACCCCTCAGCAACAACTAAAGTATTAACTTGGCTATTGGTTGAGAACAAAACCAGCTAAGTTGATTCTGGGCTGTATTCCGAAGAAGACGACAAAAAGACTTACAGGCAATGCATTCCTTGTCTCCTGGAAAATGTGATTCCACCTCTTTCTCAGATACTCTTGCAGTACATTGGTGAGAATTTCTTCCACCTCCCCATTTCTTTCTACTTGTCTCTCCAGGATGACTGGAGCAGAAAATTAGGAGTATCAGTCAGAGAGAAACTGCACCTGTGCTCTTGCACAGGAGCATTTTCCTGGCATCATCAGAAGCAGCCAGCAGCAACTCAGTAAGATGCTGCAATTTCTCCTGTTACTGTGTGATAGGAGGAACAGAGAATCAGTAGATGGATTCTTAAAGGCTTTTAGGAAGCTACTGCTTCAGAAGAAATAATGCATGCCAATATTATATAAAATCCCTTGCAAACACTTGCCAGGCTGCTGTATTTAAATGTCTTAGTCATATTCCCTTGGCTCATAATCATCTTGGCTTGCTTATCATCTAGCAAATTACTCATAAATCTCATCCCAGATGAGTTCAAGACAGTAATGCTAGAAAGGTATATGATTCCTGAATATCAAAACTATTACCCCTCTGTCAAGGTTGTGCTTCCCCACTTATCCCAGAACAGGTTCTCACTCACATTTTTCAAATGGAAACCTTCTGTCTTTCAAAATTCCCTCAGAGTGAGACTCAACACCTTTAAATTAAAGACAGGGCTTTAGGCCCACTTAATTTGATCCCAATTTATTTACTGATTTTACTCCAAATGTGATTATAATCAGTATGCCATTCCTTTAAAATTCACCACAACAGTAATTCTGATATTTATACTTTAATCCCTTATTTTTGCCTTTTTTTGCATTTAATCATACAAACTTATTTTAGCTTCAGTTACTAACATTCAGAAGGCTAAAATCAAAGAAACAAATATTTGCAAAGAAGAGCAACTAGAAACAAAAGAGCAATTTATAAAAGAAAAAACTATATACCTCCTTTTGACTAAGTCCAAATAGCTTACTAAAAAGACTTCTGAGATGAGATAATTATGTTTCAAACCTTAATGCAGGTGTGAGGAATGTTTGCCCCTCCAGATGTTGCTGAAGTACAATGCCCATCATCCCTAAACACTGGTCATGCTGGAGCTGAACGGATTTGTTGTTCAGCAACATCTGGAGGTCCAAAGATTCCCCAACTTGCCTTGATGGCAATAATCTTTCCCTTGCCCTGTACTACTGATGTTGCTTATGATTTGATAAAGAGCGTATCACACAATTTACCTGTTGTGGTTCAATTAAAATGGCTACTTTTAACTTTGTAACAATTAGTTTACTTAAACATCTCTCATTAATTCAGTTAATAAAGTGGGTTCTTATTTCTTATGCAGCTATTACTGCTATACAAGTTCCATATTTTGAAACTTCGTTCTGTTTGTTATTGGTTTGGGTTACATTATTGCTCCAAACACCTGAGCTGTCAAATTCCAAGTATGCAGGATCTTAGCTCCTTTAGAAATTTGCTAGCCATCTAGAAAAAATGATAAATAATGAAGGATTACTTAACCAGAGACTGCCTCAAGTAAATACAACAAGACCCTCTCCCTGCTTGCTGGCCGCTTTCCACCTGGTCTGGAAGGGTGGAGCACTGACGGACACACACTATAAAAGGCATTACTACCTGAAGATGACAGAGACCACCTCAACTGTAAGTCATTCACCCTACTTGCTAGCCTCTTTCCATCTGACCTGGGAGGGCAGGTTCCTGGCTGACTGCAGCTATCAAAGCTGCTACTACCTGAAGTTGCCAGAGACCATTGTGACTGTGGGGTGTTCTTTAGAGGCTTCTGTCTGGGCCAAAATTTAATTGCTGGTCAGTTATTTTTGCTGTTGGAATTATATTTTTGTATTTTATTGTTGGACCTAATTAGGAACTATAATGGTGTTTCAATTTATTGCATGTTTCTTAAGATGTTTTCTTTAACATTGTTTGACTATTTGAATTTGTTTTCTAACAGTGAATTATGTAATCTTTTCATGCTGTGAGCTGACCTGAGCATATTATTATGGAAAAGCAGCACACAAACCATGATGATAATTACAACAAACTCTTTTGAAATATTTCTATATTAAAATTTGACAAATATTCCAGAAATCTGGGCTGACCAACCTCCTCTATTTTTGACAATGAAAAGATACCAATTAGACCAGAACATTCTTAACAGGCAGCAGACAAGATATGTCTCACCCAATTCCTTCAATAATATTAAGCTCTAATGAAAAACAAGCAGGCTTCCATTAAAACTTAAAATGATTTTCAGAGCAGTATAAGGAAAAGTTACAGTAGAGGTTTCATCTGCCTGTAGTTTTAAGAGTAGTTTAATGATACTAGACTTTTCTTAGTGGAGGCTAACACTATTGTTGAAGTAAATTCAATCTTGGTATTTTAAATTATGTCATTACTGAACAAAAGAACAACCAAACACAAGAACAACCAAACACACACAGGAAAATGAGACCAGGGACCAAAGTACACACAGAAAGCAGCATTAAGATAATATTAATGGTTTTGCCAACCATGTTTCATTCTGGTGCCACAAGCATCTCAGTTCCTTACTGAATGCTTCCAACATGTCTCAAATGAAGAACATCAAGGAAAATACAACTGAGTGTTCATCAGTAGTGTTTCTAGTAACAGCACATGCTTCCTGATTACCCCAGCCCCAATGTTGTGGTTGCAGTAAGGAAACTTTTAAAGGTAATGACACTTTTAATAAAAGAAGTACCCCAAATAGTTCTAACTACCATATTTTATTTTTTATTTCACTTGCCAATTTGCTGTTACAATGGAAACCAAGTAATGAATATGCATCTCAAAAGGGGAGTTGAGAAATATGTAGTTAGAATTAAGGAAGAAATCAACTGCTTGAGGCTACAGTCCTCTGACCATTTATATGGGAATAAGTTACATTTAGAGCCAGGGTGGTATAGTGGTTAAGGTGTTGGACTACGACCTGGGAGACCAGGGTCCGAATCCACACAGAACCATGAAGCTCACTAGGTGACCTTGGACCAGTCACTGCCTCTCAGCCTCATGAAAATTCTATTCATAGGGTCACCATAAGTTGAAATCGACTTGAAGGCAGCACATTTACATTTTAAGTTACATTTACAAATAGGATATTGTTAGATACAGAATTCACTTCATGATATATACTGTTTCAATAACTGCAAAAACAGTTTGTGCTCCTAACATCAATTGTTTGGGGGCAAACATGGATCCCATACAAAGGGCTTAGTTCAGACATCACAAATGAATCACGAGTTGGAGATTGGGAATATGCTACAAGCTCCTCCAATATGAATCAATTAGACAAAGCAGGCCATGGTAGTTTTTCAACTGCAAATTTCCCCCTTCTGTTATCCTTGCATGATACAACTTGTAAAAATGCCTATACTTAAAAGTGTTTACCAAACACTTAATTATGACTGCAAACAGTGAACCAACTGAAACAGAAGTAATTAATGTGGGTTGTTATAATGGACATAATTATGTCTGTTAAGTGTTCTCTTTGAATATACAAAATGTCTTCCAAGGATTTTGTAGTTTTCTACTATAAGCTACGTGCTTTAATAGTTGGGGCCTACTACCTATTGGCTCTTACCATATATGAAGCAAGAAATGCCAGGCATCCAAGCTGGATTTCGAAAGGGAAGAGGCACCAGAGATCATATCGCAAACATACGCTGGATAATGGAACGGACTTAGGAATTTCAAAAGAAAATCACCCTGTGCTTTATAGATTACAGCAAAGCCTTTGATTGTGTAGATCATGAAAAACTATGGAATGTTTTAAAAGAAATGGGAGTGCCACAGCATCTGATTGCTCTGATGCGCAACCTGCACTCTGGACAAGAGGCTACTCTAAGGACAGAATATGGAGAAACCGATTGGTTCTCCATTGGAAAGGGTGTGAGACAGGGGTGTATCACCCAATTTGTTTAATCTATATGCAGAACATATCATATGGAAAGAGGGATTGGACCAAGATGAAGGAGATGTGAAAATTGGAGAGAGAAGTACCAATAAGATATGCAGATGGTACCATACTACTAAGCAGAAACCAGTAATAATTTGAAACGAATGCTGATGAAAGTTAAAGAGGAAAGCACAAAAGAAGGACTACAGCTGAACATCAAGAAGACTTAGGTAAGGACAACAGATTTATCTAACTTTAAAGTTGACAATGAGGACACTGAACTTGTCAAGGATTATCAATACCTTGGCACAGTCATTAACCACAATGGAGACAATAGTCAAGAAATCAGAAGAAGGCTAGGACTAGCGAGGGCAGCTATGAAAGAACTAGAAAAGGTCCTCAAATGCAAAGATGTATCACTGAACACTAAAGTCAGGATCATTCAGACCATGGTATTCTCTATGTATGGATGTGAAAGCTGGACAGTGAAAAAAGTGTATAAGAGAAAAATCAACTCATTTGAAATGTGATGTTGGAGGAGAGATCCATGGACTGCAAAAAAGACAAATAATTGGGTGTTAGAACAAATTAAACCAGAACTGTCACTAGAAGCTAAAATGATGAAACTGAGGTTATCATACTTTGGACACATCATGAGAAGACATGATTCACTAGAAAAGACAATAATGCTGGGAAAAACAGCAGGGAGTAGAAAAAGAGGAAGACCAAACAAGAGATGGATTGATTCCATAAAGGAAGCCACAGACCTGAATTTACAAGATCTGAACAGGGTGACTCATGCCAGATGCTATTGGAGGTCAATGATTCATAGGGGCACCATAAGTTAAAATTGGCTTGAAGGCACATAACAACAACAAACTATCTATTGGACATCTATTTGTTTGGGATGGCAATCAAGAATGTGGTTTGATAGCTTTGAACACAGTGAAACAGAAAAGAGTCAAGAGTTTTTGTAGCTGGCTAGCAAAGATGAGGAAAACCTAAAGATCATTGTTTTTGTGGGACTGTATGTCTGTGTCTGCTCCTCATGCTCACCCTTGTTTCTAAGTAAACAGAAATTCCTAAGTCCACAACAGAGCAATACCTTTATTAGGCCAACCAAATTACCTCAACCCCCCCCCCAATTATAAAACCATTTTGGGCTCTCTTTATAAGGGAATTGTCTGTGTGAAAGGTTATCCCAGAAACCTCTTTTTGTTCAGGAAAACTGTGAGCAGTTAATTCTATTTATCCATTACAATTCAGCTACAAGGATTTCTGCCATGGGTAACCTCATACTTGCACTGGCTATCTATTTGTTTCCGAGCTAGATTCAAGGTGCTGGTGTTGACCTATGAAGCCTTACACGGTGTGGGACCGCAATACCTTGTGGAACGCCTCTCCCGCTATGAACCTACCCGTTCACTTCGTTCAGTATCTAAGGCCCTCCTCCGGGTACCAACTCACCAGGATGCCCGGAGGACTGTTACTAGATCTAGGGCCTTTTCTGTGATGGCCCCTGAATTATGGAACAGCTTACCGGAGGAAAGCTTACGGTTCTTTCTTTTAGGTGCCAGGTTAAGACCTGGCTATACTCCCAGGCATTTTAATGTTTAATGCTTTATGTTTATGTTTTTAGTTTAATGTGTTCCTTTGTTACTGATTTTATTCTATATTGTATTTTAATCTCGTTTTGTACACTGCCCAGAGAGCTATTAGCTATGGGCGGTCTAGAAATGAAAAATAAATAAATAAATACCAGAACAACACACGCTATATGCTTATGAAAGTGCTTACTTCCATACGTTTTCAGAGGCTGGATTACAATTTTATGTAAAATGACACAATTTACTAATACTGACTGTGTGCTTTACTAGTCTTGCTACTGTACTACTATACTACTTAGGATGCAGTATAATGCGTGTTACACAGGTGCAATGTTACTAATGATGTGCCTGATCCAATATTTGCAGAGGAGAATTTCCCACTGGATTGTGCCTCCCACTGCTCCATTCTTTCCTCAGAAACTTTCTTTAAAAAGGTACGCCTGTCTCCCCAGAACCCTTCAAGGAGGTGTGTGCTGGCTGGCAGGCAGCCTGAGCTTGCAAAAATATCCTTCCCAATCTCTCTGTAGCTAGCCCCAGCACAATTTTTAGAAAAAGAAAAGGGGCAAAGAAGGCAGGGACCGGATTGGGAACTTCTAACTAAATAATTAAAGGAAGTAAATACCTAGGGCTGCTGTAGACCCTCCTGTCCTCTCTGTGAACTTTTCTCTCACACTGTTGTCCTCCATGCCTCCTCATGACTCTGTCCTCCCACAACAGAGGAAGGGAGCCAATCAGCATGAAAGGGGACTCTTGCTAATTGCTATAGCACTGGAGACAGGAGGACTTGGGAGAGGGCTGGCTCCAAAAAAAAGGAGCAGCCCAGCAGTACTACACAGCTGCCATATCTTTCTCAGGGGGCACATTATTAATCCCCCCGGGTTTACACCTCCCCTACTTGCCCATAAGGGACATTCCTCTCAAAGAATCCTTGGAGATAATTTTCCTGGTTGCTCTTATGTAACAGAGCAATCCTAAATGCTCTGTGGAACAACTGTCACACCTGCAGCCCAGCCACACATTGCAGCAGTGGGGGGGGGGTAGGTGGATGGGCCTGATCTCAATGCCAACGTCAGGCTGGAACAGTGATTAGACTCAGGTTAGGCCCTCCAATGGCTGACATGAGCTGTGAGCAGCTTGCAATCTAGCGAATACCAGACTGGATCAGCCCCTCCCCCCAAACACCCAATTTGGGGCCTTCCAAAGACAGGAATACTCCCAGTGGTCTTTCTGTCTGCTTGCATGGTCAGCAAACAGAAGGGGGAGGTATGCACCAATACATCACTCTGTTGATTGTGGCTGGGGGGAGGCCAAACTCCACACAGCTTTGTGTAACGGGGGAGGGGGGGTTGGTTGGTTGGTTTGCAGTCTAAGCCAGGAGATTGAGTGGAACTGAGACCATATCGATTTTAAAAGATCTATGTATTTTCTGCGAGGATGGGGTTCTGAGTAGAGACTCATCCTTTATACCTAAAATGAAATTATCTTGTTCACCAGCGATAATAGATTGTTCTATCCAATTTTTATCCTAGGGAGGCAATTGGTGTAAGCGAAAACCATTTACTTGTGACAGTCAGGGGTTTACAGATGCTCAGAACTATGTTTATCTCCTATAAAGCAGATTCCTAGGTATTCACATATACAGATCTGTCTTATGCCATGACAGACTGTTGGCCCATCTAACTCACTGTCTATGCTGCCTGGCAGCAGCTTTCCAGAGGTTCAAATAAGTATTTTCAGCCCTACTGTACTCAGAAATGCCAGGAATTAAACCTGGGAGCTTCTGCATAGAAAGTATGTGCTCTACCATTGAGCTATTACCCCTTTTACTGTTAGTTCTTGAGTCACAAAGAGCATTTCTGTAGCCTGTTTTTCAGGCGGATGTTCTCTTTCCCCTACCCCCAATTGTGTCCTATTTTTACTTAGGAGCTGCAATCTTGGCAGCCATAGATACTAATGGCCTTTTTTTTTGATACATGTAGGGCAGCCATCTGGGCCAATCACTCCACTTTTGTAAGATGTATTTGATAGGCTTGGGTAGGTCCAGGGAGTAATTCATGCTTCCTTGCATGAGTGGGTGGTGCCTGCCGCCTTAAAAGGAGACAGTGGTGTGGCCACTGCAGAAAAACCTATGCTTGGACCCAATGGATTGTAGCAACTATCATCCAGTGGCAAATATTTCCTTTCTAGGGAAGGTAACTGAGAGGGATGTGGTGGAACAACTGCAGACATTCCTGGATGAGACAAATTCCAGAGCAGTACAACAATGGAACCGACTACCTATGGGCTCTCCAACGCTGGAAGCATTTAAGAGGGAGCTGGACAGCTATCTGTCAGGTATGCTTTAACTTAGATTCCAGCACTGAGCAGGGGGTTGGACTTAATGGCCTTAGAGGCCCTTTCTATGGACCAAGATAATTGAAGCAGACAATAGCATTTGCATTGCACCGAGTCTGCCACATAGGAGGGAATCAGATCCCACTAAAAGGTCTATAAATACATAATAGGTTGTGGGAGTGTAGAAACAAAGACATGCTTTTCAGAAAGTGAGATCTCTGACTTGGGTGTGTGTGAATATTTTTTTAAAAAAAACATGTTTTGATACTAACATTGCCTCTGATTAGAAAACGTACACCTCCATAAGGAGTTTGTGTGAACAGCTGAATGCACAACAATGTCATAATTCACACTGCTAGGCCCTTCCCCTCATCGATTGTACTTGCCTTTATTAAAAGGCACCCCTATCCCTTTTACAGGTAGAAGGGACCACCACCCTCAGGTATCCTTTCGAATATACTGGTGCTCTTTGGGAGGCCAACAAAGGGTTGAACAAAGCCAATAAAGGCTTATTAAGCTTAAATTGGAAGAAGCTACTACCACGGAATTTAGGGGCACAACATTCCTTTTCCTTCTATACTTAGGTTACAGTCCTATACGCACTGCCTGGAAGTAAGTCCCATTGAAGTCGAATGAAACTTACTTCCGAGTAGACATGCATAGGATTGGTCTGTGTCAGCCATCCCTTTTGTCTATGCTACACCTCACTAGCTGCCATTATTAGGGCGCAAATATGACCCTTCCTCTCAGGGAAGAGATTTCAAGACAGTAGATCTCACAAGCTCTACCCCAGCCGCCGCCATCGCCGCCACTATGCGCCAGCCTGCGAGAAACTCCATCCATCCCCCACATCCACGCACAGTGCCGCCCCACCCAGTTCCGTCGCCCACGGCGGTGAAGAAATAACGCCGCTGAGCCTCTGACCGTGGTGTTCAACCACATCCAGCCAAGCCCCTTTCGCTACGCCACCCACCTCAAACACCACTTCGTCGTCAAACTCCGGTGTCATCCTTCTCCGCCATCCGTGCCACTCTCTCCAAGCACGATGGGAAACCGAGTCCGCCGAGCCCGGGCGGTATAATCTCCCCGTACGGCCCAACCGCTGGGGTAGGAAAACTACAACTCCCAACAGCCACCGCGAAGGAGGGGGAAGGAAGGAAGAAAGAAAAACCAGGTTGCGCCCTTTGTTGTCCTGCGCTGATTGGACGTTTTTCCTGGAATGGAGTGAGAAGATGAAAGGCGGAGTCGGCGGCAAGAGGATGGAGGTTTGTTTGGGGGCGTTGTTTGGCTGCACTAGCGGCTGTTGGCCCTTAGGCGGTTCTGCGTTTGCAGCTTGCAGGAGGATCTCGGAGACTTTGCTGAGCGCTAGTAGCTGTTGAGGCTCGTTTCGCCCCTAATCGCTCGCTCGCTCTCCGTTGCGGGGATGTTATACAGGAGTCGGGACAACGAGTTGCGCTTTTCAGCAGCCGCCGAGACTGAACAGTGGGCTTTTTCTTTCTGCGCAGCTCTCAGAGGGACCAGTATGCCTTAAAAAAGTCGCCGGGTTAGGGGGCAGGGAGCGAAAGAACGGCGCATGGGAGGGAGGCACCATGAGTTCAGCCGGTGAGTGCCCGACGGGATGAACGGCGCGCGGAGGAAAGTTGCTGGGAAGTTTCTCTTCTTCTGGCAGGTTCCCACCAAAGCCAGCTGCGGCCGGTCAAGGCGCGAGAAAGGGGGAGGGGGAACAACAGCAGCTGGAATCAGATCGGGGGCTACTCGGCCCGAGGTGGCTGAATACACACAATACAGGGAAACCTCCTTCTCTTTTTTTCTCTCTTTCCCTTTAAAGGGAGGGAGTTGATATGGGGGTCTTCTTCTGAGAAGCTTCCACCAAGCTGGAAGTTGAGCTCTCCTTGTTTAGAGCCTTCCCCCTCCCGTCTCGTGTTGTTTCCTCTTTTAACTAGGTGGAAAGGGAGAAGAGCACCCGCTCCTTCTGAGCCCCTCAAATAATTTCCTTGGTTCGAGCGCAGTGCCCTCATCAGCCCCCCCCCCCGACTTCTGAGAGCTTTTCATAACGAACTACTTCGCTTAAGGTTTCTAGCTTGAGAGAACCGTATTTGCTACTCTTGCTGCTGGGATTATAGCGACTTTTTCGGTGGTATCCTGTGAAGTGCGTCTTTGTTTTCTCAGGATTCTAACCATTGGAAGGAAACAAAAGTCCCCAGTTTCCTGCCTGTTGTAGTTGGAATCCATTCTCATTCTTATTTTGTATCGTTAGACACTCTTCCTAGGCAGTGGTTTCACCCCTTTTCTTCCATGCATCCCTTTTTTGCGGGGGGGGGGAGGGAGAGGTCTCTTTGTTAGATCCATGAGGTAGTACCCAAAAGATAAGGGCATTCATTAGAAAACGTTTGGTTTGTTTTTCCAAGGTGAGGTCACTTACTGGGTTTCCCCCCCACTTTAAACTTGTATACTTTTGTTCTACATCTAGCAATTGAGGTTGGTGTAGTTGCAGTTATGTGAGGTTCACAGATAAGCAAGGTGGCTTTTATTGGGCCCCTCTTGTCGAAAAAACATGCAGCAAACTTTCAAGGTAGGTAGAACTCCTTATCCCACCACTGCTGAGTGCATTTCCAATGTTCTGTGGCTTCTTCTGTTTTTAAATTTATTCTGTTATGAATATTGTGAAGAATAGTTGTCATTTTATAAATAATCATAGGAAGATAGCCTTTTAGTAAACTTTTTCTTTGTCCAGACTTTGCCGTGGTGAACAGTAGAGAGGATTTTGTCTGGGCGTGGAACTGTTTGGCAGTTTCTTTGCTAAAAGTTGACCCTAGCTAGCCCTTTATGATGTACAAAACAACAGCATATACTATTATATACCATAACCCCCATTAAGGACAACAAAGTCAGCTTTGTTTCAAATTGTAATATGCTGCAGGAAGCTCATGTTTTGTTTGCAGGTATTTTTACTATATTGTAAAAGTTTAATTTTGTGTTTGTATCTGTGGGAACAGGCAATTGCATATTTTTATTGATACAAGAGAATGCTTATTAACACACTAACACAATCCTGTAAATATATTCTCAAACTTAAATCCAACTGTGTTCAATTGGACTTGCAGAGCTATCATTACTGGGCAGATATACCAGTGCATTTCCTGTGTAAATTAAGCTGCATCCTAGATACTTCGGGGGGGGGCAGGAGGCGGTGTGAGCCTTCACTTTCTGCCCTTCTGTTTACTCTTTTGGAATGAATTTACTTACATCAGCATTTTTGGTGGTGGGAGTTATGCCAGCTTCTGTGGGGTTAGGATGCCATGTCACTCTGTTTCTCTCTTGCTCCACCCATTCATGCCCTACCCTTGACACATCCCTTTTTTTGCTAATAATGCCAGGGTAGTCGCCAGCTTAAGGCTACTCTTAATTAATTGTGTATAGGATTGCAGCCTTCCATTGCAATTGTATACACACTTACCTGGAAATAAATCTAATTTACCTCAATAGGGCTTACAGCTGAGTTAGTCGCATATATGATTGTGCTGAAAACATTCTCATTCTGATAACTTTATTCTGGAGAACCTTGTTTGCTCAAATTTTGTTCCACACATAACAAAATTACAAATAACTTGCATCCTTACCATAAATAAATTTACCTGGAAGTAAGGTGGCACAGAGTTGTAAGTGGCGGTAATGCAGCCAAAAGCTCTGCTCATGGCCAGAGTTCGATTCCAACGGAAGGAGGAAGTCGAATCTCCGGTAAAAGGGGTCGAGGTCCACTCAGCCTTCCATCCATCCGTGGTCGGTAAAATGAGTACCCGGCATATGCTGGGGGGTAAAGAAAGGCCAGGGAAGGAACTGGCAATCCCACCCCATATATACGGTCTGCCTAGTAAACGTCACAAGACATTACCCTAAGAGTCGGAAACGACTTGCACTACAAGTGCAGGGACACCTTTACCTTTAACGTGTGACTCAGTAGTATGTATGTATATGATTTCTTTGTGACATTCTAGCATAACCAAGAAATGAAACCTGAGGCATGTTGAGATATAGGCAGACTTAGTTCTCACTTAAATTATAAGAATCACTATGAAATGTGAACAAATGCCTTAATACGTTTGTTTGTCTTTAAGATGCCACAAGACTTTGCTTTTGCTGCAGCAGACTAATACATCTACCCCCTCCAGAATGACATAGTTACCATAGCCTTCATGGCTATTCCTACACAGGCCTTTCCTAGACTGGTGTCTTCCAGATGTTGTTGAATGCCAACTCCCATCAACCCCAGCCAGCATGACCAATGGTCAGAGATGATGGAAATTACAGTCCAAAACATTGGGAGGGCACTGGCTTGGGGAAGACTATCCTACACCAAACTGGGAGCGTATGTATTGTTCAGGTACTAGAATGTTCCTGGCATATATTAAATTCACTCAGACTGCATAAGCAAAAGATAAGCTCCAGGAATGACATGGAAACAACTGCAGTACAAATGGTGTTCTGGATGACATGGAAAGTGACCAAGGTGTATGACTGTTTGGAATGTGAATCTTTGTTCAGATCCAACATTGAATTTCCATTGACCTACAATGGCCTGTTACTAGATCTGTGCAGCAGTGAAGCCCAAATGACTGCTCTTATCTGTTGTCCTTTTGGTGACACACAGTTTTATTGTCTGGGTGAGTTCTGGACTTTGTAAACTGTCATTAAGTTTTTCTAGTACGCAGCAAAAGTCGGGTTAGTTTTGAGGGTAGAGTAGGTTGTAGGAGAGCAGAACTCTAAGCTTGTCTTGCGAATGATCCTCTTGTGTAAAAATCAATCTGAACTATGCATGTTTTACTATAACAGTAAATATTTGCAAGGACATTATTTGTTGCTTTATGTGACCTTACCAGAATTCTTAATACTAATTCCACTCTGATACTTCATTTCTTTTTAAACAGCATACTCCCATCTTAATCAAGATCACACGTTTAGTCGCATATGTAAATATTGGAAGGCATTAATTAGGCTCTTATTTGAACTGATCAACATCAGTGCTTTACGTTGCCTAACCATTATCAGTGTAGAAAGCTAAAGCAAATCTTTGCTTTTAAATGAGAAGTTCCTGTGTTTATGGGTATTTGGGGTGTGTGTTGGTCAAACAGACGTGTGTTAACAACAATAATCTTTATTTACAGTCAACCGACCACCAATACAGAGCATAGTATTAAATATTAAAAAATAAAACTGCTTGATAGCAGAAACTGTAACAAGCAGAGAACAGTCCAATTAAGTTAATTACAGAAGTGTGTTGTCTATATTTTCATTTGCCCCTCTTTTAGGTTAATAGCTCCCTTATGCCTTCGTGAGCCACATAAATAAGAGCAATCTTCATTGAACAGGAAGTGGCGGATAAATCATGCTCATTAGTTGCTTTCATGGTAGTTTCAGAGAACAGATATAAAGCAGAATGGATACTTAAGATGTTTCCTGATTGTGATTATGATCTTTGGTCAAATGCGCGCATATCCCTACCTGTCATAACTTGCCACATAGTTGCTCCATAGAAGCCTGTAGAGCAGGTGTGGGAACGTTGGTCTCTCCAGTTGTTGCTGAACTCCAACCAGCCCTAGCAAACCTGGCAAATGACTTGGGATGATGGGAATTGTCGTTCAGCAACATCTGGAGAGAGAAAAAGCTTCCCACATCTGCCTTAAACCTGTTAAGCTTCTGCACATCTTAACTTTCTTTCTTTGTAGATTTCTAATTGCCACATTAACGAGAACAGAATTATTTTAACGTTTACATTTAATTAATTATTAGTAAAATATTGTGTATTTCACCAATACTATAATGGTGCAGATGCAACATAACATGGGTTATTTCCTGTCATTCAGCAGTTATAACAGGACTTGAAGTACAAGATATTTGTTTATACTTTGCTGACTGTACTGTCTTCTCAATTAGATCTCATTCTAATGTCAGCAGCTTCTCTTGTCTGAAGTACATTCCTAGTGCCAAAATTAAGCTAATAGTGGACAAATGGTAGTGGGAAAGGGGCTAATCAACATAAGGTTCCTGGAAGCAACTAGTGTTTACTTATAGGTATGAAAAGATTAGGTGGAAAAAGATGAATTGAGAAGTGTCTTAGTATTTGAACTCTCAGATTCTCCATTTTTTAAAAAAAACCCTGTGATGCTGCTAAAGTTTGTAACTATGTGGTTCAGAATAAAAAATTGTTCTGCTTGTAGTGCTTGGATTTGCTAAGAATTGAGCATAATTTCTGTTAAAAGTTCTGTTATAACTCGGAACATAAAAAGATTCTGCACATGCTCAGACTATGAACAGTTCTGTCTAACATGTACTTAATCTCAAGTAGCTGGGCAAAAGCTAGATAGCATTTTGAGAGACACTTGAAGATTGACAAGATGTATCAGTATGCATGTGGTATCAGTTGAGAGGGAGTTCTTGGGGAAATGTGAGCTCTTCTCAAGAGTTCTGCAAATACCAATAGTTTCCAAACTGATTTAAAGGGAGTTTGCCATTACTAGAAACAATTTGGGGATAAAGGACAACATTGTTATCTGATTGCAAAATTGTATGAAGGCAGTTAGTGAAGTGGGGTGTGAAATAAACAACAAAATGAAGAAATGCACACTGTATTGCAGTTTAGATGTGAATATGCTTTTTCAGTTTGTGGCAGTGTTAAGCTGTAAAAACATCTCTATGGCCTAGTATCAAAATACTGCTGATGCATTAACTACAAAGACATTTGGAGAGGAGATGCGCTGTCCCTCCTCCATCCCCTCATCTACATGAATTCCTCCCTTTCCCTTCCCTTCCTTCAGTCTTAACCATAGTGTGGTGTTATGTCTACACACATTGATATTAACCAAGATTTACAAAGCAAACTTTTAAAAAGCCAACTTGATGTAACATTATCTCATATTAGGGGACATTTAACTGTATTATAGTTAATTGATTAGCAGTGTTGGGTTGGAGGTGTTTTGAAACCTTCTGAAGCCTATCTACTGAACCATAGATTAGTAGTTAGGCTGTCGAGTCCAATGCAGTGCTCAATGCAGGAATCCAAGGTAAACCATACCCAACAGATGGCTGTCCAGCTGCCTCTTGAATGCCTCCAGTGTTGGATCAGAAGCAGAAACTTTGGTAATGTTGAGATAAGGTTAAGTGTTCCACAAACCCAGCATAAAAAGTCAGCTAATCCATGCATAGGCATATGAACTCTGTTAATAGCAGCAAGGTATACACCTGCAGGTTCCTAAGACTTTAGTAATTCTGAGGTTTGTGGAGATGCCAGTTTCTTTTCAGACCAGTGTTAAGATGATATGGGCTATTGTTTGCATAGCTTAACAATACATTTTCCTGGATTTGTGATAGTTGGTTTGGGGAGCTGCTCAAACAAGTTTTTTCCTGTGAGAGGATTTGTTTGCATTTGGGAGGTATCAGGCAGTAGCTTTATCAGTGGTGCAGTCTGAAGGAGCCAGTTAAGTTTTCCCACCACCTAAACCACTAGAGTAAATATATTTGCTCATTATTGGTCCTGAATGAGAAAACTCCAATCTTGAAGAAAATTGATTTCATAAGAGAAGTAATATGCACAGTGTTGGAAAACACTGAGTGACCTTTCAGATTATGCATTTTTTCCACTTGAGAAATCTATGGTCCTAGAGTGTGTAGTGGTGGTGTTGGTGGTTACATAGCAGCTAAATTTTGTTATGTCTCCAAATTCTTTTCTGGGTATAGTCTTTAGTGAAGACTGAAGTCAGAGTATAGAATAATATAACCCTATTCCTAAGCAACTTTGGGGTGGTTCAGGGTTGGAGCAAGCTGGATGCAACATGTTGGCAGGGCTTCCTCCCACAACATCAGCATTACTGCAGAACCAGTATAACATCTTCATGTCTCATTTAGTAATATTGCAGTAATGTAGCTACTGTCCATGCATATCTTATTGCTAACATACCAAGTCTAGAAATTGGGCTTTGTGTTGGCTCAATTAATATGCCAGCTTCAGTGATTTGAGATGAGCCCGACAGAAAAATATTGGAAGTCCTGTTCATTTCTTCTTTGAGTAGACCAAAATGGCATATCCAGAGGAGGATGCACATGTTTATTTACAAAAATATATTCAACAAATATAAGTGGGATGCGCAGTTTTGTTGTGAAGTAGGTGCACATGTGCCCATACATTATGTGTGCATAAATGTTAAAGTGCAGATCTATAAAAACTGATGTCACTTTTAAAGCTATAACCGTCTGATCTTGTGTTTCTTTGGAAGTAATGCCCACTAAGCTCAAGGGGCTTGCTTCTAAGTAAGTGTGTATAGGATTAGAGCCTCAGGCACACTTAGAAGTAACCTTTACTAAACTTGAAGTACTGATCAGTAAACATGCATAGGATTTGGCTGTATATCTACAGTGCTAAACATGCTTACTCAAATGTCCCGTTATACTAAATAGAGGTGACCACCAAGTAAACACTATTATGGTCAGGCTGGAAGCAGGAGACTGTGCCATGGCAGTGTAGATATATGTAAAGGGAGGAAGAATACAGTTGTTGTGATGCAGTTACAAAACGAATGTCTAATTTTGAGCTCTGGATACATTAAAATTCAGTTCCTAGTAGTACCCCAGATGAGGACAATATGCAACAAAAAAGAAGTAAACTAGAGAATACCACTCTCTTCCAATGTTTTTATTTGAAAGGCTAAAAAAATAGATATGCAGGGTTAAGTGTCCTTTTGGTCCTTTAAAAGTTCCACTATTTATTCAGCTACAGCTGCGCCATCCAGATTAAGGAAGTTATTTGTTCATCTCTTCACTATCCACTTTAAACGTATTCACAATTTTCTTGTTTTCCTTCAGTGTGACATTAAATAAGTTTAAAGTTTTAAATTAACATTTTCCTTTTGGATTTGAGATGTATTTAGGTTATTTTCTAAAACTGATGGTAATTATTCCACCACCACCCCTGCCACTACTGTTTTAAAGAATCACTGCCTGTCTTCTAGGATGTTGTGAATCATTTCCTTTTTTGTTTACACTGAGTACTTGTGCACCTGAATGAGGGGAAAAAATCACAGCCACTGCACACACAACACAGAGAAAATGTTTTGCAGTGTATAAGTCTGAGAAGTTGGAAATATTATATATAGCTTTACATATTGTCTGGTGTTCTTTAGATATAAAATTATTACCGTGTAACCTTTATAATTACATGGACTGACGAAACTCTTAAAATGGTTAAAGATAAAAGGAAAGCAAAAGGAGATAGAAACATGGTCAGAACCCTAAATGCAATATTGCGACTAGTACATAGGGACAAAGAACTATTACAATAATTATTGTTTAGAAATAGAAGAGGACAACAAAAAGGTAGAAAAAGAGCCCTATTCTGAAAGATTTGAAAAATGAAAGGGAAATTTAAACCAAGAGTAGGGATGTTGAATAATCAACAGGGGAACACGCTGACTGACCGAGATGGAACAAAAGGAAGATGGAAGCAATACACTGAAGAACTCTATAAAAGAGATGACAGGATGACAGATGCATTCATGGAGGAACCGTATGATGAAGAACCAGAAATTTTAGTATGTGAGGTGAAAGTTCCTCTTAAAATACTTGGAAGATACAAATCACCAGGAACAGATGGCATACCAATAGAGTTGCTACAAGTTACTGAGACTGACTCTGTCCACATTTTGACAAAAAATTGTCAACAAATATGGAAAACTAAACAATGGCCCACAGACTGGAAGCATTCCATATGCATCCCCGAAGAGGTACGCCTGGCGCCTACACTTCTATCTTTTCGGCGCCTAGTTAAGACCTTTTTATGCTCCCAGGCATTTTAAATTTTCTTAACCATTTTAATCTTTTAATCCGTATTTTTTAATTTTTGTCGTATTGTGTTTTTGTAGTGTTTTTTTGTTTGTTTGTATATGTTTTTATGATTTTTATTATGATATATTGTATTTTATCTTGTTTGTTCACCGCCCTGAGAGCTATTCTGCTAAGGGCGGTATATAAATTGAAATAATAAATAAATATAATAAATAAATAAATTCCAAAGAAAGGGGATCCCAGGGAATGCAATAATTATCCAACTATTGCCTTAATATCCCATGCAAGTAAAGTAATGCTCAAGATTCTACAACAAAGGCTCTTATCATATATGGAACGTGAAATGCCAGATGTCCAAGCTGGATTTAGAAAGGCAAGAGACACAAGATTATATGGCAAACATACATTGGATAATGCAACAGACCAAGGAATTTCAGAAGAAAATCATCCTGTGCTTTATAGATTACAGCAAAACCTTTGATTGTGTAGATCATGAAAACTATGGAATGCTTTAAAAGAAATGGGGGTGCCACAGCATCTGATTGTCCTGATGCGCAACCTATACTCTGGACAAGAGGCTACTGTAAGGACAGAATGTGGAGAAACCAATTGGTTCCCCATCAGAAAGGGTGTGAGGCAGGGGCGTATTTTATTACCCCATTTGTGTAATAAATATGCAGAACATATCATACGGAAAGCAGGATTGGACCAAGATGAAGGAAGTGTGAAAATTGGAGGGAGAAATACCAATAATTTAAGATATGCAAATGATGCCATACTGCTAGCAGAAACCAGTCATGATCTGAAACAAATGCTGATGAAAGTTAAAGAGGAAAGCACAAAAGCAGGACTACAGCTGAACGTTAAGACTTAAAGTAATGACAACAGAAGATTTATATACCTTTAGTTTGACATTAGTTTCAACCTGAGTTAAACAATTGTCTGAGATACTGGATTAACTGGAAGTGTCTGAGGCTGCTGAAAAATTATGAAGGGTTTTTCTGTGAAAAGGTGATGTTCCATGACATCACTGATGACTCTTCCACTTGATTGCTAGAACTTGTCAAGGATTATCAATACCTTGGCACAGTCATTAACCAAAATGGAGACAATAGTCAAAAATGAAAAGGCTAGTATTGGTGAGGGCAGCTATGAGAGAACTAGAGAAGGTGCTCAAATGCAAAGATGTATCACTGAACACTAAAGTCAGGATCATTCAGACCATGGTATTCCCGATCTCTAGGTATGGATATGAAAGTTGGACAGTGAAAAAAGTGGGTAAGAGAAAAATCAACTCATTTGAAATGTGGTGTTGGAGGACAGCTTTGGGGATACCGTGGACCACAAAAAAGTCAAATAATTGGGTGTTAGAACAAATCAAACCAGAACTATCATTAGAAGCTAAAATAATGAAACTGAGGTTAGCATATTTTGGACACATCATGAGAAGACATGATTCACTAGAAAAGACAATAATGCTAGGAAAAACAGCAGGGAGTAGAAAAAGAGGAAGGCCAAACAAAAGATGGGTTGATTCCATAAAGGAAGCCACAGACCTGAACTTACAAGATCTGAACAGGGTGGTTTATAACAGATACTATTGGACATCGCTGATTTATAGGGTCACCATAAGTTGAAATCAACTTGAAGTCGCATAACAAAACAATCCTTTTAGTGAGGAAATTTTAAAATAAGAATCTAGGAAAGAAAGCAACTCAGTGGTAACAAGGAAAGGAGACAGAATATTGGTTTGGCATTGCATAACACAAGAGAAGACATAGCGGTCTGAGAAGTGCAGAGGCTGATGGTGTGGCAGAAAGCTGTTGAGACAAGCATTCATGATTATGCTTTTTGTCTATGAAGAGCTGCTCTTATTCAGAAACTGTATGGATAGTTTTGCATTTATGAGGAATGTCTGGAAGAGAATGTGAATATCCTGAGTAAAGAAGTTTGAAGTGATCTGGAGAGCAAATGGGTTGTGCCTATTGAATCCTGTTGAATATGATTCACACTTGATAAAGTTTTATGTGTGGGAAGTGCACTTCATATAAATAAAGCAAAAGGCAAGTTTCAACCTGAGTTAAACAATTGTCTGAGATACTGGATTAACTGGAAGTGTCTGAGGCTGCTGAAAAATTATGAAGGGTTTTTCTGTGAAAAGGTGATGTTGCATGACATCACTGATGACTCTTCCACTTGATTGCTAGAAAACCAAGGTGGGGAGAGGGTTGTTGATAGCTACATAGTGAATTTGTGGCTGGTAGTAACGATTGGGAATTTAATATCTGTCAGGAGTTCTACTTGAGACAGCTTGTGAAAGACTTTGGGTTAGGGAGCTTTTTAGTCATCGGATTGGTAGACATATAGTTATTTGTGGAAGGGATAATAGAAATTAAGATGATAGAAAGACCATAGTAATTTATGTATGAAAAATGGAAATGGACTGCCTTCAAGTCGATCCCAACTTATGGTGACCCTATACTGATGAACTAATACTACATTAATATATGATGGTCACTGAAATTTGATAGTATAGATATAAATTATATTATATAGATATAAATGAATTTTTTACATTGGACTGAGAGGAAGTTATCTGTATGAGCACACTGTGCAAGAATCTTAGTGAGAGGGGTTTGCTTTTCTGTGACAGTCGTTGAGCGCAGAGTTTTTCTGGAACCAGTGTGCTGAAGTGCTACCATTCAGCTCTGGCTGAAGGAACAAACTGCAGGGAGACCAGTCAGGGAAGCTACTAGGGATAGATGAGGTTCCTCCCCTGCTCTGAGAAATTAGGAGACTTGTTGCAGGTTACATACATCTTCATACTACTCCTTCTCTGCTTCTGCCCCCCCCCCACCAGCCACCCTAAGCTGAGCAGGAATTGGGTCTGAAAGTCTAACTGGACTGAAGAAGGAAGTAGGTTCATGGCGTGTTCTTTTGGAATTGTTTTCCAGACTGCCATAGGCTTTATTTATGTTGTTGCTTTCTGACTCAAAAAGAGTAGGATAGATCCATCTTTCAAGAGATGGATGAGGAATCACTGTGTCTGTAATTGTTTGTCTTCTACATTATGGAAACCACCGAGCTTGCTGTTGGACAGTTTGAGATGAAACTTCTTCAAGTTTATCTGCCATGATTGTCTGTCCTAGGTTTTGCATAACTACAGAGAGGAGTCTTCAGAAGAAATGGAAATTATGAACCTTAGACTCGAGAAGCAAATATCATTTGTACCAAGTGTCAACTGGATATGATGGTGACACTTCTATAAAAATAAGTTGGAAAAAGAAAAGAAGTAGCATGAAGTTAAGAACCTTCCCTTATCTTAGCTGACAGACTGTTGGTGTTAAGAACACATTCTAGGGCCATGGTGGTTGGTGATAGGCCTAAAAATAACAAATGGATTGTGGATGACTTTGACATTGAGCAGGTTAATAGATTCAAATATTTTGGGGATGGAGTTCCATGAACTGGAAAGGGTACATCTGTCATAACACTTACTACATAATACAGTTCATATTGAATTTCTTCCATCCTGATGGAGGAAACTTAGTAACTTCTACTGTGAATATAGGGAATGCCAAAATAATGTTTGGGACAGAACTATGGGGCTTAGACTGCTCAAAATGTCTTAGAAACAGTCCAAAATATATTAAGGCCATTCTGTGTTGGTCTCAGCACTGCAAGCAGAAAGGTACACAAAGTGCTCTTCTTATACTCAGTATAGCTGTAGATGGCTGCCCCCTTCCCATAATGCATGTGGGACTAGTTTATAATAGTTCTAAATGGTTGAGAGACTTCTTACTTATGCACTGCCTATAGACTTGTTGATTGCAGTGAACATGGACATGACAAAGACATTAATAAAAGATAAGATACATAAGGTAGGGGTATTTTACTAAATATGGAAACCATTCAGATCACTGAAGGTATTTGTTTACCAGGGTGGGCCACAAACAACAAAACTATCTTCAAAGCACAATCTTGTAGGAAAGCTTTTTACCAGATTATTTTTTAGAAACAATCTCATTGTTTGGATGATATAAACCAAAATCCAACCCCTGTGTGTTTAGGGCAAGGGAGGATTGATGGCATTGCCCATAATGGTCTATGCTTTATATAAGACTCCTAGGTAGAACATTTTGGGAACATTAATTAGAAATGTATAGCACAGTGGGGAGGAGAGCCTGGCTGGGAGTCCAGAGTCTGTGAGTTCAAATCCCCGCTTGTATCTCCTGGGTGTCAAGGGCCACCTAAAGATCACCGCCACAGTGAGTGGCTCAGGTTACGTGCCCTGCCACCTGTGTAGCTGTGGGCAAGCTGCATAGTCCCAAGGAGTCCAGTTGCCCCCCAGCTGGCAGTTGTGGACAAGGAAGGGGCTGGCTTGTGTAGCTGTAGCAAGCTGAGCAGGCCCTATCCAGGTGGGGAGAACTAGCCTCAGAGGGAGGCAGTGGTAAACCCCCTCTGAATATCGTTTACCATGACAACCCTATTCATAGGGTAGCCGTAAATCGGGATCGACTTGAAGGCAGTCCATTTCCATTTTTCCATTCAATTAGAAATCTGACAAGAGTTAGCAGATTTTAGTGTGTTTGTATTTTGACATCATCTGCTAAAGATAAATATTTCACCCATAAAACAACACTGCTTGCAGTTGCTGCTGAGAAAACTGAAAGCAAATATCAGCTGGAGTTTTTTGCTTTACTTTTTGTTTTGCTTTGGACACTATCTGATTTAAGACAATTATTAGTCATATACAAAAAGTATACCCCTCTCTTCTCTTGCAGTTGCAGTGTTCAGGGCAGCTCCCAAAACTTAAATACCCACAAAACCCAAAAATTAATAATAGCACAAAACAGTGAACAAAGAAGGGAGCAACAGATTAAAAACTATAAAACTGGGTATCCATCTATTAAAATCATTCAACATGACAAGCCAAATGCCTGCTAGTATCAAAATGTCTTGACCAGACATTGGAAGGTCAAGAGTAAAGGGGCTGTCAACCCAATTTCATAGGGAACAGAATTCCACAGATTGGGTGCAGCCCCAGAAAATGGCATGTTTGTGGGTGAAGATTATTTATTTATTTATTATTTGATTTATATCCTGCACTTCCTCCCAGCAGGAGTCTTGTCTATCTAGTTGTAGTGATTAAGCACTATTCATTGACCACTATGTTTTTAAAGTTATATTCTTAGTACTCCAGCAGAGTTGCTCATCTCTGTAAAGATAATAACTTATTATGACTGATGGTTTTAAGACCCCACAAGATGATTAGAGAAGATAATATTAATATATGTCGGAACATAACCTGGGTGCTGAATGTTAAAGGTAGGAGTTGAGCAGAGAATGGTGAAAATAGTTAAAAGATGGAGTAACTACAGAAATTGTGTCATAAAATAGTTAGCTTGTTGATGTGATGTGATTTTGGTGTCTCGTAATGCTAGAAGTCAGAGCTTGGAAAAGTTACTTTTTTAAACTACAACTCCCATCAGCCCCAGCCAGCATGGCCACTGGATTGGGCTGATGGGAGTTGTAGTTCAAGAAAGTAACTTTTCCAAGCTCTGCTAGAAGTCACTATATTCTGGGGGCCTTAAACAGAGTTTTATGTGCTGTGTAAAATAAAAAAAAGCTAATGTAAAATACACTGGGGGGAGGGGAAGACTGAGGCTGGTGCGTGTTGATTTGAGAGTCTGAAATAGGTTTTGAAGATATCTCTTTTATGTTATATTCAGTATTTACTCAGTATTTACTCAGTATTTGTAAATTTAATGGGGAGTTGCCAGAACTTTGAGGTGGTCACAGCTGAATGGCTCAAAATCCCAATGGCAATTGACCCTATACCAGTGGTTCCCAAGATTCCCCCCCCCCCATTTTTTCCACCACTTGAAAATTTCTGAGAGTTTTGGTGAACCACGTAATGATTTTTCTTCCTGTTGTAGAAATTGCAGTGTACTGTGCTAGGTACTATATGCTTTTTAACTGCATTTTTACTGCTTTTATTTCTTATATTTTATTGTATTGTATTACCATTTGCATCAAAATAAAATACAATACGATATAAGAAAAAAGCAATAAAATACAATTAAAAAGTCAGTATGAGTATTTAATGTAGACATGCCATGGGCCGCCTAAATGTATCTTGCTGACCACTGGTGGTCTGTGGGCCACGGTTTGGGAACCTCTGCCCTACACTGAGGGTTGCTGAGATAGCAATGGCTTCATATTGACTATGAAAAAAAAAACTTTGTTCCAAGCCATACAAATTTGGGCCAGCTTACAGTTTATCAGGATATCTTCATTCCTGGATTCTGCATTTGTTTTAAATTTAAATTTAAAAACATTTTATATACCTAATGTCATCTTCATGGAAGCTGTATCTTCTCCTCTGCTTGTTTGTATGACATCACCATGCATGGCACTTTACAGAGTATAATAGGATGGATCCAAAATTTAACATACTGCTACAGTTACTTTAGTGACATGTTTAAACTTTCATACATACTTAATTTCAGTAGGGCATGGGAGCTAAGAGGTGGGTGTTCAGCAGGGATTTGAAGGAGGTACAAGAGGTAGAATCACACAGGCATAGGAAGCAGTTGCAAGCATAAAGGGCAACAAAGGGGAAAGGGCAGAGTCTTTTGAAAGAGCAGAAGTCTGTCAAATTGCTGAAAAGCAGGGAAGCTTGCAAACAAGGATGTATTGGGATATAAAAGCAGAAATATAAGGAGGGACAAAGCTATGGAGAGCTTTGAAGGTAAAGACAGTAAGATTGTGCTGGAGCCCAGCCTGGATAAGATCCCTGAGTAAGGATTTCAAGCATCTAGTTTTAGCCACAGTTGTTTGTTTACCGCTGAACTGCTTAAGCAGGTATTTGTTTCATTTTTATCCTACCCTTTATACATGGGATTCAGAATGCATGTATGCCCACCTTTATTTTCCATGCCTTCATTTTATTACAAGTGTACGAGGCAAGTTAGAAATAGCAGGATGTCATACAAAAACACCTCACAGAGATAACATGTTGTTATACAAACACCCCTCATACAGGCATGTAGTACTCTGGGGTCTCGGTGTGTGTGTGTCTTAGATCTCTTGCTTATTTTGGAGCAGGGTCCCTGTCGGGTCCCTATGTCTCCAGCATCCTACAAGCCAATCAATGTGAAAGGGGGAGTATGTTAGCAACCAAGAAGAGTCTTCTAACCAGGGCTGTGGAGTTGGTACGCCAAACCTTTGACTCCAACTCCTCTATTTTTCCACTGTCCGACTCCGACTCCTTCATAAATGGCAAATATATATTAACTAGTAGTAACAAATTTACTGTAGTAAAATGGTAGCACAAGGCATTTCATCACCGTCACGTGAATCATCAGGCTAGATTGATAGAACATAAAATTATTTGATTAAAATTTCTGAACAAGAAAACTTTCCTAAATTCCTATGAAAGTTTTTATTTTGAAGTCGGAGTTGGTACATTTCTACCGACTCCACCCAAAATTGCTTCCAACTCGGACTCCACAGCCCTGCTTTTAACATGTTTCCTTGTCCTTTCCTGATGATTTGAACCAAACAGAGTGAAAGATGAGTTGGCTCCTGAGAAGATTCTTCTGAGTAGCTAACACTCCTGTTTCACACTTATTGGCTCCTAGGAATGTCAGTTGATGTGGGAGAAGACTCATGCAGTGTCGAGCCCCAGCTTCCTCAAGGGAACCAAGGAACGGGGCTGGATGAGTGGCAGATCCCTCATTTAGAGCAAGGGGAAGAATCAAAGGGTGTAGACACTTTTGAGGATCATGGGGGAGGGGGTGTGGTTGACTCTGTGCCAGTTCCCATGGACAATTCTCCAGCCGAAGAAGACTTTGCTGCCTCAACAGAGCCGTTGGAGGATGTTCTGGCGCGTGTGCCCTCAACCCCCCCTGAGCTCCCCTCCTGAAACTTCAAATGCATCCCCGCCTCCTGAAGCCGAGCTGGCACCTATCGAGACTGTATTGTCAGATGAGCTGGCAGAGACACGCCCCCTTTTGCCCCGTGTGAGACGTCACAAGAAGCGCCTCGTCCAGAGGGAGGCTCCTCGAAGGAGTCGGAGGTTACGGGCGAAGACCTTCCCTACTTAAGCCAGCGCCCCCCTGATCTGGGTGCTGAATCAACTTTCTTCACATGCTTCAGAGTATGCTTAGGTAGCTTAGTTAGGGACAGTAGTGAGTTAGTGTAGCAAGGTCTATGAAGCGTGCTTCTTTTGATGTCTCAATTACTCTAATAAAACTCTAATAAAAGGGTTAGCCACCTACATGAAGCAGGATCTTGCATGGAGGATTTTTGTGCACATCCATCACCACACACATGGAGTCTCTTCACATGCATGCTGAACACAAGGATGATGGGGGGCTAGAGATATGAAGGCCTGGGGGCAGAAACAGAAAAAATTGGAAAAAAACCCCACAGTTTTTTCTGGACCTTCACATCTCATGGGGAGCATGACCACTGGATATAGTGATGGCAGAAAGTAAGGTTTCCTTTGATACGGGGGGGGGGGATTGTTTGGACCCCCTAGTACGACTGCTCTGAGGTTGCTTGTGAAACTTTTTTCTTGCATGGGAATTGATCCTGCTTATCCACAGTCCAGCTGGATGTTCTAGCCTAGTACACTATATTCATTCTACAGCTGCACATAATAATTTATGATAGCCTTGTAAATGGCTTGGTCACTCATGGTAAGCGAAAATCTCTGATAAGATGCCTGGCAGGGAACCTTAACTTCATTCATTTTGACTAGGTTTGATTTCTGTTGTCTGACTTCATGCTCCTTATTTCCTTTTGTGTAGGACTGCATGTTGTCCAGAGGCAGGAAAGGAGGAACCAGTTTCCTAATGATGGTGGCTGGATGCTCTGTTGGTTGTTTTTTTCTTTCAGGACACAAATGACTGATATACTTATGTGGAGGCAGGTGGATATGTAAAAACGTTTCTTGACTAGTACCTATAGTAGTTGCAGTTTTGTGGCCTTTTTTGCAAAGTTTGCTTAAGTATTTTTGAGGAGACATGACTGGAAAGAGGTGCAGTCAGGCAATAATGTGTGACTGTAATGTGGCAATATAATATTTTAAATAAGGTTTTCTGTAACTTAATTTTTACCTGATTTGTGGTATAAATAACCTTAGTAGCTAGCATTGGTTGCCTTTCTTTCATGGCTAGTAAGGCAAGGATTTAAAAGACAATGTAAACAAAGCCTTTCTTCCCATTGCTGTGGAATTTGTTGGACAACAACCTTTATTACAAATAGTGATGAACATTGACAGGAAAAAAAAAGAAATAGTATTTTGGCTTTTTAGTATCCAGAGTCCTTAAATTCTGTGATCAGTATTAGGATTAGAATAATTAGAATAATCATTGCCAACCTAATATTTTCTTTTTCTGTTCCCATTCCCTTCTAGAAATTAAGAAGCCACCAGTGGCCCCAAAACCAAAATTTGTGGTCGGACATAAAGTAGTGCCACCTCCTGTGGCACCTAAACCAGATGTTGCCCTTGCAGATGTTTTACAACCTACAAAGAAAACAAAACCAGAAATAGCGCCAAAACCAAAGGTTCTCAAGTGCTCATCTGTTCCCGAGGTTAAAACTGCACCACCATCTTTAAGGAAAAATTCAGAGAGTCTCGAAAAACACAAAAGAGACTCTTCTGAATACTTGGTTCACTGGAATTACAAAAATGGAACACCAAGTGAGAATACTGCTTATATTATATCAGTGTGTTCATGCAATTTTGAATGCATTCATAAATTTGGGAATAGGGAGAATACGTGCAAAAATCCAACCATTTTTGAGCAATTGGAAAACTTAGAGAACATTGATATAGCTGAACAACCAGCATCATCTCTGAAATCTAGAACAATACTTGATAGCCATAATGGGAAAAGTATAAATAAAAATAGGGTGGTTCTAAAGGCTAATTTTTTAGAGGAAAAACTCAAAGACGTTCTAACACAAAGTGTTTGCCCCAATAGCAGCAGTTTGAAGCAGACACCTTTAAAGAAACTTGAAAAAGGTAACATGAACAATTATAAGAATGACATTAAAATAGAGTTTACAGACCTTGTTCCACCATCGTCCACTCTGGAAGAAATTATGGGCAATTCAAACAACCATAACAAAATAGTTGGGATTGAGTCTGAAATGTCAGAAACGCCTCTTCTGGCTGAAAAGATCAACAGTTGTTCTTGTTCACCTGACCCAGCACCTTTGGAAAAAGTCAGTACTAGTGATTTTCATACAGGCACCTACACAAAAGGGGGCGATGAATCGTTATCTTCATTTAGAGCAGGCTCTACACCATCCACTAAATCTCTCCCAGTTCCCAAACCAAGAAAGCTCTGTGCTGCTCCATGTCTAGTCCGGCAAGATGGCATAGATATCCCAGGAGAAGAAATGAAAGAACTACTTGCTTCAGACTGTGATTCTGTTGGACTTTCTGAGTGTGCTGTTAGAAAAATAGCAAAAATTAATGTTCTTGTTCAAAGTGTTTCCTATAACAATCAAGAACTTACACATACAGTTGATAAATCGGAGGGTGCTTCATATGTTGCTGGAAAAATGCACCAGGCAGCAGAATCTGCTGATTCTGAAGACCTAATCCCACAAAATGCCTTGCCTGAGGTTCTACATGAAAGCTCTCGCCTAGTAGAAAATGCTGAGCATTCTTTGGACCTTAACTCAATAATTCCTGCCAATAACATAGTGGATGATACCTGTATGTTAGCTGTGAATGACAAAAAGACTGGCTTCATAAGGTGTAGTAATCTTTCTATGAGTTTGCCTAAGCAATTGAAATTATCATGCAATCAGCATTTGCCTGCCTTGGAGAGGGTGGATGATTCTGTACAACAGAAGGAAGACAAAGATGCTCAGTTAAAAGCTGAAAGTTCATTGAGAATCATTCCTAAAAAGCCTCAAAGGCATAGCATACCTGTAGCTGGACTGTTGAAAAAAGCTGCATCAGAAGAACTTCTAGAGAGAAGGACTCGCCTTTCTAATAAAGAGGAGAGACCTTATATAAGGGATTTGTCAGTCAAAGAACAAAGTGCATTGCTTTCCTGTGATACTCCAAAATCATATTTGGAGAAACCTGTTTGGAAATTACCTCATCCTATTCTTCCATTTTCAGGCAATTCGGAAGCCTCAAAAAACACCAAGAATACAAACTCTCACTTTACAAGTGCTGTGACAAAACCTCGAGCCAAATCATTGTCTTCTGTAGATATGGACAGAATACACAAGCCCCCAAAAGAGCCTCAGAAGAAAAAATCACTAAAGAAATTCCTAAATCTGAAACTGTCTGTTTGCATAATGAAAAGTGACTTCCAAAATTTTTTTACCAGGCCTCTGGATAATAACACTGTTTCTTTTTCTGGCGGAGAATGTCCTGGCAAAAACCCTAAAGTGACTAGTACAACAAATGGAAAGAAAATTAAACCCTCAAAGGCACATTCTGCAGAAATGGGCATCCTATCCTGGCAAAAGGGAAAGCAAAGAACCAGGGGTCAGGATGAATCAAAAAGCCAGAGATCACAGTCTTTAGATGAACAGACCTTCTCATTGCAAGGACACTTGAGTTCTCTTACTCATGACTACATACCCGAATATGAAAATGTGAGCCATTATGAAGAAATCCCAGAGTATGAAAATTTTCCTTTTGCATCAACCGATAAAAACCTTTGTTTGGAATGGCACAATTCTAGCAGTGTTGAAGACCATGATGCTAATGTATATGAAGTAGAAGACCTGTATGAAGCTACACGGACCTGTTCAGAGTTTGGCAGGTAGGCAACATATAAAATAGATTTTGGTGTCCATCTACACAAAAGGTTAGTTAAACTCTGTATGTAGACATTCATAGCGCTATCCTATGCACATTTTCTCAGAATATATCCAGTATATTGAATTAAACTTACTCCCAAATAAGTGTATATAGGATTGCAGCTTCAAGAAATGTGAAGTCATATTTCATTAATTATGTTGGCATGTTTTTGCAGCAACACATGATTAGCAAGGAAGTTACAATAAATTTTTATTTTTTGGAAGTGTTATTTCCTAAACCTCCACACATCTCTAGTTAGATACTGTTCTTAATGTTGGTTTTCTTGAGAACCTTTTGGAGTGGTAATAACACCATAAAGTATGGCAATCAGAATCACTTTTTATTAGAAAGAAAAGGTGGTTCAAGTATTCTTTAAATGTATGGTGTGAAGCAACCTTTAGTAAGAAAATTCACTTGAACCCTGTCACGTTCTGTATCAGACTGCAGGATTTTAACTGAATCAACTGCTTTAATCAGAAATTTGCTGCTGAACAAAAATATCACTTTTATTTTCATGAGTGTTAGCAATATTCTTCAATTGTAAATTAGCTTGCTTTTAAGCAAACCATCCTTTTATGTCATTTTGTGCCAATGGCAGCTTCTGTCCTTGGGCAGTTAGCAGCTGGGGAAGGGGGAGGATTGTCAGATCTCCCCCCCCCACACACATGATCTTCCTGTAAGAGCAATGTACTACCACATGATCACAGAAGAGTATCATAACTTAAAAGTGCAGTGGAAAGTCACATAAAATCAGAATGGATGAAAGGCCCCATTGTATGACTGGACAACATCCTTTTCCTGTGTGTTATTTTCAGCTTCAGCTAGCTGAGGAAATACAAATTAATATTAGATTGCCCCCCCCCTTTGTGGTGACATTATAATCCCTGTTTTAGAATCCCTTGGGTTTTTTATTGTTATTAAATCTGTAGAAAAGGATTTTCCACCCACCTTAGATAGGGAAATGATTCCATCCTCTCTCACATTGAAAGCTTTGAGAGTAAAGAGTATGTGGGAATTCAACAGAGAAAATAGGTTCAAGTGGATTTTTAGTGTTGTACTAGAGAACTGGAGCAAACTGGCAGAATTCTAGATGAGCAGATAATTATATGGCAAAACTGTTCCTAGACTGTACCATTTCAGGTTGGAGGTGGTTGACTACACAAATGAATGTTTCTGTGTATTAAAAACCAAAACACAAATTCCACGCACACAGAAAGCAGAGTGTGCATAGGCAAAAGCATAGCAGTTTTTTTTAGCCTAGTCTTCTCCTTGATATATTAATTTTTCAGTTTGTACAACCATGGTGGGGATTAGAGGTAGGAGTTTTGAGAATTCAGTCATGCAGTTTTTAATTTCTTAATGTTATGACCAGTTGGATGTTCGACCTGTTCTGGATGAGGTTACACTCCCCCTGAAGGAGCAGGTGCGTAGCTTGGGAGTCCTTTTGGACCCGTCCTTGTCACTTGAGGCACAGGTGGCCTCGGTGGCACGGAGTGCTTTTTACCAACTTAGGCTGGTGGCCCAGCTACGCCCGTATCTGGACAGGGAACATCTTACCTCAGTTATCCATGCTCTGGTAACCTCAAGATTGGACTACTGCAACGCACTATACGTGGGGCTGCCCTTGAAGACGGTTCGGAAACTGCAGCTTGTGCAGAATGCAGCGGCCAGATTAATAACCGGGACCAAGCGGTCGGAACATGTGACACCAATTCTGGCCGGCTTGCACTGGCTGCCTATACGTTTCCGGGCCCAATTCAAGGTGCTGGTTTTGACCTATATAGCCTTACATGGCATGGGCCCACAATACCTGGTGGATCGTCTCTCCCGATATGAACCCACCCATGCACTACGCTCAACATCGAAGGCCCTCCTCTGGGTGCCTACTCAGAAAGACGCCCGGAAGGCGACTACAAGAAAGAGGGCCTTCTCGGTAGTGGCCCCCGAACTATGGAACACCCTTCCTGACGAGGTACGCCTGGCGCCTACTTTACTATCCTTTCGGCGCCAGGTGAAAAGCTTCCTCTTTGCCCAGGCATTTTAATATTTTAATATTTTAGTATTGTAGTATCTGTATTATTGTTGTATATGTCAGTTACATGTTTCATCTGTTTGTTTAATTGTTGATTTGATGATTATGTGGTTTTAAAATTGAAATGTAAATTTATATTTTTATTGTTGTACACCGCCCAGAGAGCTTTGCTATGGGCGGTATAAAAATTGAATTAAATAAATAAAATAAATGTATTTATTCATTTATCATCATGCAGTTTCTTGCAGTGTCAACTGATAAAGTTCAGGAACAGTTTTTGCCATACTAGGTTTTGCGCCATTTGTCCAAAGAACCTCTTAGTGGAATTCAGGGCCATTGTTAACTGCATCTGAGCCAAGGTCCAGGTGTTTAACTAAACAGAGCCCATCATCGGAGTGCGGCTCAGTAATTTTGAAGATTAGGTTCCCAGAGAGGAGATCAGAGAATGAGTTAAGGATGTATTCTTAACTGAGAGGGATGGATGCCAAGTTAGGTACACATCAAGGCAAGAATAGCATAGCATTAGTACCATGTAAAAAATGTCCAAAGCAATGGCAAGACACCAAAAGCTAACAAAAGCCCTGTAGTGTTCAGACCTGGTTCCTTAGTGCTTTTACTGTTTCCAGTACTGTGACCAACAGGGTACAATGAGAATTATTTAGACATGCCTGTGCATGAGTTCTTCCTCTATCCTCTGTGCACAAAAAAGTTTGAAGGGCTGATACTTATGCTTTGTTTGATAAGAAATGAATAAAATTGTGTGTGTGTGATGGGGTGGATGTGACGCCCTTCCCTGGCTCTCCTTGTCAGGTTCCTACCTGCTCGTGGTTACTTCCTGTCACTAGGCACCACCAGGGACTGCACCAGTCCGGACTGTCCTTTTTTATGGTTTCTCTCCCCGCTCTAGCATAGACCTCACCAGATCCCCCTGCTAGGCATCACCACCAGTCACGTCCTATAACCCGTATTCCCAGAGACTCTGCCTGAGTCTCTCTATCAGGTTACCTCTGTGACTGCGTGCTTAAGCTGTCCCAATCCCTTTGTATCAATGCAGATAATCCTGGTTTGCTCTGAATACTTGTGGTGTTATTCTCTTCACCGCTGCCACCATTTGTTACCCTTCAGCCTTGGTATTTACCTTACCCTCCCTTCTGGTCTGTGGAACCCCAGCCAAGGATCAGGCCTTTGGTAAACCAAATATATTTATTAAATAACAGAGATAACAAGATTACTTTATAAAGGCACTTAAGCATATGGTTTCATCTATTCCTGAGGTACTGGTCTTAGTATTAATCCGAACTCCACACTCTCCCCACATCCACCAACTCTCCACCCAATCTCCTCTCAAAAACCCACCAAAACAACCCACTCGCGTTCACCGTCCACCCAGATTTAACTGTCATCCTTCCATTTATACCGTCAGCCATTCCTAACACTCAGCCAATCATCCAGCATTCTACTGCCCATTCACTCCCCCCTCCTTTTTCATTCCACTTACCATGTATCTCCTAACAAACAGCACTTACCATATATACACTAATACATGAACATCACAGTGGAAACCAGGCGTTTCAAGTCCAGCATGGCCAATGGATTCTCTGTAGTACTTCCATATTATATTTTTGACTACAGTAGGGCCCCACTCATACAGCGGGTTACGTTCCAAACCCCTGCTGAAAAGCGAAAACCACCGTAAAGCGGAACTCATTGAATAGAATGGCACATGATGTCTGAAAACCACTGTAAAAGCAGAACAAGCGTCATATGAGTGGGGCTTTAGTCTAATAGTGTCTAATTGAGACCGCTGCATTAGCGAATCCCTGTAAAGCGAATCGCCGTAAAGCAGGTCCCTACTGTATTTTGATAGCCACGTGGGGATCAGAAAATAGGCTAGCATGAAATAAAGATCCTTCATCATTCTTACGTAGAATCATTGTCATGTAACTATTGTACAGACTAATGTTAAGGAGCTGATATCTCACTGGGACTGAATGGTATGCACAACACGCTGAATGTGCTTCAAACCATAGTTTAAAAACCTAGTTAATAAACTGGCATTAAACCACAGTTCTCTCTTTCATACGTAACAGGGAACTGTAGTAAGCTAAGCTAGGATTGGTATGCTGACGAAGGGAGGCAGAGAGCTTGTAGTCCCCATGCTTGTTCTCAGATACTAAATTATGGTATAGCAAGTTAGGAAAGGTAAATAACTGCCCCAATGTGCATGTTTTGATCCCTTGCTTTGGGAGGTGTCCTGACTTTCCCATAATACTTATAATTGGATACACCTTTAATCACAGCCTACAGCATGGGACCTGCTTACAGCCCATGTTTATATTTTGCATCTGTTTCTTCCTTTTCAAAGAAGAAGGGGGAGAAAACTATGATAGTTTCATTTGCCATAGGGTTGGCTGGGGCTCAGTTGAGGACCACAGTCTACCAGGTGAAGAGTAGTTGTTACAAGATTAAATAAGAACATAAGAACATAAGAAGAGCCTGCTGGATCAGGCCAGTGGCCCATCTAGTCCAGCATCCTGTTCTCACAGTGGCCAACCAGGTGCCTGGGGGAAGCCCGCAAGCAGGACCCGAGTGCAAGAACACTCTCCCCTCCTGAGGCTTCCGGCAACTGGTTTTCAGAAGCATGCTGCCTCTGACTAGGGTGGCAGAGCACAGCCATCATGGCTAGTAGCCATTGATAGCCCTGTCCTCCATGAATTTGTCTAATCTTCTTTTAAAGCCATCCAAGCTGGTGGCCATTACTGCATCTTGTGGGAGCAAATTCCATAGTTTAACTATGCGCTGAGTAAAGAAGTACTTCCTTTTGTCTGTCCTGAATCTTCCAACATTCAGCTTCTTTGAATGTCCACGAGTTCTAGTATTATGAGAGAGGGAGAAGAACTTTTCTCTATCCACTTTCTCAAGGCCATGCATAATTTTATACACTTCTATCATGTCTCCTCTGACCCGCCTTTTCTCTAAACTAAAAAGCCCCAAATGCTGCAACCTTTCCTCGTAAGGGATACAGCCCAAGCTATTTTGACACCCCAGATGGCTACTCTGTGATATTTGACAGGCACACACCCTAGAAGAGTTGATGGATGATGCTGGAGTACAACTTGCAGATTGCACGCATTCTCTGCTACATTGCTGCTGATCCAGGTTGTGGTCTGCCTTGCTGATGGGGCACTTTTTTCTTAAGTGACCACTTAGGTTGTGTGCACAGTTATAAAGATTAATTTGTGGGGATTAAGTGTATAATTAGCTGTAGTATGTTGGGTTGTCTTTTTAAGCTAGTATTTAGTATAAAGCTTTTGACTCTTGCTAATCTATCCTTATATGTTTACGATATCTTCATTTGTCCTAAGTGAACTTATTCTTGTAGTAATTTATGTAGACTTGCATGGTCTTGGAGTTTTCTTAGCATGAATATATTTTGGCAAGTACTTGGAGATGACAGAAAGTAACCTGGAGAAAAGGCATAGTTTGGAAGGTACTTAGGAGTAAAAAGGATGGTCTAGAGCTAAATACAATCAGGGAAAGTCTCCTTTCAACCTCCAGATTTCTTATTGCATGCCACACAGGTGAAAGCATACAAAGTTTTGCATGTTTTGGGGCAGTTTATTTCTTTTTGTATATGACATTAAGGGTTTTTTTTCAGATTGTAACAAATGATGATTGAGTCCACATATGGCTTGAATGCGCATGTTGGGAATTTTGTGTTATTTGAGAATCTTTCTTCTGAAATAAAAGGAACAAAATGTGTGTGTAGGCAAAGGTTTACCCCACACACACACTCCCCCAGTGCTGGGATTCCAATCTGGATCAGGGTCCCCATGTAGGCTATTTGGTTTTCACTTGAATGTGGGATTTTTCTTTCATAAAAAAGTGCATAGACCTGGGTGTTAACTTGAATATTGTTAAACTAGCTGCTTATTCCAGTGTAAACTGCAAAGAAGCACTAACTTCCCAAAATCAGAGCATCCAGTTTGATCATTCCTTTGTGCAGATGTTGGTACCATAAACCATAAATGCTGGCCTTTTTTTCCTTAAAGGGGCATTTTTGTGCATGTTAAGCCTCTTCTGTATGCATTACTGCAGGGCTGGGGAACCTTTTTTCAGTCTGCAGGCCACATTCCCTTCTGGGGAAGGGAGGGCCTTATGGGGGCCACACTTCTGTGATGGGTGGGGCTAGAGGCAAAGTGGTCAGAACAACAGATGTAAGTTTTGCCTTTGTACCATAAGTTACTTTCTCTACACAGTCTTGCACATCTCTCTGTCTTCCATCCAAGCAAGCAAGCAAGAGGCATTATCAGAGTTCAAGGTCACAGTCCAGGCCAAGCACAAACACTCACGGATGGTGCAAAGCTGAACCAGTGAGGGGTGTGGCCTGGGGAGAAGTGCTGTGGCTGGGGAGATGGTATGGTGTGATTCTTGAGGGCCAGATCATATGGCTTAGAGGATTGCATTTGGCCCTGGGCCTATGGTTCCCCACATCTGCATTACTGTGATTACTACAGCGATGTTCCCCAGCTCTGAACTCCTATGACCCAAACACATATTGTTAATTGCAAGTAACCATGCACCTCTAACTAATGCGAGAAGAAATCTTCTGATTTGGGGTTTAACAAGAGAAATATTGCACTGAGCAGTCTTTGCAAAATGTATAGCAACAGTCCCATTTTCAAAAGAGCGCTGCTGAGAGTATTGCTTAAAAACATTTTACTCAGTTTTTTTATTGCTTATTTTTGTTATCTGCCCTGAGCCTAAAGTTGTTAATAAAGCAGAAACTAGTACAATATTCATGCATGGTGATTGAGCTGATAAATTTTCACACAAATGCATATTCTTTAAGTTCAGCAAATAAGAACTCTCACTGTGTTGCGTGTGGCTGAGAGGCAGCTGGCTCACATGATATGACAGGGCATTCTTACTCAAAGAATGGTGCGGTGATTTAGTGGTGACTTTTTTCACATGACTGCTAATGCATAAGTTTTTATTCCAAAAAAAGCTTGTGTGGTAATCCTTAACATGGAAAATGTGGGAGATTAATATTTTCAAGGAGGTTAGTGCAGGATATGTTTGGTTCATTTTGTAACATTAAGAAAGATTTATATAAAATGAAAATATATTGATGACAAACTGGTATGAGGGAAGGGGCTTCAAATAAAGAAAGGAACTTTGGCAAATGAGCTGTTAAACAAGAAATCCAATGGGAGAAGATCAGAATGGTTACAGGTGGGTTCAGCTGCTTCTAGGATTTCTGCACCTCTGTCACTTGTGCAGTAGTGCTGTGGATATGTGTAAGCCATATCTGCTAGATCTTTGTTCTGTAATAAGACTAAGGTGTTGGGTCCTCTCTCTGGGCAAGCCCCTGAGTGCCTCCTGACAGTGGCCAGAGCACTGCTACCTCCCACATCATCATTTTATGGGTCTCTCTAGTTTGTGTCCTGGAGACAAGATTTCAGAACTTGGTTGTTCCTAGAATTGTGAATAACCATTGCTGAAGGTTGGAATGGGACCTATCCTGGAGGTTTGTAAAACTGCCTGCCCCTCAACTGTAGTTTGAAAGTACTGTTCTTTTTGAGTTTCCTTCCACATTGGGCCATAGCTGTAAGAGTGTGGAACTGAGTCTCTTAGTAGAATCGGAAGTCATTTTCAGTTCTTTGGTCTTAATAGGGGCTGCTGAGGCTGTCTCCTTCCAAGATAGGTGAGTGGCTGTGCTGTCACAGTGATTTTGCTGCCCTGGGCTCCTACTGGGAGGAAAGGAGGGATATAAATAAAATAATAAATAAATAAATAATTTTATTTGCTTCAAGGTATTTGAGCCATGACAGACCTAAAGACTGTAAACAGCACCAAATGGGGGATTGCCCTACCCTACCAACTTCAATGTGCCCTCAGTCATCACCCATCTGGAGTATGGTTATAAGGTGGCAGGCAGAAGGTAGACTTGGCTGTCAGCTTCCTCCTCCTGGAGGACAGCTGTAAATAAGTGATAGAACATGTGCTTTACGTGCAGAAGGTCCCAGTTTCATTTTCTGGCATCTCCAGGTTTGGCTGGAAATGTCTGCAATCTGAAACCCCTGGATTGCCGCTGCCAGTTAGTATAGACAATACTAAGTTAGATGGACCACTTCCTATGTTCCTCTCTAAGGACCTCAGTTTTGCCTTGTAGAAATCAGATGGGGAGAAACCTAGAATGAATTGACTCCATTTGTCATTGGCTCTGACTTCACCTACTGTTAGCCTCCCTGCCTTCTGCCCTACAAGTCCCAATGGGCACTTGCCACCATTAGTATCTAGGATGTTGCTCTGATTTTCCAGAACCATTCTATAGCCAGATTTTCTATAGCCTGGGAATGTGAGATGATTCATTAGATTCTAAAATGCCATAGGGCTACATTTGTTTTTTCATAGATAGCTGTACACTATGTAAAACTAGCAAAACGGTGCCTCCTGAAGCAACTGGCGTGACTAAGCTAGTTTGTACCACTTCATTCTTTTTCATAGATTGACTAGCCAATTATTTCTAGTAAATTCATTTTGAACCTGAATTACTATGATGTTGTCATCCTCCAAAAATTTTGATAATCTTCTTACTAAGTTATAATTTAAATTGATTATATGATGGCATTGTAGGAAGAAGCCTCTTCGCAATATCATGGTGGCTTGTCTCAATTGCTATAGTAAGTTGGATTATCTAATGAAAAGTGGCAGCATTTTGTGCTTTAGCAGTACAGGGTCCCCAGACACCATTTTTTTTTAAATGAGACAGCTGTCAAAAGAGTATTAAGGTTTATTATGTTTGCAGGCTTGAGCTGACTTGTAGAATAACTGATGTTTATGTAAAATGTACTGTGTAATAGACATTATCAGTCCAGTCCTATACATGTGCTCCCCAGTATGTCTGATTGGATTCAATGGGCTTCCTTCCAGGTAAATAGATACAGGACTGCAGATTAAATAAATGATATTGATCAACCTTCCCCAGCCTGATGAACTCCAGCTATTTTAGACTACAAGTCCCATCGGTACCAGCTTGCGGAAGACCAGTCTAAATTATGTTTCTGCCTTGAGAAATTATCTTTATCTTTCAGCACCAGTGTGCTTTATGATATAAAAATATGCCCTGAAGCCACTAACAGGAATGGTCTTCATTGCTGTGTCACAGAAAATAAATGAAACCATGCTTGTCCTGAACTGTGACAAAGACAGATTTTGGCATTTTTGGCTTTCAGTTTTAAAAGGCATCCACCAAACTATGTAATTGTAAGGCCCTTAGATGGCCATGACCAGTAATTGTGATACATTCCTTTGGTAAACTTCTCTGTTTGGGTTATGTTATAGAATTTAGGATTGTGTTAACAATGAATTAACTATATTTATTGAAAACTGATCTGTGCCTCAACCAGAAATTTATAGTATGTAACATTATTGTTTCATAGGTCCTCTGTAGAAGTACTTGATGGTTCTGATTTGGTGTTGGAAGATGTTCATTCAGATGATGAGATGATACCAAGAGATGTGAATAGCTCTGATGACGACGATGATACCAATTCTGACTCTAGCAAAGGGGAGCTTGATATACAAGAAAATAAGCAGGTAGAGATTGTGACCCTTGAGCTAAACTAGCCCTCCAAATAGAAAGGCTTCTGTTTGTGGAGAGAACTGGGAATTAGTGGGGGCTACTGCAGGTGTCTGAGAGTGGGGTGGCATTTTTTACTAATCTTCCCTTCCTCATGTACTGCCTGTGATGCTACTCTAGTGGATGTGCCAACACTTCGCAGTAGATTTTTGAGGGGTGAAGGGGAGATTACCTAAAAAACACTGTTCTCTTTCTGTTACTGGGAGCATCCTATTAGCAGAACTTCTACCAGTGGCACTTTAGTTGGGATCAAAGCCAACATGTTTCTCTGGCATTCTACTATTTACCTACATAGTCCATTTCTATACCACCTTTCAATAGTAATATCCCCAGGGTAGCTCACAGCAATAAGAAAAGTACAATAGAAACCAAACAGCACAATAGAAACCAAATAGAAACATCAACCAGAATGATCAAGGGGATGGAGCGACTCCCTTGAGGAAAGGTTGCAGCATTTGGGGCTGTTTAGTTTAGAGAAAAGGCGGGTCAGAGGAGACATGATAGAAGTGTATAAAATTATGCACGGCATTGAGAAAGTGGATAGAGAAAAGTTCTTCTCCCTCTCTCATAATACTAGAACTCGTGGACATTCAAAGAAGCTGAATGTTGGAAGATTCAGGACAGACAAAAGGAAGTACTTTACTCAGCGCATAGTCAAACTATGGAATTTGTTCCCACAAGATGCAGTAATGGCCACCAGCTTCGATGGCTTTAAAAGAAGATTAGACAAATTCATGGGGGACAGGGCTATCAATGGCTACTAGCCGTGATGGCTGTGCTCTGCCACCCTAGTCGGAGGCCGCATGCTTCTGAAAACCAGTTGCCGGAAGCCTCAGGAGGGGAGAGTGTTCTTGCACTCGGGTCCTGCTTGCGGGCTTCCCCCAGGCACCTGGTTGGCCACTGTGAGAACAGGATGCTGGACTAGATGGGCCACTGGCCTGATCCAGCAGGCTCTTATGTTCTTAGCAGTAAAACAATAACAAAATTAAAACAGTAGATGAAATTGGCAGAAGTAAAATCATCAAAAATTTAATGGGACATAATAGCAATTTTCCATGAGATGCATGCTTCTTTTTTGGACTCTGTTCCTCATCATCCCAAAGTCTTCAATGCCTGCAAATAACCACAATCTGAATGTGATGGTCCTGTCTCTTGACATTTGGCTGTTGATTTTGGCAATTCCTATCACCAGAACTTTGTGATACAAAGAGATTTTTAACGTTCTAATAATGTACATGGAACATCCCAGGAAAGTTGCAGTCATTATTTCAAAAGTTCTTATGTTTCATGGGACATGGAACTTAAGACTAATTTTATTTATTTGTCTATTGAATTTGTATCCCTCCCTTTTTCCCAGTGGCACTCAGGGCATTAAACAACAAAAGGTTAAAATAGTACATTTTAAAAAATAAAATAAAAACATATTTGAAATATATTAAAACAATTAACCATTTAGAACACCCAAAAACATTTAAAAGCAATCTCTTATTCTCACAGTTATTCATTTCATGGTTGCCTGGTTGGTATCTCTCAGCCATCAAATGATTGGGTAATCAGGAATGTTCTAAAATTTCTCCTGAAAATCAGTAATGGGAGACAGGTGCACCTCACCTAACTGGCAAATATCTTTCTTCAGCTAGCCTACCATAGATTGAATTCGGCGTCTGAGGATCAAATTTCCTCTAACCACCTGCTTCTTCCATGACAGTTGCAAAAGGTTTTGCAACTTCAGAGAAAATCAAACTCATGTATAAATCGTTAACTAAACTAGTATCTCTCTCTCTTGATCTTGTTGTCTTGTCTTACAAAACTCTGATTAAGAGCAAACTGTTTATTTTAGTTTTCAGTCAAACTTTAAAAACCAAATACTGCATGTTCTCATTACTGAGCCATAATTGAAGAACTTTCAGTTTCCAGTTATGGATCAATAACCTCATCCTGACTGTCCTTTAACAGATAACAGATGCCATTTTTAAGGCAGACTCTTGAGTAGGTAGAAATGGAGGCAACTCACAATTAACTGAACATTAACATCTTATATGGCACTCTTACCTAGTTATAGCCTAAACATGAATGCACTTGCATTCTGAATACTGGAATAGGGAGTACAGAGCAATATATAATAAAGTTGCAGCAGAAAGTTTATGTACAAAACTAGGATTCAGGGCTGTTGCATTTTTAAAAAACACACAAAGCATGTTTGCTTTCTATAAAGTTTAATTTTATTTGCAGATTAAAGCAGCTGGGAAGAAAACAAAGGTTTACCATATTGCTAAAGAAATAATGAGCTCAGAGAAAGTGTAAGTATCAGTGTGAAATAAAAGCTATGCATGTAAGATGTATGGTTTTTCTGTTGCAGTTGAGATAATGTGGTGTTCTTGTTTTTACAATAGGTTTGTAGATGTACTGAAGCTCTTGCACATTGTAAGTATACTTACTGAATTAAGTTAATCATCTAGAAAGTTTGTTTTAGAAAATGTATTAATCTGGGCTTATTAATGTTCATTCTTTAAAATAGCCTATTTAAGCAGCATTTAAAATTAACTACTCCAAAGTCCTGGAATGCTTCCTGATCAACAGAGAAAATGATATTTGAGGTGCATTATTTTTTTCTGTTGAAATGCTGCAAAAAGTTTGGATTGAACATTACAAACGTGCATTGTGCTTAGAATGTGCTGTAGGATATTTCTAGACCTGGAGATGAAAAGGTGGAAGCCCTGAAATTAAGCACAGGCCTGACAGTCAGGAATTCATGTTCATTCCCAGTTTGGTCAGAATGCAGTAGAGCAGGAGGGTGTTCTTTCGTGATTTGTTTTTGCTTTTGACATCTGAAAACCCTTCATTTGTGTGCACACAGGTGAACCTTTGTACACTAAAGGAAATATTCACCTGCTGTAACACAGATCCAATTTGTTCATGGTAGTTTTGAGTTGCCAAGTAGTCTATAGTTCTGGGAAAGAAAATAACTTACCTTGCCAGCTCTGGGGTTGCCATGAAGCTTCATAACACTGTTTATGCAAATGAGGGGAACAAGGACAGTCTCACCTTTTTAATACTGCATTAAAAGGAATTGTTGGCTGTTGCTGTACATTAATGAAAGATGTGCCAACCCTGCCTTCCTGTCACTTTACCTGCATTGCTTTGTGATAGAATGTATAGGCTTGTTTGTATATATATTGAAGAAAGTCCAAACTGCAGGGGGGTGGGCGGGGGAAGAGAGGAAATATGAAAAGTGATACTTGTATTGCTAGGGAGTGTTCATGTTTAACTAGACTGTAAAGGAACACAGTTTTTCTACTGATTGTTTTCAAGTATTACAATAAGTATGTGAGCTTGACGTGCTAGGCAGCCAGGTTTGAACCTGACTTTTCAGGATTTGCTGTTTCTTTGGCAATCAAAGTTCAGAGGCTGAGGACTTCTTGTCAGGTCAGGGCTTTCCAATTTCACAGCAAGTCTCCCATAAGTCAAAAAGAACTGTTTGAACCTCTCCAAATAGGAAGCAAAGATTCCACAATTCGTATATTAATTTTAGGGGTAATTAGGGTTTGTGGAGACTGGCGCAGGTTTTTTTATTGCTGGATTCTGCTTTTGAAGGAGGGAGAGAACTTTGCTGCTCTTTAGCTAGGCTAGTATTAAACATTGAAGAAGGGACATCATATTTCTCTGTTCTCCTTTCCATGCAGAATATGCTGCTTAACTGACTTATACCAAAGTATCTTCCCCTTAATTAAAAAAAAAACACTTTCCTTCCATCCCCCACAAAGCGCCATTTATCTTTCCCATTCTCTTCCTTTTTCTTGCCTCCCTACAAATTGCTATTCATCTTCTTGGACATAACCATGCCTCACTGACAAACCATGGCAAAAATGCTGAGTTTCACAAGCAGCACAGTACATATGTTGTTATAACACTTCGTCATGTATATATAGGCCTGAATGTTTTAAACATATTTGTTATACAATAGAAGCTCATTATAATGCAGGGGTCTGGGGACAAATGACACACCCCTGCATTACAGGGTTTCCACATCATAATGAAAGTTGCATTCTGTAAACAGTATTTTACTTGGGGAACATTGTCATCCCTGTGATATAGCTGAATCAGCAATACAGTGAACCGTGTTACAGCAAGCTTCTACTGTACTTGATATCCAAGCCATAATCTCTCACTCTAGAACAGACCCATTGGCTTGGGTCACATGTATAGCTAAATTATGGTTTGGCATAAATTACTCTTGTGCTTGTGTGCTTCTCCCTCCTCCCTTATCTGTTCTGTGTTAATAGCTCTACGTTTGCAGAGGCCAGTCTGCCATGACATCTGCGTTGGCAAACGCTGGCTTGTGCAGTCCTTCTGAACCAGGATTGTAAACTGGAGTTGAACTGTTGTCTTCAATACTGATTTGGAGGGTTTGTGCAAAGCACAGTGGGGTGATTCAGATGTAAATTCCTGGATGATCAAATCAACCAATTTGTTACAGTCAATAGACCAGGAATAAAATACAATCAATATATAAAGAAATAAAATACAGTTAATAACATACAGTTCTCTCAGATATAAATTGTAGTTTCCATGAAAGCGACTGATTAAAGCAGTGAGCAAAATGGGAGGAAGAAGGGAGCATGTGATCACATGGCTCCTTCCTGTAAATTGAGACATTGACTTTACTAGGATTTCTCTGTGGTAATCGGACTGTGCTCTTTAACCTCACTATCCCTGTTAACAAAGGATTCCTTTGTAAATCACTTTGTGCTAGTTTTTCTACTCACCTGGTAGTTAAAATGTATGACAACAGGCCTTTATCATAAGAAAATAAGAAGAGTCTGCTGGATCATGCCACTGGCCCATCTAGTCCAGCATCCTGTTCTTGCAGTGGCCAACCAGATACCTCTGGGATGCATGCAAGCAGGACCTGAGCATAAGAGCACTCTCCTCTCTTGTGGTTTCCAACAACTGGTATTTGGAAGCATAAAGTGATAGTATATGAATATATGTGTATTATATGTCATCAGATACCTACTTATGATGTAATGTTGTTCATATAATGAGGTTTTTTTTAGTATTTTTTAAAAGATGAAAGGCAGTATCTGATTACACAGCTGCTCCAATACTTCTTGCAAGAGAATACAGAAGTATTTTTTAAAATAGGCAATATATCGAATGGTATCTAACTAGTGTGTAATTCAAGAATACAGCACCTGTAACACATTAAAATTTAGTAGAGTAACTGAGCCTTTCCTGGGACTCACTTGGGAATGACATGTGCATATTAGAATCTGAAGTGACTGGGCAATGGATTCTGAAGATGGACAGGTGTACTGTTTATCTTGTAGTAAGAAAATGTGAGATTTCCTCTTGGACCATTATCTTGTACAAAAAGTTTTCTTTTGTTTTTGAATTTTATTGTATATGTGTGCTTATGCATAGGAGAAGAGGAGAGCTCTGTCAGACCCCTACTCAGGGTCTGGTCTCGTAACGGATCTCTCACAATGGCCCCGGCACAGGTCTCTCATGATCCCACTACTACGTGCCACCAGCTGACATTCTGTAATGTAATACTGCCCTGAGACTGTGCCTTAAGTCTCCTCCACAGATTGTTATGTAGTGTCTGGGTGCACTTACAGGCCACAACCTCCCTGTATCTTTCTGCCTTTAAAGATTACAGCCCTGGGTTGCTTTTGGATACCTGCTGCTGATACACTATCCCTTCACCGCTGTCACCAGTGATACTGTTCCCAGCTTTGGTATTTGCTCTGCCCACCCTTCAGATCTGTAATATCCCAGCCAAGGATTAAGCGTGATGTTAAACCAGAACTATTTATTTAATAACACAAGGAATAAACAAGATTACTTTAAGTTCAGTCAACATGCATGTGGTTACATATAATAGTTTTTCTCTTTATATATCTTATTATTTATTACATTTGTATACCGCCCCATAGCCAAAGCTCTCTGGGCAGTTTACAACAATTAAAAACATTAAAAACAAATATACAAATTTAAAAACACATAAAAAAACAATTTAAAAACACATGCTAAAATGCCTGGGAGAAGAGGAAAGTCTTGACCTGGCGCCGAAAAGATAACAGTGTTGGCACCAGGTGCACGTCATCAAAAAAATCATTCCATAATTTGAGGGCCACCACTGAGAAGGCCCTCTCCCTTGTTGCCAGCCTTTGAGCTTCCCTCGGAGTAGGCACCCAGAGGAGGGCCTTTGATGTTGAGTGTAGTGTATGGGTGTGTTCATGTCGGGAGAGGTGTTCCATCAGTTATTGTGGTCCCAAGCCTTAGTCCTAAAACCTGCCTCACTACCTGCTTAAACACAAATCGACCCCTCCAAAACCCAGAACCAACAAGCATCATACTCTCATTTATACCTTCAACCACCCAGATGCTCAATCACAACTCAGCATTCCAACACCCCCCCCTCACTCACTCTACTTACCACATTTACCCTACAAAACCAACATTTACCATAATTACTGTACACCATTTACAGGGGCATCACAAGTTCCATTTAATAAAGTTGTTCACTGGACTATAGTATTTCCATCCTTAATTAAAAATGACAACACTGAACACCAAAAAGAAAAACTTCAGGTTTTGCTATGTGTATGTGTGTGAGCTTGATGGCTTTTTAAACAGCTGCTTGTAAAAGCTCCAAGAAAGTCTGTGTGGCTTTTCCCAGCAAGGCAAAGCAGTGATGCAGTAAGTAGAATCTGTTGAACTGCTGCCTTTCTTGCAGATCTAAAATGAATGGAATCTCTTTTGAGAAAGGGGGAAACCACCACATTTCTGAAGTACATACTGGGGAATAATTTTCTTTGTCACTGATCTTTGAGACTTTAGTGCACAATGCTATCATGACAGCTTGCTTATTATCACAAACTACTGAGGCTAAATGTAACAGCACAACAACTGCATTTTCTGTCTTACTTACTCATATGACAAGCTAGTTTTACTCTATCCTTTTGTGGGAGAAAGATCACATTGTGTGCCCCACTAGCCTCGAGAATGCTGGGTCACTGGATCTGCACTTGCGCAGACAGAACATTGTGCTTTTTCACATAGCTTGAAACATCTGTCTGTTCTTGTTTTCTTTTGGCAGTGGATTATGTAGATAGATAGGGAAGAGAAGGAATAATTGTAAGACTTAAGCCAAAAAGAACTAGACCTCACCATTATTAGTCCGATGTTTATGAATAAATGCATTCAAGATTGGGGCATAACACTGATATGGCTTGTGCAAGTTAAGAGAACACACATTCCCAGCATATTTTCCCTTTGTGTTTTTTAAAATTGTTCCCTGTTAAAAGTTATGTGTGTTATGCTTTCCTTAAAGTTCTCTGGAGCTACTGTGTTCCACCTGGGTTGGATTAACTATAACCCAATTTCTACAGGAGTGATATATGCTGTACATTCATCTGTAACCAATCATTCCCTAATAAAAAGATTAATTTCCTGGCTTATTTCTGTGTTCAAAGGCAGTGTTTGAAGGTCATAAAACCCCAGGGATGTAAAAAGGCTAGTTAAGTTTTGTGTCCCCAGTTGGCTCCCAAGATACAAAAACACAGCATTTCCATATGAATAAGGCCATCTGTTTTCATTGAAATCTAGTGCAGTGAAGTCTCAGAAAGCAAAAAGTACCTCCCCTCCTTTCTGCTTCATGCCCTCTAATTGTAAAAGAGGTTGGAAGCAAAAAAAAGGAAAGTGCTGACCAGTGTTCACTCACTCCCACACACACCTCAAAACAGCTGTGCATGCATTTACATAATTGCTTTGCCTTGTTTGGATTTGTACATTTCAACTTAGTACACAGATTATAGAAATTATTGTTTGGCTGGCAAAAATAAACTTAACCCTCTCAGTGAAATATATGGAAAAAGATGGAGTGCCCTTCCCCTTTTCCACAAAATACAAAACACAGAAATGCAGAAAGGAGCATGTTTTTGACTACTGATGTTGGTTAGAGAAGAGGGTATTCAGAGATGAACAAGCTTTTTTGTTAGTACTCTTATCTGTCCTGACATCTCTTGCATGCAGATGATGGAACTGCCAGGGGAATAAGGAGGAATAAGAATAAGCAAGAATAAGCAATTCTGTGTTGAACTTGGAGGGCAAGGAGCCTCCTATTGCTATATTCAGGTTTGCATGGAAATAAGAGCTGGTTCATGCATTACGTGTTTTACATGGAAAATGTGTGGTGTACATGTGTTACAAGGCATGCTACAAACATTGTGGATTAGTGAGCGGGATGTACATTTCAGTTAAAAAATAAACATGGGGGGGACATGTGGCAGGAAGCTAGGATTGGCATTTGCTGCCCTATAATGTGTTAAGGAGCTGTAAAAGTTCTGAAATTTATTTAAAAATGGTATACCATTTCTTAAGAGCCACAGAGAATTGCATTCAGGCAACTTTTGGAATATTTGATAAAGCATTATTCCCAACACATCCCCTGGATGAGTAGCACTTCAGCTATTTTTCTGGAAGGCATGAGCAGAAAGGCATTGTGATGTGGACACAATAATGGAGCGAGTGCTATTATTTCAAGCCATCTTTTCACTCTAGTGCTATAAATATATCTGCACTGATTTTAGACAGAAGTTTACATTTTCTTAGGTCAAAGAGCGAAATGGATCATAGCTAGGCATGGTATTTTCCAGGAAAATTCTTCCAGAAGTTGGAATCTATTTTCTCCAGTAAGCTAAGCACAAGATCAGCCCTGCCTTCTTTTCCAAATCTCAGAAGAGTCTTTGCAACCTTGGTTCCATATCCTGTCTGAGGGAATGTAGTTAAAAGGGGTGCTGTATGTGTACAAGGGAAATAGTGTAACCTGTATTTGTTGATTGGAGGCCAGTTTCTCAGAGGCTCCCTGTGTTTGTTTCCCATTTTTACTGTAATAGGATTTCCGGGATTCAGTGGCACATGCTTCCAGGCAGCTTGGAAAGCCAGTAATTGAAGACAGGATTCTGAATCAGATCCTGTACTACCTACCTCAACTGTATGAACTTAATCGGGACCTCCTGAGAGAACTTGAAGAACGGCTGTCCCACTGGTAACTATCTGTTCAGGACATATGTTTCTTCTTATTGATTGCCACAGTGGGATGTTGATCTTAAAAAAAAAAGTCTTCTAGTATTATGTGCTGTTCTTAGACCACAGTTTATTTATAAAATTAAATGTCTGATGTTGTAATGTAACCATTTTTGAACAAAGGCTTTTCATTAGATGTGTAGGGCTGTGTGTGTTCATGCACTCAGTAATACCAGGAGTCTGCAACTAGATTGGCCATTGGGCAGCAGGCAGGGGTCAGAAGTACCATGTCTCTTCCCCTGTTCTGCCTTACCTCTTTATGACCAAATTGATCATAACTAAATGAGCCTGGAACTCCTAGGATTTAACTAGACAGGACATGATGTATGTCATTTGACCTTGCTTTCTTGGTTTGTTTTTGTTTAACATAGGTAGTGTGCAGCTTGGGGTGTGAGTGGGGCTGAGCCAGGCCAGGACTATGACATGGGGGTGGAAGGCTTTAATTTATTGGTTCTGCCACATTCCTAATCCTAATCAAGCTCCTGGCCTCCATGTGTCTGCTAATTGCAATGGAAGGATAGTGACTGTTGATACCAGTAAGAGCTTTTTCACTCACTTTGAATATAGCAGACATGCCTCCTGATTTGGGACAGGGCCATAAAAGAGAGAATTAAAGTTAACCCTCACCCCCAAATGCTGTCTGTAAAAACTCTCTCGGCCAAATAGCATGTCTAGTTTGGGCCCAACCTCTGGTATGTTGTGTAGCAGTGATGGAAATATGAATTTCTGTCATTTCTTCTGACTTTGTGAAGACAAGCCAGAAAATGTTTGCTAAATTTACAAGGGCCCCTTTTATCAGTTGGAAGAGCATACATGGATAAGTGATGGTTGTCCAAAGGCCAGATTTAGCTCGCAGGCAATTAGCTGCCCCTTGATGGTTTAGATGCTTATTTGGATAGCAGTATTTTTGAACATGCAGTAAAACTATAAACCCTTCCAGCCTAAGCACATAAAGGGGACTGGGCAAGGGGGTCACAGAGAAAGTCTGGCACTGTTCTCCCAGGATAGAAGAGGGACACAGATGGGGAAAGTGTGTCCCCTTCATGCTATATTCTACAGGTGCAAGTTCTAATTGTTCCCGTTGTGTTAAATTCTAGGATTGACCATCACAGAATCGCTGATATATTTGTGAAAAAAGGACCGTACTTAAAGATGTATTCAACTTACATCAAAGAATTTGATAGGAATGTAACTCTCCTAGATGAGCAATGTAAGAAGAACCCTGGGTTTGCTGCTGTTGTTCGAGACTTTGAGGTAATTGGACCTTTATTAAGAACAGTAGACCTGTTCTTACAGCTAGCAATGGTGTCTGATGCAATTTGGCAACTCCTTTCTATGTCTGTACTTTCATTCAGTGAGATATGTAACAGAGGTTAAGAAAATAAATGTAAACAAGAGAAGGAGAGTATTTTCCTCTGTTAATGAGTTTCTTGTCAGTCTCATACAAGTCTCGTGTCCAAAAGAAATAATTTTTTCCCAAGCTATCTGAACTGAATGGAATGTTAGAAGCAGGTCAAACCTCTTGGCTGAATCTCTGTCCCTTTTGAGATTTAGTCTTCTGCCAAAGTGCAAATCCAACGCATCATGCCACCATGCCTTCTTAATTATGGCTTGCTGGGTTTATTCTGTGTGTAGATTTGAGCACAAATCTAGATGGAAGCATGGCGCCTCAGATTTGTTAAGACAGAAAATAATGCTTTGCAGCTGCCTGTCTACCTCATGTGTCACAAGAGTATAAGCAATTATATTTGGCTGTTATGGGAGTTGGGGGTGGGGAGGAAACGATCAGGATGGTGAAACTGCTGATGCTGTAGCATGCTGACATGCTAGCTAAATCTTACTACTTCATAAATCCGAGCCAAGCTAAGGTCTCCTAGTGATATAGGCTTGTATCCAGTGGTGACTTTGCCTCAGAGGAAGCAAATCAGGTACCTCTGATTTCTGCCAATCTCCCTACCTACTGCATGCTATATCCTATTCTGTTTTGGAGGAACCCCTCATCCCTCAGTAGCATATGGTGTGTGTGTTTGAGCAGATCCCTAAGTGGGTCGGGAGAGTCGGCAAAAGTTGGGTGTCCTGACTTGCACAAGCAGACCTGTCTTCTGCAAACGCAAAGCCCCCATTAGATGCAACCCATACATAAATCCAATACAGCTTAGCAGACAGTATTAAGAATAAACTATTTGGTCCGTTGAGGCAAGTTATTTTAAAAGAATATTAGTTTCAGAGTCCTGGGTGGTTTTTCCTTTTTCAGATGAGCCCCCGCTGTGCTAGCTTGGCACTCAAGCACTATTTGCTCAAGCCAGTTCAGAGGATCCCCCAGTACAGGCTGCTTTTGACAGGTAAGAGCCAAAACCATTCTCTGCATGTAGCAAATCTCAGCTCGCTAAGAATATCCCCCCCCCCAAATCCAAATGAGTGGGAAAAGTCTTATACAGATAGAAAATCTCTTGGCCTACTCTAAGGGGGATAAAAAATGCAAAAGAAGAATACTCTTGGTGCCTTTTCATTTTCTGTTGAATGCATTTTGATGGTGATAAACATCAGGTCTATGATGTTGTGCCCTGTTTCCACAGCTGTTTAGTCTGGTCCTGCTGTTCAGGATAGAACAGTATTGAATTCAAAAGGGAAAGGGAGGCTCTGAGAACTGATACAATACAAATATTTTTCTTATAACAAATGCTGACCCATGCATATTCTGTTATTTTGGTCATGTTGTTGAGATTAGCTATAGCTTTAAAAATCCATACACGGCCCCTCTTTAAAACCTACTTCCTTTTCTTAATCTGTTTTCTTAAGGTTGCAATCCTAAATGCATTTATTAGGCATACCTCCCATTGAACACAGTAGCACTTGCTTCTGTGCAAATATGCATGTGATTGCACTGTAACAGTATCTTTCTCCCTTGATGTGTGTGCATGCAGAGGTGGGGGTGGGGTAAAGATACTGCAGAGCAGCCCTTCTAGTGAAAAGGTGCACCACCTCCAGTTGAAGACAGGAGTCTGCCACAATTGAGGCCCCAACTTTTGCCCAGTTGGGTGGGCAACTACCACTGGCAGTTCTCCTACTAGCAGCAGCCAGTGGAAAGTCCTAAAATCAGGACTTTCAGGGTGGGGTGCTGGCACCTTTGGATCCAAAGTCCCATAGATCCCTCAAGGGGCCAATTCCTTGGGAGCCTCAGCTGTGCCAGCCTGGAGCTGGTGTAGCAAAACAACAACAATGCCCCCTTTCACCCTGGCAGGTGAGAGGTGGCAAGCTTTGAAATGTGGCAGTAAGTCTTGGCCAGGGTTAGTCTTGATGTGTTAGTTACTCTGACAATAGTAAACAAATAGTTATGTGGGGGAGGAGCATCCACCATAATTTGAATACTAGGCTTTAAAAGCATAGATCTGTAGGCATATCTTATAAATGCAATATATAGATTGTCAGTTAAATTTTATTTTTCTTAAATAATCAGTACTTGGGTCTTTAAACCTGCTGTTAAAATTAATTCATAGTTAATGAGTAGCTACTAATTAAAGACTGAGTGATTTGTCTGGATACGTAACGATAGTTGATAATGGAACACCATGAAACAAAGGTGGGAAGTTCCAGTCTGGTGACTTCCATGCAGAGAATATTCTAGATATACTTTTAAGGCTTTTTAAAAAATCACTGTGCTCCTTCCCACCTTCAGAGCCAAACCTAGGGCCCCTTCTGCTGTTCCTTACCAGTGTGTGGGAGCTTCATAAGCTTGTGGGCCTTCAGTGTGTCTTGCTGGTTATTTTCTAAAGATCTAAACTCTATGTTATGATTCTGTACAACAAGTTGCTTTGAAACTCACTGCCATATGAAACAATGTTGACCAGTCAATCGTTTCAAACGAGTAAACAAGTTAATGGACTATACTGTCAGTGGCTAATAGCCATGTAAGTAATGGAGCTTCATAACCATTAAACCAGCAGTCAGGAAACTTACGGCCCTCCTGGTACTGGATTCCAGCTCTCATCAGCACAGTTCAGCATGGCTAGTTGTCAAAGATGATTGGAGTTGTAATCCAGCACAGGTCCATCCTTGATTTAAACAGGGGAAAGAGAAAATGGAAAGGGACAATGACAAAATACTAAACTGTTAATCTCGTTTGCATACTATCGAGAGGGGATATGAATTGCATGCATTAGAATAAGGTTCTGCTATGGTATTTTTGTTCTTTCAGCTACTGCTTTGCTGCTTCCATCCAGCTGTGTAATACTTCTGTATGATTGTATTCATAATAAATAATGGGGGAGGAGCTAATCTGCTAGTAAGGTAAAGGTGTCCCCGCACTTGTAGTGCGAGTCATTTCCAACTCTTAGGGTGACGTCTTGCGACGTTTACTAGGCAGACCATATATATGGGGTGGGATTGCCAGTTCCTTCCCCGGCCTTTCTTTACCCCCCAGCATATGTCGGGTACTCATTTTACCGACCACGGATTGATGGAAGGCTGAGTGGACCTCGACCCCTTTTACCGGAGATTCGACTTCCTCCTTTCGTTGGAATCGAACTCTGGCCGTGAGCAGAGCTTCGGCTGCGTTACTGCTGCTTACCACTCTGTGCCACGGAGGATCTACTACTATCTGCTAGTAGTAATTCAATATTCCACACATTTGTTGATAGTAGGCAACATTTGGCTGCATGAATCTGTCTTCTCTGAAATGAAAGCCTTTTTATTTATTGCTTTATTTCTGTAGGTTTTTCTGCAGAAATGTCAAAATTATTGCCAAAGCTGCACAGAATACGATTTATGCTGAATTAGTAAATTCCATATTATTCAGATTTCCTTACTCTGTTTTATTTTTCTTATATCATGTAAGTGCATTGGCAAGTAAGGAGCTCTAAATGTTGGGCTTGATATTGTTGCTGTTAGCCTTTGGTAAACTTTTTAAGAGACCATGGAGCGAAATGCAGAAGGAAATAATTTCACCGCTGGTTGTGTCTCGCATGACAGTTGCTCTTCAGTGAGTTGTGTATTCTAAGCATTCTTTTTATTAAATGATTCCTCATATGAATCTTCAAAACTATGAATAAATAAACCAGCAGTTATCCTAATTACTCTGATCTGAGAGAGAACTGCACACCAATTTGCCCTCTCCCCCCACCCCCATATATGGCTTGTTACAGAAAAGTGATATACCTTCTCTTGACTCTTTTATATATACTGGGTTGGATCCATTTTCTGTTCTTGGAAGGGACTGAGATCCATTGGAGGCTCTTGCTGAAAGAGCCATTTTTTTATTATTCCCCCTTCCCCTGCAGTCCACAGCACCAATTCCCCCAGTGTTCTGGAGGGGTCCCCTGATTCTCTGGATCAGGTTTTCAGGAGCACAGGGCACTGCAGGGAGAAGCAGGAATCAATAAACACCACCTCTTCAGCCCTGATGTCCTTCACCAGGTAGTCTGGATCCAACCCATAGGCAACACACATAATACATCTCTGTGCACACTGGAGCTTCTGCATCCCCATGGACAATATGGAATCCCTGTTGAGTGGACACATTGGTTTCTAGATAAATGCAGGAAACTCTTGGAGCTTTGAAATACTCTCTATGTCATGACACCAGTTACTCTTACTCTAATCCCACTGAAATCAATAGGATTTAAATATACCTTATTGGATGCACTATTGTGGCCTGCACCTGTCAGCTAATTCCAGTTTGATTCTTGTAGGCATAAAGTCTCCCTTGTTGTACAGAGCACAGAATTGGGAGCACATGTGACCACAAAGGAGAAAATGACAAGTTTTATTCTGTATCAAACTATTCCCAGGGGAAAAGTATTGACATTTAAATAACCGTACTGAATTGGCCTCTGGTTTGGGATGGAACAAATGACCTGTCTGGGGCAGTGAAAATCAGAAGCACATTTTTGCAGTCAGTAGTGTTTTTATATTTCTTATTTTATTTTTTAGAATTGGAGTATACCAATGATTCCCAAACTTTCCCCCCCACAGATCACTTGAAAATTGCTGAGAGGCTTGGCGGACCACTCAGTGATTTTTCCACCTATTGTAGCAATTGTAATATGGTGTGCTAGATGTAGGATGATTTTCAATTTTATTTGTATTGTTTCTTTTGCTTTTTGTGTTTTATAGAATTCAATTTGAAATACAATAAAATACAATATAAGAATAAAAGAAGCAATAAAATACAAATAAAAATCAGTTATGAATTTTTAATGTGGACATGTCACAGACCACCTGAATGCAGCTTTCAAACTACTGGTGTTCATAGACCACAGTCTGAGAACCCCTAATATATACCATTGTTGAAAATTAACCATTAACTCATGACAGTCCTGTGACACTGAAAACGCCAACAAACTGATTGCAGCATAGTTTTTTTATGGGTGAGAGTCCACTCATATCAGACGGTCTTGAAGACGCAGAAAAAGGCAACCAAAATGAGCAAGGGGCCTGAGCAACTCCTCTGTGAGAAGAGGTCACATAGTTTGTGGCTTAAAAAAAAGCGAGGAGGGTGTGTGATAGAGATGTATGAAGTTATGCAGGAAATTGTGGCTAGAGAGATTTTCTTCCCTCTTAATACTAGAATATGAGTTCATTCAAGCTAAACATTGGAAGATGGGGGGGCAAGAAGCTAGATGTTGGAAGGAAGTGGGGGCCAAGGTGTTTTGTGAATCACTTGTAAAGTTATCATGGTGTTGTAAATAATAAAGTAAATATGCGGCATGATAATCATAATGCAAAGATTTATGGGTGCAAACATTTTAGCAACCATCTAAAATGAAAAAAGAATCAACTGCAGCGGTGGACTTATAACATGGGCATTCTGGGGCTCAAAGTGTCTTAAATTTGAAGCCTTTCTCCCTTGTCTCCCATGTGTGGGGTAGATTATGGTGACTAGTGGTGAAAGTGATACTTGGTGCAGTACACAAGAGGCAATCTTATACATAGTATTTTTACATAGATCAGGGCTCTTCTCTAAAACATGGAAAACCTCTAATAGTGTTGCACTCTGGGCAGCCCTAGCTCAGCTTAATTCCTGATTGCTACTGCAGCAAAATGAATACGTCTTCCTCTGTCCTGAGTGGATCGTTTTTCTTTCCCTTCTTTCCGTTTACTCATATCCTTTAGGCCTTCCTCACTGTTATGGACAGTTGTTATTTGTTGCATCCTTCTCTAGTGCGGTTTGTTTGCCAGAAAAACGTTCACTGCTCTCCTGTCCCCATCTATTGCAAGATTTCTTTCACTGCTGCAAAAAACTGAGTTTGCCTAGAAAGAACTATGTGTAATTTTGCCCCACATCACTGCTTTTCCTACAGTCTTGGGTGGATGTGAAAAATCTAAGTCTGAAGATAAAATTGTGGTTAGTGCCTGTGGTTGAAGGAAATGGGTGCTAATACTGTACTGTAAACTCAGAAAACCACTCGGGAATAATCACTCCTCTGTGAGAAATCTGCATGGACATGCAGGCAGAAAGATTGATCAGACTATTGCTGTTAATAATCTCCAGGCTAGCAGAGAAATTATTGAAGGGTGGTTGCTGGAGTAGAGCATGCTCAGTCTTGGTGGGATGGTCTGAGGGCTCATATACAGCCATCTTGCTAAAGCTTAAGCAGGTCTAGGTCTCCTCAGTGCTTAGATGGGACACTACCTGGAAATCCCATGCCACATTACCATGAATTCCTGATGAAAGAAAGATAGGACATAAATGGTTTTTTTATTTTGTTGGTTTTAGCCATCTTTCAGAATTAAGAGTGTCTATTCTGCCCATTCAGTCCAGAGCTGCTTGGGTCATTCTGGTAGCCATACAAAAGTGCCATACGCTTTTATATAGCTTTCAGCTACAGTTTTGGGAGCTGAAATCCAGCCAGGCAGATGTGGTGCTGTTCAGATTGACCTCGCCTGTTGTTTCTGCTGGCTGGGAAAAGAGAGCAAGTACCCTCTTCTGGGAAAAGTATGCTGCATTTATTTTTAAGAATTCATAAACTGTACTTTCATCCAAAATTAGATTTCAGGGCACCATGCATATGAATTTTAAATCTCTGAATATAATATAAAACCTAACCACCAGTGCAATAAAGCTGAGAGGAATAAAACTATTCAGTTAGCTAAAAACACCATAATTTTAAATGCTTGGGAAATAAAAAGAATTTAACTTGGCACCAAAAACAATACAGTGTCAGCACCAGGTATTTTTCCCTTAGCAGGGCATTCCACAGATGGGGTGCCACCACAGAGAATGCTCTCCCCCGAGTATATGCATAATGCACTTCTCCTAGAAATGGTACATGGAGAAAGTCTGTAGACCAGAGTGTTTAGATGCACAATAACAGAGCACAATCCCGCTGTAGTAAGCATTTTTAAGTCCCTTTGAAGTCAGTGGGTTTGAGGACTTTCATAGGGTCGCCATAAGTCGTAATCAACTTGAAAGCATATAACAACAGATTACAATCTTTTGGCGCTGGAATAGTTTTATGGTTCTACTGGGCCATCTAGTGGCCAAAATTGCTCATAAACCAAATCAGTGTGTAGTTTTTTTGCTAAACATCCTGTAGAATTATGTTGAGACAGGGCTTCTGAGAAAACGCCATTTGCTAGGGAGCAAGCCCCACTGAACGCAGCAGAGATTACTTCTGAGTAAGCATATATTTATTTATTTATTTAATTTAATTTATATACCGCCCTAAGCCTGAAGGCTCTCTGGGCGGTGTACAGAAAGATAAAAACAAGCACAATATATGAATACAATAAATACAATGAATCAAGAAACAAAACAACAAACAATAAAAGAACCAAACAACATCCAGAATACAAAATAATGATGAAAATGCTATTAAAACACACTTTAAAATGCCTGGGAGTATAAAAAGGTTTTCACCTGACACCGAAAAGATAGTAGCGTTGGCGCCAGGCGCACCTCATCGAAGAGGCTGTTCCACAGTTCGGGAGCCACCACGGAAAAGGCCCTAGTTCTGGTCACTGCCCTCCGAGCTTCTCGATGGGATGGCACTCGGAGAAGGGCCTTAGATGTTGAGCGCAGTGTACGGGTAGGTTCATATTGGGAGAGGCGTTCCACGAGGTATTGTGGCCCCATGCCGTGTAGGGCTTTATAGGTCAGAACCAGCACTTTGAATCTAGCCCGGAAACAAATAGGAAGCCAGTGCAGACGGGCCAGAACAGGTGTTATATGAGCGGACCTTCTGGTCCGCGTCAACAATCTGGCCGCTGCATTCTGGACTAACTGTAGTTTCCGAACAGTCTTCAAGGGCAGCCCAACGTAGAGCGCATTGCAGTAGTCTAGTCTAGAAGTTACCAGAGCATGAACAACTGAGGCGAGGTCGTCACTGTCCAGATAGGGACGTAGCTGGGCTACCAAACGAAGATGGTAAAAAGCATTCCGTGCCACCGAGGCCACCTGGGCCTCAAGTGACAAGGAAGGATCGAAGAGAACTCCCAAGCTACGAACCTGTTCCTTCAAGGGGAGTGTAACCCCATCAAGAACAGGATGAACATCCACCATCTGGGCAGAGAAGGCACTCACCAACAGCGTCTCAGTCTTGTCTGGATTGAGCTTCAGTCTGTTAGCTCCCATCCAGTCCATTATCGTGGCCAGGCAACGGTTTAGCATGTTAACGGCCTCACCTGAAGAGGATGAAAAGGAGAAATAGAGCTGCGTGTCATCAGCGTACTGATGGCAACGCACCCCAAAATTCCTGATGACCGCACCCAGCGGCTTCATGTAGATGTTAAAAAGCATGGGGGACAGTACCGATCCCTGCGGGACTCCACAATGGAGAGTCCAGGGTATCGAGCAATGTTCCCCAAGCACTACCTTCTGTTGACGACCCACCAAGTAGGAGCGGAGCCACTGCCAGGCAGTACCCCCTACTCCCAACTCCGTGAGCCTTCCCAGAAGGATACCATGGTCGATGGTATCAAAAGCAGCTGAGAGATCAAGGAGAATCAACAGAGTCACACTCCCCCTGTCCCTCTCCCGACAAAGGTCATCATACAGGGCGACCAAGGCCGTTTCAGTGCCAAAACCGGGCCTAAAACCGGATTGAAATGGATCAAGATAATCAGTGTCATCCAAGAGCCCCTGGAGCTGGCCGGCAACCACCCGTTCCAGCACCTTGCCCAAGAACGGAACATTCGCCACAGGTCTATAGTTGTTCAGGTTATATAGGATTGTGGTGATGCAGACCTTGGTATCATGTGTAGGTTTCAAACACCACATCAGCAGCATAAATAGAGCACATGGTTACTGTATTTGAGGGTATTGTCTAGTCAAAATGAACCACTTCTCAAGTCCCACATTTAAATGGGGCAAAAGATCTTCATATATAATATGGTCTTGGAAGTGTGTTGTGAAGACTCATGAGGCCACTGTCTTCCTGAAGCTATGTGAGTCTGGGTCTGGTCAGTGTCTAGATGGGTAATTGTCTGGGAACTAAAGGTATGTCTCCTTGGGTTCTATGACAAAAGCAATAAATATAAGAGAACAAATTAGTAAAAATCTCAGCTTTTTGGAATGTTTGACCTAAAAACATAAGAAGAGTCTGCTGAATTAGGCCAATGGCCCATCTAGTCTAGTATCCTGTTCTCACAGTGGCCAATCAGTTGCCCATAGGTAGCCCACAAGCAAGACCAGAGTGCAAAGAGCACACTCCCCTCCTGCAGTTTCCAGCAACTGATATTTGGAAGTATACTACCTCTACCTATGGAGGCAGAGCATAGCCATCATGGCTTGTAGCCATTGATAGCCTTTTCCTCCATGAATTTGTCTAATCCTTTTTTAAATCCATCCAAGTTGTTTGCCATCACCGCCTCTTGTGGGAGTGAATTCCATAGTTTATATAAATGCAGGTTTGGTATGTCCAATACTGCTTTTCTTATTTTCAAACTAAGTATGTCACTAATATTCTGTTGTAGAGTACTTTAGATATCACAGTGGGCTGTGATGCATCATTGTAATAACTTCATTCTGTGCAGTCTTCCTTAATGATGTTTCTCTTTATATAGATTATTTAAAGAACCTTTTAGAAGATTCAGCTGACTTCAGAGATACTCAGGGTAATTGCTTTTACAGTTATGTCTCCAATGAAAAATATAAATCTTCTTGAACTTTGGTTTGTGTGACATTTTGATTGGCAGTATTACCACAGAGTTGGATCTAGAGTTAGGGGTAGGGTGTCTGGAAGGTCATTCACAGTTTCATGACACACTCCTCCAGCAGCCCCTTGCCAGTCTGCTCTGAGTGTTGGGGGACTTCTCTAGAGCAGCATGAGAAGTGGCATGGGAGACTTCTGGGGAAGGGAAATTGGCAGGTATCTCCTCACTCACGTGCAAACCTGTTGTCAAAATAGCTTCTACAAGTATGGCTAGTGTCGACGCTCTACAACAGAGTTGCTGGTAATCTCTGTGCTGCATAGTTTGGAATTTAAAAATGTTTAATATTTGTGAGAGGTCAGAGGATGTGACCTCTTTCAAGTCAGGTGACAAAAATCAGGGTGTGTGTGGGGGTAAATCTGGGGCAGAGATCCCTGCAAAAGCTGTCCAAAGAAAGCCATGCATGGGTTGGCAAAAAGAAAAAGGGGTGGTCTTATTCTGGCAATTGGTCTGAAAGCAACTCTAAGGCTGCACAAGTTCCACCACGCAGGATGCTTTGATTACATTCAAGCAACTAATAAGCTTAGTATGTGAACAAAGCAATGTCTAGTAGATCTCTAGATACATCATCTAGGGAGAGGCAATATCTCTTGAGAGGGCTCTTCCTCCACATCGGGTAGTTCCCCTCTTACAGGAGATACTCTGCCATCCACAAAACTTTCCATGGAGGTCTATCCCTCCTATACTTGAGCAGCTTTCTGCTTTACTCAGCAGAACTGGTGCTATGTTACATTTGTGAGGCAGAGGGGAGAAGTTTGGGAACAATCCATGTGAGTGGCTGCACATAAACTACACAAGCGATTACCTGTTTCTTTTTGAACTGGTGTGTGAAGCTGACTTTTGTGAGGATATTTATATAGGCAAGCTTGTGGGAGTGTTGAGGCAGGTGGGGAACTTCTATTTGGGTTGATATGGCTGGATGCTTCACCAGGCCTAATGTGGTCCGATGGCTGTTAGTTGCCTCTAGTATATCAATAAAGTAAGCTTCGTATCCTCACAATTAGAATGGTTGAAATCTCATGCATTCTTGTCTTTCTGATATCTACTTTGTGAAGTGCCACATTGATGACGCTATATAGATTTTCCTTTTCCTTCAGCTGCTGTTAGTGATTTGTTCTACAGTGTCCTTTCCGCTGAACAAATGTATTTGTTTTAATACTGACCCACATAGTCAATCTAATGAAATATACTGTTTTGCTTTTAAGATGCTCTTGCTGTTGTGATAGAAGTGGCCAACCACGCCAATGATATCATGAAACAGGGAGTAAGTATCTGTTGCGGAAGCTTATTTTGATTATTTCATTTCTGAATTGCCTCCCATGAGGCATTCTGAAGTGATTTACAATATAATAGACATATATAAACATTATATAAAAACATACATAAAACAGTTAAAACAATTATATGTATATAAAAACAAATACACACATGCATGTATAGTTTAAAACAGGAGTACATAAAATCAGATCAAATTCAATACAGATACCAATTGGATTAAAGAAGACTTGTTGAAAGGAACGTCTTTATGTTTTCAAACTATAAATCCAGCAGCATTGTGGTGTTGAAAACAATTCTAGCACTTTTATTGTAGAATATTATAGCTTATTCTAGTATACCCCACTTTGCAGACACCAGTTGTAGCTGTGACACATTTGGAGTTGTATTTTGTTTGAAAGCTTGTAGGTCTACAGATAGAGGACCTAATTAAATGGCTTTAAATGGATTACTTGAAGCAATAGCAATGTTTCTTTAAAAACAAAAAAAAAGTGTGGAGGCCCTGTTATGGATCAGGACCACAGCACACAGGGGAGGTACATTTTGCCTCTCCTGCTGCAATTCTTTTTTTTGGGGGGGGGAATGTCCTCCTTGCGAGTGCGGTAGTCATAGCAAAAACATTCTGTTGGTGTCCATGGAAGATTTTTACTATTATTATTTGCTATGCACAGAGGAGGACTTTTTTCTGAATAATGATAAGAGAAGTAAGGGTTGAACCTCACCTTTCCATGTGTAGCAAATCTGTTCCAGATTGCCCTTCCCCTGCTTGGTGTTAAATTTCTTTTTTTAAAAAAAATCCAATGTCACTTCGAGCCACACATGTAAAGTAAGGTGTGCTTAGGCCTAGATATAGCAGCAGGCCCCAAACTCTCACCCACTTTCACTAAACATAGAGTTCTGCTAAAAAGTGTTTTCCCTTTCCAGCTACTGAGTATCTGGATACCTTAGGAGAGAATGTTAGGGATGATGGGGGTTGTGGCGGCCTGTGTGTAGAACTAAGCCTGCCATTTCAAGCCCTCTTAAATTTCCAGTGTTTGACTTCTTTAATTCTGCATTTCACACTTCAGCAAATCCTCCTTTTCTGATCTGAGTGGTTTTTATTGGTACACTTCAAAGAAGGTGGAAGTATGATTGACTTCAACAGATGAAACACTTCTGAAGCCAATTTGAGGGAGCCACCAATGTGGCTTTCTGGTGTTTGGAAAAGATTCTTTCCCCTAATACCTTTGTATGAAACTTTTCATCCATTTGTTTACAAGAACTTTGTTTCCCCACCCTCTAGGATAACTTTCAGAAGCTTATGCAAATACAGTACAGCTTAAATGGCCATAATGAGATTGTACAGCCAGGAAGGGTAAGTTCACCAACAAGCACAAAGAAATTTATAAAAAACTTAGTCCATGAAGGCCACTTTGATGACCCACCTACGGGTAGGGTTACCAACCGTACTCTTTTAAGAGTACATGTACCCTTTTTGAGATGGTGCAACAGCATACTCTTACTTTTCACTTATCGAAGCCAAATGTACTCTTTTTGAAATGAAAAAATGATGGTAACCCTATCTACGGGTCATAGTTCTAAAAGCAAGAGGAGAGATCTAGGTTTTTCCTTGACTCATCAGCCACCTCCAGCTATGAGAGTAACTACTGTCTCTACAAAAACAATTCCACTAACTCCTATGGTGGGGAGAAGAGAAGTCCATTATTCCAGTTTCTGGTGCTCTGTGGAGGTCTGCTTAGACCAGCCTTCCTCAACCTGGTGCCCTGCGGATGTTTTCAACTATGACTTCCATCATGTTGGCTGGGGCGGATGGGAGTTGTAGTCCAAGACATCTGGACAACACCATATTGGGAAATAATGGCTTAGACCAACCCAACCTGGGGTTTGCCTAATCTTCCTCTTTCTGTTGGTTTAGCTAAACTTTAATGTTTGAAATTCAGCTTCTCCCCTCACCCCCCAGCCCACATTGTCACACTGCCTCAGTGCAAAATCAGTGTGCCCCATTCTCTCTTGACTTACAGAGGTTAGTGCTAAAAGTAGTTATTCCTCTTCTGGCCATTCTGTCTCCTCCCTTGAGCGATTGACATTCGCCTCCTTTGTCTCCATCAGCCATTGTCTTACTGGACTCTGGGCTAGTATGTTCATAACACTTCTCAAAAACAGAAGCTCGTGCTCACTCTTTTAGGCAGTTTATACTTTCAGCAGCTGACTTCTAAATTTGTTTTCTTGAATGTCCAGGTCTTTTTGAAAGAAGGAACACTGATGAAACTGTCCAGGAAGGTTATGCAGCCGCGAATGTTTTTTTTGGTAAGATGCCATAAATGTTTTTACATGCCTAATGCTAGAGTAATTTATAATGGTGCAGTCTGTCCCCACTACATTTTTTTAGAAAACCAGCAACTCCAGCTAATGGTTTTGAATAATTTATATTTCAGTTTATACTACTGTTTCCTTTTCACCATAGTTTTATGAATTCGGGCATCCTTTCCCTCTGGGTATTGCTGAGCTTTATGTAGCCTTTTTCTTTTTGAAAAATGTTCTGCTCTGAGTTGGAGTCCAGTTCTTGCAAAAGCAGCGACTTTCTCAGATGCACCAACGTCCATGATCAAATACAATCAAAACCTGTAGTTAGCATTTAGCTATAGTCATGAGTTGTTGTTGTTTTTTAAAAAAATTATCCTAGAGGAATTGTGTAAAATTTGCTTCTTGCACATTAAGGAAACATACTGCAAAAGCATGTTCTAATATTTATATTTGCCAGATATGAATTCTGTTAAGCTTCATGAACCCAACATTGCTGTCTCCATATATTACCCAGTACTAACATTAACACCATAATAATCATAGGTCCCAATGGATTTTGATCTTAATCTTGCCTCCTTTGCAGGCATGGAACTTATTGAAAACCTTGTTTTGAGTAGCCTACACATGGGGACCTGAAGAGGAAAAGGTTGTTCCTAGCAGAGCACAAACTTCGGTTTATATGCCTGGCCACAGCACATTGTTGTGGGCTCAGCATGGGGTGTGTGGAAGGGAGAGGGCAGAGTTGGCCTTCTGCACCCTGCCCTGTGTTAAGTGGAAGTTAGTATCTGAAGTGTATACATTTCCTGTATGTTAAATGTAATTTCAATTACATTTTAAAAATATTTATATTTCAGTTTAATGATGCTCTGTTGTATACAACTCCTGTACAATCTGGAATGTATAAACTCAACAACATGCTGTCACTGGCTGGAATGAAAGTGAGTGGATTGAATTTCTGCCATATCATGTTTTATTTATTTATTTATTTCGTTCAATTTATATACCGCCCACAGCCCGAAGGCTCTCAGGGCGGTGCACAACATAGGATAAAATACAATAAAATCACAAAAACAGTAGAGTGTAAGTACCAAACAATAAAAAACCAATATACATTAAGAGCTTAAAAGTTTTGTTGCATATAACCTGAACTCCTGCACCAAGATCACCTGTAACACACATTTTAAAGTGTGCTAAGACACAGACTATTCTATAGCAGCAGAAAAACTTTTCATTACTGATATATAAGTATATTGTGTGGAGTTTATCTATTCATAAAAGGTCTTTCTATACTACCCTCTCACAACACATCAGGGCAGTGTACTGTAACATAAACAATCTTTAAAAACACACACAACAATCAGCTGCATAGGCCTCTTGGTATAAAAAATATTTGAGACACCTAAAAGTCAAAATTGAGGATGCCTGTCTAATTTTTGCTGGAAGAATGTTTCACAGCATGGGACTGAAGACACTGAATGCCTGACTTCTGGGTAAGCCCAGTTGGGCTGCTATAACAGGGGGGGACAAGTAACAGCACTCCTCATTGATTGAGCTAAGATATGAAGGCTCAGCTGGCCCTTAAGGTATCTTGGACCCAAGTTGTTTGGGGCTTGGTACAAGATTATTGAACCTGGTCCAGTAGCCTATAGGCAGCCAGTGTTGGTGTTTTAGCAAAGGTGTCCCATGCCCTCATCAGCAGTCCAGCCATTACATTCTGCACCAGCTGGAGCTTCTGGACCAGCCCAAGGGCAGCCCCACATAGAGTGTATTGCAGTAACCCAGTCTCAAGGTTGCCAGTGCATGGACCAGTGGCCAAGTTATCCCAATCTAGATACAGCCATAGGTGACATATTAGACAAATCTAGTAGAAGGCATTCCCTAGCCACTAAGGTCACCTGGGTCTATAATGGCAAAAATGTATCAAGGAGTGTGCCCCAAGCTACATACCTCCTCATTTAGAGGGAGTACAGCCCCATCCAAAAGAGGCATCTGGCCTATCTTCTGGACACAGGAACCACCTACCTACAGAGTCTCTGTCTTCCCAGAATTCAGACTGTTTATTGGCCCTCATCCAGTCCACCACTGTATTAAATCTAGGGTTTGTACAGCCTCTCCTGATTCAGATGGTATGAAGAAATAGAACAGCGTGTCATCAGTGTACTGATGGCTCTATGCTCCAAAACTCCTAACAACCACTCCCAACAGCTTCATAACCCCAAAAGTTCAAGGAGGTCAAAGAGTACTCCCCCAAGGTTATTCTCTAACTTGATTGCATAGGGAGGAATAGAACCACTTTAGTACAGTGCCTCTGATAATCATCCCACTCAGTTGATCCAGGAGGATACCAAATCCAGGACGGTATCAAAAGCTGCTGAAAGAGGGAGAAACAGGGTCACATTCCCCCTGATCCTCTCCTGATACACATCATCCATCAGGGCTACTGAGGCCCAAAACCAGGCCTAAACCCTGACTGAAGAGGATCCAGATAATCAGTATCCAGGAATACGTGAAGTTGTTCTGCCGCCACCCTCTCCATTGGCAACTGGCTAGAAGTTATTACACAACATGGGGTCAGAGTGGACTTTTGAAGGAGGAGCCACACGACTGCCTCTTTAAGGCATCATCCCATTCATAGCACCTGGACCCACCTGGCCACCCCACTCTGGCTGATTTTAATTAGCCAGGAAGGACAAGGGTTCAGAGGGCATGTGGCCAGATGCACCTCTGTAAGTATCCTGTCCACATCATCAGACTTCATCAACTATTAATGCTCCCATAACACTACACCAGACATAGCATTGGAAACCTCAACTGGATTTGTTATAGTCTGTAAGAAGCTTTTGTATTTCTAAGAAGAAAATGTTTTTGATGTTGTGCAACATTTATAACCAATCCTTCACTAATAGTTCCAGGGCAGGGCACATACCTAGATAAAACAATTTAACATCAATTTTAAAATAGATGATATTGTAAAACCTTTTAACTTCATGATCAAAACAATTTAAAACAGCATTCAACTGAAGGAGGCAACTTACCTTCAAATGATACAATCACCACAGCCTCATATTTCCACAAAGGCCTTGCCAAAGAGGTATGTCTTTAGTTGCCAACAAAAGACATGCTGTGCAAAATTGGCCTTGGAGGGAAGGACATTCTATAGACCTGAGGTCACCAGAGAAGGCCTTGTTACAAGCCACCACCCTCTGAAAAAACAATAGTGGTTTGCACATCATACTAAGCTAAATCATGACTTAAGAATGTGCAGACTGTCATGGCAGCGATCATGGTGATTTTGTTTCTCCCCAGCTGTTTTGCTGCTATGCCACACTGAGTTAAGCCATAGCCAAACCTGGGCTTGTGATTTAGCTTTCTCCAGACTAACCATACACTGTAACCAAAAATGTTAATTGGTTTACAGTTCATGGTTAGTTTGGAGAGAGCTAAATTATGAGTCTAGGTTCGGATGACATACTAAGCCAAGCCTTGGCTTAACTCAACACAGACCAGGGAGGAGCAAAGCGGCCATAATCTTTCTTGGAGCCCACACATTACCTGTGGTTTGGCTTAGTGTGACATGCAAGCCAGGTCAATGATTTACATTGTTGCAGTATGTTGTCTCCCAAGATTAAAAGCTACTTTTTCTCCTGGAAATGTTACTTTTTTCTGTATATTGCAATTGTCTGCTGCCTTGTAGTGTCTGGTTTCTGAATGTACCGTGTTGGTCTGTCATGCTTGTTTTCTTTTGCTAAGTCTTTGAGATGACAAGATGACAGAACACTTGTTTTTCTTGTTTTACAACTGGATTATTCATTCTGCTTCCATCTCAGGTTAGAAAGCCAACCCACGAAGCTTACCAGAATGAACTGAACATAGAAAGTGTAGAGCGATCTTTCATTCTGTCAGCAAGGTATGCCTTAGGCACAAAATTATATATACTTGGATAATAAAGTATTACTTATTGTTCTCCCTCAATAATTATTGCATAGTTAAATGTTTTTATAAATGGAAAAGCTGTTTAGTTACTCTGTGTGTGAGTTGCTTAACCATCTGCTAACAGGCCATGCTCATGGTCTGGTTGTGAACATAGAAGACCCTGAACAACTTGGGACCAGGTTGTCTGAAAAACCGCCTCCCTCTGTATACACCTGTAATATCACTTTGATCATCTGGGGAAATTCTACTGGTGGCACGACATTTTACAGAATATCATAGGGTGGTAACCCAAAAACAGGCATTTTCTGCAGGTGGCCCCTGTACTGTGGAATGCCCTTCCCTCTGCCATATGTGCACCAGCAACCATCAGTTGCTTCACACTTCTTGTGAAGACCTGTCTTTTTCCCAGGCTTTTGTTGACCCATAAGATTGGATTCTGTTTTACATATGTGAATCCTCTGAATTTGTTTTATTCACTTTTATATGCTTTTATGTGTTTTTATATTGCTACTCTGTTGATGTTAGGTTGTGTTTTTGTTTTAATGTTTTATGGCTATATTGTTTTTCAGACTGCACATTGCTTAGAGATTTTTGAAATGCTGTGTGATATTTAAATGCTTTTAAATAAATAATAAACTTTGTGCTTCACCCTCAATAGTTCTGCCACAGAAAGAGATGAATGGTTAGAAGCCATCTCTAGATCAATTGAAGAATATACAAAGAAACGAATCACTTTTAACCCCAGTAAAAGTCTGGAAGAGGTAGGTTCTCTTTTTAATTTGTTAGAGAATGCCTGCATATTTTTCTTAGTTTCCCACTCCATCTGTTTTAGACCACATTATATGACTATTTCTCAGAAACAGCTGGAGTTCTGGTCCAAACTGCTGGTTCTGCACAATGAAAGATGATTTTTGTTATTTGGGCCCATATGTTGGTTGTGCATGCCAAAGGCACAAGTGTTAATATTGGAGAAAAGGCTGATGGCTTATCCTGTGTTGACAACCATTATATTGTAAACATACTTCCGGAGAATGATTTTTTCAGTTGTACATTGGGAGAAACTTCTTAATGGTAAAGGCAGTTCACTAATTGAATCATTTACCTAGTAGAGTGGTGGGCTCTTCCTCAGAGGAGATCTGAGTTGAAGGGGTTCCTTGTAGGTCATCGAAGTCCATCCCCATGCTTGATGCAGAAACTCCAGAGCTAGAGCATTCCCAACAGATGACACTCCAGCTTCTGCTTGAAGATCTTCAGTGAGGGAGAGCCCACTACCCTACCAAGTAGTTGGATCCATTGCCAAACTGCTGTAGGAATTAAGAAGCTTATCTTAATGTTTAGCTGAAACTCTGTAGCAGAGGTGAGGATGCTCTGGCCTCCAGGCTTAGTTACATGGGTCTTTATTTGGCCTGCAAGACCTTATTTTCCAAACTGCACCTACCTGTGACATCAGGTATGGGGTAGGTAAGGTTGTGGCTACGAAGGGACAATTGGGAGTTTAAAGTGAGCTCCCAGTTGTTACTTTACAAGTGGGGCTTGCTGACAACACCAATCACCTGATCAGCACTGACAGCGAGCTCCAGTGAGACTGGTTGCATGAAGGAGTCCCCAGTGCAGCTAATAGGATTTGCTGTCAGCAAACCCCACTTTGTCTGTTTTCAGCTGTGGTTTAGATTCAGATTGCACCTGTAAATGGACATTATTCTTCTTCAGGGTCTGGCAGTGCCAGTGGCACTGGCAAGACCCAGTTCCCCACCCCTGCTCTATAGTATAATTATCACAAGAAATGCTCTTAAAACATGCAGCTTTCTTTCCTTCCTTCTTTCTTTCTTTTTGCAGTTTAATCTTGAATATATGCAAGAGGGCCAAATGAACTCCTCCCCTAGTGAAAGCTTTGCCTATCTTTCTCCCCCCACCCCCAAAATACACACTGAAATTGTGCTCCTGGAACTGCAGCTCTTTAAAATAATTCTGTTGATTCCATTGATTGGCAAAGAGTTTTAATGTATATATAGAAAATCATGAAATGCCACAGTGGTTGTTTCTTTAAATCTGCGATAGTGTGATTTTCATGCTTCAGTTGCCCCTTTTCTCTCCCTCAGGCAGATTCAGAAAAAGAGGCAGAAGATAGCCCTATAGGATCAAAGGCTCCAATCTGGATTCCTGATACTAGAGCTACTATGTGTATGATCTGTACTAGTGAATTCACTCTAACATGGAGAAGGCACCACTGCAGAGCATGTGGGAAGGTTGGAAACCTTTCATAGCTATATTGTAGCTATTAATCAAAATATTCAGTGATTGGACTCGGCTGCTGTGCAGTCTATTAATAAAGTATTGCAGTTCTGAGAAGTTTATGCTGAAATACAGTGGTATTTGCTATGTAGCACTCAGACTGTGACAAATTCATGGTGGCTATATATTACTTCACACGTTGGAGGTGGTATGCCTCTAAATACCACTTGCTAGAGAGCCTGCGTGGGGAGAGTGTTACTGTGCTTATGTCCCACTTGTGGGCTTCCTGTAGGCATCTGATTGGTCACTGTGAGGGCACAATGCTGGACTAGATAGGCCTTTAATATTTAATGTTTCTTTTTTACCAGATAATCTGCCAAGCTTGTTCATCAAATAAGCATGGGTTAGACTATATGAAACATCACCCTGCAAGAGTATGTGATCATTGCTTTAAAGAACTACAAAAACAGGGTAAGGGAAAAAGTTTGTCTAGCCCGGCTTTTCTATTTTTGCTACCTTTATTTTTGCTTCAGACATCTTTGCATAATTCCTTAGGACAGAACAATCTTTATTTTAGTATCATCTATAGTGGCACAGTTCTTTGAGAATTAAATATAACAGAATTAAATAGGAAAATAATAATCCAGTGTTGTAACAAACATTTTAGCTTTTAACATTGCAGTTATCCAGGTGAAAATATACCTTTCAGATTAAACATTTTTCTTGTTATGCTACTCTTGTAAATATTTTACATAAGCACATTAAAATGTAAATGTACTGCTTTCAAGTCGATTTGGACTTACAGCGACCCTATGAATAGGGTTTTCATAAGGCTGAGAGGCAGTGACTGGCCCAAGGTCATCCAGTGAGCTTCATGGCTATGTGGGGATTCGAACTCTGGTCTTCCAGGTTGTAGTACAGCACCTTAACCACTACACCACACTGGCTCCATAAGCACATTAGTTAATTTGAATTGTACTTTACAGTTGAGTTGATATGGATATCATTGTTAATAAAAACTTAAATCCATTTTAATGCAGTTTTGCAAGAGACTTGAACATTGTTTTAATCGTCACCCACAAATTTTTTACCCCCATCAATGCCAGCTGTGTTCACAAGTAAGGCATATCTTGTGGTAAGGGTGGCATACATTACATTACATTCAAAACTGCTCCCATGTGTACAAATAGAACAGGAGAACTAAAAGGTGTTTTTTATGACAAAACTTTCAGGGTGGACAGATGGTGTGTATTTAAATCTTTCAATTAACAAACAAGTAACTTTAAATTCAGCTTTCCATTTGTATAAAGCACCAAAGTGTAACTGTCTCCATTTCAGATAAAATGGGAACTCCTCCTAAAAATGGGTCTCCAGTAAATCACAGATCTCCATCTAGTGCCTTGTCTACAGTGTTTCACAGTATCCCATCTGGAAGAAAGCAAAAAAAGATCCCAGCTGCTCTCAAGGAAGTATGTGTTACATATTCTTAGCATTATATAATATGTGTTTATTAGCAGATTTATTGCTAATCTTTAGTAAACTACTTTTAGAAGGGAAAATCTATTTGAGGGGCATTTTTTTAGTGCTGACTTATAATGGGAGCCAGATAGTCAAGCTACTTAATTAGGTATGGTTGGGGACTAATTAGCACTATGCTACTCCATTGGTACAGCCCCTGCCACTAACATTTTCCCTCTCTGCCCCAAATAAAAATACTGCCTTGTGCTACTTGCCTCCAATCCCATCGCTAAAAAATTTGAATTATGGGAAGCATAGCAGAATGAAACCTGCATCCCTTGGGGCCGTTCATACTTTACTTCTTAACATGGGGCCAAATACACTGAAGCCATGCTGTGCCTGTAGTTGGTACAATTTCTGGCACTGTTGCCAGTGATCACCATGTTCATTTTCTTTCTGTTTTACCACCACCATCACCACTGAAAATTGAGGCAGTGCTACAAAGATGAGAAGCCAGAAGCAGCTCTTGCCTTTTCAGGATCTCAGGACAAGGCAGGCTCTGCAGCCAACAATTAGTGCACACTCCCCCCATATCTCTTCTTCCTGTAATCCAGAGAAAAACATCTGATTAGTTTCATTATACTTTTAAAGAATCTGTGGTTAATGTTATGTACATATCAGGGATTCTGTGGCTAATTGTAATAAGTCAGCATCATAATTCATGGTTTGAAGCTGATTTATCATGAAACTGACTAGTTAATTTTAAGCCAGGTACAAACCAGGGCTGCCAATGCTAAACTGAGATCCTTTCAAAGTTGAACAGAATTCAGCAAAAATCCTTCTCTGGGCCATGTGGAGGAAGTAGTGGGGTATGTGTGAGCCTATAGCTTAGCATGTAGAAACATGGCCCTTATATTTCTCAAGCTCCTAGCAATGTATGATATAACAATGACTTGAGCATGGAGATACTGACAAGCTCCCATGAAGTACTCTTGCACGCTCTTTGCCATTTTGGTCACCAGGCAAAAGAGTGGAAACAAGCTTGCCCCTGTTACCTCCCCCACTACTTACCTTGATCATTATTGGTCAGTGTACCTGTGCTACAAGAAGCCAGTCATGTTCCAGACTTCCAGTAGTCATTCTAATTTTCTAATGTACCATGTGGAACGTTGTCACAATGTAGCATTCCCAAAGTAAAAAAGGCTGCTCAGGAGACCGTTTGGGAGAACAGGCGAGTTATAGAAGGGGACTATTGATAGGGAGTGAGGCTTCCATAAAGTTTATGATTTTATGGACATATGTTCATGCAATACCTAAATTTAAAAATGGGCAATGTTTTATTAACCGTGCAAATTTAAAATGTATTTCTGGATATTGCTATTTTGGAATGTTCTGTCACATTTCTGTTGAATATTTGTAGTGGTAACATAGGATGTTTTTGCATATATTGTTGTAAAACATTCCTAGAATCGCCATTAGTTCTAAGCAGCTTTCTCTCCTTGTCTTCTTGCCAAAGAAACTGCAGATGGCCTGAGGCAAACAAATTATTTATGTAACTTAAATGTGTTCATATTCCAGCTGTTGCTGTATGAAACCTTTTTAGCACTCCCTATAGTTTGGATTTATTTTAATTCCAGATATGTGTGTGTAACCTGGAAAAGATGCAGTACCTTTGATATGCTGTTTAGACAGATCATTTACACAGAAGAGTTTTAGTTTGGCTCAGCTGTCTCTAGGAGGCTCTCCTAGTGCCAATTAATTATTCATGCTGTAAACACCCCCATCTAGAAAAGTCGTAGTGTGTTTTATTTGAAAATTTTCTTTCTTTTTTAATAGTTTTAGCCTCATTATCATTCTTATGGCCTGCTGAAAACAGTAGGAGGTGCTTTCATCAGTGTTGTTCACATTGAACTCTATTTAAAATTTAGTTTAAAGCTGCAGTTCGGTTTTTAGAAAGGTGTATTTAAAGCTGCTCTCTATGGTCCTTTAATCTCATTATTGTAGACTAAAATATAGGAAAACGTGCCTAATGGAAAATATTAATTAAAATATCTTTTCTTGTATAACACTTTCTGTCAGCTGATATACCTGACATTACTTGCACTGTGCTCATTTGAGATTATGGGTAGTATTCAACTATGTACTACTCAGAGTAGACCTATTGAAATTAATGAACCTGTTAATCATGTCCATTAACTTCAGTGGGTCTACTCTGAGTAAGACGAGCATTTAATCCACATACACAGACAGCTTTTCTTCTCCTTAATGTCCTAACTGTTCATACTAATCGAACTCAATCATCCTTGGCTTTTACAGTTAATAGAATTGTTTTAGACAGCAGTAATCTCAGGTCACTAAAGAGCAGCAAAAATGAAAAAGTTAAAACAATTTCATGATTTGGAACTCTCCTTGTGACATTACAAACACCTATTGCAGGAACACCATTCTAACCTTTATCTGTGGCCTGCATAGCCCATTCATTGTGTGGAGTGGAAGAATGTCTGCATTATGTTCTATGTTGTTCACTAATGTTGCACACACATACAGAGCATGCAGCATATACAGAACATACAACTACAACAAAGATAAGAGCAGCCATAAATCTATGGGTGCATTTGTACAGCAGTTTGGCCATTTATGTTTAAATAGACCCACAGGGAATGGGACCTGGAGGTCCAAATGACTCCCCTTTGAAATAACTTATAACCTCTTCTTCATAGCCCTTTCCTATTTTAGGTAGTGCATTCCCTTGCTGCATATTATTTCCTCTTTCCCCAGTGTGCCCTGGTCTTAAGGTAGAAGTAAATACTATGAGAAGAACATGGGGTTCTCAACCCCATGTTTCCCTTGCAGTGTGTAAATGTGGGTGATGGTAGCCTTTGCACAGGAGAATCCCTAGAAGGGAATGGTGTCTATTCCCACCAGGCAGTTGTAATAATATGTTTACTTGCCCATTGTTGGACTGAAAAACTGGAAGTAAGCCCATTTTGGGGAGAAAACGTTTTGGAGCTAATTTAAAAGGGATAATTGAAATAATTTACAAGGGAGAATTGGGCGGTGTGGGATAGGTCAAACACCCCCCTTTGTCTGTAATTTCTCAGCTGCAACATTTGAGCAAAATGTGGGTTTGGGAATATATCTCAATTTACCTTAATAAATTGCAAAATTACTCTACCCTTCCCACCCTGTTGTAAAGGGAGTAGACGGTGCAACAAGATGTGGATTCTTCTTGATAGACTCCCTTTTCTCACTCATGTGTTTTGTCTCCCTACATCTTTTATTTGTGTGTTTGTTTAAAATTATTTGTATTCCACCTTTCATTTCAAAGCATATCTTCCCTCCTTCCGAGCTGCTTCAATGGGAGTGAGGAAGAGTTGGATTATTCGCCATTGCCAACTCTTAGTTTGCACTGAGACTGTTACTGCTGTATTTTAGCTGGTGGGAAGTTCCATTCCACTCTGAGCTGAGTGCTGAAAGGGTTATAACTAGTCCTGGAAGACACAGCACAAGTTACCAACAGCTAACAACTTATTGTGAGAGTTCTGGTTTTTTGTCAGTTAGAAAATGTTGCATATTGTTTGCCTCATGTATAACTTGATATTATTTCAGTCCTTTTTAGTAGGATTATAATAAAGGTGTTTGGTACCAATACTTTCAGGTAGATGAAGCACATTGGAGTGGCAGGAACATTAGTTGGGGTGGCAGGAACATCAATCTCGTGCACTCTTACAAGTTCCAAATTTGTTTTAATTTTTAGGTATCTGCAAATACAGAAGATTCTTCAATGAGTGGCTACTTATACAGATCAAAGGGCAGCAAAAAACCATGGAAACATCTGTGGTTTGTTATAAAAAATAAGGTGCTATACACATATGCTGCTAGTGAGGTGAGAACTAAAAACTTGTAATTTAATGTAGAACACTGCATGGTTGAGTATATGAAATGTTGGAGTGGGGTCCAAAGGCCTATTCAGACAGTGGCTTTAAGGAAGTTACTGACAGTAGTGGCCAGGGTGATGTAGTAGAGCTGCCTCCCAACACTGGTGCTGCTGCAGCTTACTTGGGTGGAGCAGAGCAGTGGCAAAGTCGGGGATGTGTGGACACACTGGCAGAAGCACTGGATTGGCTCTGTTTGTTGCATGTGTGCCATCCCAACTTTGCCACTGCTATGTCCTGCTCCAGTTTCATCTAGGTAAACTGCAGTGATGCTCGTGTCAGGAGGGTGTTTCTGTAGTTCTTCACCATGCCCCGTCTGCTACTGATCACTGATGACAGAGGTCTGAAAAATGGGTTTGGTTTTGAACTGCTCCAGTTTTCTCTTGGAGAACAGAAAAGAGATTTATTAAATAAACAAGAAGCAAAATAAATTAATGCAAACAGGGTGTTGAATCCAAGGGTTCATTTGTGTTGACAGAAGAAATATTAGGAACAACCCATGGATTTGGGGCTGCCTTGATGTTGCAGGAAACACTTTTGTAGGAACATAGGAACCTTTTACTGAATCAGATCATTAGTCCATCTTGCTCAGTACTGTCTACACTGACGCAGAGGCTTTTCAGGGTTTCAAGCAGAGTTCTCTCTCAGCCCTAACTGGAGATGGTGGGAATTGAACCTGGGACCTTCTGCACGCAAAGCAGATTCTCTGCTGCTGAGCTATGGCCCTTCCCCCCTCTCCTCAATTACATTTATAGGAAAGCCAAGTGTAATTCTGGATTTCTTTGTAAAATTAGGATGTAGCAGCTTTGGAGAGCCAGCCTTTATTGGGATTTACAGTTGCTGAAGTCAAAGATGAACACGTGGAATCTAAGGTTTTCCATTTGTTTCACAAGAATACATTATTTTACATATTCAAAGCAGATGACTCCCATTCAACACAAAAGTAAGTGGGCATTTTTTAAAAAATTAAGCATCATGCTAATAAAAAAACTCAACACTTTGTGCAACTTTTTTTTAGGGAATTTACTATATCTGTAGTTTTGTAGTTGTACTGGTATGATTGACTTGTCCATTTCAGTCATAGAATAGGTTCCACAAATCCTCTTACAAAGACTCCCCCCCCTCCCCACACACCCATGGAGATCCCTCTCATGAACTGCAGAAAAATAAGGAAAGGAGGAAGATTCCATTTTGCACTGAGCTTTTGCAGAAGGAACAAGCAGAGCCTTGCTGCCTCTGCAAAAGTACAGCAGAAAGGCAGAGAAAGCTTTGTTCTCCCTTGGCTTGTTCAGTGGATCTCAGCAAGCAGAGTGCTTCTTTAAGAATTGCATACTATCCAAAATATATTTTGGTGCTAGTCTCCTGGTCCTTTGCACTTTTGATTCAGGATTATAAAAGCTATTTAATAATGACTAGAAATGTGGTATTTTATGAATAGTGTGACAAACTGAGTTGAAAGTTTTCAGTTTTGCAAACTCTGAAAACCATTCTATTTGCTCAAAATATATTAAATGTTTTTCTTTTTCAAACAGGTGGATAGAAGCTTTTCAGGAAGCCACAATATTGTAGCAGGTTTGCTTTGTTTAAAGGAAAAATGACAAATGACAAAGTGAATACTATGGTTCCATTTGTTGAAGAATCATCACATTTTGAAACATCAATCTAAGAAAGCTGGCTTGTTCCTTGGCATTAAGAGACCTTGTTTCTCTTCTTATTCAAGCATAATCATTTTTAAAGAAATGTATATGCTTATCTTTTTTGTCATACAAAAAGTGTTATTTATTAAACTCAGCCAATGTTTTACTTAATGGTCAGAATCATTTCTGAAATTCACATTGAATTCCAAAGTGCCCTTGACCTTAGGGAATTATGTTTGTTGGGAAGCTGTAACAAGTCATTGTTCCTTGGTTTACTGCAGCATTGCTATTGGCACAACTTTAGGCTTGCTGTTAATTTTGCTTTTGGAAAATTTAAGGAGCTAAGGCCTTTCAGCAGGCCTTAGGCCTCTACTTGTGTTTCTTTTTAATCTTTGATAATTTGGCTGAAGTGCTGTCCTATGTCTCTCAAGGCAAAGTGTATTCATTCATCTGGCACCTTTAAACATACAGAAAGATTCATGAATCCTGAATATTTGCATATGTGCACTTAAACTAAATAGTTACATTTTACTTGTATAAATGACACGTATGAATATATTCTTGGCTGGTTCCTGAATAGCACAATGAGGGAATGATTGTTTGTTCCATTTCACTTCAAAAAAGGGTATATTAATATATAATTGCAGAAGTGTTCTGTGTATTCCCTCCCTTGGCATCCTGCATCACGAGAGCCCTGAGATTAAAACCATAATCTGGAAACAGGGAACCTTGTAGGCATGAACCTGTGGGGTGTTTTTTTTAAGGAAAACTGAAAGGATAATGATTCTATTCTCCCTGTAACATTACACCACAGATGATATTAAATCATAAATACCGAAGAGATTTAAAAATTAAACTGCAATGTACTTTTCTGAAATGTGAATTAGATCACTTAAGCAGGCAAAAGCTTGTTTTTAGTATGAGAGTCCACCCCACCCAGTCACATGCACCCATACTAAAACCAACGGGAGGCTCACATACGTGATGTGGAATGTGATAGTTAAGGACTTCAGATGGGAATTCTTTTTATTTTCTGTACTATTTTAATACAAGCTGAAACTGGAATTTCAGTATCAAGAATTCACAATATGTTGGGGAATGACATAGGCAAGGAATGCTATTCGTTGTTTTTCCATTTACAGTTTGTTTTGCTGTATTTTTATAATTAACAAAATGTTACTTAAAATGAAAGCACTCAAGGTTATTGTAACTGTATTTAATATTTGAAAAATGTGTATATATAATTGAAACTAGTACTATAACAATGTAGGGACAAGTCAGGGAAACAGTATTTAGAACATTAGGAAGGGGGTAATTATGCAGTTCTTGTATCGAAGCCTAAAATATCCTGGTGGACATTTTACTATAGGATACTTCAGTGATCACCAAGTTGCTTGTTCACATCTTTGTTAATAATTTTTATGGTGCAGAAGAAAAATATCTGTAGTGTTTTTGTTTTTTCTAGTGTAAGGCTGGTTGTAGCAAAAGCCTCAATAACCGAATTGCCTTGCTACTAAGGAAGAGCATATGGTCCTCAAAATTTAAGTACATATGGTAGGGGGAAACTTGACTCATTTTGTATTAGTAAAAGAAGACTAGGACTAGGCCAGTCAAGAGATGGATTGATTCCATAAAGGAAGCCACAGACCTGAACTTACAAGATCTGAACAGGGTAGTTTATAACAGATGCCATTGGAGGTTGCTCATTCATAGGGTCGCAATAAGTTGTAATCTACTTGAAGGCACATAACAACTTTTTTTATGGGAAAATTTGAATGCCTTGAATAGAGGAACTAGTTATATATTCAAATGTTCTTTTAACTGAGGAACTATCCTGTATAGCGCAGCTTTCCCCAACTGATGCCTTCCAGATGTTGTTGGGCAGCAGCTTCCATTACCTCTGACCACTGGGCATACAGGCTGGGGCTAATGGGCTCTGGAATCATAGAATAGTAGAGTTGGAAGGGGCCTATAAGGCCATCAAGTCCAACCCCCTGCTCAATGACTCAATGGAGTCCAACATCATCTGGAATGCACCAGGTTGGAGAAAGCGGGTATAATCTGACCAAAACAAAATGTCCCACTTCAATGAACAGTATGTGGTATCTTATATATTTTTATCCAACACTGAACCCCAAGGTGATTGCATGAGAATTCTTCCTGAGCATGAGGAATGAAAGCAAAATGCCATGGAAGTTGCTAGCACAAGAGTTTTGCGTAAAGCAGGAGTGAGAAACTGCTTTCAGCCCAAAGGCTGCAATCCAAAAATGGCCAACCTTCCACAGGTCACATTGACAGGCGGATGTCAATTACCTGACATCATATGTCAGCAGAAAACTCTATGCCTTGGCTACAAAGGAAATTTTGGAAGCACACTCCAAAGCTTGAGTGCGCTCCTGATTCTTCCTTTACAGCCCATCTTGGATTTGGTGCCTTTTGAATGTGTAGTGCTTTTTCTGAAAAAGGCACAGAGTTCACAAAACAATGGATTCAAGCCACTGTTGCAAAGGAAGAACTGGGTACACTCAAAGCCTTGAGGTTGATGGGAGTTGTAGTCCATAACATCTGAAAGGCACTAAAGTTGGCAAAAGCTGCTCCACAGTATTACAAAAGAAACATAATATGGCAAATATCGCTAGCATTATGATCAAAGTAACAACAAAATGTGGTTGCAATCTACAAGAGTCCTTTAAACTTTAGTTGAGCACTCTGGGCCTTTTCAGTCTTCCTCTTCCCGTAACAGAAACTGGAACTGTGCTGAATCTTGGAAATGTTTCATAAATGCCTTGGTAAATAGGGCTGCCATTAGAGGGAAAGGGAAATGAAAGATGTGCAGTGCACAACAACTTCATGAGGTTACCTTTGGAGTATGATTTATACAATTAATATTGTCATGGTTATGTTAAGTTTTGAGGGAAATGAATTAGTTTTAGGGAATCATTCCTTGTCAAGTAGACACTATAGAATAAGCAAGCAATATTGTTTCCAATCTGTTAAGTGTCTGCAAAAACAGAGGAATGTGATATGGAACATTCAAACACTACTGCACAACTTTATTATTAACCTCCAAACATTCAGTTTATATCCTTAAAAGGTTGCAATGGTCTTAAACCTGGAAGTGTCATAACATGTAAGAGGCATTAACAGGTTTGTTTCAATTGATTTTTATAGGCTGTACTGCTTGTCTATAAATGAAAGAACAGAACCTTTAATGTTGCAAATTAAAACAGCAAAGCAATTATAGTTGTGTTTTTATCAAAATAAATTTGAAGTGTTTCTTTCTCCTCTCTTCCCCGCTCCCCAGTAGCTACAATAAAAATAGTCTCGTGAATAACATAAAACACTGTGCATATATTGATAAAATCATTATTTCAACTTGCCTCTTAATTCAAAATATTCTGGCCGCTGTTAGATTTACCTAGTACAGGATATGATCTTTATAGACTTTTCCACATGGTTAAGGTTTCTCTGCCCTATTCACTTCTTTCCAAAGAAAGCTAGCATGGGTCCTATTATGAGCAGCATATAAATCAGTCAGAATTAAGGAGTCTGTATTTTTAAAAAGAAACAAAACAGAAGTGTGCTAGAAGTGATACCTGGATGAATTTTTAGCTTCTACTACTGCACTGTCTTTACCTGAGGTTGTTCTTGCAGCTTTCTCTGTTCTCTTCAGCAGCCACTAGAGCAGCCATGTAAATAAATAATTTATAAATATGCAGTTAATGTATTTTTGTTGCTTATCGATTTTAATTGCTGTAGGTGGTCGTCTTTGTTTTGTGAGCCACCAAGGGAATACTTATTGATGGGTAGCTATATACATTTGACAAATAAAATAAGCCCATACTAGCTTGCTGGGGGCAGTCAGAAATGCAGGACTCTGTCCCTCCTCTATGTTGGGCATGGAAGGGAAGTCCCTCTTTTGGCAGCCCATTTGGTTTCTGTGGTGGGCACAGAAAAGGACAAAGTCCTCCATCCCTCCTCAATCAGCCCACTCACCAGCATGCAATTCCTTGTGGTCTACGGCAGCCAGGCTAGCAGTTAAATACAAGGCTATACAACAGTGTATCCCACATCAACCACCAATCACATAAAACTACGTATGTTTTACCAGAGTTTAGAACATGGACTCCCTGGACTGTCCCTTCCCTTCCTTCTAACAGATTATGCTTAGGTTGATGGGCTTATCTAAATCTATTCTGGACACTGAAGATAGAGACAACTATTGCTAGGGAGAGGCTGATGAGATCAGCCTCAGAGTGTTTCCTCTAATTTCAATTCCTCAGCCAAATAAGAGAGCTCTTGAGAGAAAAGTGCCTGAGATGCCATGGGAAGGGAAGATGAAAGACTGGCTGTGGCTTTTAATCTGTTAGCAATGTTGGAACATCACAAAGACACAAATATGTATAAGACAGACAAAAACATAAATTGCATTGGACAAACAGATCCCTTCCTGGCTGCCACTGCTCATACCCAAAGCTGTGGACAAAAGGGAATACTGTTGCTCTCATTTCCTTCAAGTTACCCAGATGGATCCGATTAGCCACTGCTGGAAACAGAATGCTGAAGATAAAGACAAGTGACTTGTACTCTCCCAGTGTCCCTGCGTAAACCACAGGTGCATGTCTAAAACAGAACACTAAAGCGTCCTTTTGTTCCTGCATCTTTTTTACAGAAAGCAACCTGCTGTGGCTGAGAAACAAATGACTTCCCCAAGATTGTAAGCAGGTCAACAAAGGTCTCGAATCTTACTCTGATTCCCTTCCCCAACCTACGTTTCCGCACAGATGTGGACGTTACTAATGCATGAATGACCATGGCCAGGTCTATCTTCGCAAGCAGCTGGTAACAAGCACTCTTACACTGTAATGACCCCCATGCATGTATACTCAGAAGTAAGCCTTATAAAGTTCAGTGTGACTTACTCCTGGATAACTGTGTATGACCAGATCCTTGGTCACCATCACCTAAGCATCCCAAAGCAGCTCATGGACTATCCCAACGCTGAGGATGTGAGGGAATACAGCAACATCCAAGATAGATTATACATTCATTCCTGTTCTTCTGAATACCAGTTGCTAGAAACCCTGGGAGACCAGGGTTCGAATCCCCACACAGCCACGAAGCTCACTGGATGACCTTGGGCCAGTCACTGGCTCTCAGCCTCAGGAAGGCAATGGTAAACCTCTGAATACTGGTTACCATGAAAACCCTATTCATGGGGTTGCCATAAGTTGGAATCGACTTGAAGGCAGTCCATTTCCATTTTCCCTTTAACTTTCATCAGCATTCGTTTCAAATCATTACTGGTTTCTGCTAGTAGCATGGTACTGTCTGCATATCATAAATTACTGATATTTCTCCCTCTGATTTTCACACCTCTTTCATCGTGGCCCAATCCCACTTTCTGTATGATATATTCTCCATATGGATTAAACAAATAGGGGGATAAAATATATCCTGGAGGCAAATACGTTATATCATATTGCAGCTCCTTGCCAGCTATCATTCAGTGTTAAGCACCCAGGGTATACAAACATGAACAAAAAATCCAAGGGATAGTCTATTTAAAGCTGTGTACATCACCTTTTGATGAGACTCCAGGATACTAATAAGACTGGCTAATTGCATTCCTTTCACAAGGACTGCTAACCTTTGCCCTTCCAGATGTTGCTGAACTACAATCCCCATCTTCCCTGCCTGTTGACCTTGCTGCAGTCCAACCCCCCAAAAAACATCTGGAGGGTCAAAGTCGCCGGCTAGGCACTCGATGAGGTCCTGCTTTTTGTCCAGTTAAGAAACCTGACCGAGCGCTTGAAAACGACGCGCAGGCCAATTTTTAATCCGACTCTGAGGTTCCAGAAGACCGCTCCCGCCGTCATTTCGCCACCCCGTCTTCTCGCCTAATCCGAGCCAAGCTCTTCTTTCCCTTTCCCCGCCGGCACCGTGACACTCGCCCCGCCTTCGCCATGGACTCGCTTTGCGCAAGCGCAGCCGCGCCGCTAGTAGTGGCGGCGGCGGCGGCGACTGCGGGAGCGGAAGGCAGAACGGGTTTACGCCACGCGAGACGGGACGGGACTGCACCGAACGTAGGGGGCGGGGTCACGAACTCTGACCCCCCCCAGATCCGGAACCTCTGCTGGTAAATAAACCCAAAGAAGCTGCCGCTGCTGCACTACGGCTGTCAGGTATGACGCGGAGAGGGCAGGGAAACGGGGAAGGAGCGGCTCTGGCGGCGCCCGCGGCCTTCCCGGTCCGTTTGGACTTCGCCTGGCACTGCCGCTTCAGGGTCCCTTCTAGTCGCGGCCTGTTGTTTAGTGTCTGGCCGCTGCAGTAGCAGCAGCGGTGGGAGGGCGCCGTTCCCCCATGTGGCGGTAGCAGCAGCAGCAGCAGCTCCTCCTGCCGCCGCCGCCCCTCTGACCTTTCACCCACAGGAAAGGATTGTGTCTCCACTCCCCGGATCCCAGCCGCGCCCCGGGACCCTATTCTCTCCGCAGGTCCAGTGCTCTGCTTTGCGGAGGCTCGAGGGCGATGGAGTTGGAGCAGGCAGCCCTGCCGCCGCCGTGCGATGTGGGAGGGGTTGTAGGCTCTCAGCCTGGTCCTCCAGCAGCCATTTTGTGTGAGAGAGTGACAGCGGGCTGGGCCCTCTCCCTCTCCTGGTCGCTCCGGCAACGGTGCCCGCCTGGCTCACTCTGGCCAGACTCTCTTGCTTGGCTAGACCCTGAGGGAGGCTAGCTCCTCTCAAACGGCAGGTGAAGCGGGGAGAGAAGCTGTGACTGTACTGTAGTTACAGGTGGGGCTTCGCCGGATTGAGTATTCCTCCATACAGAAACTCCCAACACAAGTTCCTGCACATAGGTGTCCAAGAGAAGGGTTCTGATCTCGTTTTCTCTCGCATATGATCGCTTTTAATGTGTAGGAATGGCTTTTCGTGGGGTACTGTTCAAACATCTGTAGTATCTGTAGTTATAGTGGTACAGTCTAGAGCCGGGTTTATAGCTTCGTCTGCTGTTTATGAAAATTAGGCTTGAGTAGAAGCCACTTTATCCATCTTTTGTTCCATGATTTTTGGGCAATGAACCAATAATAGAAACGTAGTTTGTTATTTACTGCCCCCTTTTTCCTGTACATCTGTTTTTGTGTGCAAAGGTAGCGAGAGTTTCATTTGGTGTGAGTGCATTCCAGTGTGTGCCTTCCAGGTATTATTTTCCTGCTTGACATATCAGAGAAGGCTCCAAGCCCTGCCTAACCTCTGGGGTGTGGTATTTTGACACAGTGAAATGAATGGGCATCTTTTATCGTGAGAAAAAGTCATATTGAAAATTTCTGTGGCGTTGTTTCCATTTCTCCTGATTTGTGTACTTCCGCTGTTGGGGATAGTATACCCCTGAATGCCAGATGCTGGGAATCACAAGCAAGTAGGGTGCTTTTACTCACACGTCCTACAGGCATCAGGTTGGCCACTGTGAGAAAAGGATGCTGGACTAAATTGGCCATTGTCCTGATTTAGTAAACTCTTCTTATGTTCTTAAAAAGAAGGAAAACTATAATTATGTTCATATATGTATAATTTTTTTGATAAAATAGATCATAATAAGAATTGCTTTACAAGAGTAGTACCTTATACAGGGTTATAACTAACTTGCATAAACATACATATCTGCTCACTTATTGCTTATGGATTGCTTCTGTACTCCATGAGCTGTACATGCTTTATTTAAAATACTTTTAGAATGTCTACCACAACATTTCCAGGGCAGTGTACAGGGGACATGGCCAAAACTATTCATAGTGGCAAAAAGGAGCAGCAGTAAAACTTTGTGTAAACTCCTTTTATATCAACCACGATTTTAACCAGTTCAAGTAGTCAAGGGCTTGACTACTGCATGCTATGTGTAAACTACTACTTACTTTTTAAAAAAATGTATTGGGTTTTATGCATATAAAAGAGAACAAAAATAACAAATATCAAAGAACAAACAAAACCCACAAAACAAAACATGAAGGAGAGGACAACAACCAATTATATGTGTACAATTTTGCCCTATGGGTACATAAACAGAAGCAATCTATATTGCATTTTTTCATATCCAAATTTTTAAGGTTACCTTAAACTGCTATAGGGGAAGATTCCACCACATAATAAAGTTCTACCACATAACATGAGAAAGCATCAGAAGTTTTATTCACTGTGGAGATCTCAAGTTATGAGTGATTTTTTCCCAACAATTGCATTATTGCACACAGTACTATACCAAGTTTCAATGTTTAAACTATACAGTGTTTTCCATCTTTGGGCAATAGTCTGTCTCACAGCAAGTAAAAATATTAGAATGTCCTTGGATTTAATTATTATGTTTTCCTGTTCAAGTGTACACAACTTGTATACCTTGTATATATTTGTGTACCAGCTCCTGCTGGGAGGAAGGATGGGATATAAATCAATCAAACAAACAAATAAATGGGGAAAAAAGTACTGCCTTCAAGTCGATTCCGACTTATGGCGACCCTATGAATAGGGTTTTCATGAGGCTGAGAGGCAGTGACTGGCCCAAAGTCACCCAGTGAGCTTCATGGCTATGTGGGGATTTGAACCCTGGTCTCTCAGGTCGTAGTCCAACACCTTAACCACTACATCACACTGGCTCTCACATAGATAGATAGATAGATAGATAGATAGATAGATAGATAGATAGATAGATAGATAGATAGATAGATAGATAGATAATTTTATAAAGGTTCCTGAATAGTACTACAGATTTCCTTGAATGCTTCCTTCCAGATCTGCTTTATTTGAGGACATTCCTACCAAAGGTGGTAATATGTACCTCTAGCACCACATCCACACCTGTGTGTTGATGCTATATTAGCCATCATGTGTGAAAGTTGTACTGGAGTTCTGTTCCATCTATGGATAATGTTTAAAGTATTCCATGAAGCTGTAGCTCTTCAAAGTGTCATATTAAGTAAACTACTGTGGTTAACTATCAAAAAAGAGTATACTGGTGATAGCCTTCAGTGCCATTTATGCCAAACTTGAAACGTAGAAAGCATAAACAGATTATGTATATTTTTGAGCAAAGAATTTTATAGAGCTTCAAATGGTAACAAAGGCTTCTTATTCATCATTTGATCCTCTATTTTAGTCCAGTGTTAGCTGTCCAAATCATATTACATAACAGATGAAGTTGAAATGCATCATTGTAACATGCCAGTATTTGGCTCCTTACATGAAGCATAAAACTGGAAATGACTGAAAACAAAGTTGAGTTTATTGTTTCCCTCCTTGTTGAGGCTTAGTTTTTAATGTTTTATGTAGAGAAATATATAGTGTAAATATATACCAAAACATAACTATAATTTAATAAATATTACAATAAGTACTGCACTACAGCATCTTAATCAGAGTTTAATGCTATTTTGGGGGCAATATGGGAAAAATATATATGATGCACTTACATGTTCTGTTTTTATCAGTAGCATATCAATGACACACCAAAAGTTTGAAATTAGGATGCATACGTATCAGAGTTATGGCTGCACTGGAATCTGCAGTAAAGATCAGTATAAAAATAATGGAATCAAGAACAGCTCTATTCAGAATACCATCTGCATTGATGATTTTCTGCTTGAACATAGAAGAGAATATCTGTTAAAGGGAAACCAAGGCAGGACTGTAGGTCACTAACACAAATGTAAGATCTGACATAATGACTACTTTTATTTTTATTTTTATCATTAATTTTTATTCAAATTTTCAAAGACAAAAAACAAAACAAAACAAAAACAAACAATAAAATAAAATGTTGACTTCTGATTTGTCGCAGATCAGTTATAGGTCTACAATATATAACAATCCTGTCTCTAAAATTATAAAATCACTTTCCTCCAGTAGTTATCTTAATTAATCATCAAATCTCATAAACATTACTTTATTCTTTCCACAAAAAGTCAAAGAGAGGTTTCAATTCCTTGAGAGATATATCTTTCAATTTTTCTCCAAATAAACATGTCGCTTAATCCATCCGATTCAAATCTGTTAGGCCCAATAATTTCAATAGCCATTCTTCCATTATCTGTATTAATTCCATCTTCCATCTTCAATAATCCTGTTAAGTCCAGTAATTTCAGTAGCCATTCTTCCATTATCAGTATCCCATAATAATCTTGTTGTCATAGCCATAGTCCAAATAAACATATCGATTAATCCATCTCGTCAAATCTGTTAGGTCCAATAATTTCCATAACCATTCTTCCATTATCAATATTAATTCCATCTTCCATCTTCAATAGTCCTGTTAAATCCAGTGGTTTCAGTATCCATTCATCCATTATCAGTATCCCATGATGATCTTGCTGTCATAGCCATAGTCATATAACAAGAGTCTGATGGGAATTTCCCCCATCACAAATATGTCCTTGCCATCCGTTCTGAATATGTTGCTGAAATATTGTTGTAAAGTCACATCTCTGCTCTTCTTTTTTACAAAATGCACTGGCTCATCTCTTAAAAGTTTTTCCATTGTCACATATTTGTAGTTAATTCCATAAATTTTTTCTGTGTCAAGCCCCATCACATCATTCCAGTCAAGAATTCTGAATATGTTGCTGAAATATTGCTGCAAAGTCATATCTCTGTTCTTCTTTTTTACAAAATGCACTGGCTCATCTCTTAAGAGTTTCTCCACTGTCACATATCTGTAGCCAACTCCATAGATTTTTTCTATGTGATCACATCATTCCAGTCCAGAAAATTATCCAAGACATTGATAACTTTACCACCAAAATCTTCATTAATTTCTTCAGAGACAACGTTGAATTCCAAACAGTAAACTTTATTTCTAACATCCATAAACTCCAAATCTTTTTCCAATTTCACATTTGTTCCAATCTCCAGGGCTTGTAGCTTCCCTTTAATTTTTCTTTTCTCATCTCTAATCCCATCAAACTCCTCTCTCACAGAATCCCCTATTTCTTTAAGCTCCTGCATCATTTTGTTAAATTCAATTTTCATCTCCTGTCTACCCTGTCTCAGGGTTTGTTTCGTTATCTCAATCTCACCCATTATTTTCTGAAACATAATTTCTTCCATGGTCTCAATCACTTTCCTGGTTGCCATTCTTAAAACCACAGAAACAAAAATCATTTCAGCCACAATTGGGTTAATATTCCAGGCTTGCTGACATCAGTGTAGACAGTACAGCCTGCCTTATCTTTTATGTGTTCAGGAATACAAAACAAACTTAGTTCCCAACATCAAAACAATTAGTGGTGTCGTGAACAAGCAGATTCGTCAAAATGAAATAGACCAAAAAATATATATATATTTTTTTCCCCTCCTCGAAATAGAAATCCCTCTTCCGTTGGTATCTTTAGAATGCACCTCCAGGACAGCTTTTTGCAATAAAAACAAATATAAGCTTTTTCGATTTCTTTCCTCCTTAATTTCGTGAGTGAAAGAGAAAAGCCATAACTCACCCAGAAGTTCTTCACAGCTGATTCATTGACAAATCTCTTTTTTGCTGCAACAATTTAAACCAAGTGAAAAAAGAAAATAGAAAGAAGGATGCTTGTCTGCCTGTTAGAGTCCGTTTTTCTTTGAAGAAAAGATAAACGTGTCGCTGTAATCAGCTAGAGCTTGATGAAAGTCCGTCTGGCATTGCAGTTTGAACCTTCTCTCATAAATAAATGAAATCCAGTCCTCCCCACAAAAACAGGCTTTGTGGTTAATCTCTACGTTTCTCCCTGCCCGGGAGAAAATCTTTACCAGTCAAAAAGAACGTTTTGACTGATTTTAAAGCTGAAAAAGCTTCTTCTGAGACGAGAGCTCGACTCAGAGGCAGCACAGGCAAAGCAACCCTTCCCGGAAGTCACATAATGACTACTTTTAGATGATCAAATCTTGGTTTAGTATGCCAAGATATGAAAGAGCTTCATGCAGATACTTTGTCCTTTGACATGTTAAGGAAAAGAAGAACGGAAGAAAAAGAGCCTGCTGGATCAGGCCAGTGGTGCCTCTAGTCCAGTATCTTGTTCTCACAGTGGCCAACCGGATGCCTATGGGAAGACCATAAGCAGGACAGGCGTGCAAGAGCACTCTCCCCTCCTGAGGTTTCCAGCAGCTGATATTCAGAAGCATGCTGCTTCCGAGGGTGGGGTCAGAGCATAGCCATCGTGGCTGATCTTCCACATATTTGTCTAAACCTCTTTTAAGCTATCCAAGCTAACAGACAAAGAAAGTACTTCTTCATGCAGCCCATAGTTAAACTGGAATTTGCTCCCAGAAGAAGCAGTGATGGGCACTAACTTGGATGGCTTTCAGAGTGAAAGTATGTGCCATACCAGTTTGCCAGTAAGATGTGGTAAATATTTTTAGTATTAAAGAAATGTAAAATTAACATATTATTTAAAATCGTTTGAGTGGTTTAATAATATTAATTATGCATCAGTTGGTTTTCCAATCATAGATGCATCTTACTGGTTATGAATCATGGCAAATAGTGTTATCAGGAAATTCCACCTGAGAAAATCCCCACCTCCAAAGTGGTTTCTACCTGATTAATAGGATGATATAGTTGACAGGTTAAAACTGAATTTCTGATCCACTTGGATTACCTTGGTCTACATGTTGGGATACAATTTGATACAAAATTTGAGCTTGATTAAAATTTAGCACAACACTTAAGAAACAAAATATTTCTTCAGCTATTTTATCTCTTGGTTTACAAAATATCTGAAGGCTGTCCAGCTTTATGTGCACCAAACAGATGTTTCGTGTGTACAAAAGTCTTCCCAGAAACCTAAGATAACTGATGAGTTGAAGCCTACTGTCCATGTTCATTCTGTAAACAATTCCAGTAAGGTCTTTGAAACTAAAAAATTTTCTTTTTATTTTATCATAGGTGTCTCCATAAAGTGATTATGCGTACAGGAAGTGGAATATAGCATTTGTATCTGGGTAAGCAGAATGCTAACTTGTATATATCCTTAACTGCATTATGATTTTTTTTAATGCAAAGGCATGAGTCTCTTAATTTGCTCCATAGTCACTTTGTCCAGGCTTCAGCTTCCCTAAAACTTATTTGCAGTGATGACATGAGTATTTGAAGCTCCAGTGGAAGTACAGGATTTCACTCCCTATATATTCCATATATTTTGGTTATAGGGCACTTGGCCAAGGATCTGTGAACGTGGTTGTCCCTTCCTTTTCCTGTGAATCCAACAAAGGTCCCCTCTTTTGAATTCTCTGCAGAGAACTAGAGGAGGGAGCCTACCAGCATGCCATGCTAAGGATCAGGCCTGCTTCCCTCTTGAGTTCTGACATTTGTCGATTATTTGGGGCACGGGAATGTATTTTCACTGTCATAACACATTAGTGCATCTCTTGTGCATGCACACACGCACACACGCACACAGAGTCATCTGAAACAAATCCAACAAGAGCTTATATAAAACAGATCAAACTTGAAAACTCAATCAAAATAGTTTATACAAGAGAGAATCCATTTTCCTATTGTGATTGATGGATTTGAACAAAATGACTAGTTTTCAGTTTTAAGCAACATTTAAAAGATGCATTTTGACTGTATTTACAAGTGCATAAAATGTCAAGGTCAACTACAACAGAAATATTCTATCAATTTGTCAGTGTTCCAGCTTTTTGAAAACATGAATTGATTACCCTTTTCACAGAGCGCTAGAAGATTATAGCAGTGAAAACTAATAAATATTAATTACACTATGATTATTGTCTTGAAGCTTTCCAACAGAATTAATTACAGTCATAACCTTTGTCCCAGATGATTATGCTGATTGTTTTCAGGAGGTCTATAGATGATGTGTATAAAGGTTATCCAGAGGGAACTTTATGAAAACATTTCACTTATAACTGACAGGTAATTGGTAAATTGTTTTCTGTAGAACTGGAGAACATTTGCGCTATGATCCTGTATGGATAAGGTCCCTAGTAAGCAACTAGTTTTACTATGTGGTGAGGATTTGAGGTGGTAAGAGAGTGGTGCTGTACCCAGTGGCCTACTGAGAAGTCACATGGCCACAACCGCTTCTTCTTCCATGTACTTCTGTCACCTGCTGGTTAGGTCAAATTGTAATGCCGCATTAGACTGTTGAAAGCAGTTAGGTGCATCTACAGAGCTGCAAACCAGAATGTTTGTTTAGTGATAAATTGTTTGTTCACTACATGTAGTCATGACATTGTCTCATTTGTGAAATTAGTGAGCAGGAAATACTTTGGATGAAGAGAAAAAGAGGAGATATATTTTGCAAGAGGAACCATTTTTCCTGTCATAGAGAAGCAAGCAAAAAGAACTTAAGATCTGGAAGTTATGAATGATCTAAAAAGTATGATATCAGGAGAATCCAAGAGGCTGGCTATAATATTTCTTTGTGTCTGATTTTCTGTTTATGATACTCAAGGCAGCTATTTATTTTGCCCTTGATATGGGTGAAACATAGATTACTGGCTCTGATACTGTGAAAGTATTTTCTAGAATGAAAATATTTGTCTGCTCTAAAACCGAGGTATCCACTTAGAAATAGCTGTATTTCTATAGCAGTATTATTTATAAGTCCACATATGTCACTGGCCTGCTGTTTATTTATTTACTTGCCTGCTGTTTCCATGCTGGCTGTGGAGAAGAAGTCCCCTCAGCTAGCATAGAAATGCAGGCTACAAGTCTTTTGGCAGGCCGGTTTAAAAAGTCCCCTTCTATTAGGGAAGAGACTTTTCTTTCTCCACAGCTAACCCAGCAGAAAGAACCTGAGGAACTTATGACTCCTCTGCCAGCACACCCATTCATCTGTATGGAATTCCAGGTCCAGGCAAGTTGTTAAAAACAAGGTTCAGCTATATAGGCACATCACTAGCTCGGCAGTAGTGTGATGTGATTTGTGAATAAAATTGCTATACAGTTTTAAGTTTTGACAAACATTTCCATTTTTCAGAGCACTACTGCTGCACTATCAAGAAAATCTTGACAACTGTTCCTGGTTTTGCACTTGTTTTCTCTTAGAAATCTCTCTCTTACAGGAAACACTAGTGACCCAAGATCATGGCAACTATCGAGGAATTGGCCCATCAAATTATTGAACAGCAAATGGGGGAGGTACTTGTTTTTTAGACAAGCTGTATAATAACTCAAATTGATATATAAAATGTCTTTAAAAGTTAATTGTCCGTCACTCTGGAATTTATTTTCTTACTTTTTGATTTATATTCAAGATGTTAAGTTGCATTCCAGGAAATTCTAGCTGACAGTGATTTTGTGTGATAACTCAGTTAAGTCTTGTATTTGGAGAACAACAGCTGTCCTCCTTTTGGACCAGTTACTCCTGTGTCTGGATACCCATGAAAACATAGTGTGCAGTACCACTTAGCTTGATAATCTACAGCAGATGCATTCCAAATGGCTTGTAAGTAAGCAAATTGTGTTTATTAATGGCTATCCAGATACAGTAATCTCTTATAGGGGAGATATGGGGGAGGGTTGAGTGACTAGGAAATGTTTTATGACAGTCAATCAAGTAGTCAGTACTTAAGCACAGCAGTTAATTAGCAATTCTGTTCTAGGATTGCAGGATATACCAATGTATAGAATGATGTTTTAATACAGTCTGCAACTAACATGTCTTGTAAAAAAATCAGTTTCTCTGGGGTATATTCAGTTCTCAACATTGATTTGTGAATTTGCTTGTCCAGTGCTCCTTTAGTGAAAGAGTAATTTGACCAGTTTCTGCTGTTCCTGCCAAACTTTGTTCATTTAATGGGTTACATGTGTGTGTCTTTTGTTCTAGATAGCACATTCCCAAGGATATGTCACACAAACGCTAATGGATGGGACAGCGCAAAGAATTCAGATTGTCCCTTCTGATACAGGACTGTCCTTACCACAGCGCATACAGGTACATTCAGTCTAAAAAACTTCACTAGTTGAAAAGTGTTTCCTGAACATCATATAATCATAGACTTCTGGAACCATTGAACAACAAATGGAGAGTTAGTCAAACTTATCCCATTGTATGGTTCCCCCACAACCGAAAACTGGTATCATAAACACTGGATCCAGCCCAAATGTGGGTTTCCTCTGCCTACCGCGAACTAATGTCACTGGACAGGTTAGGTGTAATAATTTAACTTAAAAGTATGTACAGCACTTTGAACACTTATGTTTAATACTTTTAAGGAAGATGTATACACTACTACCGCCTATAATTTATGGCTCAGCAGATTATGTAGTGTTTATTATACTTGCACACTCAGAGGCCTAATCTTGTTTCCAAGAAAAGAGAAAATTAGTGGTTAAGGTGTTGGACTACGACCTGGGAGACCAGGGTTCGAATCCCCACATAGCCATGAAGCTCACTGGGTGACCTTGGGCCAGTCCCTGCCTCTCAGCCTCATGAAAACCTTATTCATAGGGTTGCCATAAGTTGGAATCAACTTGAAGGCATTACATTTACATACCAATGCTTTGCTCTTATTCACTCAAGCACTTACATAAAGCAGCAGCAGCAGGAGCAGCAGCAGTAGTCCTAGCTTTAATGCCTCCTCTTTCATGAGCATTACGTTGCAATGACAGTTGTAGCTTCTTTCCTTGCCGCATCCCATGCTCAACAGCATGGCTGTTACCTGCAGTTCCTCCACAGGTAATTTGGATTGGGCTGCCAGGCCTCTTGAGGTACAGAGATAGAGATTCAGGCAGCAGAGCCTAAGAGCAGCCAGTGGAGAATTGATTGTTTTATTCCTTGCTTTATTGTAATTTTGTAGCATTATCGTCATAATTTGTGGGATTTTGGTTCATTGTATTGTGCTGATGTTGTATATTAATTATTTTGTAAGCCACTGATAGAAGTACTGTTACGAGAGCCTGTTAGTATTGCATAGTTCTTGTGTTTTATAGTTCAGGATTACTGCTCTCTTTCCATGCATTTTAAAATTTTTATTATGCCTTTGTTAGTCTGACACTCTCTTCTACAAGAGACAAAAAATCTAAGTCTGCAAGAGCATGTTGGAACTTTAGCTAACCCATGGCCTGCATCAGCCCCCCCCAAGCCTCAGAAACTGGCCCACCAGCCCCCACAGCGTCTTCTGAACTGGTGTGTTGTGTATATATGTGTGAGAGAGGGAAAGAGTGATATGTGACTGTGTCCGGTGAGTGCATGTACTATATGTGTGGTGAATGTGCATGTGTGTGTGGTTTGTATGTGCTGCTGGGCTTATGCATACATTGACCACACCCACTGGTGGAGGGGCAGCTGGCCATAAATATGGCCCTCAGGCCAAAAGGTACTAGCCACTCCTCTTTAGAACATTTCTAGGCTCCTTTCTTTGACATTTAGATTCTTTTCCTGGACAACCTTTAGAAGGAAGTTGAAGCCCTGAATCCTCAGGTCGATATGTGAAACCTGACAACTCTTAACTTGTGAATCTTGTGGTATCTTGTGAGTGCACTCAGCAGACCAAGCTTCACTAAGTTACTTTTAATTTGTACACTGTAGATTAGTTTCTTTCCATAACTGCACCATTCTCTCCATAGTTCCTGTAAACAAAGGGTGATATGTAACTAAGCCGTACTCAAAGTAGACCTGTTGAAATAAATAGACATAAGGTTCATTGATGACTCAGTGTCTACTCCAAGTATGACCAACGATGGAAATCATTCAAAGTGTATGCACTTATAAGAGATTGTAATGAAAATGCAAGGTCTAAAAATCTAGGGTGTCAGATATCTCTTGCTATAGTGGATCTGATCTCAGTGGCTATAATCCCATGCACACTTACCTAGGAGTAACCCTCTCTTGAAAACAGTGAGCCTTATTTCCTGTAAATATGCATAGTATTGGGTTGTAAGAAACAAATCTCATAACAAAGCAGCTGGGCCGCTAATTTTATATTGGAATGGATTCTGAAGAATTCAGAATCTAATTTACAAGTTCAAGGGCTATAAGTTTTTTTCAATTTAAATGTGGATGTGTCTTTAGATATGAGGCACTCCTAAATCTTGAGTGAACATAATGAATAAGCTTGGATGTTCATTCATGTAATATATGCTGCATCTGCTGAAAGCAGTTACTATAGTTCTGTTTTCTTCCGTCATACCGGACAGCACCATAATTCTGCTGGACCATACTTTTTAAGCATAAGCTACCATAACGTGAAATAAATGTGTTACCAGATTGTGACAGATCAGCAGACGGGGCAGAAGATTCAGATTGTTACAGCACTTGATCAAACTGCAACAGGCAAGCAGTTCATATTAACAAATCATGATGGTTCTACCCCAAGCAAAGTGATCCTTGCAAGACAAGATGCCACTCCAGGAAAGGTTTTCTTAACAACTCCAGATGCTGCAGGGGTCAACCAATTGTTTTTTGCATCCCCAGATATATCTGCACAACGTATTCAGGTATGGTGTCTCATGCTGTCACTTATTCAGATTACTTTTAAACACCTAGACTTTCATAATACTCATGCTAGTCCTGCTCTATCAATAGCAGTGCAATTTCCTGTATATGCGTTGCAGATTTATAGCCTTGTTGTGCATAGGAAAGTAGCTTGTTTGCTGCTTTGTAAAGCAAAGTACTGCAGGATGTGTGCTTTCATACTGGAAAAGGAAACAAGCTTCAGAGAAAAGCATTTTGTGATTTTTAAAGGTTAACAAAATGCTGAAGCGTTGCTTTGGAAGAAGACCAGTATTTATTACGTTTTTTATCTTACCCATCCTCCAAGGAGCTCAGAGTGTCATCAGTTATTCATTCCTCACAACTTTAGTCTCACAGTTTGGCACTTTTTTTGGTCCTTTTAGAGAGTGACATAAATGGTCCTGTGCCACAGTAGTATGGTGAGGGATTGCTTACCTGCCAAAGAAATTAAACTTATTTTTTTTAAAAAAAAAATTATCACAAACTTGTGTGGGCATTGGCAAACATAGGGTTGTGTTTCATCACTGAAAATGTCATGACTGGCTATAATTCTCTCCCTACTCTCCATAAGCAATTGGAAGAGCTGTGTGTGTGTTTATTGACCAAAGAGTTGCATTTTGCTCAATGACACAATATTGCAAATTGAGCTCTGGGAAATAGTGAACGTTGCAATAGCAGAATCACTACTTAAAACAGTTTAATGTTGTTCCCGTATTCTCTGTCCTTATCCTTGCTGATAGTATATCTTAGTAGTCAATGCTATTGATGAGCCCCATGGCCAGTGTGTAACTCTAGGTTGTATCTAGCATTATTCCTGTTCAGAGCAGGTTGATTAAAGTCAAAAGACGCAACTAACTTGAATCCATTAATTTCAATGGGTTTACTTGGGGTTGTGTCCAATTTATATTCTGAGTATACCAAATGATATTAATGAGCCCAAATTAGTCATTTCTACTTGGAGTATAACTTAGTTGAATACAACCTTATTTTCTTGCAAACATAAAATTGCAAAAAGTATAGCAAAATAATAATAATCTTTTTGAACAAGTCTTTAATTCGGTTGCTTTTTAATTTTATAAATTGTAATCTTTGCTCTCTGGGCCCCATTTTTTAAAATTCTGCTTTTGGTCTTGAATAGTGTTGGTAATTATCTAAGTTTTGTATAGGCTTATTGTTAATTTAGTTTTGTGTTCATTTTTATATTTGGTTAGCCACTTTTCTCCTTTTGGAGAATTTTTTATGTATATCTCAAGCAGTCAGGATATTCTGGATACTAAATTGCTCATATGAGATGCTAGATTTTTCTAAGTAGGAGAAAGTCTAACTTTTTCAGCACTGTGCCATGGAATAAATGAAATCAGCATGGGAAATTATGTGCAGCACTAGTATTACTTTTAAACTCTAAGTGCTGTGATTCAATGTAGTCCTGCTTAGTTTATCCAGTACCAGATTCATTTAATGCAGATATGAGGAATCTGTTGCCTTCCAGATGTTGTTGGACTCCAACTTGCATCAACCCCAGCCAGCATGGCCTACTTGTGGCCCTCCAAATATAATAGTCCAACAAAATTTGGAGGGCCAGAGACTTCCCATCTCTGGTTTAATGTCTTCTGAAATATTTATTGCCAAGTACATCATCTGGACCTCAGCTATAGTTTAGTGAAGAAGAAACTCTTCACGCTCCTGCATGTCTCAGTATCAGGCCTTTAGTTTATAGGTATAGATTGGTGAAAGCAGTTGGTGAAAGCGAGAACTGATTTATGTATTATTATTTTTTCAGATTCTAACAGACAGTTCTTCCACAGAACAGACCCTAAATAAAGTATTTGATCTGTGTGTTGTTTGTGGTGACAAGGCATCAGGTAAGTCACTGTGTAGTTCTATTTTGCAAAATGTAATTGGAATTCCCCCCCTCCATCTTAAACCTATCCTCACCATGTATTTAAAACTTTTATATTAGGACAGCAAGCACAGTTTTGATGTCTATACGTTCTTTTGACTACCTTAAGAATCTATCATTGGTTCAATACATCCAATTATGTTTACCTAGTATGGTAATTTTTATAGCTCTATATAAAAAAGAAACATTAGGAAATGCCCCCTCCCTTTGATGGCCAGGAAATGGAGTTCAAAACAAGGTTCTGGTAAAACGCTGTGATAACTGCTGTAGTCTCTATATGGACATTCATACATACAGTGAAATTGTAAAACCCATTTATGTACCAGACATGAAACATCAAGCTAGAAAGCTTTGCATTATCTCTCTGTCTTAGTTAATATCTACATTGGATTATTGCAGTGCACTTTATATCGGGCTACTGGTTATCAGGCCAAATTCAAAGTGTTACTATTGGTATATTAAAACCCTTAACAGCCAGTTCACTTGAAGGATCGCCATGTGTGCCCACTTGACTGCTTTGATCTGTAGAACTGGCACTTTTACCAGTTCCACATAATACTTGTTCCACACTTGCAAGAAATCAGTCCTTTAGTGTGGCAGCACCTATACTTTGGAACTCCCTGCTCATTGATATTAGGCAGGAGCCTTCATGTATTGTTTTTGGTGCCTGTTAAGAACTTTTTTTGTTCTAGCAAGCCTACCAAGACATGATTTTAGTACGTGTACATGCTTTGAAAGTACTGCTTTTACGTTACATTGCATTTTTTAATGTATCTTGTTTTTCATGTTTGTTTAATTATTTGTATTTCAAATGAATGTTTTAGAATGGCTTGTAAACTGCTGAGAGGTCTTTTGTTCTAGTAAGGAATATATAAATGTTGTTAAATAAATAAAAAATAAAAATACTTTGGAAGAATCTTTGGAAATTTCAGTTGGTCCAGTGTAGCAAGAATATTAGTGGGTACTTGCTCATACATGCCCTGCTACAGCTGTGCTGGTTACTAATTTATTTCTAGGTGCAATTCAAAGTGTTGGTTATTACTTAAACAACTTGGGTCCAGGATACCTTAGGGACTGTCTCCTCCCATAACAGCCTGCCTAGGCCCTTCTCTGTGTCCTGACTATAATGAAGGATTGGTTGATGAGGATAAAAGAGAGGACATAAATTATGGTATTCTCTGTCTCAAGAGGCTCTGCTAGCTCCCTCTCTTGTTGTTTTGCCAGATGGTAAAAACTTTTAAGAGCTTGTTTGCTGAAACCCAAACAAGGGAGAGAAAGCACTAGATACAGGAAGACAGAAGTGAAGGGTTCAGAGTGCCGCTTAGAAAGTTTACTGTAGTTGTTAATGCCCAATGCATTTTGGAATCCCCCCCTTGAAAGATAATGTAAAATATATGCAGAAACATAAGATCATGTATTAAGAAGAATCTGGAACCTGTCTTAAATATTTTTAAAAACATCTAAGTAAACAAACCCACTATAGAATATCCATTAAAAACTTATACCTCATATCTGTAAAACAGAAAAGTTACTAATATAAAGCAACCCATTAACATAAAAAACAAAGTCTTATTGAATCCTTACATATCAGGAGCTACAAATGTATTTTCACAGAAAGCAACAAAGGGGAGGAGGAAGAACAAAGAAAAAGATCCAATATAATATCACTGTCTACTTACTCGTTTTATCGGAACACTGGAAAAAATACTATTGGCTTCATCCTTGGCTAAGTGCATCTAAAAGACTAAGGCTGCAGTGCAGTACACACTTACCTGGGAGTAAGTCCCACTGAACCCAGTGGAGCTTACCTCTAAATAGACATGTATTGGTTTGCAATGTAAATGACCTACTCTGCCTTTGTACTCTTAAGCATATTTGTGTTGGTATGGACAAAAGCGGAACACCTGATGTGACATGATTGACAACTGGGTAGTCTCACCAGTGTGTGCGGCAAGAAGAGTCTGACCTACTACCCAGATCCAATTCCCCAACCCTAGTGTAGACAATACTGAACTTGATAGACCAATGGTTTGACTTGGTATGAATCAGCTTCCTATGTACCTATAATCTTATGCTTTTGCATGTGTTTTAGATCGCCCCACAAGAAGGGGAACGTTTTCAAAAATATATTGGTCATTAACTACAGTAAATATTTTTGAGGGCATTTTGAGAATTTTTCTCTTTTGTTTGCTGAGTCTGCTTTATCTGTTGAATCTCTCCCTGTTTTTTATGGAATGTCATTGTATTTAATCATTGGTTTTATTTGTTGCAAGCCACCCCGAGTGGTATGTAAGCACTAGAAGGATGGGACATATATCATTACATTTATTAATTAATTAAATTTTAAAATAGACATATGTGACAGGAAAAATTCTTCTTGCCAGCAGTTATTTTAGTAATTCATTCTATAAAGTTGATACAGAAACACTATGCAGGTAATAGATTAAACACATGAAGTATCCAGCGCTGCCATTCTGCTCAAATAGCTACTTTTGCTCGAACAATGGAACAAGCCCCTCCCCTCCTCTTCTCTTCCCTGCAATCCCTTCATGTCTTGCTGTCTAGGCCATTCTGTTTGTTCACACATCTGGGTGTCAAAGTAGCATGGGGCCTTTGTGTATGAAGTCCAGTGTCTATAAGCCTGAACTACAGGATCTGTATATACCCTATTTTTGTAGTATATAGATCCAATTGTTCAGGCCTACATTGTGCCATATTTGCATAGGGCTAAATGTGCACATGATTTCATAGCTGTAGGGTAGAAAGAGGCCAGGTGAGCTGCTTAATCCCTTTAGCTTTGCTATTCCAGAAGGATGCTGTTAAATATCAGGCTAAATAAAATTAATCCCGTTTCTACCAAAAGCCATTCTTCTAACATCTCTGTTTGGCACTGCTTCTGTAGAGGAGCTTTATTGAAAGGAAATGTAGTTGACCAAAGGTGTGGTGGATTAACTAGAATATCCAGAAAAGGGATAGGGAAATCTGAATTCAAAATTTCCATTTTATGTAATAATACTTTCCCAGATAGTTTTATGCCCCTCAGCTTTTTGGAACATTAACTTTCCACTGGCTGGTTGTCCAAAAGCAGATAATCAAATTTAAATGTTGCCTGATACAGGGCTCTGGACATTTGTCTTTGCAAGCTTATCTATTTGCAGTTTTAGGGCAGAATTCCTGTAACACTATTAGAATGTCATGGTGGTCCAGCAGATTTTCTACTCCATTTTCAGCCTACTATTTGTTGGCACTCTATATTGGCATTTGGTGAAAATGCTGTTTCCTTGTATGATGTTTCGTATGCTTATATCACTTACTAATAAATAATAGTACATTTCAGATTAAACTTCAAAAAAGGTCTGGTCTTCAAAACTTAGACATGCATTGATTTCAGTAATGCTTCTCAAAGTCTTCTCTTTTGTGAGAATTCCCTGAAACAAATTCACTCAGTGATTTTGATCTGCTGAACTGGAACTTTTGGAAGTGCCACATAATTGTTCTGAACTGGTCCCAGGCTGTGGTCTGAAGGCACGAGGCCAGCACCCTGGTGAAGCTAAGTAGGTTCAGGTCTGGTCAGTGCCTGGATGGGAGACCACCTGGGAACCATATGTAAGCTGCCTTGAGTTTCTCTCATGAAAAGAAAGGCAGGGTATAAATGTAATAAATAAATAAAACAAAACTTGTAAGGAACCAATCCTTCATTGTTGTTGCAGCACCTATACTTTGGAACTCCCTGACCGTTGATATTAGGCAGGCACCTTCATTGTACTATTTTCAACATTCCCTAAAAAATTTTTTGTTCAAACAACCTTAGAATAAAATTTCATAATTAATGTATTATGTAACCAGGACGCCATTATGGAGCAGTGACATGTGAAGGATGCAAAGGATTCTTTAAAAGAAGCATACGAAAGAATTTAGTGTATTCATGCCGAGGGGCAAGAGACTGCGTGATTAACAAACATCACAGGAACAGATGCCAGTACTGTAGGCTGCAGAGATGTATTGCGTTTGGAATGAAACAAGATTGTAAGTATGAGCATTACCCAAGGTTTATTGTGAGGAGGGGGAAATCTCTGGAAGATTTAATTGGTGCTCTCTGCTTTTGCACAGTCCCCAACCATTACATCCAAATTAATAGCTGGGAATAAATTTAAGTTTTTTAGCAACAAGATACTATTGATGCTACAAAGGCCTAAATTCCTACTAGAGTGGCCACTTTTTGCTCTTTGTATATGCAAGGGAGTGGCTCCAAGAGCATATTGGCCCCTCCCTAATATTTTAACTTATAGCTGAAGGAAAAAAGTCTTCCACTACTGAAAGAGGATCAGACTTGAGATTTGGCAATACCTGCCCCTCCACCACAAATGAAAACTCTATATATTTTGAACAACTGTGAAAAACATTTATATTTATATATTGTTTGCTCACATAAGGTGCAGTAATTGCAAAGTTGAGAAAGAACTCTTTTTGATTTTCAGTACTGCAAAAAGCAGACAAAATCAGAGGTAAAGATCTGTCAAAATAGTGGTGTTTAAACTGTCTTCCCGGAATGCTTACCAGGGTTCCTCAACTAGAAAATCAATAATGGTGAATAAGCCTATCATTCAACCAGAGGGAAGCTTTGGTTGTGTTACTGAGTGTGTATTCAGTTTATGTTTGAAGACAGTGAGGCCCAAAAGGCCTAGCCAACACCCCACAAGAACTAAATAATCACATGTAAACTCCACACAAACTCCTGCAATAAGCAGGAGTTCCTTGGCAAAATGTGAAAAGGATTTCCTGAAGATAGAAAATATGAAAACTGCTGCTGGAGAGATTCTAAACAAAAAAATTCATATGGAAACTTAGTGTTAGGTTCAAATTATGGCAAATGCATAAATTGCCATTTCACATCAATGTTTTTGAGTATCTCTGGGTTAATGTATAACATTGTCAGTAAGAGATTAGCAAAATGATTAGAAATGGGCTATGGGATTATGACTTCCTGCCCCTCACCCTTCTCTTCTCATGCATGAATTCTTCCTGCTGACCTTAACCATATTTAATGTACTTGGTATTAGTTATATTTAAAGGCTAAGTTAGTGGGGAATTCGGTGCACAGGAGGGAAAGAGCTGAGGGGACAGACTGTACTATGCTATACAGCGCCTTGCAAAAGTAATCGGAACCCTGACCAGTGCTCTCATATTACTGAATTACAAATGGTACATTGTAATTTCGTTCTGTATGATATTTTGAAACACTGAAACTCAAAATCAATTATTGTAAGGTGACATTGGTTTTATGTTGGGAAATGCTTGTAAGAAACATAAAAAACTGAAACATGTTGCTTGCATAAGTACTCAAGGCTTGTGCTGTGGAAGCTCCCAGTTTACACAGATGAAAGAAATTGCCCTATTGAGGACACAGTTACCTTACCATTGGCCTCCACCTGTGAACCATTCAAGTTGCTGTCACATTGTCAGGATAAAACCCCCACTGTTGAAGGATCATTGGTCAGGCTGTGGATCTGAATGAAAATGAAGACCAGAGAGCATTCTACAGAAGTGGGAGATAATGTGATACAAATGCATAGATTAGGGAAAAGGTGCAAAATAATATCCAAGTATTTGGATATCCCAGTGAGCACAGTTGGATCAATAATCAGGAAGTGGAAGCTGCATCACATCACCCAGGCACTGCCAAGAAAAGTCCATCTCTCAAAACTCAGCGCTTGAACAAGAAGGAGACTTGTGAGAGACGCCGCAGAGGGGCCAACAATCGTTTTAAAGGAGCTACAGAGTTCAGTGGCTGTGAGTGAAGTAATGGTGCACCAGTCAACCATATCAAGAGCTCTGCATAACACTGGCCTGTATGGGAGGATGGGAAGAAAGAAGCCGTTACTCAAAAGTACCATCTGAAAGCACATCTGGAGTTTGCCAAAAAGCATGAGAGTGCCCCAGCTGTGATGTGGGAAAACGTTTTGTGGTCAGATAACACCAAGATAGAGCTTTTTGGCCAAAACGCAAAGCGCTATGTGTGGTGCAAACCTAACACTGCCCATGTCTCAAGACACACCATCCCTACAGTGAAGTATGTTGGTGGCAGCATCATGCGGGGGGAATGCTTCTCATCAGCAGGGACTGGGTATCTTGTTAAAATTGAAGGAAAAATGGATAGAGCAAAATAAAGGGAAATACTGCAAGAGAACCTGCTTCAAGCCACTAAAAAACTGAAGCTTGGGAGGAAATTCACTTTTCAGCAGGACAATGATCCCCAAAGCAAGGCCATAGCAACACTGGAGTGGCTCAAGGACAAAAAGATGAATGTCCTACAGTGGCCCAGTCAAAGTCCTGATCTCAATCCCATTGAGAATGTACCATTGGTCTCACCTGAAAGGTGATTTTCATGGGAGTGGGCCATCACTGCGGGTTATAGTTCCACCTATCGTGCGAAGGCAAGAATGTTTTTGAAGTCAAGACTAGGGGCGTCAGGCCCCTCCCACTCTCCAGTTCATTCGTGGCGAGTCTGAAAAGAAATATCTAAAAATACAAGAACAAGGCCAACAGGCCCGCCAGGAAAATAACACAATAGTCACATGCATAATAACATGATTCTAACATAACAATATAACAGAACTAAAGTCTTGACTTCACTCTTACATTTAAATATAATAGCGTAACAATAATATGTAACCGATTAAAAAACATGTAACCCATTAGAAAATATCTAGTCATCCTCCAACTGGGAGGGCCGTGATGGCCCACTCCTATGAAAATCACCTTTCAGGTGAGACCAATGGTACATTTTCCATAGGAGGTGGGCCATCACTGCGGGATGTACCAAAGCAGCCCATGCAGGGAGGGACCACCCATGTGTTAATCCTCATTAAGAACCTGTTGCAACACTCGTCTGCCGAAAGATGCGTCAGCAGAGGCATAACGATCAATTTTATAATGCCTTATAAACGAGTGTGGGGTAGACCAGACTGCAGCCCTGCAAATATCGGCAACAGGATCATTAGTGGCAAAAGCAGCCAAAGTGGCAGCTGACCTGGTAGAATGAGCCGTTATACTAGCTGGAACTGACAGCTTCAGGGACTCATATGCTAAAGTAATGCATGCCCTTAACCAACGGGATAAGGTGGAATTGGATACTTTATGCCCCATAGACCTTGGATGAAAGGATACAAACAGAGACTCCGTTCGTCGAATCTCTTGGGTCCTAGACAGGTAGGTCTTGAGAGCCCTCCGGACATCTAACGAATGCCAAGCCTTCTCGAGAGGATGGATAGGATTCGGGCAAAAGGAAGGCAAAACAATGTCCTGGTTGCAATGAAAAACTGAATCGACCTTGGGACGGAAGGAAGGATCAGTCTTCAGCACAACAGAGTCCTTATGGAAGACGCAGAGGTGTTGAGCAGAAGACAATGCGCCCAACTCTGAAACGCGTCTGGCAGATGTGATTGCAATCAGAAACAAGACCTTGAAGGACAGCATACGTAGGGGCACAGTCCTGATGGGTTCAAACGGAGGGCGTTGCAAAGCCTGCAGAACTTTCGGCAAACTCCATGAGGGGAACCGATGGACAACAGCCGGAGAGCGTAGGGCGACTCCCCTCAAAAAACGTTTGATGAACGGATGTGAGGAAATATGATCTCCAGGAGAGGACACTGAGAGAATGGACGACAGAGTGGACGCATGTCGACGTAGAGTGTTGGGTCGAAGTCCCATCATAAAGCCGCTATGAAGAAATTGCAGCACCTGATGCACAGTGGCCTGGGATGGATCATGGTGGTGTGACTGACACCACTTGGAGAAAGCCACCCAGGTATGTTGATAAATACGAGTGGTAGATGGTCTTCTCGAGGCCAAAATAATATCAATCACAGCATCAGACAGTTCAGCTGACCTCAAATGTCCCCGTTCAAATGCCACGCTGTTAAATTGAACCAAGTAGGTCCTGGTGCAGTACTGGACCCTGGGATAGGAGGTCTGGCCTGACTGGAAGTGTCCAAGGATCCACCATTGACATTGCCAGAAGATCTGAGAACCACGGTTGGCGTGGCCATTAAAATGGTGCTATCAGAACCAGCTGTGCCCTCTCGGTTTGCGCCTTCCTCAAGGTTTTGGCTAGCAATGGTATGGGAGGAAAGGTGTACAAGAGACCGTCTGCCCAAGGTGTCGTCAGAGCATCCACTGCTTCCGCTGTTGAGTCCAGGTATCGGGCAAAGTACCTGGGAAGCTGGCAATTGCGACTGGAAGCAAACAGGTCGACTGAGAAGGCGCCGAAGCGACACTGGAGACGATGGAAAATGTCTGGATGAAGTTTCCATTCTCCCGGAAAGACTTGTTGTCTGCTGAGCCAGTCTGCTGTCACATTCCAAATCCCTCTGAGATGTTCTGCTTTCAGGGATTGTAGATGTTGTTCTGCCCAGACAAAGATGAGGGAGGCTAAGTCCTGCAGAGGACGAGACCTGGTGCCCCACTGTCTGTTCAAATGTGATTTTACACACGTGTTGTCTGTTCGAATGAGCACATGGTCCAAAGGGAACAGAGACTGAAAATGACGTAGAGCTAAGTGGACAGCCTTTAGCTCCAGCCAGTTGATGCTTTGAGTTTGCTCTGCGGTGGACCAAACCCCCTGAACGTACTGGGAGTTGCAGTGGGCTCCCCAACCGATGAGGCTGGCATCTGTGGTTACAACGGTTCTGCGGGGTTCTCTGAACGACTTGCCTCTGGAGAGGTGTTGAACCTTGGTCCACCAGCGGAAGGAGAGGCGCAGTGCGGGGCTCAAACGAACTTTGCGATGGTTGGAGCTGGCAATGTCCTGTTGAAATGGCAACAGAGTCCATTGAAGGTGCCGAGTGTGGGCTCGAGCCCATGGCACAATGTGGATTGTAGAGATGAACATCCCGAGCGCTCTGGCGAGAAGCATGACGTCTGCGGATGTTTGTTGTATCAGGGACCTTGCAATGCTTGTGATGGCAGTGATGCGATCTGGAGCCAAGAAGACCATTGCCTGCAGGGTGTCCAACATTGCCCCTAGATGTAGTAGGCGTTGGGTTGGTTGGAGATGGCTTTTGTCGAAGTTGACAAGCCAGCCGTGGGCCTGCAAAACATTGAGGGTGATTGTTAAGTGATGATGAGCCAGCTCCTCAGATTTGGCCCGTATTAGCAGATCATCCAGATATGGGTAGAGATGAACCCCTTGGGTCCGGAGATAAGCCACTAGGATGAGTAGCATTTTGGTAAACACTTTTGGAGCAGAGGAGAGGCCGAATGGCATCGCTCTATATTGAAAGTGCTGGTGGCCAAAAGCAAACCGAAGAAACTTTCTGCGGGCTATGCAAATGGGCACATGGAGATACGCTTCCTTAAGGTCGATAGAAGCCAGGAAGTCTCCTTCATGCAGACTCTCCGTAATGGAGTGGAGTGATTCCATTTTGAACCTGCGATATGTTACAAAACGGTTGACAAACTTGAGGTCCAATACTGCCCTCCATGATAAATCTCGTTTTGGCACAGCAAATAGGAGGGAGTACACCCCTTCCGACCTCTCAGTTGTGGGGACTGGCTCTATTGCCGCTATGTCCAAGAGGTATTGTATAGCTGTCTGCATGATGCTGTGCCTGGTCTGTGCCCTGGGACAAGGGGATAGATGGAATTTGTCTGGTGGGGTCGCCCAAAATTCTACTGCATAGCCAAAGGAGAAAATGTCCCTGATCCAGGCGATCTTAGTCAGATGCAGCCACTGGTCTCCAAACATAAGCAGTCTGCCACCCACAGGTAGTGCGCTAGTACTGTTTGCGTTGGCGAGACCCTCCCCTATATGAGGACGATGAGGTACCTCTGCGCCCTTGGTACTGACCTCTGCCGTGGAAACGACGGTTCCAGGTTCCCCTGAAAGTACTGGAGTCATAGGATCTGAAGTCGCGGCCTCGTCCTCCTGGCCGCGGTCTTCGAAAGGGCTGGTTAGTGCGGAAAGGGGGAAATCGCCTGAAAGGCCTATGGTCGATGTTCTTGACAGTGGCCAAGACCGGTTTGTGAGCATCTTTGGGATCGACCAGCACTGCCTTTAGAGCTTCCTCGCCGAAGAGCAAAGATCCGGAGTAAGGTGCCCTAGAGAGATTCACTCTGGACGTAGGATCAGCCTGCCAATGGCAAAGCCAGAGGGTCCGTCGAGCGACTATCTGAGCCGTCATGGCTCGTGCCCCCAGTTGAGTGGCATCCAGAGTGGCATCCGCTACAAACGCCGCTGTCTTGCGCAATTTTATGAGTGACCTTCTAAGAGAAGCAGGATCAGGGTTAGGGTCCTCTAGAAGATCATCCAGCCACATCATTGCTGCCCTGGAGAATACGGACGCTGATGCGGAGGCCCGCATGGAGAAGGCAGTAGCCTCGTGATTTTTGCGTAGAGCGAAGTCCAATTTTCGCTCAGTAGCATCCTTGAGTTGAGATTCTCCTTCTGTAGGCAAAAGAGATCGCGAAACTAGGTTGGCGATTGGCTCGTCTATGCCAGGAACGGCCAGCTTGGTGGTGAAGTCAGGGGCTAGAGAGTAAAGTTTGTCAGCCAGGTTCTTGAAGCGGCGAGTTTGGAGTGGATGAGACCATTCATCGGCAGCCAGTTTAGCGATGGGATCCGGCACCGGGATGTAATGCTCAGTGGGTGCAGGGGATTTGAGGACCCTGGCTCCTTTAATAGTTGGAGCGGCAGCAGAGGAGGGCGCAGCTTGGAGACCAAGAGTGTTAACTACCCTGCGAGCTAGAGGTTGATAATCTGATCCATTAAACAAGCGATACGATGTATCCTCCTCATGTTCTGAAGAGTCACTCCATTCATCTCCATCAGCATGTTCAGCGAAGGATGACTCCTCCCCATATGAAGTGTCATCACAACATCTGCCTCTAGCTACATCAAAGGGATTTGGGGAGCAGGAAGGATTTGTCTCATGGCCTACATATTGGTTCATGGTGTTTTGAGATATGGCAGAGACCTGTGGTGACTGCATCTGTGTAAAAAAAGACAGCATGCCCTGAAGTTGTGAAAGAAACTCGTGAGAAAGCTGTAGCCCCGTTGAAGCAGATGGTTGTGGCTGAGTAGGTGGCTCAGTGGGCTGTGACGTAGGACCAGCTCTGGGTGGTAATGTGGGAGGAGGCTGGTTACGTGTTGGCTGAGTAGGGAAGCCAGGAAAGCCCTCCTCATCTGAGGAAGCAGTGGGGGAATGAAAGATATCCGTCAACTGTTCCTGAGCTGCTGTGGTGGGTGTCGAGACAGAAGCATAGCGTGGTCACTTGGTTTTGTTGTGGCTGGAAAGGTGTTTAGTTTTAGCCAGTACTTTGGTATGCTTAGTCTTAGTTGCCTTGGATGGTTGTGGCTTGGCTGTCTGAGACATGTCTGGCTGTTCCGCCATCTTATAATCACTATGGGTGCAGTACATGGCCACGGAGGGGGCAGAATGTAGAGACCCGAACAGGCTCAGTACACGACCACGGAGGGGGTAGAATGCACTGGCAGATGGCTGAGTGCACGGCCACAGAGGGGGCAGAATGCACTATGGTATCAGCTTCAGTATAATGCAGGCTGGATTTCAGGGTTTCAGGCTTGGTACACTGCCACAGAGGGGGCAGAATGTACAGGATATACTTCAGGCTTGATGCACGGCCACAGAGGGGGCAGAATGCACTATGTTGTCAGTGTCAATAATGCAGACTAGTTTAGGCTTATGCAAGTTATCACAGTCTGAGCGCACGGCCACAGATGGGTTAGAGTGTACAGTTCAACTTGTGCGCAGTATGAGTAGTGTCAGCACACAGCCACAGCAAGGTATAGTTCAAAAGCAGTTTAGATCACAGCCACAGCCTGAAGAGGCACGGCCACAGATGGGTTAGAGTGTACAGTTCAACTTGTGCGCAGTATGAATAGTCTCAGCACACAGCCACAGCAAGGTTTAGTTCAAAAGCAGTTTAGATCACAGCCACAGCCTGAAGAGGCAGCCACAGAAGTGCAGTGCATACGGTGTAGATCACTGTCACAGACTTGAAAAGCAGCAGCAATAGTCGAGTGGAAAAGAAGCCTTGTATATCTGCTGGATCCTAACTGTCCCACACATACAGTGGCTCTGGCAGCCTGCTATTAGTTAGTACATGAGAGGAAAAGGGGACAAATAAAATGGCGCCTGAGGCAGGCGCGGGAAAATACAAATGAAAATGGCGGGCAATAAAGAAGGGGCAATGGCGGACTGAGGCACACAACTCGATCTGCAGCCGTGGGGCCGATTAGCGAGATCGCGGCACAGCAAATAGGCAGGGAGCAGCTAGGGAGAAATCACAGCCGCTAGACAGCAGTAGGTAGCAGCCGCAGTCACCGTCTGCCCAGCTGTCGCGGCGTGGAACGCAAGGCAGAGAGCCTCAAGAAAAAAGCCGCGGCACAGAAAACAGGTAGGAAGCAGCTAGGGAGAAATCGCTGCCGCTAGAGGGCAGTAGGGAGCCGCCGCAGCCGCCGTCTGCCCAAGTGTCGCAGTGTGGAAAGCAAGGCAGCGAGCCTCAAGAAAATAAACCAACGGACAAAGCCGCACGAAAGAGAGCCGCAGTAGCTGGCTCTCGAGGGGATATGACACCGAAGCTGCCACCGTGAGGATAGAAGCCTCGGTAAACCCCGGGAAGGAATTGACTCAAAACGGCCAGGAACGGTAGAGAGCGCCGGGAGCTGCAGCCGCAAGCTCCCGCTGGGAATGGAGAGAACCGCAGCCGCGGTCTCTCCGAGGGCCGTAGGACAAAAAACTGGGAAAATAAACGCCCCGGGTCAGGGAGAACCCCCCCAAGGAAGTTCCCCAGGAATGGCAAACAACGTTAGAAACAAGACAGAGGGAAGGGAAAACGGTTGGTAAACACACAAATAACAATACCTCCACACCCTGTCAGACAAATACAAGAACAAAACACACAGAGACTTAGCTAAGCTACGCTATAGAATATCAATCTTGTTCGTACGAAGGCAAGAATTAACTGGAGAGTGGGAGGGGCCTGACGCCCCTAGTCTTGACTTCAGAAACATTCTTGCCTTCGCACGATAGGTGGAACTATAACCCGCAGTGATGGCCCACCTCCTATGGAAAATCTGTGATGCTATTTGAAAATTGAGGTCCACAAGTGATATCCAACCAACCTGAACGACCTGGAGTGAATCCCTCTGACACTGTGTGCAAAGCTGGTACATTTCTACCCCACAAGACTTAAAACTGTTATTGAAGTGGAAGGTGGCTCTACCAAATATTAACGTGTGGGGGTTGAATACTTATGCAAGCAACATGTTTCAGTTTTTTATGTTTCTTACAAACATTTCCCAACATAAAACCAATGTCACCTAACAATAATTGATTTTGAGTTTGTGTTTCAAAATAAAATATCATACAGAACGAAATTACAGTGTACCATTTGTAATTCAGTAATATGAGAGCATTGGTCAGGGGTCTGATTACTTTTTCAAGGCACTGTATCTTCATCATCATGTGTTTGCAGTTGCCAGAAAACAAATCTGTTTGGTTTAATACCAGATAATTATTTAAACTACAAAATAGTTTGCCCCTCTGCCTAGACCTTATCAGGAGGAGTTGCAGACTGAGAGGTGCTGCTGCAGGGATAAGACTGTGCTGGGACCATCAATGGGCAAGCTTTTCCATCTGCTTTGCCCCCCACCCCTGCTCTCAGTGACATTTTTCTGGGGACTGCCCTTTACCAGGAAGATGAATGCTTTTGGTTTGCTGCTCTTTGTTTTTTAGAGATGTTAGGATTTTGTTAGTTTGATTTTTTTTGTAAACTGTATTATTTTTATTTGTATTTGTATTTGTGTGTAAGCTGCCTTGGGGGCCTATTTGGCCATAAGGCGGCCTAGAAATAAAACATAACATAACATAACAAACTGAAAATTCAAAATTTGTTTGTAACAGCTAATTGTGTGTGAATTTTGGATTGTTACTGATAGCTCCACACCCTTTTGTAGCTGTTCAGTGTGAGAGGAAACCTGTTGAAGTATCAAGAGAAAAGTCTTCAAATTGTGCAGCTTCTACCGAAAAGATCTATATCCGAAAAGATTTGCGAAGCCCTCTTACAGCCACTCCAACCTTTGTAACAGACAGTGAAACAGCAAGGTATTCAAATCTGGCTCTGGATTAAGTGGTTTTGAGGCAGTTTTTAAGGTCATAAGTAAACATTTGTGCCCTTTGATTTCAGATCAACAGGAATGTTGGAGTCTGGAATGTTTGTGAACATTCATCAGTCTGGTATAAAGAATGAGCCTGCAGTGTTGATGACTCAGGATAAGGTATATGATGAAGTAGCATTAAATATACTTTTTTCAGTGCATTTAATTGTTTTGATATTTTGTAGCATTGACATTTATTTAATATGTGTAAGGAATCGGTTTTCTTTTTTTTATAAAGCTGTTACTGTTAAAAAAAACTGATATATGCACAGGAAAATGTCTGCAAGTCTTTATGGCAGGGAACAGAGCAGAGGCAAGAAGGGAAGATTTTTTTTTGTCTCCCTTCTCTCTTCCTACCTGACTTCATTCATGTAAGGAGAGAGCTGGTAGATGGAACTGATTCAAGCTGTGTTCTCCTGAGCCCAGTACAAGCCCCCACGGCAGCTTTTGGGGGTGACTATATACTGAGTCTCCAAAGGTGTGATGCATGCTTCTTTTTAACACTTTCCTAACTCACCCTTAACTCCAGGAGGTAGTTCCATCCTTGAAGTGTATACCCTAGAATTATATTAGCCACCTTTCATGCATCTGGATACAGATACAAGAAACCTGCCAACGTCATTCCAAGAACAGGGTCTTCCAGCCCCACTCACCAGAGATCACGATAGGTCAGTTTGTGGGTAGTGGATCAAAGACAAAGTTTGGCTCAGGGAAATTAGTCTATATTAGTCATCAAAGCCAGAAGGGGCTAGTCGTGATCTCAGGAGATGACACCAACTTGACACTCTCTTCCTTTGAGCCTAAGATCTGGCAAGCCCAGGGCTAATGCCTATGTGCTGTCTTTGGCTGCCATGATCATTGCCAGTTTGAATGTTCCTTCCACATTTTCTTTTGTAAAGATGTCTTGAAGTCTTCTGTCAAAGCCCTGCTTCAGCTGCCTTCTTTATCAGAGGAACAGTATTTAGCAACAAAAGAGAGGGCTTTTTAAGCAGTAGCACCCTGGCTATGGAATATCCTCTGTAGAGAAGCTTACTTGGCTCTGACATGGCAATCTTCTTGGTGCCAAGCAAAACTGTCTTTGTTTACCCAGGCACTTTAATCTGTTGGAAGTTATTTTATTATTATATTATTATTACAATTATTGATTATAAACTGCCCCAACATCTAAAAAGGATGAAGGCTGGTACATTTTTTTTTTAAAAAAAAATAAACCTCTTTTTTTACCTGACTTCCACCGCGATGTCCACCTTCTGTTGTCTATATTCAGACTGGCTGGCTTAGAAATACGATATAGATATAATTTGCAGCTTTGGCACAGAACTTTTAAGTGTCTACCTAGTTGTCAGGATTTTAGGGTGTGGGCATTCAGGCAAGGATCCTTCTAGGAAAGAGACTGGGAAATCTTGTTCCCCGCACCACAAACTATCCCTTGTAAAATATATGGACCTCCTCAGCTTCAAGTAACTTTTTGTCTTGTTCCACTTCCCAATGACTGGTCACTGCCCTCCATTGCTGCTCTGACTGTGGCTTTTGATAACTCATTTCCCTTCATAGGTGTGGCAATGGACTAAAATAGCTATTATGATGATCTGTGTGTTTTAAAACACATCTGCTATACTCTGTAGAAAATGGGATGATATGTGTTTGTTGGAAGGTATGATTTTAAAGTAAAATAAGGGCTGCATGGTTGAGCCAACACCAAGGCACTTTTCTCCCTATCCAAATGCACGTTAGAACTCAGCTGAGAGAAAGCACCTGTGAGAGACAGGCTGTGTGGAGGCAAGCTGTGGACAGGGGGAGGTTTTGGATTCCTCATGTCTGAATCCCTCTTTGTTGAAAACAGATGCATCTACAGTTGCCATGTGATTGGCAGACTTGGTTCATATGCACAGATCTGCTGCCATTGTGTTTTGCCTTTAACTGGATGTTTAAAATCAGTACGTAGGCATTTATTAGGATTTCTCCATCTAAAATCAGTACATAGGCATTTATTAGGATTTCTCCATCTGCAAGGAAGACGTTTACTAGCCAGGTGCCTGCCATCTACTTCTGGTACTTAACTGGTACTGATATTTTAAATACTGGTAGCTGGTTTTGTTTCTTTAGTGTTCTTGTCACCTGCATCTCAGACTGAAACCCATCTACACACAATCGCTGTTTAGCTTCCAAAAATGTCTTTAAAATAGTTGAAAAAGTTCAGTCAGATAACTTGTGCAAATTTGTTCAGCTATGATGGTTAGCAGAAAATGGTTTGTAGGGCAGGTAAGGATGTTTTTGTAAGTTATTAGCAATGCTTTGATAGTTTCTTGTGCATTTATGTAGGCGCTTGCAAAATCATTGTATTGACAATTATAGAGAGTGCGATAGTATTAAGGGCAAGCAATTAAGAATTATTAAAACACCGAACAAGTTTTTAGATGCTTTTGATAAATGTGCTCGTCATTTGCAACAATATTATAAGGCAACCTTCCCAACCTTCCAGTCAACTGTAGCCAGTATGACCAATGTTCATGCATGTTGTTTGTAGTACAAATCATTTGGAGGGTACCAGGTTGGGGAAGGCTGTTCTAAGACATATTAACTGAGATGCTAACTCAAAGGGTTTCTGAATAAAAGCCTGTATTTACCATGAGTAGAAAATCTGCCACAGATATACTTGCAACTGACGTGTCTTCTCTAGTAATTTAGTATAGGTTCCACTGTAAGATTTAGTTGTTGGGGTGGGGAAAAAAACCTGTTCACTTCTTTCGCCTCCTTCTTAGGTTGAAACGTGTCAAGGAGATTTGAGTACTTTAGCAAATGTGGTCACATCATTAGCAAGTCTAAGCAAGTCCAAAGACATGCCCCAAAGTAGTCCTGAGTTGTCTATGATAGAAAGCTTAAGCAATGGAGAAGCATCACTATCTGAACTACAGCAAGATGAGCATGCAAGTACCGATGTGACAAGGTAAGAAATGGTAGCATATGAAAATAGTAAATAGAACATTTATAGAACAACATGGGTACAGTAGTTGCAAGTGTGTTAATGACATAATGAACAAATTGAGTGATTAACCATTTAGAGCAGGGGTGGGGAACATTTGGCCCTCTAGATGTTGCTGCACTACAACTGCCATCATCTCTGGCCATTGGCTATGTTTGCTAGGGCTGATGGGAGTTGTAGCTCAACAACATTTGGAGGGCCAACATGTCCCACCCAATTTACAGTCTTGTTTAGGTGCTTGAATCAGCCATGTAAACTAACACAGCGGTCTGGTTCAAATTTGAACATCTCAATTCATTAGGCAGAGATACACACAAGTTTTGTGCCCATGCATTCTGCCCCTTTCCTCCTCACTTCTTGGTGTACTGTGGTTCCGGGATTAATTAACCATAGTTTCTGATTACATCTGAATTGAGACACTATGGTTACCATGATCAGAACAAATGAAGATTATAAATTGATTTAAGATCTTAGCTTGTTATAACCTGGTAACCATAGTTTCCTGGTGTTATGGCTTGGAAGAAGTACTATAACCTTCTTAAAATATAGTATTTAATACGTAATTATACAGATTTCTTTTTCTAAAGCTGACCGAGAGGAAAGATTGCTAAGTATACGTCATTATTCTTGTTTCTGCCAATAATGCCCCAAAGGTGATTCTGCAATAGGAGGAAATGATGTGAACTATCGTCATCCTGGTAATGCTTCTTGACCCATGCTCCAATGCTTTGTGCTAAAACACACAAACAAAACAAAAACCATTCACTTAGGGGTCTTGTCTTGGGAGCCATACTAATGGGCATTTTTCATGCGTCAGGATTGGAGATTCCTGGGAACCACAGACCTGTCATCCTTTTCCTCATCCTTTTCCTCATTCTCCCTTTCATTTGGTTTAATGTGCATTTTACAGGCCTAGAACTTTTTCTTTCTTTTTGCAAAAAAAAGAGAAAAGTTTAGAAGGCTACTTCTTTTTTTAAAAAATTATAAAGTCATATAATGAGTCTTCTGTCTTTTTTTGTTTGACTTTCCAGCTGGGTTGATCTTACAGTTTTCAATATATTATTTATAGGGCATTTGATACTCTTGCAAAAGCACTAAACCCAGGAGAGAGCACATCGTGTCAGAGTTCTGCAGAAAGTATGGAAGCCAGCGCACGTTTGGTTGGTGAAGAAGCCAGCATGAATATTGTTGAAATAGAAGGCCCACTTCTCAGTGAGGTTCATGTAGCTTTCAGGGTACTTAATATTTTATTTTATTTACAACCACAAACTATTGAACTTCTGTAGAGACAAATTCAAATCGGTTGTGTGATTTTTTTTTAAGGAATGTTTGAAGGATATACTTCTAATTAATGATTAGCTGTCAGTTGTTTAAGATAATATATGTGACTGTACATATTCCTTATATATACCTAACTACTACATTCTTTCAAAGTCTGTTAGCTGTTAGTGGCAGTAGCAATAAATGAGTGTAACATGTAATATAAATTCTAAAATACAGTATACAACACAGCAAATACGCATTGAAGGTAGCTTTGTCATAAAATAAAGTACTATGAAGACTGTCTGGACTAATTTTACAAGTTATGAAATGAAATACCATGCAATGGCCCATTTGCATGGAAAGGTAAATCATGGTCAGAAACAAATACATACCTCAGTTAACGAAGAAGATGTGTTCCTGGACATTACGTCATTTAACAGAAACTTTGGTACCAGAGGTAGGAATAACATGAAAAGAATGGGGATAGGTTCCTATACCTGCTCATAGGTGGTGGGGGCAGCTTCAACAGGAGCTTTCAAAGGGTGACTATTTGGCACCCACCCCTCCCCCTCCGAATCATATTGGACCCTTCCCTCCCCAGCCCTGGGAGAAATCAAAAGATCTCTTTAATGCAAAGCAAACACACAGGCTTGTCGGTGACACCCTAGCAAAGCAAAGGCACAGGCTTGAAACTTGTCCATAGCAAAGCAGACACAGACTGGTCAGTTTCACCTTAAAGCAAAGGCATAGGCTTGTCACTGTAAGCAAAGCAAAAACACAGGCTGGTGAGTTTCACCTTAAAGCAAAGGCACAGGCATGAAAATTTATCCATAGCAAAGGAAATCTGGTCAATTTCATCTTAAAGAAAGCGTTTATTAAAAGGAGCTTCCTTCCTGGAGGATTCTTAACTGAGGTATTACTGTAGCGTGCAGGTTGCTTCCGCTTTGCTCTTCCTTTTGCCTAACCAAGAAACAAACTACAGAGCAATTTCTCAGCTATGCAAAGGGGTGAGAGAATTCAACGTCAAATTCTGATTTCTAAATAGTTATAGTGACTTCTAGTTTGGGTAACCATGGGTTATATTTTTTACAAAGCATTTCTTCCTTTTGCAAAATTACAGAACAATCCTTCAGCCGTGTTCTCCCTCCTACATAATCCTCAACCAGTTAACCATCAACATACATGTGAGGAAAGGATAAACAGGATTTCACAGCCCTAAGAATTTTGATGAAACACTTAATTAGCATATTTTATGCCACTCACTAACTACCAAGTTTAAAAGCTCCTTTGTCCAAATTTCTCTGTGTAGTGGGGGTCATTGCTTTCCAAAGTTGCAGGATGAGTTATTTGGCAACAAACAATAGCACTTAAATCTTCCAGCTGATGATGTCATTTCCCATTCATTAATCATGATTAAATTTTAACCATGGCTGAAGTGGGCAAAATGTTCAAACCACAAGGAAGGGGGTATGTGGACCCATGCCTACTTCTCATATCTTTTAGTTAGACACTGATGTTAGATGCTTCTTACAGCTGTGTGCAAACATCTGCTTAGATTGTGTTCTGCAGCATGGACACACAATTTTTGTTATGTGCCTCCAAGTCGACTACAACTTATGGTGACCCTATGAATCAGCGACCTCCAAGATTATCTGTCATGAACCACCCTGTTCAGATCTTGTAAGTTCAGGTCTGTGGCTTCCTTTATGGAATCAGTCCATCTCTTGTTTGGCCTTCCTCTTTTTCTACTCCCTTGTTTTCCCCAGCATTATTATCTTTTCTAATGAATCATGTCTTCTCATTATGTGTCCAAAGTATGATCACCTCAGTTTCATCATTTTAGCTTCTAGTGATAGTTCTGGTTTAATTTGTTCTAACACCCAATTATTTGTCTTTTTCGCATTCCGTGGTATGCGCAAAGCTCTCCTCCAGCACCACATTTCAAATGAGTTGATTTTTCTCTTATCCGCTTTTTTCACTGTCCAACTTTTACATCCATACATAGAGATTGAAAATACCATGGTCTGAATGATCCTGACATTAGTGTTCAGTGATACATCTTTGCATTTGAGGACCTTTTCTAGTTCTCTCACAGCTGCCCTCCCCAGTCCTAGCCTTCTGCTGATTTCTTGACTATTGTCTCCATTTTGATTAATGTGCCAAGATTGACAAGTTCAGTGTCCTCATTGTGAACTGTAAAGTTACATAAATCTTGTTGTCATTACTTTAGTCTTTTTGACATTCAGCTGTAGTCCTGCTTTTGTGCTTTCCTCTTTAACTTTCATCAGCATTCGTTTCAAATCATTACTGGTTTCTGCTAGTAGTATGGTATCGTCTGCATATCTTAAATTATTGATATTTTTCCCTCCAATTTTCACACGTCCTTCATCTTGGTCCAATCCTGCTTTCCGTATGATATGTTCTGCGTATAGATTAAACAAATAGTGTGATAAAATACACCCTGTCTCACACCCTTTCCGATGAGGAGCCAATCTGTTTCTCCATATTCTGTTCTTACAGTAGCCTCTTGTCCAGAGTATAGACTGAGCATCAGGACAATCAGATGCTGTGACACCCACATTTCTTTTAAAACATTCAGGACACACAATATACTGATGCAATTGTTTCAGATTGGATTGCTGCACCCAAATTACAACTATGTGAACTGTGTAGAGCTGCCACATTATAAGTCAGGTCTTAACATTTTAGTTCACTCTTTTTACATTGTAGAGAATTTGAGTAGTAAAAACACTCCAAAATCTCAGTATTTGTTGAAGCGCAAGAATTTGAAGGAGCTCAAGAATCTGAAGGAGTAGAAGATTGAGGGATAGAAGATTCCTGGGGAAAGCAGGTGCTTTTCTTGAGGAACCTTTGAGTGTTTTCACGGTGAGGAGGGTCAGCAGGAAAGCAGGGAGTTCAGGGAAAAGTATCTAGGTAAAGCAAATACTTATAGGAATAGGAATTTGCTTGAACAGATGCTCTTGGGCATATTTAGAGTGAAACGGGTCATTCATAGAGAAGAATTCTTTTTTAACAATATTTGTTATATTAGCAACTGTGTAAAAGTAGATAAACCTACTTGTGGTTTATTTTCTGAAATATTTCAAAAGGGCTACATTAAAACTTGTTGTTTTTGCTATTCCCAAATTGTCCTGGATAGAATCCTTTATGTTACATCATATATCTCATTTTTAAATGATTTTAAGACTTTTCTAGGACAAATGTTTTTATACTAAATAACTAATATCTGTATTCCTTGAGACATGACAATTCATTAATTTTTTTAAAAAATATATTTTTGTGACAGCTTACCATGCCTTCCCCTATGCCTGAATACCTGAATGTTCATTATATTTGTGAATCAGCCTCCAGATTGCTCTTCTTATCTATGCACTGGGCGCGTTCTATTCCTTCCTTTCAAGCTCTAGGGTGAGTACTGAAAAAAACTACAAAATTTAACCAGCATTTCAAAACAGTATGCCTCTTGGCATGGATATAAATTTATATTGTAAAACATTTGTCATTTTTACTTAAAATATTTGGTAGAAACCATTTGGCATTCTTACACTCGTGGAAGAGCTGTTGATCCAGCAAACACCTCTGCTAACTTGAGGTGGGCAGTTTTTGCCGACTCTAGAATCTGCTCTAGAGAGTTGCGGGACCTTGCAGAACAGGGTGGAAGTGGTGTGGCAACAAGCAACTTAATTGTGCTTTTATTTATAAAATACTCATGCTTGGTTGCTGGTCAAATATTCAGAGCTCAAAGATTTCCAGATCAGTATCATCAGGGCCAAGAGTGGCAGCCCTATTAAATAAATATTAATATGATTCAGAGTCCTACCCAGAGCTTGGAAAAGTTACTTTTTTGAACTATAACTCCCATCAGCCCCAGCCAGCATGGCCACTGGATTGGGCTGATGGGAGTTGTAGTTCAAAAAAGTAACTTTTCCTAGCTCTGGTCCTACCTATACATTCCATTCTGTTCTGTACTTAGCAAACCTGAGTATGAGCACACATTTCATGTTAAGTATGCCAGGAACATCAGTTTCATAATGAGAAACCTTGTCTGCCTATTGAAGGTACTGAAAAGTTGCAACTACATGCAGCATACTGTGGCCTGGTTGGCATGTCACACTAAGCCAAAACAAGGTTTTGTGTGAAGGTGTGAACTCTCAGTGAGGAACTCACAGCTCTTTTTGCTGCTGCACTGTGCTGAGCTAAGCCACAGTTTAGTTTAGTGTTACATGTAAACCAGGCTTATATATTGAACTCAAGCAAACTATTTCATTAAAGTAAATCTGTTTCTTTTTAACAGGCAGGATAACAGCATAGCATTAGTGAAAGCCTGCTGGAATGAACTTTTTACACTTGGTCTTGCACAATGTTCACAAGTAATGAATGTAGCAACTATATTGACTGCATTTGTTAATCACCTTCATAATAGTTTACAACAAGGTAAGATACATTCTTATAAGAATCTATATGGATGGGATCAATGACTTGCTTTGTCATTGACTTAAAATTATTTTAACAGATTTACATAACTAAAATAATAAAAGAGCCCCCATTAAATTTGCATTGTTTTGTATTCATTTAGATAAGCTGTCAGCAGACAGAGGAAAGCTAGTGATGGAGCATATCTTCAAACTGCAGGAGTTCTGTAACAGTATGGTGAAGCTTTGCCTTGATGGTTATGAATATGCTTATTTGAAAGCGATCGTCCTCTTCAGTCCTGGTATGTGAAGACATCAAACTAAAACCTTTGGCCTTGTTCTGACAGTCACTATGTAAGAAAGTCTGGTTGCTGAAGAGTTCCCTGTAACTTGTGTAAATTCATGCAAGGCCGACTTTTACTATATTAAACCTCTTCTATTTATTATTTTCTGCTTTTACTAAATAGATCTTGCTCATTCAGTCTCTCACTATGTTGAACTGCTTGCTCTTAGAGCAGATGTGTTTAGCTGTTTCACTGTGGATCATACAATTGAAATAGGCCTGAACAATTGGGCTAAAGTTAAGTCCTTCTGTTCTTTTCTTTTCTTTTCCTGACTCTACTTTGAGTGTGGTGATTTTGACACTGGCTTTTGCCCCTTTGGGAGGGTTCTTTCGGAGTGTCAGTGGTTAACATTTCTACATGAATCCACTGAAATTATCAGAGTTTGCTGGGCTGTATGTCACCAGTATGCTGATGACACTCATTAGCTAAGCGCCCATGAGCAGCTGTGTCTGATCTACACCAATGTCCAGAGTCTATGGATGAGGTTAAACTGACTGAAATGAATCCAGAAAAATGGATAGGATGTTGGTGGGTAATCCCAGTGGTCCACAGCAGTGGTTCCCAACCTTTATGAGTACGGGACCCCCTTTATAAGCTCAAAAAATTTCATGACCCCCTCCCCCAGGGAGGCAGGCTGGATTCCAGGAAGGAAGGGGGAAAGCAGCCTTTCCTTGCAGCCTTGCTTCTTTTTGCTTCACAGAAAGCCCTCTCTTCTCTTTCTAAGGGCGTCGTCAGTAGCGGCAGTGCAAGGAAACGGGAATCAGTGATAGTAATTTTTATTTATTTATTTATTTATTGCACTTGTATACTGCCCCATAGCCGAAGCTCTCTGGGCGGTTTACAACAATTAAAAACATTAAAAATAAATATACAAGTTTAAAAACACATTTTTAAAAAGCAATTTAAAAACACATGCTAAAATGTGTGGGAAAGAAGAAAGTCTTGACCTGGTGCTGAAAAGATAACAGTGTTTCCCTTCTTCTTCCTGGTAGCTTCACCCTCAGCCTCCTTTGGCATCTGCCATGTATTTTATAGGCAGATGCCTGCCCTTGGTGCGCCTGAAAGATGTTCTGGCACTTCAGCAAAAGGCCTCACCTCTCGTTTGGAGCAAGAGGAACGTGTCATCTGCACCGGCAGTGGAAAGCAGACAGTGTAGAAGGAGTGAAGACTTTTAAAATAATAATAATAAATAATTCATTTCTTTACTGTTTGCGGCCCCCTGTGGATTACTTTGCGGCCCCCCCTGGGGGTCCCGATCCCCAGGTTGGGAACCACTGGTCTAGAGGACTGCAAGTTGCTGGTGATGGATGGGATGGCAATCAGCCCATCTCAGCAGGTATAGAGTTGGGATCCACCAGGACAGGACACCTGCCTTTCTCAAGGATAAGCAGGTACCAGTGGTGGCCTGGAATGGCTTTTTGGCTTCATTTATTACATGGGCTCCATCCCTTTTTAAAATAAGATAAATCTTTGGGCTTTTGTAATACTTGGAGATTTTGTACAGTACCTAGAGAGCTCATTGATCTGATCTACATTCTCAGTGGGATCACATGACCCATTGCTTTCATAGTCAAGTTTTTCAAAGTAAGGTCCTGGCGCAGATCCTCTACGGAGCGGCAGTATGGGGTTGGGATGAGTCTCTTTTAGCCAATATTGAGACCATCCAAAATAGTTTCCTTAAAAAGCTCCTGAGGCTACCCAGTGGAACCCCGGCAGCATTCCTCCGTGCAGAGACTGGCCTCCCTCCAATTAGTGCGTGTGTTCACACCACCTTGCTTACATTCTGGGGTGCTACAACAAATGCTCCAGCTAAGGTAATTCTGAAGGCCTGTCTCAAGTCTGCCTCATCTGATAGAGATTGGCTTAATAAACACTCGTCTGTCCTCAGTAGATATCATATACCGGTCCAGACCGCTCACCCACAGAATAAAACTAAATATTGGGAAGCTATTACCCGCCACTGTGAATGGATGGATAGACTGGTGATCGCCAACTCTAGATTTTCCAAATGGTATGGCCTGTACAAATATGATCAGCAGAGGGCAAGCTATCTAACTTACCCCATCTCGGTGCAGTTGAGGCAAGCCTTTACAGCGCTTAAGCTGCAAACGATGCCAACCTCGGTTCTGTTGGGCCGTTATCAATAGATCCCCTGGGAGCAATGCCTATGCATCTGTGGGGCCGCGGTGGTGGAAGATCTGCCCCATTATCTTCTACACTGCCCTCTCTACACACACCCCAGGGATAAATTCATAGGCGATATGATTAAACAGCAGAGAGATAGCCATGATGTAAAGGTTAATTCTTTTCTTCTAGCCAAGTATTCAGTCACTTATAGGGTAGCCCACTTTGCACAAGCTGCACAAAAATTAAGGGCTAATCATCTTGTTACATTGGAGCTGCCGGGACAATAGACTGTAGCGCAGCTATCCTGCTGAGAGGTGTTGAAATCACACCAAGAGTAGGCTACCCTCTCTTTGTGTTACCGCTAGCATCTGCGGAGTGTATTTTCACTAAGTGATTTTAAGTTTATACCATTTGTTGTATTTTATTGCAATATTTTAATAATATATATATAATATGTGCTTTCAAAGTCTTCCTTTGGGCCATGCACCTACAACTCCATGGCCCTTGGTAGAAGAAAAAAGTTCTTCACACTTGCTCTAAGGTACATATGAACCATTGTGCCATTTATGTTCACCTGGCTCCATGTCTTAGATGCACAAAGTTAAAATAATCAGCTTCAGGGAGAAGGGCTTACTGTGATTGCCCCAAGGCTGTGGAAAGACATGCCTAGCAAGGTTCACAAGTGCTCTTTCTTTCTGCTTTCCATAAACCCTGCCTATCTGAGGAAAATCTGATAACTTTTAATTCTCTTGATTGCATTCTTTTTATATGGTCTGGGTATTGCCTGGAATCCAAACTGATGCATGCCCTGTTCATGCCTGGGGACTATAAAACTCTCCAAGTGGCAGCCTCATATGCTATCCGGAAACCCCTTCAACATTTGGGGTACCCCTCTGCAGCAGTACTGCACGAGGGTGCTGTCAAGAGAAGGGAACTTTGCTCCTCCCCTTGCATGTGAACAGAAACATTTTTTATGTAGCTCGTGATGGATGGGTCTAATCTTGCTTCTTTATATCGTTCTAGGTTTTTTTATGGCCACAAGAAAAAAAGGTTATAAACAACCAATAGTAAAATATTGTAATAAAATTGCTTTTTTATTTATGGTTTTTGTTGGTTTTTCAAACCATTTTATTCAGTTGTAAAATAATAAAGACAATACAAAAAAGAGAAGAAACAAAACAAACAACTATTGTGCATTGGATGGTGGGGAGCAAGGGGATGTCTGTTATATGACTAGTAAAGTTACTTTGAAATGTATACTTCTAGCTCTGAGGAGAAACTAGATAGGTTGAATAGCAAAATTTGTTTGTGTTATGGGATCATAAGAGAGTATTTGCCCCATGATGTGTGCTGTGTTGCCTCTTTATGCCCATCTTTTGTGGAGCAGATTTAACAATAGACTTTATTTTAGATCATCCTGGCTTAGAAAATGTTGTACAAATTGAAAAATTTCAAGAAAAAGCATACATGGAATTCCAGGATTATGTAACAAAAGTATATCCAGATGATACTTATAGGTACGTATAAACATTTGATTTTTAAAAATTATCGATTTGAGAAACTTCTGAGAAGTATTTTTGCACTTCAAGTGTGAGAAGAATTTTCTATAATGGTTCGTTGCAATCTCGAGAACCAATGTGGGGGACCTTTGACCCTTCAGCTGTTGTCGAACTACAACTCCTATCATCTGTGGCTGTTTCCATGCTTGCTGGGACTGATGGCCAAAGGGTTCCCCACCCCTGCTCATTATCGTTTCTTGCTTTAATTTCTACTTAGAATTCCATTATAGCCATTATTGTATTTGCTTCAGAGTGGTAGACACACATATTGATTTGGATCAAACATTGCTTTGTCCCTGTGGTATTGGAAGGGATGCCCATGATGCCAAGAGTCTCATTTCAGTTTTCTCCCCTGTAAATAACTATTTTATTTATTTATTTATTTAATTTAATTTATATACCGCCCTAAGCCCAAGGGCTCTCTGGGCGGTGTACATAAAATAAAACAGTAAGGAATATATAAATACAATAATACAATAAAATCAAGCCAACAAAGGTAAACAAAAATAATCAAACAGCAGCAAAATACAACAATACATATAATAAAACGCATTAAAATGCCTGGGAATATAAGAAGGTTTTCACCTGGCGCCGAAAAGATAGCAGCGTCGGCGCCAGGCGCACCTCATCGGGGAGACCATTCCATAGTTCAGGAGCCACAACCGAAAAGGCCCTATTTCTAGTCACCACCCTCCGAGCTTCTCGATGGGATGGTACTCGGAGGAGGGCCTTAGATGTTGAGCGCAGTGTACGGGTAGTTTCATATTGGGAGAGGTGCTCCACCAGGTATTGCGGTCCCATGCCGTGTAAGGCTTTATAGGTCAAAACCAGCACTTTGAATTTAGCCCGGAAACAAATAGGAAGCCAGTGCAGACGAGCCAGAACGGGTGTAATATGAGCAGACCTTCTTGTCCGCATCAACAATCTGGCCGCTGCATTCTGGACTAACTGTAGTTTCTGAACTGTCTTCAAGGGCAGCCCAACGTAGAGCGCATTGCAGTAGTCCAATCTAGAAGTTACCAGAGCATGAACGACTGAGGCGAGGTCATCACTGTCCAGATAGGGACGTAGCTGGGCTACCAATCGGAGATGGTAGAAAGCATTCCTTGCCACTGAGGCTACCTGAGCCTCAAGAGACAAGGAAGAGTCGATAAGAACTCCCAAGCTACAAACCTGTTCTTTCAAGGGGAGTGTAACCCCATCCAGAACAGGGTGAACATCCACCATCTGGGCAGAGAAGGCACTCACTAACAGCGTCTCGGTCTTGTCTGGATTAAGCTTCAGTCTGTTAGCTCCCATCCAATCCATTATCGCGGCCAGGCAACGGTTTAGTACGTTAACAGCCTCACCTGAAGATGAAAAGGAGAAATAGAGTTGCGTGTCATCAGTGTACTGGTGACAACGCACTCCAAAACTCCTGATGACTGCGCCCAGCGGCTTCATGTAGATGTTGAAAAGCATGGGGGACAGAACCGATCCCTGCGGGACTCCACAATGGAGAGTCCAGGGTATCGAGCAATGTTCCCCAAGCACTACCTTCTGGTGGCGACCCACCAAGTAGGAGCGGAGCCACTGCCAAGCAGTACCCCCAACTCCCAACTCCGTGAGTCTTCCCAGAAGGATACCATGGTCGATGGTATCAAAAGCAGCTGAGAGATCAAGGAGAATCAACAGGGTCACACTCCCCCTGTCCCTCTCCCGACAAAGGTCATCATACAGGGCGACCAAGGCTGTTTCGGTACCAAACCCAGGCCTAAAACCGGATTGAAAAGGATCGAGATAATCAGTGTGATCCAAGAGCCCCTGGAGCTGGCTGGCCACCACCCGCTCCAGAACCTTGCCCAGGAACGGAACATTCGCCACAGGTCTATAGTTGTTCAAGTTATCTGGGTCCAAGGAGGGTTTCTTCAGGAGTGGTCTCACTACCGCCGCTTTTAGGCCGTCAGGGACCACTCCCTCTTGCAAAGAGGCATTGATTACCTCCTTGGCCCAGTCGGCGGTTCCGGTCCTACCAGCTTTCACCAGCCAAGAGGGGCAAGGATCCAGCACCGACGTGGTCGCCCGCACCAGTCCAAGGATCTTGTCAACATCCTCAAGCTGCACAGACTGAAACTCATCCAATAAATAAGGACAAGACCGTGTTCTGGATGCTTCATTGAATCCAGCTGCTATAATATTGGAGTCTAAGTCCCGACGAATGCTAGCGATCTTGTCCTGGAAGTGTCCAGCGAACTCATCACAGCGGGCTACAGATGAATCTATAGTATCCCGAGGGCCAAGATGTAAAAGCCCTCGTACAGTTTTAAAAAGCTCCGCTGGGCGGGAGAGTGATGCCTTAATACTGGCAGCAAAATATCTCTTTTTTGCTGCCCTCACCGCTGCTGTATATCGCTTAGAGCAGGCACTTACCAAGGCATAATTGCATTCGTCGGGAGTCTGCCTCCATCTGCACTCAAGCCTCCTCCTCTCTTGCTTCATCACTCTCAGCTCCGAGGTATACCATGGGGCTGCATGAGCTCTACATAGGAGGGGGCGCATGGGAGCGATCGTGTCAACCGCCCGGGTCATCTCCGTATTCCACAGTTCAACCAGAGCTTCTGAAGAAGCCCAACATTTCAGCCCCACTGCCATTCTCACATCACTCTAAGTAGCTTTGCTTCTTTTATGGCATAGCTAGAGTTGCATAAAGGTCACTGTTTCACTTTGGTGGAAACTGAGGGGCAGGATCTCATCCCTCTTCTCCACACACCATCCTATCTCTATCATGCTGTGTAAGAGTGCAAAATGATATGGCCTAGCTGTCACTGTACCAAAAATGTCAGCTAATTACCATCACGCTGGGCTTATGAATTTCAGTGTCATATGGCTTCCTTCTGTACTGGACTAAAAGGTTCTTTGGTCTGATTCAGCAACTTTTATGTTGTGGGCTTTTCAGGGCCAAATGAGTTGCAAAGGGTGGTGCAAGTGTCAGTGAAATGTAGTACACAGAGGATCAGGGTTTCCTAGCACGCAGAGCAGAGTTGCTTGTCTCTTGCCTGCCAGGGATAGGAATGACCTGTTGCTGATACAGATAAGCCTATAAATCTCTGTTTAATTCTATAGCAGAGTTTACATAGAGTATTGACATTTTATTCTAATTTGAAAGAATTTAAAGTTATCAGATTGTCTAGCCAAGTCTGCTTTGACATGTAAAATAAACTGAAACGTCTGTTAAGTTTGCATTGTCAAACATGTGCATAATAGTTTGATTTGACACTTAGTAATTCATACTGACAAATGATACATTTTATTTACTAACATAGCTGAAGATTACATTTTTTAAATGTAAAAATTGTCTTACCCTTTTGGCAAATATATTTTCCAGGCTGTCTAGGCTGCTTCTCAGATTGCCTGCTCTGAGACTGATGAGTGCTGCTATCACAGAAGAGCTGTTCTTTGCAGGACTAATTGGAAACGTTCAGATTGACAGCATCATACCGTATATTCTAAGAATGGAGACTGCAGACTACAACTCTCAAATAATTGGACATGGTGTATAAAAGTTAAATCACGGATTCTATACCATGGCAATCATGGTGATTGTAAATGTACACTATCTCCAAGAGATAAAAAGAAGTTTTCTTGTGCAGTTATAACAAGAAAAATGAAAGAAGGCATAGCTTCCTTGTTACCAACACATTCTGGAAACACAATAGACTATCTTGAGTGGTACAGGATGATTTACCTTTTATCTGGTTTTCAAGAACTTTGTACATTACTTTAGAATCTAATGAAAATCAAGAAGAGTAGTTCATCCTATTTTTATAGTTTAGTTATACCTGGAACATGACAGTTATGAATTCTAAACAAATGTATAAAAACAAGCCTTTGATAATGGAGAAACTTCATCAAGGCATTTCAACTTGATATTTTAGAACCAAAAAATAAATTAACTTTCTTCCCAGTGTTGTATTTTCAATATGTTATTTCTACAAATTCATTCTTATCAGTTTGATGTAAGTCTGAAATCCTGAACAAGCCAACTTGTTTCTGATGTCACTGGGGATTATATCCAATGTTAGTCCTGCTCAGAGTAAATCCACTGACGTTAATGGACATGACTAATTTAGATTCATTCATTTCAGTGAGTCTACTCTAAACAGGATTTAATATTATTAATCCTGGGTTACAAAGTTTTGGATAAATTTCCATTTGCTTTGGACAGAACTTAATTTTTCTGATAACAAACTGGCATTAAATTGAAGAGAAATTACAGGAAAGCTGTAAAACTGGCTTGATAATCTGTTTGTGTCCCAAAACAGTGATTTAAGTCATGAATAGTTGTCATGTTCAGTTATCTCAGCTGCTAATATGTTTTAGAGAAAAAAATCTAGATACCTTAATTGCATCAGATATACATTGTGTGTTATTTCCCAATTCTTGCTATATTATTTACATATGCAAAGCAGTTCACCAGTGCCAACTATGGTATTTTTAGTAATATTTGTGCCCATATATCTAGCTAGGGATTTAATTGATTATAAGCTTGGAGGTGCTTCTTTCTACATGAGTGTAAGAGCCATCTCACTTGAATTTACCACTCTTATTGGAATTGGATTTCCTATAGCAATCCTGGCTTTTTCTCAAAATAAGTCTCACATGTTCATAATACAATTCAGATAAGATTGGAGTTTCTGAACTGTTCATAAGCAGATAAATAAACCATGACAGTGTGTGTGTTACTGAAAAGTATTTCCTAAAATGTAGTGATCACAGAATCCTCATTATTGCATTTTTTATGTTCTCCTGTTGTTTGCTGCTGAATTATCTTCAGTCTTTGAAAACATTTCCAGATGCACTTTGTGATTCATTGAAGGCTACTTTTTAAATTACTGTATAGTATAGTTAATCTAGCATAAAATCAAATAATTCATTGACTGTGTCAAGGATTGTCCACATAGCATGATTGGGGTTTTGGGGGGAATTCTTGTTTTCATCCTTATTTCCAAATGTTAAGTATTGATCATAATAAGACAGCTACCTCTAACTGTCAAACAATGGTCTTTACCAACAAATGAAACAGGCCTTTTGTAATCTGAACAGGGTTGTTTTTATCAGGCTTTAAAAATTGATTTAATAGAAAGGGGTACCTTTTAATATATATTTCAGAATGAGTCAACTAACAATAATGTACTGAACAGTTTAACCACCGCCACCCCAAAAAAGATAAGCATGTGTATGCACTTGGGCACATGTAGGTTTGTATCTTACAGTTGTAATAAATCTTCTTAAAGATTTATTCCTGGGTGCATTTTGTAGTTAAACAATTCATTGTTTTAAGACTTTACAGGTCAGCTGTATTACACACCTCCCTAAGGCTTATCATATGTTAAAGCTAGTTCTTCTCCACTGTCACTGGAAATAAATTGCTTCTGCATTCCATTCCACATTTGTATACATAGTTTTTTGTGGTTTACTTTTTGTGTATGCATCAGAATGCCCCAGTGACTATCTTGTTGCTATATAATAACTACTGTAAATGTCTTGAAACCTGAAGAAGTGTAAATTCTATTTTGGCTGTATTTTTAAAAATAAATTGTAACTTTTATCATAGAATGCTGTTATCTCTTTCTAAATTAAAAAAAACCATTCATGAGAACTTTCTACATAGATGGACTGTTATCTACAATACTTTTTTTACAGCATTGTAATAGGATGAATGAAATATTACTTTGGCGCAGATGCATTCACTTTTCTTTTTTCAGTTTGGTTTTTCCAGCCATTGTGTATCATCAACATTTTTATATCTGTGTTTTTGTTAGTTTTTCTCTTGGTCCAAGTACATGTGTTCAGAAACTTGTTTTTAAAATCTAGTATTCTGCTTTGAAAAGTACCATGTTCAGTATAGCAGAATTTATTAACATGTTTACTGTACCAATGTATTTGGGTAATATGAAACTGTTTGTAACAAGCCCAGGTAAATCTCATATCCAGTTTTGAAGACATTGTGCAATTCAGATGATAACAATATTGCTAAATGAGAATAGGGGCATTGCAGAGAAAGTGTAACTTATTTACATGTGTCTTTACTGTGGGAGATGTTGGACTTACACTCATATGGAACCCCCCTTGTCTTAGGGAGGGCATGAGACTAAAGGCTTAGGGCTATTGACTGGATGTGGATGGCATACACCTAAGAATTCAATTGCTAGATTATTATCTCCTAACAAAAATATGCATCTGTAAATAAAGCCTGCCTCCTTAGTAGAGAATAGAAAGCAGCCACTATAATGCCAATCTTTTAAAAGGGTAATCAGGAAATTATAGCCAGCTTGAAGTCTGCTTTGAGTAAGCTACTAGCAAGAATTCATAAATGTTGTTGTTATGTGCCTCCAAGTCAACTACGACTTATGGCGACCCTATGAATCTGACCTCCAAGAGCATCTGTCATGAACCACCCTGTTCAGATCTTGTAAGTTCAGGTCTGTGGCTTCCTTGATGGAATCAATCCATCTCTTCTTTGGCCTTCCTCTTTTTCTACTCCTTCTGTTTTTTCCAGCATTATAGTGAATCATGTCTTCTCATTATGAGTCCAAAGTATCATAACCTCAGTTTCATCATTTTAGCTTCTAGTGACAGTCCTGGTTTAATTTGTTCTAACACCCAATTATTTGTCTTTTTGTGGTCCATGGTATGCTCAAAGCTCTCCTCCAACACCACATTTCAAATGAGTTGATTTTTCTCTTATCCGCTTTTTTCACTGTCCAACTTTCACATCCATACATAGAGATCGGAAATACCATGGTCTGAATGATCCTCACTTTAGTGTTCAGTTATACATCTTTACATTTGAGGACCTTTTCTAGTTCTCTCACAGCTGCCCTCCCCAGTCCTAGCCTTCTGCTGATTTCTTGACTATTGTCTCCATTTTGGTTAATGATTGTGCCAAGATGTTGATAATCCTTGACAAGTTCAATGTCCTCATTGTCAACTGTAAAGTTACATAAATCTTCTGTTGTCATTACTTTAGTCTTTTTGACGTTCAGCTGTAGTCCTGCTTTTGTGCTTTCCTCTTTAACTTTCATCAGCATTCGTTTCAAATCACTACTGGTTTCTGCTAGTAGTATGGTATCATTTGCATATCTTAAATTATTGATATTTCTCCCTCCAATTTTCACACCTCCTTCATCTTGGTCCAACCTCTCTTTCCGTATGTTCTGTGTATAGATTAAACAAATAGTGTGATAAAATACACCCTGTCTCACACCCTTTCCAATAGGGAACCAATCGGTGTATCTATATTCTGTCCTTACAGTAGCCTCTTGTGCAGAATATAGGTTGCGCATCAGGGCAATCAGATGCTGTGGCATCCCCATTTCTTTTAAAGCATTCCATAGTTAAGAACATAAGAGCCTGCTGGATCAGGCCAGTGGCCCATCTAGTCCAGCATCCTGTTCTCACAGTGGCCAACCAGGTGCCTGGGGGAAGCCCGCAAGCAGGACCCAGTGCAAGAACACTCTCCCCTCCTGAGGCTTCCAGCAACTGGTTTTCAGAAGCATGCTGCCTCTGACTAGGGTGGCAGAGCACAGCCATCACAGCTAGTAGCCATTGATAGCCCTGTCCTCCATGAATTTGTCTAATCATCTTTTAAAGCCATCCAAGCTGGTGGCCATTACTGCATCTTGTGGGAGCAAATTCCATAGTTTAACTATGCGCTGAGTAGGTAGGTAAGTCTTTAATGTTTCTAGCCATTGGCCATTACATTTCAATTTAAAAACACAAGGAAAAACATTTCAATAAAATGACATTTTAAACAATCATAGCCTAGCCCTAAAAGTTAGAGATTTTGTGGAATTTGCTTTGACAAGTTGGGCTCTAATATGCTTCGCTGCCATGGCAAAGTTGGTAATCGCAAAGGTAACAGCTTTATGATTATCTGCCAGAAGATCCGCGATGATAGTTTCTGGGCGTAGGCCCATCCTAGGCTTGATAAAATGGGCTAAAAATTTGCGTCGAGGGCTGTTATAAAGAGGACAATAAAGTATATAATGGGCAAGGTCCTCAATCACCTTATTTCCACAAATACAGAAACGTTTGTTTTTTGGGAGGTCCTTATATCTACCCTCTAAAAACGCTGAGGGCATTGTCTGGAACCTTAACTCCGTAAAGGCTCTGCGTTTTTGAGGGCAGCAAAGGGTAGTCAAGTAAGAGGCTACAGAGTGATTTGTTTTGAAAAAGGGAAACCATTTCGAGTATGAAGCGATCATGATGTGAGATCTGTCTTGGACTTCGTCAAAGTTAAAGACCCAGTTGCGCAATTCCCTTGGGGAGAATAGTTTAAAGTCATAAGATGATAAATTGCAATGATCAATTGTCAGTTTCGTGGATTGGGCCCACCCCCCTTTAAGTAGTTGTTCGTGCCAACAGCATTTGACTATTGAGGAATCGTCCATCAATTGGATTTTCCTCCAAAATCTTAAGGCTGCTAAGTCAATTTTGGCAGTTAATGAATGTATACCCAGCTCGGCTCTGACGTGTGCCGAAGGAGTGCCACGAGGGAGGCCCAAGAGCTGTTTTAGGAAGGAATTTTGGAGGGGCTCTACTAAGCGTTTAAGGGAGTGTCCCCAGATTTCCGCCCCAAAAAGAATTTTGGATATTGCTATGGCTCTATAGATTTTTAGCAAAGGGGGAATTAATTGGCCTCCTCTAGTGTAGTAAAACCTTTTTAATTGCCCCAAAGATCTGGCAGTAGCTAGTTTAATGGCTTCCGCCTGAGTTTTCCACGTAAGTGTGTTTGTAAAGGAAATTCCAAGGTACTTAAAGGACTGCACTTGACCCAAACGGACTCCATTCAGAGACCAATTGTTTTTGGCCTTCCTATACCTGCCACAGACCATGATTTTTGATTTTGAATGGTTTACCTGGAGGTGCTGTTCTTTACAATATTCTTCTAAGTGAACCAACATTCTTTTTAGGCCAATTTTGGTCATGGAAAATAAGACCAGGTCATCGGCATATAATAGTGCAGAAATTTTTTTAGTACCTACGGAGGGGGGGAAAAACTTTGGTGAGGAAAATGAAGGAATTATATCATTTATAAAAAAATTAAAAAGGAAAGGAGCCAATATACACCCTTGCTTCACACCTTTCAAAGTTGGAATATTGCGAGATAGGGCCCCGTTTCTTCCTAATCTAACTCTTGAATAATTGGATTGATGAAGGGCTTTGATAAGCCACACCAGTCGCTTATCTGCATTTGACTGCTCCAGCTTATGCCAGAGAATTTCTCTGTCCACTGAGTCAAATGCCGCCGCGAAGTCTATGAAGGCTATATAAAGTGATGTTCTCGGCCCTTTTATGGCTTTATTTATTAGATGTTGTAAAATAAATGCTTGGTCCCTAATGGACTTGCCCTTTCTAAATCCGGCCTGTTCTTGGTGAATAATCGAGTATTTTAGATCCCATTCCACTAGTTTGTTAAGTAGAAAACGCCCGTATAGCTTAGCAGTAATGTCAAGTAGGCTAATGGGCCTATAATTTCGGGGGTCTGCAGGATCCCCTTTCTTGAAAATGGGAACTATTATGCTGGTACGCCAACCTTGCGGGAAATCGCCCGTGGTGTTGATATGAGTGAAAAGGACCGCTAGAATTGGACACCACCATGCCATTTCCGACAGGAAGATCTCCGGGGGCATCAAGTCTTCCCCGGGAGCTTTATTTTTATGGAGGGTCAAGATTAGATCACCAATCTCTGCACTTGTAACTGGTGGCCAGCTGGGCAGATCTGTTGGAATTGAAGTAAAGGTGAAGGGGTTAGCGACGAAGCGCCAAATATGGTGCTAAAATGGGTCACCCAAGATTCCGGCAAAATTGGGGGGATTGGTATGTTTTCCCAATGAGCATTATCACGTTGGACAAGTTTCCAGAAAACTATGTCATTACCTTGGCTAAGAGCCTGTTCTAGCTCCCTCCAATTATTTACATAAAATTGCTGTTTCTTATCCTTTAAAAGTTTCTTGTAGGCCCTCTTTGTTTGAAGTAAACAATAAATAGCATCGTTTGAGTGGTTACGTCTAGTTAATTTAATTTGGGTGGACAACTCTCTCTTCATGGCTCTACACTCCCGATCGAACCAAACATTGGTGGACCCCCTCGGTGTTTTAAGGCTCGCGGTGGAAACCTGAGGTTTTAAGATGGAAATCACTTTATCATATAGATCCACGATATCCCCTGTGGCTGAAATGGCCCGGTCGCGTAGTTCAAGGGCAGGGGCTGATTCTAAGGATTGCTTAACTGACTTCTCAATGTCAGGAGACCATTTAATACGCCTTGAGCCAAAAAGGCTATCAAGGAATGGTTTGAAAGTACGTGGGCGTGTATGTAAACTGGGGTCACGTAATTTTAAGCATAAGGGAAGATGATCGCTGTCCACTCTGCTAATTATCGTCAGATCTTTTACTAGAGGCATTAGGAGAGGGAAACCTAGGAAGTAATCTACCACGCTTGCGCCTCTATTAGAGATAAAAGTATAGTAACTGTTTGACAAGTCTAAATATGTTCCATTTATGCAAATCAGCTGGTAGCTGATCAAGAGGCGGAACAAGAATTTCCCATTTTGGTTATTTGATTTGTCCCTTGATTCTCTAGGAAGAATTGGATACTCATCGAGAGGAACACCTGCTAGTTCATCTATTAATGGGTAGGATTGTCCCAATCTTGCGTTTAGATCACCGCAAATTACTAGCAGGTGCGCCGGGTAAGTGCATGTGAGCTTTTCCAAATACTTCCCTAGGAGCAACCAACCATAGGCACGCGTCTGAGAAAGCGACGGGGGGAAATAGACATTCAAGCATATAATGGAATAACTGTCAGTAAATGAAATTATTAATGCCAAACAAAAATGAGGAGAATGTTCAGGCGGAACAGTTATCTGTATGTCCAGCGTGGTGGCTATTAAGGTTGCGATACCCCCACAGGCTCGACCTCTCACAGCTGTCTTGGTTGCCGGCTTAGCCCAAGATTTGTAGCCTTGTAGAGAAAGTACTTCCTGGTCAGTGATCCATGTCTCCTGGAGACAGAGAATATCGAATGTTTGAATAAAGTTTATAAAGTCACTGTCTCTAGCCTTGTTGTTCCATCCTGCAATATTCCAGGAAAGATAGGTTAGATCCGGGTGCGGGAGATCGGACTGTTTTGTGTGCAGGTAGGGACTACCCTCGCGCACGGAACTAACACTAGGCTTTCGTGGGTGTAATAAATGGTTCTGTCAGTTGGTCAAGTCAGGAAATGGTATGATTTCGTCTGGAATTATTGTGCAAACATTTGAGAAACGGGCCTGAGCCAACTCTCGTTAGGTCCATTGGAAGAGATGGTTTCCCTGGGGAGCCTAGTTCCTCGGGGGCCAAGTAGCGCATTTGTAGCCACAAAGGGCTTAGTTGATTCTGCTTCTCGTTTGGCCACCGGTTGCATTCCGCCCAGGACTTTTTTACTCTTGCGTTTGACTTAGGAATATGCATTTGGACTTGAGTTTCAATATAGTGGCTGACCTTGGGCTGATGGCAAACGAGATCCCTTGTTGGTGAAAAGGGTAAGTTTTGAATATCTGATGCCAAAGTTAACGAATTATGGGGGAGGTGGCCAATTGTTTCATATGCAGATGCTTCCTTCTCCTGCCGGGGGGATGGTTTAGCCACTTGGAAATCTTCTAATAAAGCTGTAAGTCTAGTCAATCTTTCTATTATTTGGCCCCGCTCTAGGAATGGAAGCTCTTCAAAGGACTTGATGAGTTGTAGTTCTTCCGAAGTGAAGTCTTTTCCAGATTGGAAGTCTGGGGAAGACGGCACATGGGCTGCACCATGCAACGCATTCATTGAGCCAATGGAGGGGGACTCAATTTGGTTAATTGTATGGACGGGCTTTACTAGAGACGGGGTTTTTCCTACTGGCAATGTAGTAGGTTGAATCAGGGGTTGTGGTGCGGCTGTGTTGGTAAAATGTCTTGAAACCAAAATTCCCATCTCTTCAAAGGTGGATCAATTTGCCAAAATAGTCTGTACCATAGTATAGTTTTCAAAGGAGACTATGGTCCTAAGGGGGCCATGGGATGAAGGGAGAACTTCGACGCTTTTTATGAAATCGCTCTGGATTTGGCTTGGTAATCTACTATCCAGCAATTTCTTTAACTGACTTTTCCTCGACTGAGGATTTTGTGGAGCCTTGCTCCCCGGGTAGTTTATTAGAACCACCCTATCTGTGCTCAGTGTCAGACTCCAGTGGGGACTTAGGGGCCGGTGCACCACCTGGATGTTCGTCTCATTCACTGGCCCCTGACCCCTATTTGGTTGAGATGGATTAAGTGTACTCAGGAAAGTTTGTGGCCCGGGGATATCTGGCGACTTCGTTTTGATTGTGGCCATTCTGAAAGAAGCGTTGGAATTCCCGCTGGGTGGGGATGAAGAAACCGGCTTGGAGTTCTTTGAAAGGGCCAGCGACTGTTGTACGAGTTCTCTTCTACTCTTGTCTAAGAGGTCTAGAAGTTTAAATAGCGGTTTGTAATCCATTTTCTTATATTTAATGAATTTCTGATTTTTCATATTTTTCCCCTTTTTTTTTAAAGCTTGTTTCTTAATCCCTTTCTTTGGTTTAATCTTTAATTTTGGCCTTCCTTTTTTAAACCGATTTGTTTTATCATTTGCTACTGCTGAGCCGCAGTTCCTTTGGTTAAAGGTGGTCACACTACTGACAAGCGTTGATAAGAGGTTATTGCATTGAAGAATATATGATTTAATCAAGTCCATTTCTTGCATAATAAAAATGACCCCTCCTACCAAGAAGGAGGTGTTTGTACTATCTGTTAATTCGAGAGGACCTAACAGCTCCTCATCGTGTGTCTTATATACATTTTCAGGTATGGTTGTCGTTAGACCTTCAGGCGCCTTGGCCTCATGGGAACTTTCTTTCTGCCTGACTGCCTCGATTTCCGCTGCTAAATTTAAAGAGCCAGGAGCAACTCCAAAGTCTCTGGAGCAATGGTTAAAGGTTTTATAGTCCAGAGACCAATCGAGAATTTTATCCGGTTCCAGAAGGGGCAGCGGGGTAGAAGCATCCAACTTAGGCAGTGATTCACTGCTTGGTGAAAAAAACGGTGTGATTTTAAGTTGTCGAGGACTTAAAGGGGCTGCTTCCGAGTTGAGAGTTAGACCAAGCTCTCTATATCTTTTTCTGGTAAAAACCATTTCGTTTCTCTGCTCCTAATAGATAGAATTAGATGGAGAGCGACAAGGATTTATAGAGCTGTTTGTCTGAAGGGGTGTTATAATTTATTTTATTTATTTATTTATTTATTTATTTATTTTTATACCGCCCCATAGCTGAAGCTCTCTGGGCGGTTCACAGCATCAAAATATCAACATACAATTTAAAACCACACATTAATCAATTTAAAACATAACTCATTAAATTTCCAAAAAACCTATACTAAACTAAAATACTAAAAATACAAAATGCTAAATACTACAATACTAAAATGCCTGGGAGAAGAGGTAGGTCTTAACCTGGCGCCGAAAAGACAACAATGTTGGCGCCAGGCGTACCTCATCAGGGAGATTATTCCACAATTCGGGGGCCACCACTGAGAAGGCCCTTTTTCTTGTTACTATCCTCCGGGCTTCCCTCTGAGTGGGCACCCGGAGAAGGGCCTTCGATGTTGAGCGCAGTGTACAGGTAGGTTCATATCAGGAGAGGCGTTCCATCAAGTATCGTGGTCCCAGGCCGTGTAAGGCTTTATAGGGTAAAACCAGCACCTTGAATCGAGCCCGGAAACATATAGGCAGCCAATGCAAGCGGGCCAGAACCGGTGTTATATGTTCGGACCGCCTGGTCCGTGTTAACAATCTGGCCGCTGCATTTTGCACAAGCTGCAGCTTCCGAACCATCTTCAAAGGCAGCCCCACGTAGAGCGCATTGCAGTAATCTAGTCTAGAGGTTACCAGAGCGTGGACAACTGAAGCAAGGTCGTCCCTGTCCAGATAGGGGCATAGCTGGGCCACCAACCAAAGTTGGTAGAAAGCACTCCGTCCCACCGAGGCTACTTGAGCCTCAAGTGACAGGGGTGGTTCTAAAAGTACTCCCAAGCTACGAACCTGTTCCTTCAGGGGGAGTGCAACCCCATCCAGGACAGGTTGAGCGTCCACCATCTGGTCACAAGAACCACCCACCAACAGCATCTCAGTCTTGTCTGGACTGAGGCTCAGTTTGTTAGCTCTCATCCAGTCCATTGTTGCAGCCAGGCATCGGTTCAGCACATTGACAGCCTCACCTGAAAAAGATGAAAAGGAGAAGTAGAGCTGCGTGTCATCAGCATACTGGTGGCAACGCACTCCAAAACTCCTGATGACCACACCCAGCGGCTTCATGTAGATGTTAAAAAGCATGGGGGACAGAACTGACCCCTGCGGAACTCCATACTGAAGGGTCCAGGGTGTCGAGCAATGCTCCCCAAGCACTACCTTCTGGAGACGACCCGTCAAGTAGGAGGAAAACCACTGCCATGCAGTACCTCCAACTCCCAGCTCAGCAAGCCTCCCCAGGAGGATACCATGGGTCGATGGTATCAAAAGCCGCTGAGAGATCAAGGAGAATCAACAGAGTTACACTCCCCCTGTCTCTCTCCCGACAAAGGTCATCATACAGGGCGACCAAGGCTGTCTCCGTGCCAAAACCAGGCCTGAAACCCGATTGAAATGGATCCAGATAATCAGTTTCATCCAAGAGTGTCTGGAGCTGGTCCGCAACCACTCATTCTAGGACCTTGCCCAGAAATGGAACATTTGCTACCGGCCTATAGTTATTAACAATTTCTGGGCCCAGGGAAGATTTCTTCAGAAGCGGTCTCACTACCGCCTCTTTCAGGCAGTTAGGGACCACTCCCTCTTGCAATGAGGCGTTAATCACTTCCCTGGCCCAGCCAGCAGTTCCATCCCTGCTAGCTTTTATTAGCCAAGAGGGGCAAGGATCCAACACAGAAGTGGTTGCACGCACCTGTCCAAGCACCTTGTCAATGTCCTCGAGCTGCACCAACTGAAACTCATCCAAAAAATCAGGACAAGGCTGTGTTCTGGAGACCTGTAAAATATGACAATAGAACCAGTTACCTAGGAAGGTGGTGGGCTCTTCAACACCAGAGGCATTCAAAAGGCAGCTGTACAGCCACCTATCAGGTATGCTTTAACTTAGATTCCTTCACTGAGCAGGGGGTTGGCCTCGATGGCCTTATAGGCCCCTTTCAACTCTAAAATGTAAATGTACTGCCTTCAAGTCAATTCCGACTTATGGCGACCCTATGAATAGGGTTTTCATGAGGCTGAGAGGCAGTGACAAGCCCAAGCCCAAGGTCACCCAGTGAGCTTCATGGCTATGTGGGGATTCGAACTCTGGTCATAGTCCAACACCTTAATCACTACACCACACTGACTATTCTATAATTCTATATATTCTCTTAATTTGGCAAGGGAGATAAAGGCAAAGGATAGTTGGATACATCAGATACACATGGCAAAAGGTGATGGGCTCAACTGTGATGCCGCTATCTTACTTAGAAACTAATACCATTGGTATTAATGAAATGTACTTCAAGGTACTGAGAGTCATGGCTACAGAGTATGGATACAATGTGTGCGGTGCAATCAATCTACCTCCCATTCTTGGTTAGGTGAGTTTCGGAAAAGAGGATTATGGGACAATGAAGAACACACTCTCCTACTTGATGTAAGAATCTGCAGGAGTGTATGGTGCATATCGCTTATATATTCCCGTATGTGGCTGTAATGAATAGTTCATAGAGATATATAACCTTCACCCTCACATAAAATGCAAACTGTCTGGGGGCAATTTGGGAAATACAATTTATAAGCCTAAAACCTAGCTGTGGCAAAAGAAGCCACCATAATCAAGTGGTGACATTATAAACCCAGCAACCTCCAGGCACCAGCACGCCAGTAAGTACTCTTCCCCTACCCTGTACAGCCAAGGGTAAGCTTTTCCAAGCGAAAAAGATCTTAGTTAGCCAAATGTCAGCCAACCAGTATTTTATTTGCTGAAATGGAAGGTCACTGCAAAAGTGTCCTATGAATACATTCGACCTACATTACCTTTGCCCAGTAGAGTCAGATATGTTTGTTCATTTTTTCATGTTATTTCCAAACTTCCCTTCTCAATGACCAGCAACTAATAAATATTAATCCATCATATATAAAGCTGTAGACCATAAAATCATATATCTTATACCATATACCTGGGCTAAGCAGAACGCAGAATCCCCCTCTAGAGACAATCTGGTCCAACTATTAGGAAGAGTGACACTACTACAGAGGTAGTAAACTGGTATTAAATCTCGTCTGCCTTGAAGCAGGAGAAAGAGAATTAGATTCTCTGGCTCAGGTACAGAAACATCTTAGGCCAGTCCTCCTTGGAGATTGAGACTCTGACCACACACTTCCAGATTGGGTTTCGTCACTAAGGCTGCAATTCAATAAACATATACTCAGAAGTAAGGTCCATTGGGTTCAATGGGTCTTACTCTCCGGTAAGTATGTATTGGATTGCAGCCTCAGCTGTGACTGTAAATTTTCTTAAGTTCCGGGGAGGGGGAGCATTCAGGCGAAGCGCGACCTACGGAAGGTGAGGGACCTGCTGGATGCAACTTACGACAAGGGAAGTTTTTTAAAAAACTGCTGGTGTAAAACGCAAGGTGCAAAACAACCACACTTGGCGCCGCTTGCAAGGGCGTGATAAGCAAGAGCGCAGCACCCTCTCCCAGCACGGAGGGCGGTGTCGGCGGGCATTTTCGGGGCGGGGACAGTGGGTGAACGACATAATAAATGAAGACGTTAGAGGTGACGGGGACAAGCGAGAGAAAGAGATGGTGCCAGCCCCGACAGGGCCCGCCGTAGCAGGCGGCTATGCACCGTGTACTCCCACACTTGGCTGTGGAAGTTCTGCTCGCGGATGGTCACCTCGTCTGCGTCCATCCTTTCATAGCCGCCTCGGAGCCCCCTCCGGCAACGGCCGCCGCCGCCCCAACTCCTCCTGATTCCAAGGCGACGGGCAGGAGACCATGGCAGGGGACCATGGCCGGGGTGGGCGGCGGCAGCAGCCATAATTCCAATCCTTTCCCTTCTTTTAGGATATCTATTGAAACTGGCATCAATGTGCAGTGATTTTGTTACAATCTTCTGAATAGTTCTTATTTGAATAAATATGCGAAGTTTGGACTCATTCGTGTCAGGTTAGCACGCTGGAATGTGTGAACGCTGTACTGAATGCCGCTTATATCGTTCAGATTCAACACACACACACAGAGGCAGTCGGCAACCCAGTCGAATGCATGTTTTCTCCGAAGGTGGTCTCACTGAGTTATTTGTACATACATTTACTTGACAGTACGTCCCGCTGAACTCAGTAGGACTAGCTTCGAAGTAAACGCAACAGACAGATAATTAATTACCTGGGCTGTTAATTAGTTCAGTGAGAAACGGTCACTCTCATTCTTTCCACCTGCGGGGCTCCAGGCTCTCCACAGCAGCTTCCCTTTACTCGCGCTCATCTCTTCCCGCTGGAAAAGCAGCTCTAGCCGAGGAGGGAGGAGCCTTTAGCCGCAGCTGCGCAGATGCCGTCTTGAGACCGAAAAAGGAGACGCTGGGCCCCTTTAGAAAGATGGCGGAGTATCTACAGGTGATGAAGAGGGCGGTGCAGCAGCTCGGAGGTCATGGTGGTATTCGCGGGGCCTTACTGCAGTTGGTCAGGTAAGATAATGGCCCCGCCCGTCCATGTTGGCTCCCGATAACGGCCTGGGAGAGTGGCGGCTGTTTGCAGTTGAGGTCACCTTGGTATGGGATCGGGAGGAGGTTGCTTTCTAGGTCGGATGGAAATGAGTTTCCTTGTCCACGTCCCCAGACGAACAGACAAACAGGCCCAAACTCGGTTGAGGGTATAAAGGTTGGCCTCGGAGACCTTTTCCGAAGCGGGGTAACTTCTTCGGGAAAGGGGAGTGAGGGCTGTCGAGATGGTAAATTCGATGATTTGAGGTATAAATGCTTCCTTGTTATGGCTGGATAAGAGACAACTTTCTTGGCTGATGGAAATCGACAGTGAGTGACATGTCGGGAGGTTGTCATGTATACTTGAGGTAAGCAAGTCTTGAACTCAGCACAACTGATTTTTATTTTACTTTTTTAATTTGGGAGTCGAAATTGGTGTGCAGAATGGCCTGCATTCAGTTTGTAAACTTGCTTCCTTGGAAGTAAATTCTGTAGACATGTTGCTGGTCTGTTTTGAAGTGCAAGGCCACATTCACACTAGACATTTATTCCACTATTATTCCACTTTAAACAGTCCTGGCTTCCCCAAAAGAATCCTGGGAACTTTGTGAAGGGTGCTGAGAGTTGTTAGGAGACCCCTATTCTCCTCACAGAGCTACAGTTTGCCATAGCAGTTTACAGTCATTTTCTCTTTTCAGAAAACTCTTGAGAATTGTGGTTCTGTGAGGGGAACAGGACTCTTAACAGCTTTAGACTAAAATAGACTAAGGGGAAGTTCACAAATTGTGTTGTAAGTTACAGTATGCATATGCATCATAGTCAGGAGAACAAGTACCTGCACTTTATTGGAATTTGATCAGTAGCTTGCATGGATCCCAACAGAAAATAAATAGAAACCATGGTGTAAAAATATCTTTTTTAATTAGGTTTCTTAAATGTGTACAATATCCTACAAAGAGTCTTATGGCATCTTAAAGACTAAAATAAATTATGGTATTTGTGTTCTCAAACTACAGGTGATCAAATGCATCTTATGGAGTGGACTGCAAGCCTTGGAGGCTTATGCCACAATAAATGTGTTAGTCTTTAAGGTTCCACAAAACTCTTTGATGTTTTTGCTGCAACAGACTAATATTGCTTTCCTTCTGGAAATTGTAATGTAGTCCTAAACTGTGTTCAGGCAATTGCCTGAAAACGTGATAAGCAATCTGTTTGTGTGAAAACAAGCCCCCACCATGAAAATTGGCCATTCTTCAGCTCTTTTAACGTATATCAATAAAGTCTAAAAAGGGGTTTTAATCATCTTTGATAGGTCACTTAGAAATTCTTCCCTTGGGTTTCTAATCATGGGGAGAGCAAATTCAATTACACAAACATAAAACCCTCTTTAGAACTTCATGAAAAGATCTGAAAAGCAACCTGGGGACATTAGGAGTTGGGTTTGCGTGTATGTACATGCCCCCATCCCTGGTTTTATTTATTGTGTGCTCAGGCAAATGCGTGGACACAGCTCTAGTCGCCCACATTTTATTCATTCACTTTCACTCTTAAAGAAATTCTAGGGGCTGCATGCTAGTGATGAGTGTGCCCCTGCCTCTTGCACACAGATAGATGACACACACTACGCCTCTCTGCCCATTCCAGCAGTATGTCTACTTAGTCTTTTTTCTTTTTGCCACCACCAAAATTGGTAAGGTCTTCAGAGTCAGCAAAAAGTGGTTGGAGGGCCAGACTTGGTCTCAGAATTGGCTACCCCTGCTTCAGAGACTTCCAATTATGTGCTCTACACAACTTTGTCACCATTTACAATTGTTCAAGAAGGAGTTCAGGATCATTAGATGCAATAAAGCTATCTTTTCTGTTGGTTGATTGGGAGTTCCTGCTGAGAGAGCTTTTGGTCAATTGGCTCACCCTGGTAGGATCACTAACATTTAAAAGGAGTGTATAAAGCTGAGCTGTACCAAGTCAGATTATTGCTGCATCTACCTCAGTGTTGTGTCCTCTTAACAAGTAGTGGCTATCTAGGGCTTCAGGCAGGGGACTTTCCCAACTCTACTTAGGGATGCTAGTGATTGAACCTATGATCTCCTGCATGCAAAGTAAGTGCTCTACCACTGAGCAACAGCACCACCCCAAATTAAAATTTATTCAGCATTGGGGAATGTTACAACTTTTGTTTTTGAAAACTTGCAGGGTCAACGATCTGAAGACTGGTACACTAGTAGGTGTTGATAAATATGGAAACAAATACTATGAAGATAAAAGATACTTTTTTGGTGAGTATGTATACCTGAATAATTTGAACATAATCTTCTGAAGTTTTGTGATGTGCCTTCAAGTCGATTACGACTCATGGCGACCATATGAATCAATGACCTCCAACAGCATCTGTCATGAACCACCCTGTTCAGATCTTGTAAGTTCAGGTCTGTGGCTTCCTTTATGGAATCAATCCATCTCTTGTTTGGCCTTCCTCTTTTTCTGCTCCTTCTGTTTTTCCCAGCATTATAGTGAATCATGTCTTCTCATGATGTGTCCAAAGTATGATAACCTCAGTTTCATCATTTTAGCTTCTAGTGACAGTCCTGGTTTAATTTGTTCTAACACCCAATTATTTGTCTTTTTGTGGTCCATGGTATGCTCAAAGCTCTCCCCCTACACCACATTTCAAATGAGTTGATTTTTTTCTTATCCGCTTTTTTCGTTGTCCAACTTTCACATCCATACATAGAGATCGGGAATACCATGGTTTGAATGATCCTGACTTTAGTGTTCAATGACACATCTTTGCATTTGAGGACCTTTTCTAGTTCTCTCACAGCTGCCCTCTCCATTCCTAGCCTTCTTCTGATCTTTTTCCTATTGTCTCTGGTTAATGACTGTGCCATGGTATTGATAATCCTTCACAAGTTCAGTGTCCTCATTGTCAACTGTAAAGTTACATAAATCTTCTGTTGTCATTACTTTTGTCTTTTTGACGTTCAGCTGTAGTCCTGCTTTTGTGCTTTTCTCTTTAACTTTCATCAGCATTTGTTTCAAATCACTACTGGTTTCTGTTAGTAGTATGGTATCATTTGCATATCTTAAATTATTGATATTTCTCCCTCCAATTTTCACACCTTCTTCATCTTGGTCCAATCCCACTTTCCGTATATATTCTGCGTACAGATTAAACAAATAGTGTGATAAAATACACCCCTGTCTCACACCCTTTCCGATGGGGAACCAGTCGGTTTCTCCATATTCTGTCCTCACAGTAGCCTCTTGTCCAGAGTATAGGTTGTGCATCAGGACAATCAGATGCTGTGGCACCCCCATTTCTTTTAAAGCATTCCATAGTTTTTCATGATCTCCACAGTCCTTTGCTGTAATCAATAAAGCACAGGGTGATTTTCTTCTGAAATTCCTTGGTCCATTCCATTATCCAACGTATGTTTGTGATATGATCTCTGGTGCCTCTTCCCTTTCTAAATCCAGCTTGGACGTCTGGCATTTCTTCCTCTATATATGGCAAGAGCCTTTGTTGTAGAATCTTGAGCATTACTTTACTTGCATGGGATATTAAGGCAATAGTTAAATAATTACTGCATTCCCTGGGATCTCCTTTCTTTGGAATTGGGATATACCGTAGGGCCCCACTCATACTGCAGGTTCCATTCCAGGCCCCCGCTGAAAGGTGAAAGCCGCCAGAGAGTGGGACCTTACCCAGCTGTAGCGCGGGGAGCTCCAGCTGCCGTGCTCCAACTGACGGCAATCAGCTGTAGTGTGCAAACTCCCCGTGCTACAGCTGATCGCGCGCTATAGCTACAGAGAACCATTAATAGAATCTTCAACTCCTAGAAGTACAGAAACATTATTACCAACAGTGCCTTCTTTATTAATAAGGAACTCCTTTGAACACCTGGATCTTAGTGTTTGTGAGTTTATAGACTATATAGATGCTTTATACAAAGACCAAGGAAAAGTTGACGAATCACACAATTTGGCTAAAAGCATTTCTAGTCATGAAAACTATCACCAGCTCAAGAATAATCCACCAACAACAGAATGGTCTGCATTGGTGATTCAATACTTATCTCAAATAGTAATGTATGTTGCTGAACTAAGTTCTTTAATAACAACATTAACAGAGCTTACTACCAAAATAGACCTACAGACAAACTATCCTAAAACTAACAAGATATATAGATCCCAAGCTTCTCAAACCAAGGTTAAGAAAAGGAGGTCAAATGCCAAGAATAAGATCTCTAAGAAAGCAAGATCTGATCAGCAAACTAAAAAGAGCAAAAATATGAAAAACCTTAAAATTCCCAGGAAATCACATACGAATTTTAGGAAGTTATATAATATACTGGACTCCTCACGACGATTAAAAAAAAAGACAAAGAAGAAAAAGAGATCAAAGCCGAACAAGAAACCTGCAACCCTTCCGATGATAGAGCCCACTCATGATACTAATACTGACACATTGAGGCAAAACCTACCTCAAGAGATTTTAATGCAAAAAGAAGAAAAACCGAACTATAACACATCTAGTCAAGAACATCTATACCATAATGATAACAAGGGGAAGACACCGACACAGTCACAACAAAGGCATTGGAATTTGGTTTTAAACCCAAGTAAATTAGTTTTTATAAACTATCCCAAACCCAAAGGATTTCTTTCACAAACCCAACGTAGAATTCATCTATGGGAAGTAATTCAGAGCATGGCTCCTAATCTCATTGATATAAATGCAATTACAGCAGTGCACTATTATTTCCATAACTACACCTCGGCTAAAGCAATTGTTACTTTTCAGGACCCTAGAATTACAAAGCTCTTATATAACAACAAAGAGAAATTTGAATACCATCTTTTAGGACTTTTAAGGTATTTTGAAAATCATGCCTTACCACAAAGTCTTCTGAATTCCTCATCCACCCATTTGAACTTACGAACTCAATTGAACCTACCACTGGTGAATGAGAGAAGAAAGAGTGGAAATTCTTCCAGTACAGAGCCAACTGATTGCCGTTTATTTAGTACAGGTAGCACACTGAATACTCTCCCGGAAGAAAAACTTCTTCAAGATTTATATCCAGACTTTACTTCGGAGCAACAGACGGAGACCATTATCAGATTGAAAAAGTTAATACAGACTTTAGAAAATAGTAGAAAACCATCTACTCTACTTGACGTCCAGGAATCTCCAGCTAAACTTAACTCAGGGGATAGATTAAATCCCTATCTGGACTACAATTTGGTACAATTATCAGATGCTAACCTCTCAAATACCTCTTCACTGCTTACCCCTCTTTCTTTACCCTATCGATCTTCAAAGGATAACAAAACTGATTCAGACCCTCCTACAATTAGACAGATTGAACAGAATGTAACAATCACACAGAAACAGAAATCTACACGTCCCAATATGAACTGACTAAAATTAAACCCCGAATTGAAGCCATTAAAAATAATATCATGGAATATTGCTGGTTGGAACAGTAATTCATTCCATCAATCAAGATACGAAAATCTTTCTGGCTTCCTATGACATAATAACTTTGCAAGAAACCTGGATTACAAATGAACCGACATTGGAAGGCTTTCTCTCCTCCTTCTTACATGCAACACCTAGTGAAAAGGGAGGCAGACCCAAAGGCAGGATCTGCACATTTATATCTAATTCTTTGAAGGTTAAGACCACAATCTCTGGGAAGTTACAAGATCTTGCTATCGCTCTTACCCTGATTTTATGAAATTCTCAGTGATACTCATTAATATATACTTACCACCTGTTTGAAATAACAATATAACTAACGAAAGAATTGCCCAGCTGGAGATTTTTATTTCGAAATTGATGATGGAGAACCCAGAAAAATATTTGATCTTACAAGGCGATTTCAACGCCCGAATTGGCCCTTCAGATAAGACTTTATACCAAAAATATCACCAACTATCCTTATTGCCACCGGAGATTTTAAATATTCCTGCTCGCTGTTCCACAGACAGTGGAACAAACTATACTGGACTTTCATTGATAAAGATGTGCAATGAAGCAAATCTGATTTTGCTGAATGGGCGAACCCCCGGTGACATCCCAGGGGGATTTACTTACCATGCGACAAAGGGATCATCCCTCATTGATTTGGTATTTGTTTCAATAGATCTTTTTTCACTGATAAATAAATTTCATATCGAACACCGACCAGAAAGTGACCATTTACCTGTGATAATAGAAATTAATTTTGACCTAAAGGATCTCCATTTATCTTATAGAACATTCACCAATAATGATATAGAATTCCGTTCAATCAGGGTTAAATGGTTACCTAAGCTTAGCATTGAGATACATAATATGTTAAATTCCTCACCCATTATTAAAATAAAAAATGATCTCCTGGAATCCACTTCTTCTAATACCT